>NC_059161.1:107249165-107876882 GCF_019923935.1 Bubalus bubalis
ATCGTAATTGCTAGACCATGATCTGTGATGAATATTCCATAGATACCATCTCATGTAATCTTCATATCACCCCCATAAAGGAATTTCAATTTCAAAGAAAAAGAACTTTGAGGATTAGAAGCTTCAAATAATGGAGCCAAGTTTGCACATTAAGTGGCAAATCAGACCTCACATTCAGATCTTGTTAATTAAATAGTTCTTACTCTTAATCCCGCTACCACATGACTACCCTGAAGGACCTGCTTGGCAATTTATTCAAACTCACTACCTCTTTCCGGAGCTCATGATACCCAGAGAGCATTCAATAAATAACTAGTAAAATATGCATGGACATAGGTCATGTTTATATGTTGACTTTATTATTATCTCCATTAATTCTGTGCCATGACTCATTGTATCCCTCTGTACATGGTGGCATTGAGATCTAGAAATAAGTATCTTGCCATTCATAATACATTTAATTACAGTAAAGCCAGGTCTAGCCCAAGCCCTCTTAACTCCTATTGTCATTTTTTCCCTACTCTACCATACAGACAACATCCCAGATTACTCTTTATTGTGAAAGGGTTGGGAGAGCCTTCCTGTTCAGTGTTGTTTGAAGAGATGTCCTGATTACTGGGTTCGATGACCAGGTTTATCCTGTTCTCCCACCAAGACATTTTCCAAGTTGGCTTCCAGTGATACTCAAGTTGGTCATTATTTCTCAGTTTTCTCCAGAAATCAGGGGGAAAGAGAGAGCAATATTTACTGCCCTTAGCTTTTATGACATTTATTAATTTGTAGTTATTTTGTATTCCATTTTTATTCCCCAAAGTTTCCATTCTACCTGAAACCATTAAAAACAAAACAAAAAATACAACCCTGAATTAAATACACTGTTGCCTTTACAAAAGGCATGAGACAAAAAGGACAAAATAAAGCCCATTTAAATGTAGACAATGGTTTGATATGCAGTGTGAGAGTTCCAAGGCCCTTCCTAACATGACCAGTAAACATCACAATAAAAATTCTTATGCTTTGGGAATGTATCCTAGACAATATGCTGCATTTAAGCAATTCTACTATAGTTTGATGTCCTATTAATGCTGGGTATTGGTGGAAACCCCACATGCTATGATATCTGATAAAGCCTGGATATAGATTATGGACAGATACTTATAGATTTTTTTTCTATGCAATGGAAATTCCATCATGTTTGTCTTATTCACTGTTATACCCACAGGACGTGGCCCAGTGATCTACTAGGAACTGTGGGTGAGTTTGTTGCATGAATAAACGGATACCGCTTAGACTTTCAAATTAAATGTAATTACCTATTCATTTACATAAAACAGAAACATGAGTGAAATAATTAGGATAGGTAAAAATCACATTCACTAATTTAAATATGTATTCTCATTAAAGTTGAAGATGTATGAAAGCTGAATATGAATGAACTCCAACCACTTGCCTCCTTCTAATAATTACTACTTAGCACTGAAAAAAAATCAAAGCTGTTTAAATCTTTCCTATATGTGAAGTTTTAGTACAGCACCCAATATAAAATTTTATTTAAATAATGTGTACACACACATGCACACACTGCTTTTTAATATTGTACTCCATCAACAGTAACAATAAACAAATATCTTGATCAAAAAGGAGATCAAGGACTTAAACAGACATTTCTCCAAAAAAGACACACAAATGGCCAATAAGCATATGAAAAGATGCTTAATCTCTACCGCTAGAGAAATTCAAATCAAATTCATGAGAAATCACCTCACACCCATTAGAATAGCTCTTACTGAAAAAAAAAGAGGAAAAGATAAGAAATGTGAAGAAGCTGGAACCATTGTTCATTATTGGTGGGGATATAAAGTGGTGCAGCCACTATGGAAAGCAGTATGCTGGTTCCTCAAAAAATTTAAAAATAAAATTGCCCTGTGATTTAGCAATTATCCTTCTGAATTATGTCCAAAAGGGTCTTAAATAGATATTTGTAGCATGCTCCTCATCATGGCATTATTCACCATAGGCAGGAGGTGGAAGCAATTCAGGTGTCCATTAATGATGAATAGATAATCAAAATGTGGTACATACATACAGGCAATAGTACTCCCATCTTTACAAGGAAGAAAATTGACATACGCTACTAGATGGAAGAAACTTGAAGAGATTATGTTAAGTGAAATAAGCAGTCACAAAATAAGACAGATACTATGTGATTTCTGTATGATTGAAGTATATGAGGTTTATAGAGTTGTCAAAATATAGAAAAAGAAGGTAGAATCACCATTCTTCCTTGCCAGGGTTGCCAGGGGTGGGGAAAGGGAAAATAGTTTAATGGATGTAAAGTTTCCTTTTGTAAGATGAAAAAGCTGTAAAGTTTGGTTGCACAACAGCATGAATATACTTAGCACTACTGAACTGTACACTGAAAATGGTTGACAGTAAATTTTGTGCTTTATGTCTTTTAGCACAGTTTAAAAATTAGGCTGCTTATTTAGTTTTCACATATCCTGTGATTTTTGAGTTTGCTGCTGCTGCTAAGTCCCTTGTTGTGTCCGACTCTGTGCCACCCCATAGACGGCAGCCCACCAGGCTCCCCCGTCCCTGGGATTCTCCAGGCAAGAACACTGGAGTGGGTTGCCATTTTCTTCTCCAATGCATGAAAATGAAAAGTGAAAGTGAAGTCACTCAGTCGTGTCCGACTCTTTGCGACTCCATGGACTGCAGCCCACCAAGCTCCTCTGTCCACAGGACTTTCCAGGCAAGAGTACTGGAGTGAGGTGCCATTGCCTTCTCCGTTTGAGTTTGCTAGTTCTCCCCTTTTTCTTATAACTCCATCTGCAGTTCAGTCAGTTCAGTTCAGTTCACTTGCTCAGTTGCGTCTGACTCTTTGCGATCCCATGGGCTGCAGCATGCCAGGTTCCTCTGTCCATGAGATTCTCGAGGCAAGAATACTGGAATGGGTTGTCATTCCCTTCTCCAGGGGATCTTGCTGACCCAGGGATCAAACCTGGTCTCCTGCATTGCAGGCATATTCTATATTGTCTGAGCCACCAGGGAAGCCCGTGTGCTTCTGTTACCTTCATAATTTTACAATGACTTTATAACACTTTAAAAAAAAAATAAGCCTTTTTTTTTTTTAAAGATACATGTAAATATGCAATTATTGAGGCAGGATATCTGAACAGAAAGTTTTGAGGAAAAAATCCAGAGCAATTACTTCACAGAAAAACGGGAACCAATTTTTTCCCTAAAACCGTGGTGTACTATATATTATATTGTTTATAGATTATGCCTAATTTGTAAAAACAGGTTCTGATCCCAAAGACTGGGGTTCTACTGTTCTCATTCTCATACTGTTACTCTCCTTTGTTGGTTCTGATCTTCTCGGTGTTCCCAGGAGACACTTGTGTGGAGGCTTTTCCTGATTATTAGAATCCAAGTCTAGTTCTCAGGGTAATTTCAGGTACAGAAACTTAAATGCAAAAAAATTCTATTCTAATGTCATCTGGTTAGGCTAAAGGAGGATATTAATCCACATATATTCCCAGTAGCATTTCTCTGACTTAGTTACCATCTTTTCTCCTTTTTTCCTGACCAAGTATCTCAAACTTCTACAGTCCAAGGACCTTCCTTATTTGTTTTTCTCAATGTATTTGAGCTCCTCCAGCCAACCTCCCCATGATAGTTGGTGTTATCTCTTCACATGCCCTCTTTCCAATAATACACTCAAATACAAGGCTACTAAAAACCCTCTGAGAGTTTTTCAAACATCCTAATATAGAGACCACAATATAGAAAGTGACCAATCCAGCCCTGGGCAATCATTTCTTATGTGGGGCTCTCAAGCTTTATCTCGGGCTTTTCTGGTGGCTCAGTTGGTAAAGAATCCACCTGTAATGCAGGAGACCAAGGTTTGATCCTTTGATCCTTAGGAAGATCCCCTGAAGAAAGAAATGGCAACCCATTCCAATGTTCTTGCCTGGAGAATCTCATTGACAGAGGAGCCAGGTGGGCTACAGTCCATGGGGTCACAAAGAGTTGGACATGATTGAGCAACTAACACACACACACACATCTGTCTACCTACCTATATGTGCTTATTTTGACAAATATAAGAAAAATTATTAATCAAAAAGTTAATATTAAAAAGGAATTATGCAAAACTACATATAGGGTATGATTGTAAGTAGTTAAAAATATAACTGTGTTTATAGCGATTGGAAAGAGCATATTAAATAAGGTCAAGGAAAGATACTGGTATTTTTCTCACTCTTGAATATTTGCCAGATAGTTAATAAAGTTGTAATGCTACATTTACAATGAATCTATAATATATTATGAAATAATGAGGTGTGTAATGGGAAACGGGTGTTAACATAGACAGGAGGACCTCTAATTACTCCCTTTGGTGATTCATGATTCTTAAGTCTAAGAGTGGGCCACAGGGGATAGTGTCTTAATAGAAACTCTCCAGTTTGAAAATATCATAAATCTAGCGTTTCAGGACCAGACTACATGACAGGGCTGAGTGTGGAAACTTTGTGTCTTGGGCTCAAGAGCACAAGGTGCTGAACCTTGTCTCTATGTCATGGCATCTTACGTCAATACGGACTTTTGGCTTTAGAAATATATTCTTGCCTAAAAACTTGACAAAAATCACTCTGCCCATGTTAGGTGTGTTTTCCATTAGCTGGTGTTTGTCTAAAACTTTACCTCCTTCTATTCAACTCTTGTTCTGCTTCTTCCTTTTCTCTCTCTCTGTCTTGCTTTTAACTCTATTTGTCCTGATCATTTTCCCTGTTCAGACAACTGAAGAAGGAGAATTATGGAAGTTATGAAAATTCTTATATGTTGCTGAGTCCTGTGATTCATTAGGAAGTCAGCACTGAGAAGGACATGAAGCAGGGGAGACCTAAAGATAAGTGTGCTCATACAGTAGGAGAATGGTTTGTATGAGTAAGGTGGATGAGATTGAAGCAGATAGATTCTTTGTTTATGAATTTCCTTTTGTAGTTAGTATAAAAAATAAAAACTATCCCCACTCTTAACATCTACTCTTTTAATCAATATCAATCTACTCCTCTTATCAATATGAGAACTTCCTTTAGCAGGTGTATGTACTTTCATTGTCATTGAACCCTTAAGGTTAAAATGCAAATTTCTTTGAATGTGGTGATAGCGAAAGTCACAGAATTTATAAAATGCTAATAATATAAAATTTTAGAATTCAGAGTTGGAAGAAAATATCTAGTTTAGTCTCCTTTGCAGCAAAACAATTCCTTCTTGTGTTTCCCTAAGAGTAAAATTTTCTGCTTGAAAATCTTCTGTTAATATCTGTTCTTAGAAAATTTTTTCCTGGTATGTCAGATTCTTTCCTGAGAATAGGTTTGGATGGAGTTAAGGCATTGAGTGCTAACTGCAGAGGAGGAAAGAGAACTTTGAAACTGAATCTAAGGTACTTTGTGAAACCTACACTTTTGCTGATCACATGTTTGGAACAAACACCTTTGTGAATTTGACTGTTGAGCTAGAAACAAAAAAAGTTCAGGTAAATGGAGAATTTATGCACTTCTAGCCTACAAAATATCTTTTAATTCTGCCAGATATTTACATAATCCTCTGCTGAAGGTCTGATGGAAAGAACATTTTTCCTGACCTGTGTGTTTTTCTTTGATATTTTTAAAAAAGCTTTATTTTTTTAAATGAGTTTTTGGTTTACAGTACAGATTTCTCATATACCGTAGGCCCGTACACATGTACAGCCTGTCCCATCTTCAAACATCCCCATCAGAGGGTGCACTTGTTATAAATGATAAATCTACCCTGATACACCATAATTACCTGAAATCCATAGTTTACTTTGGGGTCCACTTTCAGTTTTGTCCATTCAATGGATTTGAACAAATATGTAATAGCATCTACCTACCATTCCATACAATGTACTTTCATTGACCTAAAAGTCCTTTGTGCTCCACCTATCCATCCCCCGTCAACCAGTAATCTTTTTACTGTCTCCAGAATGTCATATGGTTGGAATGATAAAGGTTGTAGCTCTTTCAGATAGACTTCTTTCACTTAGTATTACAGCCTTATTATTCCTCCATGTCTTTGCATAGGTTGATGGCTTATTTCTTTATAGCATTTAATGATGTTCCATTGTCTGGATGTACCATAGTTTATCCATTCACCTACTGAAGGACATCTTGGCTGCTTCCAAATTTTGGCAATTGTGAATAAAGTTTATATAAACATCAATGTGCAGACTTTTGTGTTAATATACGTTTTCAACTCCTTTGCTTAAATATCAAGGACCATGGCTGCTAGATCATGGTAAGAATATATTGAGATTCATAAGAAACTGCCAAACTGTCTTACAAAGTGACTGTGCCATTTTGCATGTCTACCAGAAATGAGAGTTCCTGTTACTTCACATTCTCACTAGTATTTGGTATTGTGAGTGTTTTAGATTTTGGGCATTCTAGGTTTGCAGTGTTATCTATTTGTTTTAATTTGTATTTCCCTGATTACATAATGTGGAACATCCTTTTATGTCCTTATTTTCCAGCTATATAATTATCTTCTTTGGTGAGATATCTATTAAGGTCTTTGGGCTAATTTTTAATTGGGTTGTTGGTTTTCTTATTACTGAATTTTTAAGAGTTCTTCATAACATTAGTTGTCTGTCAGATGTTGTCTTTTACAAAATATTTTCTCTCATTCTGTAGCTTATCTTCTCATTCTCTTAGCTGTGTCTTTGGCAAAACAAGTTTTTTTTTTTTTCTTAATTTTAATGAAGTTCAGTGTATCAGTTATTTCTCTTATGAATTGTGCCTTTGGTGCTATATCTAAAAACTCATTGCCATATCCAAGATCATTTAGATTTTCTCCTAAATTATCAACTATGAGTTCAGTAGTTTTGCATTTCACATTCACGTTTGTTATTCATTTGGAGTTAATTTTTGTGGAGGGTGTAAGGTCTATGTCTAGATACATTTTGTGTGTGTGTGTGTATGTGTGTGTGTGTGTGTGTGTATGTGTGTGTATGTGTGTGTGTGTGAGAGAGAGAGAGAGAGAGAGAGAGAGAGAGAGAGATGTCCTGTTCCGGAATCGTTAGTTTTAAGACTATTTTTCTCATTGCATTGCCTTTGCTCTTTTGCCAAAGATCAGTTGACTATCTTTACTCTACTTTTTTTCAAATCTTGCAGATCCCTTTTCAAGTCCATTTCTAGTTATATCTTCATCACACCCTCAATGCTTTTGTTTTAACTACATTACCATTGTCTTGTATGCATGAGGTTAGTCTCTAATATTGGACATTTACTACCAAGTGCCAAGCACTGGGCAAGGAATTTTATTTTTGTTATCTCATTCAATCCTCACAAAGACTTTATGAGGCAGACAATATGATTATCCACTGTTCTTCTGTAAGAGTTGAGGCTCAGATAGGTTAAGCAAGTTTCTTATGGCCCAGAGATAGAAAATGATAGAGTCAGGGTCAGAGTTAGAAACCAGTTTTCTATTAGGGTAAGTTCTTTAGGGGATAACACTTTAGTTTATTCATCTTTATATTTCTAGCAGATGGATAGAAAATTAATGTTTGTGAGATTAAATTGATTGATGAGGCTTAAACTCAATGTGTAAAGTATATTTTGGGCTGGAAAGGAGTTTTTTTGCTTTCCTGTTTGTATTTTTGCCAGAATCACAATCTACTCAAACATTTTGTATAGGACAAGCTTTATACAGGGCCCTGGCTCTATAGATTGATTTCAAGATTATTCTGAAGAGCTCCTATTTTCTCCACTTTTTCATTCTTTGCCATAAATTCTACTTATTGAGCTTTTTTTTCCTGTGTGGCTATAAGCTTTTTTGCCTGTATGGCTTTTTTCTTATAAAATTGAAACAATGTAGGAAATGGTAAGAGATTAGCAATTTATAAATTAGTATTAATAGATCTATCAGTTAATTTCCTATGAGCAAATATTGATCACAGGCAGAGAAAAATCAGTTATATCCAAGTGACAACATGTGGAGGGCTGACATAAAATTTGATTCAAAGGAAAAAAAAAAAGATATTGGGCCTTCAGAAGAAATAATTGAGGATCTTTAGGTTTATCTGACTGACATTAATTAATGAAGTTAAAAAATAATAATGTCATTGAAACTTACATGTATGAGATCTGTGGTATAGAAATGAAGTCTTCCCGAGGAGGGATATATTTCTGGTGGGATGCAATAATTATTTCTGTTACTTACATGAGGCTTTCTTCTAGACTCAGTGTAATTCCTGTGTGTGTGTGTGTGTGCATGTTATAAATATGAATTGTATATCTTTTCTTGAATGTAAATGCTAAACAATGGAAAACACTATTGCTGAAAGTAAAAATAAATAGGTAAGTGAATATCATTTCTGTTTAGGTTCACATTTTTATAGGCATATACTTGGATAGTTGATCTATTGCTTTGCTGTGCTTAGTTGCTCAGTTGTGTCTGACTCTGCAACCCCATGGACTATAGCCCACCAAGATCCTCTTTCCTTGGGATTCTCTAGGCAAGAATACTGGAGTTGGTTGCCATGCACATCTTCAGGGGATCTTCCCAGCCCAGGGATCAAATCCAAGTCTCCAACATTACAGGCTGATTCTTTACCAGGTGAGCCACCTGGGGAAGCCCACAAATACTGGAGTGGGTAGCCTATCCCTTCTCCAGGAGATCTTCCCAACCCAGGAATCAAACCAGGACCTCCTGATTTGCAGGCAAATTCTTTACCAGCTGAGCCACCAGAGAAGCCCAGTTGGTCTATTTAGCAACTAATTATGATTTGGCTTATAATACAAAACAAGTTTACCACCTGATGCCAAATTTCCTTGGAGAAGATGCTTCTGTAATATACCAGTTTGTGTGATGATAAACTGGATTGGGAGAGACTATCTAAAACCTATAATAAGAGTTGACTACTCCGAGGTTTGCCCACTATCAGATCAGATCAGTCTCTCAGTCATGTCCGACTCTTTTCGACCCCATGAATCGCAGCACGCCAGGCCTCCCTGTCCATCACTAACTCCCGGTGTTCACTCAGACTCACATCCATCGAGTCAGTGATGCCATCCAGCCATCTCACCCTCAGTCGTCCCCTTCTCCTCTTGCCCTCAATCCCTCCCAGCATCAGAGTCTTTTCCAATGAGTCAACTCTTCACATGAGGTGGCCAAAGTACTGGAGTTTCAACTTTAGCATAATTCCTTCCAAAGAAATCCCAGGGCTGATCTCCTTCAGAATGGACTGGTTGGATCTCCTTGCAGTCCAAGGGACTCTCAAGAGTCTTCTCCAACACCACAGTTCTAAAGCATCAATTCTTTGGCGCTCAGTCTTCTTCACAGTCCAACTCTCACATCCATACATGACCACAGGAAAAACCATAGCCTTGACTAGACAAACCTTTGTTGGCAAAGTAATGTCTCTGCTTTTGAATGTGCTATCTAGGTTGGTCATAACTTTCCTTCCAAGGAGTAAGCGTCTTTTAATTTCATGGCTGCAGTCACCATCTGCAGTGATTTTGGAGCCCAGAAAAATAAAGTCTGACACTGTTTCCACTGTTTCCCCATCTATTTCCCATGAAGTGATGGGACCGGATGCCATGATCTTCATTTTCTGAACGTTGAGCTTTAAGCCAACTTTTTCACTCTCCACTTTCACTTTCATCAAGAGGCTTTTGAGTTCCTCTTCACTTTCTGCCATAACGGTGGTGTCATCTGCATATCTGAGGTGATTGATATTTCTCCCAGCAATCTTGATTCCAGCTTGTGTTTCTTCCAGCCCAGCGTTTCTCATGATGTACTCTGCATATAAGTTAAATAAGCAGGGTGACAATATACAACCTTGACGTACTCCTTTTCCTATTTGGAACCAGTCTGTTGTTCCATGTCCAGTTCTAACTGTTGCTTCCTGACCTGCATACAAATTTCTCAAGAGGCAGATCAGGTGGTCTGGTATTCCCTTCTCTTTCAGAATCTTCCACAGTTTATTGTGATCCACACAGTCAAAGGCTTTGGCATAGTCAATAAAACAGAAATAGATGCTTTTCTGGAACTCTCTTGCTTATTCCATGATCCACCGGATGTTGGCAATTTGATCTCTGGTTCCTCTGCCTTTTCTAAAACCAGCTTGAACATCAGGAAGTTCATGGTTCACATATTGCTGAAGCCTGGCTTGGAGAATTTTGAGCTTTACTTTACTAGCGTGTGAGATGAGTGCAATTGTGCAGTAGTTTGAATATTCTTTGGTATTGCCTTTCTTTGGGATTGGAATGAAAACTGACCTTTTCCAGTTCTGTGGCCACTGATGAGTTTTCCAAATTTGCTGGCATATTGAGTGCAGCACTTTCACCGCATCATCTTTCAGGATTTGGAATAGCTCAACTGGAATTCTATCACCTCCACTAGCTTTGTTTGTAGTGATGCTTTCTAAGGCCCACTTGACTTCACATTCCAGGATGTCTGGCTCTAGGTCAGTGATCACATCATCATGATTATCTTGGTCGTGAAGATCTTTTTGTACAGTTCTGTGTATTCTTGCCACCTCTTCTTAATATCTTCTCCTGTTAGGTCCATACCATTTCCGTCCTTTATTGAGCCCATCTTGGCATGAAATATTCCTTTGGTATCTCTGATTTTCTTGAAGAGATCTCTAGTCTTTCCCATTCTGCTGTTTTCCTCTATTTCTTTGCACTGATCACTGAAGAAGGCTTTCTTATCTCTTCTTGCTATTCTTTGGAACTCTGCATTCAGGTGTTTATATCTTTCCTTTTCTCCTTTCCTTTTTGCTTCTCTTCTTTTCACAGCTATCTGTAAGGCCTCCCCAGACAGCCATTTTGCTTTTTTGCATTTCTTTTCCATGGGGATGGTCTTGATCCCTGTCTCCTGTACAATGTCACGAACCTCATTCCATAGTTCATCAGGCACTCTATCTATCAGATCTAGGCCCTTAAATCTATTTCTCACTTCCACTGTATAATCATAAGGGATTGGATTTAGGTCATACCTGAATGGTCTAGTGGTTTTCCCTACTTTCTTCAATTTAAGTCTCAATTTGGCAATAAGGAGTTCATGGACTGAGCCACAGTCAGCTCCTGGTCTTGTTTTTGCTGACTGTATAGAGCTTCTCCATCTTTGGCTGCAAAGAATATAATCAATCTCATTTCAGTGTTGACCATCTGGCGATGTCCATGTATAGAGTCTTCTCTTGTGTTGTTGGAAGAGGGTGTTTGTTATGATCAGTGCATTTTCTTGGCAAAACTCTATTAGTCTTTGCCCTGCTTCATTCCGTATTCCAAGGCCAAATTTGCCTGTTACTCCATGTGTTTCTTGACTTCCTACTTTTGCATTCCAGTACCCTATAATGAAAAGGACATTTTTTTGGGGTGTTAGTTCTAAAAGGTCTTGTAGGTCTTCATAGAACCGTTCAACTTCAGCTTCTTCAGCGTTACTGGTTGGGGCATAGACTTGGATTACTGTGATATTGAATGGTTTGCCTTGGAAATGAACAGAGATTATTCTGTCGTTTTTGAGATTGCATCCAAGTACTGCATTATGGACTCTTTTGTAGGCCATGATGGCCACTCCATTTCTTCTGAGGGATTCCTGCCCGCAGTAGTAGATATAATGGTCATCTGAGTTAAATTCACCCATTCCAGTCCATTTCAGTTGGCTGATTCCTAGAATGTTGACATTCACTCTTGCCATCTCTTGTTTGACCACTTCCAATTTGCCTTGATTCATGGACCTGACATTCCAGGTTCGTATGCAATACTGCTCTTTATAGCATCGGACTTTTCTTCTATCACTAGTCACATCCACAGCTGGGTATTCTTTTTGCTTTGGCTCCATCCCTTCATTCTTTCTGGAGTTATTTCTCCACTGATCTCCAGTAGCATTTTGGGTACCTACTGACCTGGGGAGTTTCTCTTTCAGTATCCTTTTGCCTTTTCATACTGTTCATGGGGTTCTCAAGGCAAGAATACTGAAGTGGTTTGCCATTCCCTTCTCCAGTGGACCACATTCTGTCAGATGTCTTCACCATGACCCACCCATCTTGGGTTGCCCCATGGGCATGGCTTAGTTTCATTGAGTTAGACAAGGCGGCTGCCACCGGCACACTAAGCGCAGGCGGCTGCTACCGGTGCGCTAAGCGCAGGTGAGAGGAGCCACCCCACGTCCGAGGTCAGGGGCAGAAGCCGGGAGGACCCCACACCCGAAGGGCGGCGGCCAAGAGGAGTTACCTCACGACCGAGGTCAGGGGAAGTGGCCGAGAGTACCAGACTGCGACAGCGCAGGAACGGCCGAGAGGAGCTATCCCGAGTCCGAGGTCGGGGGGGGGGGTGGGGGGGTGGGGGGGGCGGTCGAGAGGAGATACCCAGCGTCCAACGTCAGGGGCGGCGACGAGTGGAGTTAACCCGCGTCCAAGGTCAGGGGCGGCGGCCAGGAGGAGATACCCCACGCCCCTAAGCCCGAGGCTAGGGGCGGCAGGCAGGAGGACCAACCCCACGTCCAAGGAGCCCTGGCTCTGCGGGCTCAGGAGGGCCTAGAGGAGCTATCCCACGTGGAAGGTCAGGAAGGGCGGCGGTGACGAGATACCCCTTGTCAATGGTAAGGAGCAATGGCTGTGCTTTGTTGGAGCAGCCATGAAGAGATACCCCACGCCCAAGGTAAGAGAAACCCAAGTAAGACGGTAAGTGTTGCAAGAGGGCATCAGAGGGCAAACACACTGAAACCATACTCACAGAAAACTAGTCAATCTAATCACACTAGGACCACAGCCTTGCCAACTATAGAGATAAAGTATTCTATGTAGTTTTGCACATGAAAAATACTGAGGCCAAATGCAACACATTACTTGGTTGCATGTCTGGATTTATTACTGGTTTCCTTTTCCTCTTTGACCTTTCTTTGCTCACAGTCACTGCTTGAGAAATAACTCTACTAGGAAGATATTTTCTCAGTTATCTGTGGTCTTATATCATGAATGCTTTGCTTTTCCAGGACTGCCTGGTGCACAGACATGCAGAACTACACTTCCATGTCAGAGTTCATATTGTTGGGAATTCCTAACACTGGAGGGCTGGAGAAATTGCTATTTGCCCTGTTTTTGACGTTCTATCTCTTCACTTTACTGGGAAACCTGCTCATCTTCCTCACCATTCTGGTTTCTTCCAACCTCCACACCCCCATGTATTTCTTCCTGGGCAACCTGTCAGTGTGTGACGTATTTTTCCCTTCAGTGAGTTCCCCCAAAATGATGCTCTACCTACTGGGGCAAAGCCGGACCATCTCTTACCAGGGCTGTGCCTCCCAGCTCTTCTTTTACCACTTTCTGGGTGGTACCGAGTGTTTCCTGTACACTGTGATGGCCTATGACCGCTTTGTGGCTATTTGTCACCCTTTGCGATACATGGTTATCATGAACCCAGCGTGTGTCCCAGCTTGACAGTGGGCTCTTGGCTGGGTGGCTGTCTACTTGGAAGTATCCTCACATTTCTTGTCTTTAAGTCACCCTACTGTGGCCCCAATGAGGTGGACAATTTCTTCTGTGACATCCCAGTGGTGCTACCCCTGGCCTGTGCGGACACCTCTCTAGCTCAGATGGTAAGCTTCACTAACGTGGATTTTGTGACTCTTACATGCCTTATCCTTATTCTTACTTCCTATGGTTGCATTGTCCCTTCCATTTTCAAAATCAGATCCTCCGAAGGCAGGTGCCGAGCTTTTTCAACCTGCAGTGCCCACCTGATTTCAATCATCTTGTTCTATGGGCCTGTGATGCTCATCTATCTTTGGCCTGCTTCCAGCCCCTGGCTAGATTCTGTTATCCAAGTGTTAAATAATATTGTCACCCCTTCCCTTAATCCTTTGATTTATACCTTGAGAAACAAGGATGTGAAGCTGGCTCTGAGGAAAGTATTAACTCAAGTGGTCCATGTTCTGGGGCATAAGGTATGGTGGCAGTTCCTTTCTGAAATTCTTTGAGGAGTTGCTTCAGATACACTACTTGTACAACAGGATTGCTGCTGAAATAGTAAGCTGGGTGAAGATGCTATGTGACATCTCTTGGGAGTCCTAAAACATGTGGTCGGGGATTGGTGGGCTGAGCCACGATGTACCGCTTCATGGAAGCTTTTCAAATTAACTCAGCCTTTCTCTGTTTTAATTTGCCAAAACAGTGTATCTTTTCTGCTTTACACAGTCTGTTCTTGTTGGAACTGTGTTTTGATTGATTACCATAAAGAAGCAAGGTTCTGGAGAACACAGACTGGCTTCCTTACTTTTTTCCCAAAATATATGCCTTACTCTATCTTACAATCTCTCTCTGGCCATTTAATAAAACTAGGTCAACAAGGTATGAAATTTTAAAGTACAATTGCAGAGTTTGGTAAATTTAAGTTTAAACTTGGTTTATAACTTCTATGGCTTTAATCATGTCTTCTCAGTACAAAACAATCCCATTTGAAGTTTTATGCTTTTGGCCATCAGAGAAAATTTGGCATTAAAATTCTACTCATATGTCTCAAGTGAGAAGTTGGCCATTAATCTATTCTTATAAAATGGGAGACTGGATTTCTGTAAATTGGCAGAGGAAAGTCTCTCTGAGCCAGCATTCTCTATTCATAATAGGTTTGGTGCATTTCCTGAAAATCTAATGGATCTGTAATTAGTTAAAATTGAACCACTAACAATATAACTTACTTGTTTTTGAATCTTTCAACATTTAAATTTTGATCTTTAATCAAATGAGTTTTAGGTTGCTTATCTATTTAGATTTATCCACTCAAACACCTAGAATAAGAGCTAACACTTAAAATAGTCCAATGTATATGATATGCTTTACATGTGTTGACTAATTTAACTCACAAAATCCTAAGACATAGATACATAGACATACATATCCTCCTTTCATAGGTGAAGCAACTAAGGCCAGAGAAGTTTTTACTCCCAGACAGTCTGAATCTAGAGCTGAATGGTTACTGGCTTATAAAAAGTATTGAAGAATCATAAATTCTATATAATTATAGTTATCCTTACATCTTGCTTTCTGAATATTATTTGCTGTTCTATTTTTCATATACAGACAAAAAAGAACACACATTTCATGACTCCATTTGTAAAAAATATCCCCAAAGGGCTAAAGTAGATTAATGGTTGCCTAGAACTTGGAGTGGAGAAGGAAATGGCAACCCACTCCAGTGTTCCTGCCTGGAGAATCCCAGGGACGGGGGAGCCTGGTGGGCTGCGTCTATGGGGTCGCACAGAGTTGGACACGACTGAAGCGACTTAGAAGCAGCAGCAGCAGCAGCAGAGCTTGGAGTAGGGATGGAAATGATTGTAAACGGACATTTTTTTCTTTTAGTATGAGGGAAATATTTTAAAATTAGATTGTGATTATAGTTGTACAATTTTATAAATACATATTCTTTGTAAATATATTCTCATTGAGTTGTACACATAAAATAGGTATTTTATGGCATACAGATTATATCTAAATAAACTTGTTAAAAAACTAAAAAAATCAATGCTAGTCAAAAAGCTTTAAGGTTTTATGATTATCTGACTTAACATCTTTATTTTGAAAACAAAGCTAATGAATAAGATAATGAGTAGTAATATATGACTATAACATATTTACTTTTTAAATTAAGATTCAAATAATTTATTCCACTTTGTTAGAAGTGACCAAAAGCTTTAAATGCAGGCAGACTGACATTCAAATCAAAGTTTTGTGATTGACTTTTGGAGTTAACTTTGGCAATTATTTAAACTTTTTGAGTGTTATTTTATCTTTAAAAAGAAAATAATATCTACTCATAGGGTTGATGCCAGAATAAAATAAAGGGGTCTTGAAGAGTTTGGTTAAAAAAAAATAGGAGATTCACAGTAAAATGTAACAATAATTTCAAAACCATGGAGAAAGAAGACTCTTCTGAATTCATTAGCATGAAAAAAAAAGACAATGATGATTAGAAAGCTGTAAATTCTTAAACCATTTTAGTGCATTTTGTATTATCCCAAAGTGATTTTAGCTATAACAAGTTTTCTATTAGAAAAGTTTATTGGCATATAGTTGCTTTAAAATGTTGTGTGAGTTTCTGCTTTATAACAAAATGAACCACATATATATATCCACTCTCTCTTGAGGCTCCGTCCCACTCCCATCCTACCCCTCCAGGTCATCACAGAACACTGAGCTGAGCTCCCTGTGCTGTACAGCACTTTCCTACTTGCTATCTGTTTGACACACGGTAGTGTGTATACGTCAGTCCTAATCTCCCAGTTTGTCCTCCCTTTCCTACCGACCCCAACCCATGTCTGCAAGACTGTTCTCTAGACCTGTGTCTCTATTCCTGCCCTGCAAAGAAGTTCAACAGGACCATTTTTCTAGATTTCATATATATGCATTAATATATGATATTTGTTTTTCTCTTTCTGGCTTACTTCACTCAGCATGCCAGACTCGAGGGCTTTCCAGGTGGCACTAGCGGTAAAGAACCTGCCTGCGAATGCAGGAGACATAAGAGACATGGGTTCGATCTCTGGATCAGGAAGATCCCCTGGAGAAGGAAATGGCAACCCACTCCAGTACTCTTGCCTGGGAAATCCCATGGACAGAGGAACCTGGCAGGCTACAGTTCATGGGGTTGCCAAGAATCAGACACGACTGAAACTACTTAGCCCAGCACAGGTTCATCCACAACACTACAAGTGACCCAATTTCATTGTTTTCTGTGGCTGAGTATAGTCCATGTATGTATGTACTACCTCTTCCGCATGCTTGTTTCATTGAGCAGCCAGTAAAAATAACGTGCTCACAGCCCTACCTAATTTTATCTTTTTCTGCTCTGATTCTTTCTCTACACAGCAATCAGCAGACTGATTCCTAAAATGTTAAGTTGAATCAAGTTACAGTAGTTAAAGCATGCTGAGAGAAACACAAGTAGTGATCTTTAACAAGAATAAAGAAATGAAAAAATAAACAAATGGATTTTTAGAAAAGGATGTTAATTCAGGAAGATGAAAAACTGATGTTGGAGGACTATACAGCTAATTATGAGAAAAAAAAAAAAAAGCAGCTTTGTTAATAACAAATGGGATTGGCTGCCTCATTTCTGCAAGTGGTTACTTCGCTAATCCTAGCTGTTTCTTTAAACCCAGCTCTTTCAAGCACAGAATCACTGGGCAATTTAAAATATCTAACTTAAAGGATGGCTCCCCACTACAGGAAAAATATGCCCAAGAGTTACTGTTTTTTTTTTTTTTGGCTATGCAGTGTGTGGGATCCTGGTTCCTGACCAGGGATCAAGCTCATGCTCCCTACTTTGGAAACTCGGAGTGTTTTTTTATTTTTTTAAATTTATTTTTGATTGCACTGGGTCTTGTTGCTGCACATAGGCTTTCTCTAGTTGTAGAGAGTGGGGGCTACTCTGTTGTTTCTCTTGTTGTGGAGCCCAGGCTCTAGGTGCATGGGCTTCAGTAGTAGTGACTTGAGGGCTCCAGAGTGCTGGCTTTAGTTGCCCTGTGGCATGTGGAAACTTCCCAGACCAGGAATCGAACCAGTGTCTACTGCATTGACAGGCAGATTCTTATCCACTGTACCATCAGGAAAGTCCAGGAGTTATTGTTAATCAAAAGGATTTGAAAACTGAAAATAAGTTTTTTGCATAATACATTTTTTGTTTTAAAATTAATAAGGTGGAGACACTGGGGAGAAAGAATGAAGGAGGGGAAAGTCTCTGATTAATTGCTCTCTGTTGTACAGCTGCCCCACATGGGGAGAGAGTGGGTCCCAAAGGCACACCCCAAACATCTCTCATCAGGGAACTGATGCTTTTTTTCTCAGGGACACAGGCACTGTTGGTCTAGATTTTAAGTTCTGACTGGCTGAGTCTAACCAAGAGGTGCATTCATCTTCCCTGGTATCAGAGCCTGGCCTTCTGTTTCACAACATCTAAAAGAAAGAAAGCAGGAGGGTGGATGTGGAGCCTGGATTCTAACCAAGTCGTCTTTCCCTTACATCTGTAGGTTCCTTCTTTCTAGAATGCTCTCTCCTCATCTAATGGGTTAAAAACATCATGGGCAGGTGAGAGAAGATGCGAATTGGCTCTATTGGAGTTTGGGCTAAAACTGACTTAGTTGACTCCATGGATTGTCTTAAGATATTCCCTAGTTAATGATGCTGAATCTTAAAAACCTTCATCGGGATGGCATATATTGTCATATTGCAGACATAATTCCTACTGAGATTAAATGTTACATTGAAGTAAGATAGCTATTTTTATTATTGCTAAGTGCCTGTTGCTTTTTCCTGTATTAAATATTATCATTTCCATACTGTTTCACTCTATTTCCACTAGATGGTTCTTAGTTGTCTGTTGTTCTAGCTGATGATGGAGAAAGCATTTTTGTGAATCATTTTAATCAACAGGTGATTCCAAAGTGCTGTAGGCACAGGTCAGCTAAAGCCCAGTGCTATGTGGAGTAAAGGAGCATTGAAATCAGAATATTAGTACCCTGAGTGAATTTTCTAATGAGGGTGGGTAGCTGTAGTCATTATGTTAGGGGTTTTATATACATTAAAGCATTATTCCTCATAAGAATCATATATTATTCAACTATTAACCAGATAGCGAGGAGATTTGGAGACTTTAAAAAATTGTCCAAAATCACTGAGTGTGCATTTAAACTCAGATAAATCCAAGGGTATGATTTATCCTCTGCCCTCTGCTCTAATCTGCCTCTTGTGTTATCTATTATCCTTCAGAGGACACAGATGAAAAGTGACATTGTACATTAATTAGTGAAAACTGGACGGACTCCTATCTAGAGGTTTTTAATGTACCATATATAGATATTATCCCTTTTCCATGGATCCTGTGCGGGTATTAGTGTTTTGGGGAAAGCTCATCTCAGTGAGACCGCTGTCTGACCTTCCAGGTGTGACTAGATGTGAAGATGAGGAATCACACTCCAGTAACCGAGTTCCTCCTCACGGGAATCCCTCACACACAGGGGCTGGAACACGTGCTCTTTGTCTTCTTCTTCACCTTCTACCTGCTCACGCTTGTGGGGAACCTGCTCATTCTCCTGGCCATCCTCACTTCCTCCAACCTCCACACCCCCATGTATTTCTTCCTGGGCAACCTGTCAGTGTTTGACATCTTTTTCCCTTCTGTGAGTTCCCCCAAAATGATGCTCTACCTTCTGGGACAAAGCCCGACCATCTCTTACCAGGGCTGCGCCTGCCAGCTCTTCTTTTATCACTTCCTGGGCTGCACGGAGTGTTTCCTGTACACTGTGATGGCCTATGACCGCTTTGCCGCCATCTGTCACCCCTTGCGGTACACGGCCATCATGAACCCCAGGGTGTGCGCCATCTTGACTCTGAGCACCTGGATGGGGAGCAGTGTGCATGCGTCTGTCCTCACATTTCTTGTGTTTAAGTTACCCTACTGTGGCCCCAAGGAGGTGGGCAATTTCTTCTGTGACATCTCGGTGGTGCTGCCCCTGGCCTGTGCAGACCCCTCTCTAGCTCAGACAGTGAGTTTCACCAACGTAGGTGTTGTGGCTCTCCTGTGTTTCCTTCTTGTCCTCACTTCTTATACTCGCATCATTATCTCTATATTGAGAATCAGCTCCTCAGAAGGCAGGCACAGAGCCTTCTCCACCTGCAGTGCCCACCTGACTTCTGTCCTGCTCTTCTATGGACCCGTGGTCCTCATTTATCTCCGGCCTGCCTCCAGTTCTTGGTTGGAATCTGTGGTTCCGTTGTTCAATAATATTGTTACCCCATCCTTAAATCCTTTGATATACAGCTTGAGAAACAAGGATGTGAAGTTGGCTCTGAGAAAAGCACTAATCCGAGGAGTACATACCTGAGGAGTGTAAGCTTTTCTTTCAGTACCTGTTCTCATAAATTTGCCCTTTATTCATCAGGGGCGACTAGACTCTTAGAGTTGGTATGACTGCTAAGTGCGATTTGGGACAAGTAGGTTGAATGAATTCTTTGTCATTAGCATGTAGTATTTACATAAATTTTTATTCAACAAAATCGTTTATAGACACTATTTTGTCCACTTTATAAATACCGACAGATGTTATGATAATTATCATATAGAGTAGATATTATTATCCCAATTTGCAGAGGAATATATTAAGGCAGTGGGACATTAAGATACTTCTGCAGTTCACAGAGATAAAAGGTTACTGAGAGCTAGGATGTTAATGGAAGGGTTTTAACTTTGTGCTATTAATTCTGCCTCTGTGTCATCAGAGATAGCTTAAATGCTTACTTCTTCCAGGAACTTCTTATCAATTTACACAGAGTAGTCTCCAATTAAAAAAAAATCTAGTTTATTCAATTTGTTGCATTTATTTCCATAACTTTTTCATCTATATTGTGATGAGTGTTGTATACTTGAGTGTGAGATTAAGAAATTTGGTTACATTTCCGAAGCCAGGTGATATCTACATATGTACTAATAGGTATTTTCACAGATCCTCTAGTCTTAGGTCAGTGTATCTGTTCTTTATGACCAGATTCTTGAATAATGATTTCAGATTTTCTGTCATTAAATCAAAGACTGAATTTGAATTCCAGATTCCTGGTTCATCAAAATGACTTTTTTCCTCATGTAAATAAATAGGTTTGAATAAAACAGGAAAAATGTAAAAACTAAAGTGACTAGAAATTACAAATTAATCCTACCACCCAAATGATAATCACTATCAACATTCTGTTATTTCTCCACCTTCTCTGTCATTAGTGACTAAATTGAAGCAAAAGTTTCTGACTCCCTGTTTATAATTATTTCAACTATGTATCATCCATATACCTATCTACATATGTGTACTTATACAGTTGTAGTCATATATATATTCTTGTTCTAACAGTGTATAAAGCATTTTCTTTTTTTGGTGTTATTTTTATTTTATTTTTTAAAATTTTATTTTATTTTTAAACTTTACAATATTGTATTAGTTTTGCCAAATATCGAAATGAATCCGCCACAGGTATACATGTGTTCCCCATCCTGAACCCTCCTCCCTCCTCCCTCCCCATACCATCCCTCTGGGTCGTCCCAGTGCACCAGCCCCAAGCATCCAGTATCGTGCATCGAACCTGGACTGGCAACTCGTTTCATACATGATATTTTACATGTTTCAATGCCATTCTCCCAAATCTTCCCACCCTCTCCCTCTCCAACAGAGTCCATAAGACTGTTTATACATCAGTGTCTCTTTTGCTGTCTCGTACACAGGGTTATTGTTACCATCTTTCTAAATTCCATATATATGCATTAGTATACTGTATTGGTGTTTTTATTTCTGGCTTACTTCACTCTGTATAACAGGCTCCAGTTTCATCCACCTCATTAGAACTGATTCAAATGTATTCTTTTTAATGGCTGAGTAATACTCTGTTGTGTATATGTACCACTGCTTTCTTATCCATTCATCTGCTGATGGACATCTAGGTTGCTTCCATGTCCTGGCTACTATAAACAGTGCTGCAATGAACACTGGGGTACACGTGTCTCTTTCCCTTCTGGTTTCCTCAGTGTGTATGCCCAGCAGTGGGATTGCTGGGTTATAAGGCAGTTCTATTTCCAGTTTTTTAAGGAATCTCCACACTGTTCTCCATAGTGGCTGTACTAGTTTGCATTCCCACCAACAGTGTAAGAGGGTTCCCTTTTCTCCACACCCTCTCCAACATTTATTGCTTGTAGACTTTTGGATCAGAGCCATTCTGACTGGCGTGAAATGGTACCTCATAGTAGTTTTGATTTGCATTTCTTTTTCTTGTTTCTTGAGGTATGCCTGTATTGCTATGAACTTTCCCCTTAGGACTGCTTTTACAGTGTCCCACAGGTTTTGGGTTGTTGTGTTTTCATTTTCATTCCTTTCTATGCACATTTTGATTTCTTTTTTGATTTCTTCTGTGATTTGTTGGTTATTCAGCAGCGTGTTGTTCAGCCTCCATATGTTGGAATTTTTAATAGTTTTTCTCCTGTAATTGAGATCTAATCTTACTGCATTGTGGTCAGAAAAGATGCTTGGAATGATTTCTATTTTTTTGAATTTACCAAGGCTAGCTTTATGGCCCAGGATGTGATCTATCCTGGAGAAGGTTCCATGTGTGCCTGAGAAAAAGGTGAAATTCATTGTTTTGGGATGAAATGTCCTATAGATATCAATTAGGTCTAACTGGTCTATTGTATCGTTTAAAGTTTGTGTTTCCTTGTTAATTTTCTGTTTAGTTGATCTATCCATAGGTGTGAGTGGGGTATTAAAGTCTCCCACTATTATTGTGTTATTGTTAATTTCTCCTTTCATACTTGTTAGCATTTGTCTTACATATTGCGGTGCTCCCGTGTTGGGTGCATATATATTTATAATTGTTATATCTTCTTCTTGGATTGATCCTTTAATCATTATGTAGTGACCATCTTTGTCTCTTTTCACAGCCTTTGGTTTAAAGTCTATTTTATCTGATATGAGTATTGCTACTCCTGCTTTCTTTTGGTCCCTATTCGCATGGAAAATCTTTTTCCAGCCCTTCACTTTCAGTCTGTATGTGTCCCCTGTTTTGAGGTGGGTCTCTTGTAGACAACATATGCAGGGGTCTTGTTTTTGTATCCATTCAGCCAGTCTTTGTCTTTTGGTTGGGGCATTCAACCCATTTACGTTTAAGGTAATTACTGATAAGTATGATCCCGTTGCCATTTACTTTATTGCTTTGGGTTCGAATTTATACACCGTTTTTATGTTTCCTGTCTAGAGAATATCCTTTAGTATTTGTTGGAGAGCTGGTTTGGTGGTGCAGAATTCTCTCAGCTTTTGCTTGTCTGAAAAGCTTTTGATTTCTCCTTCATACTTGAATGAGATCCTTGCTGGGTACAATAATCTGGGCTGTAGGTTATTCTCTTTCATCATTTTAAGTATGTCTTGCCATTCCCTCCTGGCTTGAAGAGTTTCTATTGAAAGATCAGCTGTTATCCTTATGGGAATTCCCTTGTGTGTTATTTGTTGTTTTTCCCTTGCTGCTTTTAATATTTGTTCTTTGTGTTTGATCTTTGTTAATTTGATTAATATGTGTCTTGGGGTGTTTTGCCTTGGGTTTATCCTGTTTGGGACTCTCTGGGTTTCTTGGACTTGGATGATTATTTCCTTCCCCATTTTAGGGAATTTTTCAACTATTATCTCCTCAAGTATTTTCTCATGGTCTTTCTTTTTGTCTTCTTCTTCTGGGACCCCTATGATTCGAATGTTGTAGCATTTAATATTGTCCTGGAGGTCTCTGAGATTGTCCTCATTTCTTTTAATTCGTTTTTCTTTTATCCTCTCTGATTCATTTATTTCTACCATTCTATCTTCTAATTCATTAATCCTATCTTCTGCCTCTGTTATTCTACTATTTGTTGCCTCCAGAGTGTTTTTAATTTCATTTATTGCATTATTCATTATATATTGACTCTTTTTTATTTCTTCTAGTCCTTGTTAAACCTTTCTTGCATCTTCTCAATCCTTGCCTCCAGGCTATTTATCTGTGATTCCATTTTGATTTCAAGATTTTGGATCAATTTCACTATCATTATTCGGAATTCTTTATCAGGTAGATTCCCTATCTCTTCCTCTTTTGTTTGGTTTGGTGGGCATTTATCCTGTTCCTTTATCTGCTGGGTATTCCTCTGTCTCTTCATCTTGTTTAAATTGCTGAGTTTGGGGTGTCCTTTCTGTATTCTGGCAGTTTGTGGAGTTCTCTTTATTGTGGCATTTCCTCGCTGTGTGTGGGTTTGTACAGGTGGCTTGTCAAGGTTTCCTGGTTAGGGAAGCTTGTGTTGGTGTTCTGGTGGGTGGAGCTGTATTTCTTCTCTCTGGAGTGCAATGAAGTGTCCAGTAATGAGTTATGAGATATCTATGGTTTTGGGGTGACTTTGGGCAGCCTGTATCTTGAAGCTCAGGGCTGTGTTCCTTTGTTGCTGGAGAATTTGCTTGGTATGTCTTGCCCTGGAACTTGTTGGCCCTTGTGTGGTGCTTGGTTTCAGTGTCGGTATGGAGGCGTTTGATGAGCTCCTGTCAATTAATGTTCCTTGGAGTCAGGAGTTCTCTTAAACCAGTTTAAACCAGAGATACAATTCACATACCAAATAATTCACACATTTAAACTGTGCAATTAATGTTTTTCTTTAAGTATATTCTAGAATTTAAACCATCACCATGGTCTATTTCAGAACATTTTTTTTTATCATCACAGAAAGATACCCTATACCTTTTAGCTATCATTCTGTTATTATTATCCTTATCATTTTCCTCTCTAAGAAACTGATAATCTGCTTTCTGTATCAATACATTTGCTCGTTCTGGCCACTTTATAGAAATAGAACCACATAAAATGTATATTTCTTTGTGGCTGCTTTCTTTAACTTTGCCTAATGTTTTAAAGATTCATCCATGTTGTAACAGGTTACTGTTTTTTTCTCACTTCTTATCTTATGTGGCCTGAATATCCCTAGTTACTTTGGTTTCTGAGGTCACTATATGCTATTAAATCCATATATATTTATAATTGTACTATCTTCATAAAGGACTGACCCTTTTATCATTATAAAATGTCCCTTTTTTTCCTCTAGTAATACTTTTTTTTCAATTTCTTATTTCAGATGAATTTATTACTTTTTCCAAACCACAGATGAGAAAGAATTTTGATAGGGAAAAAGGTGGGGCAGGGGCTATAGGGTCAGAGAATAGGACTAGAATCATCATCTAGAAAGCTATAAAACAATACTGATGTCCAATCTTCACCCTAGACAATCGAATAGTAATAGTTCTAAAAGTTCCCAGAAAATTCCATTATTCAACCAGGGTTGAGAAGCACTAGTTTGCATGCTTCCAGCCAGTTTTTCTTCATTGGTGGTTGGGGAGAGGGGGTGGATCCTGGGATCCCGACAGGGCTGCAAAAGGGGAGATGCCATGAGGGTCTCCTGCAGAGGCGAGGGTTGGCAGTGGCTGCAACAGGGATGGGGGAGGTGGGAGCAGCAGTCCCAGGAGTTGCATCTCGGCATAAGTCCTCTTGGACGTCTCCTAGTAATACTTTAAAAGTCTATTTTGTCTATTAATTTAGCCATTTCAGCTTTCCTGTGGTTGTTGTTTGTATGATATCTCTGTTTTTCTATGCTTTTATTTTCCTTCTATTTGTATCTCTCTCTGTGAGGGAGTATCTTGAATCTCTGTGTGTGTGTGTCTCCTGTAAGATTCCATAAGTGGCTCAGTGGTAAAGAATCCACCTGCCAATGCAGGATACGTGGAATTGATCCCTGTTCTGGGATGATCAGACATGTTGCAAACCACTGAACCTGTGAGCCACAACTATTGAGCCTCTGCTCTAGAGCCTGGGAACTGCAACTACTGAGCCGTCGTGCCTAGAGCCTATCAGCAAGCAAAGCATACAGGGTAAAGTAATTAGCCTCCAATTAAAAAAAAAAAAAGAAAGACTTCTCCAGCACCACACACACACACACACACACACACAAACCAAGCAAAGCAACCGCAATAGGAAGTGTAGCCCCTGCTCACCTCAAAGAGAGAAAAGCCTGCATAGCAAACAAGACCTGACACAGCCAAATATAAATAAATAATAGAAAGTAAATAAATAAAGGAATACAGGAAAGATAGTTTTAAAAAATGCAGCTTGGCCATCTTGGCCTTTTGATTGAATTGTAATCCATTCATGTTTTAATGTTAATATAGATATAATTGTATTTGCATGTGATATTTTATTTTTGGTTTTCTATATGTCTCATTCCACGTCTTTTTCTTCCTCTATTTCTCCTTTACTTTTAAAAAGTAATTCATAATGTAGCATTTTTAATATCTTTAATGAGTTTTACATTATATTCCTTGAGTTATTACCTTAGTTGTTCCTCTGGGGCTTACTATCTTATATCCTAACTTATCATAATCAGCTTCAGGTGTATGCTAAATTAATTCCAGAGTGATATAGAGACACTACTTCAAGACAGCTCTCTTCCTTCCCCTCTCTTTTTGTGATAAAATGGTTAAATCTATATTACATCTATGAATGACACAATTCCCAAAACACACTGTTATAATCATTACATTGTATAATTTTATGACTTTTAAAGAAGCATGTAAAGCAATTATCTATTTATAGCTTTTGTTATAATGACCTTCCTACTTATTGTTGGCATTCGCCATTTGTTTCTATGGTTTTGAACTATCATGTCATTTTCTTAGCCCAGTACAGATTTGCTCCCATCTACCTCTTTTTTGCTATTATTGGCAAGTGTATTACATTTTTATATATATTGCATGCCCCATAATAGTTTATGTACACATTGTTTTATATATTCAGTTTTAAAATAAGTTCATGGAAATTAGAAAATATGCATTTACAGAATGTTTTAATAACATGTTTACCTTTACCAGTGCTGTTTGTTTTTCATTTGGATTTGGATTACCATGAAGTGTTACATGTTTTTAGCCTGAAGAACTTCATTTAGTGTTTCTTGTAAGTTGCATCTGCTGTAAACAAATTCTTTCCACTTCAGTTTTTCATAGAATGTTTATTTCATATTCATTTTGATGATACCTTTAATGTAGGTAGTTTAGTGGTTGGCTTTTTTTCCCCTTTGAGTATTTAAATACTTATTCTGATGTCTTCTGCTCTCCACTGTTTCACATGTGAAGTCACTCATAGTTCTTACTGAGGTTCCCTTATAAGGGATGATGAGTTATTTCTCTCTTGATGTTTTCCACATTTTCTCCTTCTGTTTGGGTTTTGGTATTTTTATTATTATGTGTTTGTTTATGCCTATCTTACAGGGCCTTTATTGAATTCTCTTCAGAGCTCATGATACACAGAGATTGTTCAGTAAATAACCAGTAAAATATACACAAACATTGGTCATGTTTATATATTGACTTTCTTATTATCTCCACTAATTCTGTGCCACAACCCATTGTACCCCTCTGTACATGGTAGCACTGAGATATTACAATAAATATCTTGCCCTTCATAACACATGTAGTTAAGCTAAATGCAGGTCTAGTACCAAGCCTTCTTAACTCCTACTCTCACTGTTTCCTATTGTATCATACTGACAACATCCCAGATTACCCTCTAGAGTGAAAGGGTTGGGAAAGCCACATTGTCCAGTGTTGTTTGAAGAGAAGATGTCCTGATTACTGAGTTCAATTATCACGCGTATCTGGTTTTCCCACCAAGTTACATTTTCCAACTTGGCCTCCCAAAATACTCAAGTTGTTCATCATTTCTCACTTTTCTCCAGAATCCAAAGAGAAAGAAGGAAAGTATTTACAGGAGGCCCACGTACACATGAGTCCTTATTTTCTATGACGTTTTACTGATGTATAGGTTTGTGTTCCATTTTTACTCCCCAAAGTATCAGTATCATTTGAAACCATTAAAACAAAACAAAAAAGTGAAAATCCCAAGTAAAATAAATTGCTGCCCTTACAAAAAGCATGAGACAAAAAGAACAAAATGAAGTCCATTTGCACCTCAGACAATGGTTTGATGTGCATTGTGAGGATTCCATGGCCCCTCCTAACATGACAGGTAAAATTTAATATCATACATAATCCTATTCCTATGCTTTGGTAGTGTGTCCTAGACTATATGCTGGATTCAAACAATTCTAGTATTAGTTTGCCGTTCTATTAATGCTGGATACTGATGGAAGAACACTCTTGTTATGATATCTTGTAAAACCTGGATAATGATTATGACAAATAGTTATCACACTAATACTTAAGCTTGTTCAGTAGATTTCTATTCTATGCAGTGGAAAGTTCCATCATGTTTATCTTATACACTGTTATATGTATTGGACATGCCCCAGTACCTAGTGAGCACTGTGTGTGAGTTTATTAAGAGAATGAATGGGTACCACTTATTCTTTTGTATGTATTTTGGAGAAGAAAATGGCAACCCACTCCAGTACTCTTGCCCTGAAAATCCCATGGATGGAGGAGTCTGGTGCGGTCACGAAGAGTTGGGTACGACTGAGCAACTTCACTTTCACTTTTCACTTTCATGCATTGGAGAAGGAAATGGCAACCCACTCCAGTGTTTTTGCTTGGAGAATCCCAGGGATGGGGAAGCTTGGTGGGCTGCCGTCTATGGGGTTGCACAGAGTCGGACATGACTGAACCGGCTTAGCAGCAGCAGCACCAGCATATATATTTAGATGAAACAGAAACATTAGTGAAACATGGGATATAAAACAACAACATACACTAATTTAAATATATATTCTCATTAAAGTTGAAGATATATGCAAGCCAAATCTGAATGAACTCCAACCACTTTTTAAAGCTCCTTTTAAATCAGTTTGTAATGACTGGGACTGCAAAAAAAAAAAAAAAAAAATTAAGCACTTTAAATCTTTCCTAAATGTAAAACTTTAGTATAGCACAGACACAACATAAAATTTTATTTAAAACACATGCACACAAACACAAATGCATACACCAGTTTATCAAATTTACTGCATCATCAGGAACAGCAAGAACAAAACAAATAATGTAATTAAAGGAGGGGTACAGAACTTAAATATATACTCAAAACTATGTTTTTTCCAGTAGCCATGTACAGATGTGAGAATTGGACCATAAAGGAGGCTGAGAGCTGAAGAACTGATGCTTTTGAACTGTGGTGCTAGAGAAGACTCTTGAGAGTCCCTTGGTCTGCAAGGAGATGAAACCAGTTAATCGTAAAGGAAATCAACCCTGAATATTAATTGGAAAGACTGATGCTGAAGCTGAAGCTCCAGTACTTTGGTCACTTGATGTGAAAAGTTGACTCATTGGAAAAGACCCCGATGTTTAGAAAGATTGAAGACAAAAGGAGAAGAGGCAGTAGAGGATGAATTGGTTAGATAGCATCACCAACTCTTAAGACATGAATTTTAGTAAACTCCGGGAGATAGTAAAGCACAGGGAAGCCTGGCATGCTGCAGTCCATGGGGTAATAAAATGTTGGACATGACTTAACAGCTCAACAACAATAACCGTAACAATGGATTATATCTCTTCCTAATACTTGTGTTTTAATGAATCAGAGGGATAGTAATTATGAGATGCACAAACCCCTTGAAGATTTCTTGGAATTACTTACATACAAAGTAAAATATTAAATTTATAGTAAGGGAAATTGAGAAAGGAAAGATTGGGGCACATTACTAATTATAAATCAGTTCAGTGCTGGCCTGATTTTCACTAATTCAGTAAATGTTTTTCATAGTATAGAAATTTAGATTACAAGCTGAAACAAAATAATTAAAACTATGGATATATATGTGTATGCTGCTGCTGCTGCTAGTCGCTTCAGTAGTGTCCAACTCTGTGCGACCCCATAGACGGAAGCCCACCAGGCTCCCCTGTCCCTGGGATTCTCCAGGTAAGAACACTGGAGTGGGTTACCATTTCTTTCTCCAATGCATGAAAGTGAAAAGTGAAAGTGAAGTCGCTCAGTCGTGTCTGACTCTTAGCGACTAGATGGACGGGAGCCTACCAGGCTCCTCTGTCCATGGGATTTTCCAGGCAAGAGTACTGGAGTGGGGTGCCATTGCCTTCTCTGATATATGTGTATATATGTATATATATTCAGAATTAATACACTCAACTGTTTAACATGTGACACAATCCAAAATAAGATTTTGGATTGTGTTTTGCACAATCCACAGTTTTGCATGGATAATAATGATGGTGATTTTGAGATATTAAAAAATTTCTGAAAGTGTTAGTCGCTCAGTTGTGTCCAGCTCTTTGTGACCCCATGAACTGTAGGGGTCTGTAAATACTAGGATATAGTTAGAATCGTCACCTATGGTTCAGGAAATCAAAATATTCATATGCTACAATATGCTTCATCAATATGTAGGAACAAAATACTGACTGTTGCAACAGCAGAGATCAGTCTCAAAAATGCTTGTTCAGTGAAAGAAGCCAGACAAAAAAGGAACATATTTTGTGACTCCACTAGTAAAAAGGCAAATTTATAGAGATAGAAAGTAAATTGATTGCTTAGTGCTTGGGGTAGGAGTGAAAATGACTCAAAATGTGTGTGTATATATATATGTATATACATATATATATATATATAATGAGGGAATATATATATATTATGTATATTGTGTATATACTTATTTACATATACACATATATACATACATATATGCACATATATATATATACACATAGTATACACATAGTATATATATTATGGGGGAAATGTTCTAAAATTAGATTGTGGTAATGGTTGTACAATGCTGAAGAATTGATGCTTTTGAACTGTGGTGTTGGAGAAGACTACTCTTGAGAGTCCCTTGGACTGCAAGGAGATCCAACCAGTCCATTCTGAAGGAGATCAGCCCTGGGATTTCTTTGGAAGGAATGATGCTGAAGCTGAAACTCCAGTACTTTGGCCACCTCATGCGAAGAGTTGACTCATTGGAAAAGACTCTGATGCTGGGAGGGATTGGGGGCAGGAGGAGAAGGGGATGACAGAGGATGAGATGGCTGGTTGGCATCACCAACTCGATGGACTGAGTGAAGTCCGGGAGTTGGTGATGGACAGGGAGGCCTGGCGTCCTGCGATTCACGGGGTCGCAAAGAGTCGGACACGACTGAGCGACTGAACTTAACTGAACTGAACTGAAGATATTAATTGAGGCAGTTGAGAAAGTGATATTGGGAAACTATACAACTAATTATAGGAAAAGAAGTTTTGTCAACACCAGATGGGATTATTGCCTCGTTTCTAAGTGGTTACTTTCCTAATCTCCAGCTTTTTCTTTAAACTCAGTTCTTTCAACACAGTATCACTGGACAATTTCAAATATTTGAACTTAATGGATGGCTCTCTACTAAAGGAAAAAAATATCCAAGAGTGACTGTGAATCAAAGGGATTTGAAAATAAGCAAATGCTTTTGCATAATTACCTTTAGTCTAAGAATTAATGAGATAGAGTGAAGTAAAGAAGAGGAGGGAATAAGGAGGAAGGAGGGGAAAGTCTCCAGTCTAATTGCTTCCTCTGTTCTATAGATATCTCCTTTGGGGAGACGGTCCCAAAGGAATACCCAAAATGCCTATTCACTCTTCAGGGAATGAATGCCACTCCTCTGACAAAGAGGTGTGTTCAGCCTTTCTGGTTTCAGAGCCTGGCCCTCCTGTTTCATGGCATCTAAAAGGAAAGGAAACCAGGAGGGTGGACGTGGAGACTGGATTCCAGCCCAAGCCCCTCTTTCCCTTCCATTGTAGGTGCCTTCTTTCTAGAACATTCTCTCCTCATCTGATGGGTTATACATAGTAGAGGTAGGTAAGAGAAGATGGGAATTGGCTCTATTGGAGTCTGGGCTAAAACTGACTTAGCTAACTTCATGGATTTTCTTAAGATATTCCCTAATTAATGATGCTGAGTCTTAAAAACCTTAATTGTACCCATACATATTGTCATATTGCACATGTAAATTCTATTGAAAGACAGAATTTTATGTTGAAAGAAGATAGTTGTTTTTAATATTGCTAATTGCTTGATGCTTTTGACTGTATTAAGTACTATCATTTCTATCCTGTTCTCCTGTATTACCACTAGATGGTTTTCAGTTTTCTGCTATTCCAGTTATGACGGTGAGAGCATTTTTGAGAATCATTCACATCAATCAGTTCAGGACAGTTCAGTCATGCAGTCGTGTCCAATGCTTTGAGATCCCATGGACGGCAGCCCACCAGGCTCCTCTGTCCATAGAATTCTCTGGGCAAGAATACTGGAGTGGGTTGTCATTCTCTTCTCTATTTTTATGGATAGTATACAGATGTTATCTCTTCCCCCTGGGTCCTGTGCAGGTGTTAGTGTTTTGGGGAAAGCCCATCTCAGTGAGACCACTGTCTGATCTTCCAGGTGTGACTAGATGTGAAGATGAGGAATCACACTCCAGTGACCGAGTTCCTCCTCACGGGAATCCCTCACACACAGGGGCTGGAACACGTGCTCTTTGTCTTCTCCCTCACTTTCTACCTGCTCACTCTTGTGGGGAACCTGCTCATTCTCCTAGCCACCCTCACTTCTTCCAACCTCCACATCCCCATGTATTTCTTCCTGGGCAACCTGTCAGTGTTTGACATCTTTTTCCCTTCTGTGAGTTCCCCCAAAATGATGCTCTACCTACTGGGGCAAAGCCAGACCATCTCTTACCAGGGCTGCGCCTGCCAGCTCTTCTTTAATCACTTCCTGGGCTGCACGGAGTGTTTCCTGTACACTGTGATGGCCTATGACCGCTTTGCCGCCATCTGTCACCCCTTGTGGTACACGGCCATCATGAATCCCAGGGTGTGCGCCATCTTGACTCTGAGCACCTGGATGGGGAGCAGTGTGCATGCATCTGTCCTCACATTTCTTGTGTTTAAGTTACCCTACTTTACCCTACTGTGGCCCCAAGGAGGTGGGCAATTTCTTCTGTGACATCCCGGTGGTCTGCCCTTGGCCTGTGCAGACACCTCTCTAGCTTACAGGGTGAGTTTCATCAACGTAGGCGTTGTGGCACTCCTGTGTTTCCTTCTTGTCCTCACTTCTTACACTCGCATCATTATCTCTATATTGAGAATCAGCTCCTCAGAAGGCAGACACAGAGCCTTCTCCACCCGCAGTGCCCACCTGACTTCTGTCCTGCTCTTCTATGGACCCGTGGTCCTCATTTATCTCCAGCCTGCCTCCAGCCCGTGGTTGGATTCTGTGGTTCAGGTATTAAATACTACTGTTATCCCATCCTTAAATCCTTTGATATACAGCTTGAGAAACAAGGATGTGAAGTTGGCTCTGAGAAAAGCACTAATCCAGGCAGTACATACTTGAGGAGTGTAAGTTTTTCTGTCATTATCTGTCCTTACAATTTTGCCTTGTATTTATCTGGGGCACCTAGTCTGTTAGAGTTGATGTGACTGCTAAGTGCAATTTGGGACAAGTAGGTTGAATTAATTCTTTATGATTAGTGTGTATATATTTATATAAAATTTTTTTCAACAAAATCTTTTACAGCACTTACCATGTGCTAGGCAGTATTCTATGCACTTTACAAATACTGACCCATGTGTTTATTATAATTATCACATGGAGTAAATATTATCCCAATTTACAGAAGAGGATATTAAGGCACAGAGAGGTTAGGACAGTTTTGCAGTGTCACAGAGATAGAAAGTCGCTGAGCTAGGATGTGAATACAAGGTTATTAACGTTGTGCTAATGCTTCTGCTGTATTGTCAGAATTATAGCATAAATGCTTACTTCTTTTAGGGACTTCTTTTCAATTTACATTGAGTATTCTCTAATTTTCCTCCAAAAAATGTAGTCTATTAAATTTGTTCCATTAATTTTATCCCTTTTAATATATATTTTAACAAATGCTATGTATTTCATCTTGATATAAAGAGTTTCTGTTACATTTCAGAAGCCAGGTGATATCCATATATCTACTAATATGTATTTTAATAGATCATCAATTTTAGTTAAGTATATCTGTTCTTTACTACAGTGATTTGAATTCTATAATAATGACTGCAGATTTTCTTTCATTAAATTAAGACTGAGTTTGAATCGCAGAATTCCTGAACCTTCAAATGTAATAATCTTTTTTCCCTTATATAAGTAAATAGATTTGAAGAAAACAGGAAGACTGTGAAAATTAAAGTGATCTGAAATTATGCATTAATGCTACCACTGAAATATAATCACCATTAACATTCTGGCATTTGCTCTCTCTCTCTCATTGATGACTAAATTAGAACTAAATTTCCTGACTTCCTGTTTATAATTATTTTATTTATATCTGTATTATTATATACCTATCTACATATGTGTATTTATGCACATATGTGGGGCTTCCCTGGTGGCTCAGTGGTAAAGAATCTGCCTGCAATGCAGAAGACCCAGGTTCTATCCCTGAGCTGGGAAGATCCCCTGGAGGTGGGCATGGCAACCCACTCTAGTGCTCTTGCGTAGAGAATGCCACGGATGGAGGAGCTTGGCAGGCTGCAGTCCTTGGAGTCACACAGAGTCGGACACGACTGAAGAGACTAAGCATCAGCAGCTGCAGTCATGTCTATAAATAGTGTATAAGCTGTGCTCAGTTGCGCAGTCATGTCAGACTCTTTTCAATCCCATGGACTGTAGCCCACCAGGCTCCTCAGTCCATGGGATTTTTCAGGCAAGAATACTGGAGTGGATTGCCATTTTCTACTGCAGTGAGTCTCTTGTGTCTCCTGCATTGACAGGCAGATTCTTTAACACTGAGCTACGAATCTTGTTTTAAAAGTCTATCAAGCATTTTCAATTGCCACAGTTTTTAACCAGTTTTATTGAGATATAATTTACATACCGAATAATTCACCCATTTAAAGTACATGAGTCAGTGTTTTTTTAGTATATTCACAGATATGTGCAACCATCACCATGGTGTGTTTGAGAACATTTTTATCATCTCAAAAAGATATCCTATACCATTTAGCTGTCATTCTCTTATTACCTCTGTCACCCTTGACTGTAAGCAATCATTAATCTGCTTTCTGTATCTATAGATTTCCCTGTTCTGGACATTTTATATCAAGAGAATCACATAAAACGTGTTTTTTTTGTGTCTGTCTTAACTTAGCATAATGTTTTCAAGGTTCATCCATGTAGTAGCAAGTTATATCCCTCTGCACCTCCCCCCACTTCATATGTGATAAGAATGTCTCTAGTTCTCTTGATTTCTGAGGCAATTATATGTTATTAAATGCACATGTACTTACAATTGTTCTGTCTTTATACCAGATTAACCCTTGTATTATTATAAAATATTCCTTTTTATCTCTAGTAACATGTTTTGTTTTAAAGTCTATTTTTTCTACTAATCTAACCACTTCAACTCCCCGTTGTTTCTATTTGCATGACATCTCTTTTTCTACACTCTTATTTTCCTTCTGTTTGTATCTTTTTTAAAAAAAGTATTTATTTTTAATTAATTTATTTGGCTGCCCTGGTTCTTAGTTGCAGCATGTAGGATCTAGTTCCCTGACCAGGGATATGAAACCAGACCCCCTGCATTGAGAGCTCAGAGTCTTAGCCACTGGACCACCTGGGAAGTCCCCTGTTTTTGTCTTTGAATCTAAAATGTGTCTCCTATAGACACAATGCATTTGGATCATTTTTACGGTCCAGTTCAATGATCTCTGCCTTTTGATTGAATTTTAATCCATTCACATTTTAATGTTAATATAGATATAATTGGGTTTACATGTGATATTTTACTTGAATATGTGTCATTCCATGTCTTTTATTGTTCTTTTATTTCTCCTTTACTTTAAAAAATTAATTTGTAATTAATATTTTTTTAGCATTTTTAGTTTCTTTAATGAGTTTTTCACTATATTGCTTGAATTATTACCTTAATAGTTTCTCTAGGGCTTACCATCTTATATCTTAACTTATCACAATAAGCTTCAGACATACACTAAATTAATTCCAGAGTGATAGAGACACTAATCCTATATAGCTCTCTGCCTTCTGCCCTCTCCTTGTGGTATTATTGTTAGACATATTATACCTATGAATGCTACAATTTCAACAATGCATTGTTGTAATTATTGCTTTGTGTAATTTTACGTCTTTTAAAGAAGCTGGGTGAAGTATGTAAAGCAACTATGTATTTATAGCTTTTGTTATAATAACCTTGTTACTTTTAGTTTTCTCCATTTGTTTCTGTGGTTTTGAATTATCATGTCATTTTCTTTGCTCAATACAGATTTGCTCCCATCTACCTCTTTTTTGCTATTATTGGCAAGTATATTACATTTTTATGAATATTACACACTCTGTAATACTTTATATGCATATTGTTTTATATATTTGGTATTAAAATAAGTTCATTGAAATTAGAAAATATGAATTTGTACTGTCTTTTTAAATAGCATAGTTACCTTAACCAATGGTGTTTGTCTTTCATTTGTATTTGGATTACCATCTAGAGTTAAATGCTTGTAGCTTGAAGGACTTCATTTAGTAGTTCTTGTAAGGTACATCTGCTGGGAACAAATGTTTTCCACTTTAATTTTTCATAGAATGTCTTTATTTCATGTTTCATATTCACTTGGATGATTTCTTTAATGTCAGTAGTATCCTGGTTGGCTTTTTGTCCTTTGAGTGCTTATTCATCCTGGTGCCTTCTGAGATCCACTGTTTCATATGAAAAGTCAGTCAAAGTTCTCACTAATGTTCCCTTGTAAAGGATGAGTCATTTTTTTCTGAATGCTTTCCACATTTTGTCCTTCTGTTTGGTGTTTGATATTTTTGTTATTCTGTGTTTATTTATGCCTATACTACTTGGGCTTTATTGAGCTCTCTTCAGAGCTCATGATACATAGTGTTCAATAAATAACTGGTATAATATAGAGGGACATTGGTCATGTTTATATATTGATTTTCTTTTAACTCCACTAATTCTGTGCCACAACCCACTGTACCCTTCTGTACATGGTGGCACTGAGATATAGCAATAAGCATCTTGCCCTTCATTACACGTGTAGTTAGGGTAAATACAGCTCGATGCACGATACTGGATGCTTGGGGCTGGTGCACTGGGACGACCCAGAGGGATGGTATGGGGAGGGAGGAGGGAGGAAGGCTCAGGATGGGGAACACATGTATACCTGTGGCGGATTCATTTTGATATTTGGCAAAACTAATACAATTATGTAAAGTTTAAAAATAAAATAAAATTAAAAAAAATACAGCTCTAGTCTCAAGTCCTCTTAATTCCTACTATCACTGTTTCCTACTGTATCATCCTGACAACATCCCAGATTACACTTTAGTGTGAAAGGGTTGGGAAAGCCATATTGTCCAGAGTTGTTTGAAGAGAAGATGTCCTGATTACTGGGTTCAGTTACCATGCGTATCTGGTTCTCCCACCAAGTTACATTTTCCAACTTGGCCTCCCAAAATACTCAAGTTGTTCATCACTTCTCATTTTTCTCCAGAATCCAGAGAAAGAAGGAGAATATTTACAGGTGATCCCATGGACACATCAGTCCTTATTTTCTATGACAGTTTACTGATGTTTAGGTTTTTGTTCCATTTTTACTCCCCAAAGTATCCATATCATTTGAAACCATAAAAATAAAACAAAAAGTGAAAACCCCAAGTAAAATAAATTGCTGCCCTTACAAAAAGCACAAGACAAAAAGGACAAAATGAAGTCCATTTACACCGCACATAATGGTTTGATGTGCAATGTGAGGATTCCATGCCCCCTCCTAACATGACAGATAAAACCTAAGATCATACAAAATCCTATTACTGTGCTTTGGAAGTGTGTCCTAAACTATATGCTGGATTCAAAAAACTCTAGTATTAGTTTGCTGTCCTATTAATGCTGGATACTGATGGAGGAACCCTCATGCTATAATATCTGGTAAACCCTATATTGTGATTATGACAAATAGTTATCACCACTAATACTTAAACTTGTTCATTTTATTTCTTTTCTGTGCAAGACAAGTTTCCATCATGTTTGTCTTATTCACTGTTATACCCATAGGACATTCCTCAGTGACCCAGTAAGCATGGTGTGTGAGTTTGTTGAATGAATGAATGGGTATCACTTAGCCTTTCAAATTATGATGTAATTGCAAATTTACTGATATGAAAACAGAAACATGAGTGAAACATGTGGGATACAGAACAACCACATAACTTATTTAGATATATATTTTGATTAAAGTTGAAATACATATTGTCATTAAAGTTGAAGAAAGACAAATATGAATGAACTCCAACCACTTTTCTCAGCTTCTCTGAAATCAGTGTTGTAATGACAGGCATTGCAAAAATATTAAAACATCTTAAAACTTCCCTGTATCTAAAACTTTAGTATAGCACACAACATAAATCTTTTCTTAAAACACATGTGCACACACATACACCTGCACACACCAGTTTTTAAAATCTTATTCCAGCATCCTCAACAAGAACAACAACAAAACAAATAACTTGATTAAAAGGGGGGAAAAGGACTTAAATAGACATCCGTAAAGAAGACATCCAATTGATCATCAAGCATATGAAAAGATGCTTAACATCAGTAATTGTTCAGTTCAGTTCAGTTCAGTCATTCAGTCGTGTCTGACTCTTTGCAACCTCATGAATTGCAGCACACCAGGCCTCCCTGTCCATCACCAACTCCCAGAGTTCACTCAAACTCATGTCCATCGAGTTGGTGATGCCATCCAGCCATCTCATCCTCTGTTGTCCCCTTCTCCTCCTGCCCTCAATCCCTCCCAGTATCAGAGTCTTTTTCAATGAGTCAACTCTTCACATGAGGTGGCCAAAGTATTGGAGCTTCAGCTTTAGCGACAGTCCTTCCAATGAACACCCAGGACTGATCTCCTTTAGTATGGACTGGTTGGATCTCCTTGCAGTCCAAGGGACTCTCAAGAGTCTTCTCCAACACCACAGTTCAAAAGCGTCAATTCTTCGGCGCTCAGCTTTCTTCAGAGTCTAACTCTCACATTCATACATAACCACAGGGAAAACTATAGCCTTGACTAGACGGACCTTTGTTGGCAAAGTAATGTCTCTGCTTTTCAATATGCTATCTAGGTTGGTCAAAACTTTCCTTCCAAGGAGTAAGTGTCTTTTAATTTCATGGCTGCAGTCACCATCTGCAGTGATTTTGGAGCCCAAAGAAATAAAGTCTGACACTGTTTCCACTGTTTCCCCATCTCTTTCCCATGAAGTGATGGGACCAGATGCCATGATTTTCATTTTCTGAATGTTGAACTTTAAGCCAACTTTTTCACTCTCCTCTTTCACTTTCATCAAGAGGCTTTTTTTTCCTCTTCACTTTCTGCCATAAGGATGGTGTCATCTGATTATCTGAGGTTATTGATATTTCTCCTGGCAATCTTGATTCCAGCTTGTGTTTTTTCCAGCCCAGCGTTTCTCATGATGTATTCTGCATATAAGTTAAATAAACAGGGTGACAATATACAACCTTGACGTACTCCTTTTCCTATTTGGAACCAGTCTGTTGTTCCATGTCCAGTTCTAACTGTTGCTTCCTGACCTGCATATAGGTTTCTCAAGAGGCAGGTCAGGTGGTCTGGTATTCCCATTTCTTTCAGAATTTTCCACAGTTTATTGTAATTGTTAGGGAGATACAAATCAAATTCACATTGAGATATCACCTACACCCATTAGAATAGCTCTTATTGGGGAAAAAAGCAAAATAGAAAAGAGATGTGGAAAACTTGGAACCATTGTGCACCATTGGTAGGAACTGCAAAATGGTACATTCTCTATCGAAAGTAGTATGGTTATTTCTCAGTAAATTTGGAAATAAAATTACCCTATGATTCACTAATTTTACTTCTGAGTATACATCCAAGAGTCCTGAATATTCATACTTATAGTATGTTCATGGAAGAATTATTCACAATAGGTAGGGGGTAGAAGCTATTTGTGCCCATTAATGACAAATAGATAATCAAAATGTGGAACATACATACATATTGAAAATAAGTAAATGCTTTTACATAATTATATTTTAGTCTAAGATTTAATGAAGTAGAGACAGTGAGGATAAGAAGGAAGGAGGGGAAAGTCTCCAGTCTAATTGCTCCCCCTGTTCTACAGACATCCCACTTGGGGAGAAGGTCTCAAAGGAACACTCAAAACATCTATTCACTCTTCAGGGAACGAAGGCCACTCCTTTTCCCAAGGAACACAGGCACTGTTGGTCTGGATTTTCAGGTCTGAGTGACTTAATCAAAGAGGTGCATTCAGCTTCTCTGGTTTCAGAGCCTGGCCTCCTGTTCCAGGCTCTGAAGGAAAGAAAGGAAAGAAAGCAGGTGGGTGGATGTGGAGCCCAGATTCCAGCCCATGTCGACCCTTTCCCTTCCATCTGTAGGTGCCTTCTTTCTGGAAAGCTCTCTCCTCATCTGATGGGTTATACATAGGCATGTGAGAGAAGATGGAAATTGGCTCTATTGGAGTTTGGACTAAACACAGACTTAGCTGACTCCATGGGTTTTCTTAAGATATTCCCTAGTTAATGATGCTGAGTCTTAAAAACCTTCATCGGGATGGCATACATTGTCATATTGCAGACATAATTTCTATTGAGAGACTGACTGTGACATTGAGAGAAGATAGTTGTTTTTATTATTGTAATTGTCTGTTGCTTTTTCCTGAATTAAGCATTATCATTTCCATCAGTTTCACTGTATTTCCTCTAGATGGTTCTTAGTTGTCCATTTTTCAAGTTGACGATGCAGAAAGCATTTTTGTGAATCAATGACATCAATAGATAATTCCAAAGTGCTGCAGGTGCAGATCAGCCTAAGTCAAATGCTGTGTGGAGTAAAGGAGCATTGAAATCAGAATTCAGTACCTTGAGGGAATTTTCTAATGAGGATAGGAATTTGCAGCATTACATTAGGGGTTTTATATATATTAAAGCATTATTCCTCATTAGAATCAAGTTCAGTCGCTCAGTCATGTCTGACTCTTTGTGACCCGATGGACTGCAGCACGCCAGGCTTCCCTGTCCATCACCAACTCCTGGAGTTTGCTCAAACTCATGTCCATCCAGTTGGTGGTGCCATCCAACCATCTCATCCACTGTCATCCCCTTCTCCTCCTGCCTTCAATCTTTCCCAGCATCAGAGTCAGTTCTTCATATCATGTGGCCAAAGTAGAATCATGTTATTAAATCTTAGAATCATAAGATATTATTAACTATTAACCCAGATATTGAGGAGATATGGAGATTTTTTTTTAAATCATCCAAAATCACTGAGTGGGAATTAGATTGGGCATTTATTTTCAGGTAAATCTGAGGCAGGATTTATCTTCTACCCTCTTCCTATTCTTTCTCTTGTGCTATCCATTATCCTTCAGCGGATACAGATGAAAAATGGCTGAATGTCACTCATTAATTAGTAAGGACTGGACTGACTCCCATCTAGAAGTTTTTTAATGTATAATACATAGATGTTATCCCTTTCCCATGTGTCCTGTGCAGGTATTAGTGTTTTGGGGAAAGCCCAACTCAGTGAGACCGCTGTCTGGCCTTCCAGGTGTGACTAGATGTGAAGATGAGGAATCACACTCCAGTAACTGAGTTCCTCCTCACGGGAATCCCTCATACACAGGGGCTGGAACACGTGCTCTTTGTCTTCTTCCTCACCTTCTACCTGCTCACTCTTGTGGGGAACCTGCTCATTCTCCTGGCCACCCTCACTTCCTCCAACCTCCACACCCCCATGTATTTCTTCCTGGGCAACCTGTCAGTGTTTGACATCTTTTTCCCTTCCGTGAGTTCCCCCAAAATGATGCTCTACCTACTGGGGCAAAGCCGGACCATCGCTTACCAGGGCTGCGCCTGCCAGCTCTTCTTTTATCACTTCCTGGGCTGCACGGAGTGTTTCCTGTACACTGTGATGGCCTATGACCGCTTTGCCGCCATCTGTCACCCCTTGCGGTACACAGCCATCATGAACCCCAGGGTGTGTGCCATCTTGACTCTGAGCACCTGGATGGGGAGCAGTGTGCATGCATCTGTCCTCACATTTCTTGTGTTTAAGTTACCCTACTGTGGCCCCAAGGAGGTGGGCAATTTCTTCTGTGACATCCCGGTGGTGCTGTCCCTGGCCTGTGCAGACACCTCTCTAGCTCAAACAGTGAGTTTCACCAACGTAGGTGTTGTGGCACTCCTGTGTTTCCTTCTTGTCCTCACTTCTTATACTCGCATCATTATCTCTATATTGAGAATCAGCTCCTCAGAAGGCAGGCACAGAGCCTTCTCCACCTGCAGTGCCCACCTGACTTCTGTCCTGCTCTTCTATGGACCCGTGGTCCTCATTTATCTCCGGCCTGCCTCCAGTTCTTGGTTGGATTCTATGGTTCAAGTGTTGAATAATATTGTTAACCCTTCCCTGAATCCTTTAATATACAGCTTGAGAAACAAGGATATGAAGTTGGCTCTGAGAAAAGCACTAATCCAGGGAGTACACACCTGTGGAGTGTAAGCTTTTCTGTCAGTACCTGTGCTTATAAATTTGCCTTGTGTTTATAGGGGATGACTAGTCTCTTAACATTGGTGTGACTGATAAACAATTTGAATGGATTTTTTTTTGTGTGATTAGCATGTATATATTTACATAATTTTTATTGAGCAAAATCTCTTACAGCACTTACCATGGGCCAAGCACTATTCTATGCACTTTATAAGTACTGACATATGTTATTATGATAATTATCATGTGGAATAGGTATTATTATTCCAGTTTACAGAGGAGGATATTAAGGCACTGGAAGGTTAAGAGACTTTTGCAGTGTCACAGAGATAGAAGTTTGCTGAGCTAGGACTGTGACTGCTAGAGTGTTAACTTTGTGCTAATAATGCTTCTTCTGCATTGTCAGAAACTTGTGTGTGGGTATCCTGTCATGTTTGACTCTTTGCAACCCCAAGGACTGTAGCCTGCCAGGCTTTTTTTTTTTTTTTTTTTAAAATTTATTTTATTTTTAAACTTTACATAACTGTATTAGTTTTGCCAAATATCAAAATGAATCCACCACAGGTATACATGTGTTCCCCATCCTGAACCCTCCTCCCTCCTCCCTCCCCATTCCATCCCCCAGGCTTTTCTATCCATGGAAGTTTCCAGGAAAGAATGCTGGAGTGGGTTGCAATTTCCTACTCCAGGGGATGTTCCTGACCCAGGGATTGATCCCGTGTCTGTTGCATCTCTTGCCTTTGCAGGAGGATTCTTTACCACTGTGGCACCTGGAAAGCTTTGTATTGTGAGAAGTATAGCACAAATGCCCACTTTTCCAGGAACTTGTTTTCAACTTACATGGAGTATTCTTCCATTTTCAAAAAAAAAAAAAAAAATCTGTAGTCTATTCAGTTTGTTCCATTCCATTAAATTGCATTACTTTTTTCCCCCTATGTTGTGAGGAGTGTTATATACCTGAATCTGATATAAAGAATTTTGGTTACATTTCAGAAACCAGATGATATCCACATATCTACTAGTACGTGTTTCATAGATCCTCTAGTCTTAGGGCAGTATCTGTTCTTAACAACAGTAGTTTTAATTCTGTAACAGTGATTGCAGATTTTCTTCCATTAAATCAAAGACTGAGTTTGAGTTCCAAAATTCCTAGCACTTTAGAAATAATAATCTTCTTTTTCCTCATGTAAATAAATAGGTTTGAAGAAAATACAAAAACTGTAATAAAGTAAAGTGACTAGAAATTACAAATTTATCCTATCACACAAATGATAATCACCATTAACGTTCTGACATTTCTCCTCTCTCTCTTATTAATGACTAAATTGAAACTAAAATTTCTGATTTCCTGTTTATAATTATGTAATCTAAATGTACATCATGAATATACATATCTACATATGCATGTTTATACAATTGTCATTATATATATATACATATATATATAATATTTTCTTATTTTAATAGTGTATTAAGTCATTTCAATTGCCACAATTTCTAAACTAGTTTTACTGAAATAATTCATGTCCCAAATAGTTCACCCATTTAAAGTGTACAAGTCGAATTTTTTTTAAATTATATTTACAGATCTGTGCAACCATCACTATGGCCAATTTTAGAACATTTTTATCATCAGAAAAAGATATCCTATACTTTGTAGCTATCATCTTCTTATTACCCCTATCACCTTTGGCTGTAAGCAACTTAATCTACTTTCTGTATCTACAGATTTGCTTGTTTTTGAGATTTTATATAAACAGAATCATATAATGCTTTTTTTGGTGACTGTCTTCTTTTTTTTTTTTTTGAGATATCTGGTTTTCTTTTTTTTAAATTTATTTATTTTAATTAGAGGCTAATTACTTTACAATATTGTATTGGTTTTGCCATACATCAACATGACTGTCTTCTTAACTTAGCATAATGTTTTCAAGATTCAAACATGTAGTAGTAGGTTCTGGTTTTTTTTTTTCCCACGTCTTATCTTTGTTGTTGTTTAGTTACTAAGTCGTGTTCGACTCTTTTGCGACCCCATGAAACTGTAGCCTGCCAGGCTCCTCTGTCCATGGGATTTCCTGGGCAAGAATATGGGATTGGGTTGCCATTTCCTCTTTCAGGACATCTTCCAAACCCAGGGATAGATCCCATGTCTCCTGCATTGGCAGATGGAGTCTTTTTCACTGGACCACGAACTTCTTATGTAGCCTGAATTTCCCTAGTTACTTTGGTTTTCTAAGGTCACTACATGTTATTAAATACATATGTTTATAATTGTTCTATTTTCATAATAGATCAACCCTTTTATTGTTATAAAATGTTCCCTTGTATCTCTAGTAACATTTTTTGTTTTAAAGTCTGTTTTGTCTATTAGTCCTGCCGCTTCAGCTTCCCTGTGGTGGATGTTAGCATGACATCTCTTTTTCTATGCTTTTATTTTCTTTTTATTTATATCTTTCTATTCTGAACTGTGTCTCCTATAGACAGAATGTATTTGGATCATTTTCAGTTGTGGACCATGAGCTCAGCTGCTGTACAGCATGTGGAATCTTCCTGGGCCAGGAATTGAAACTGTGTCCCCTGCATTGGCAAGTGGACTCTACAACTGTGCCACCAGGAAGATCCTGTAACATTTTTTTTGAAAGCTTAGATCTGTGGCCAAATAATGTTTCTTCATCTTCCCCCCCAACCCCCACCCAGTGAATACAATTGATATCTCTTTTGTTCTGTCTCTAGAATTTTCCCTCAAACATTTATTTTATTTTTTTAAATAGATTTTTTTTTTTTACTTTACAATATTGTATTGGTTTTGCCATACATCATCATGAATCCGCCATGGGTGTACACGTGTTCCCAATCCTGAACCCCCCTCCCACCTCCCTCCCCATACCATCCCTCTGGGTCATCTCAGTGCACCAGCCCCAAACTTCCTGTATTCTGCATCAAACCTGGACTGGCGATTCGTTTCTTATATGATATTATACATGTTCCAATGCCATTCTCTCAAATCATCCCCCTGACCCCCCCACAGAGTCCAAAAGACTCTTCTATACATCTGAGTCTCTATTGCTGTCTCTCACATACAGGGTTATCGTTACCATCTTTCTAAATTCTATATATATGTGTTAGTATACTGTATTGGTGTTTTTCTTTCTGGCTTACTTCACTCTGTATAATTGGCTCCAGTTTCATCCACCTCATTAGAACTGATTCAAATGTACTCTTTTTAATGGCTGAGTAATACTCCATTGTGTATATGTACCACAGCTTTCTTATCCACTCATCTGCTGATGGACATCTAGGTTGCTTCCATGTCCTGGCTATTATGAACAGTGCTGTGATGAACACTGGGGTACACGTGTCTCTTTCGATTCTGGTTTCCTCGGTGTGTATGACCAGCAGTGGGATTGCTGGGTTATAAGGCGGTTCTATTTCCAGTTTTTTAAGGTATCTCCACACTGTTCTCCATAGTGGCTGTACTAGTTTGCATTCCCACCAACAGTGTAAGAGGGTTTCCTTTTCTCCACATCCTCTCCAGCATTTATTGCTCGTAGACTTTTGGATCGCAGCCATTCTGACTGGCGTGAAATGGTACCTCATTGTGGTTTTGATTTGCATTTCTCTGATAATGAGTGATGTTGAGCATCTTTTCATGTGTTTGTTAGCCATCTGTATGTCTTCTTTGGAGAAATGTCTATTTAGTTCTTTGGCCCATTTTTTGATTGGGTCGTTTATTTTTCTGGAATTGAGCTGTAGGAGTTGCTTGTATATTTTTGAGATTAGTTGTCAAACATTTATTTTAGATTTCCCTTTTTCTTCTATGTTGACATGGGTCATATGTCCTAAACTAGCAGTAGATGGGTTATCAGTTCTTAAACCACACGGTGGCATGAGAATCCAATTGTTAGCAAACACAGTAGGCATGGAGGTGCTCTCCTACCTCTGCTGCTGTAGTATGAAAAGTAATATAGGGGAAGAGTAGGGAGCACCTTGACTTTCAACACAGTGATAGCTACCATTTCGAGGAGAGATATTTCGATTTCCGAAGAATTGTTGTGCCTTTAAGTTATTTTGAAAAACCTCAATTCTGAAAGCTGTTGGATATGTCCTTACATACACTGTGCTTATAGAGAACCACAGTAGGCTGAACTAAGACTTGGGAAAATAGCATCGCTTGAAATAGAAAGTATTGAGAATAAACATTTGAGGGGTGGGATTGGATGTCTACAAAAACGTTCTACAATTTAGTTTGATTTTACAAGGCTTATCACTGATATCAGAAGATATTTTGAGGATTTTATCAAAATCTCAGAAAAAAATACAGTCTTGGATAGTAGATGAAAAGGAAGTGGATACACAGGGAGATTTTCATGTGATTGTTCATAGGAGTGTTACTCATAATATTCAAAAGTAGAAACGTCTTGAATGTCTAGTGAAAGGATAAACAAAATATAATGTATTCATGCTATGGAATACTATTGGCAAGAAAAAGCCTCTGACAAACTATTTTTACATGATATAGCATGGATGAACCTCAACAGCATTATGCTAAGGGACAGAAGCCAGGTTCAAAGAACACATGTTGTATCATTCCATTTGTATGAAATACCTAGAAAAGACAAATTTACAGAGACAAAGAGGAAATTAGTGGTTGGCTTCCTGGAGAGGGGAGTGGGAATGGGAATTGATTGCAAATTGGCCCCAGGGAAACTTTTGGGTGATGGATATGATCAAAATTTTTACAATGTTTGCATGACTCTGTAAAATTAAAAAAATAATTAAATTGTGTTTTTAACAAGAGTTGAACTTTATAATATGTAGCCTGTGCCTTGATAAAGCTGTTGAACAAATGGATAGCGTATCTCTAGTGTCCATGGGAGAGAGAATACCAGCTGGCAAAGGCATTTCAGACTGTTTGACAGACATACTGATACAGTAAGGCAAAGTGTGGCAAATTACTGTAGTAGGAGAACCCTTGGTTATAATCGTCTAGTTGCACTGCTTTAACTTTGCACTCACTAACAGTCTCCTAAGAGAGCATTTTGCTTTGAATGTAAAATTTTACTGTTTGGAAAAGAATGTTAACCTACTAACACATACATTCTAGTAAATATAGTGTTTTATTTCTCTTTGCAAATTTATATACTCTTACTCATGTATAAGTCATATGTTCATAAATTCATGAATGTCATATATATATATGTATAAGTGTTTTGAAAGTGAATGTATTGTGAAGCTAATTTAATCTGTCTGGGTGACAAATGCATTCATTTCACTGTGGATATTTATTGAATAAATTAATGATATGGAAAGTCTAGGAATAACACAATATAAAGAATAGTACAATTGGGGGCTATTAGGTTATCTGTTTCTTTAATGTCTTGCGATTTTGCCAAGAACAGCAATTCTGAAAGTTGAAATGAGATAGTACATATAAGGCTCACTGTGGCTTATTTCTTTTCCTAATGTGTGTGTTTTAATGAGTCATAGGGATACTGATTATGAAATACATAAACTTCTTGAAGAATTCTTGTTATTACTTAGGTGCAAAGTAAAATACTGAATTTATAGAAAGGGCAGTTGAAAAAAGGAAGAGTAGGGCACATTACTGATTACAAAATATTTCAGAGCTGGACTGATTTTCACTAATACAGCACTACTTTTTGCAGTAAAGAAGTTGAGATGACAAGCTGAAATAAAATAATAAAAGCTGTGAATATAATATATATATAAATTCAGAATTGACATTCTGAACTGTTTACTATGTGACAATCCAAAATACAGTTTGGACTGGATTTTGAGATATGCAAAATATTTCTAGTTATACCAATAATCTTTTATGTATTGGCATGGAGAAGGCAATGGCAACCCACTCCAGTACTCTTGCCTGGAAAATCCCATGGACGGAGGAGCCTGGTAAGCTGCAGTCCATGGGGTCACTAGGAGTTGGACACGACTGAGTGACTTCACTCTCACTTTTCACTTTCCTGCATTGGAGAAGGAAATGGCAACCCACTCCAGTGTTCTTGCCTGGAGAAGCCCAGGGACGGGGGAGCCTGATGGGCTGCCGTCTATGGGATCGCACAGAGTCGGACACAACTGAAGCGACTTAGCAGCAGCAGCAGGTAACTAGGAATAAAGTCAGAATCTTACCTTATGGTTCAGGACATAAAAATATCCATATGATAAAATATTGTTCACCAAAATGAAGCAACTTTAAAAATACTGATACATGCAACAGCAGAGATCAATCTCAAAAACACATTCAGTGAACGATACCAGACAAAAAGAACACATAATTTGTGACTACACTTGTAAAACATAATCAAAAAGGGCAAATTCATAGAAACCAAAAATAGATTAATAGTTGCCTAGAGCTTGGGAAATCGATGCAAATGACTGGAAATGGACAATTCTTTTTATTTATTTTTTATTTATTTATTAAAAAATTTATTATTATTATTATTTTTACTTTACAATATTGTATTGGTTTTGCCATACATCAACATGCATCCACCACGGTGTACACGTGTTCCCCATCCTGAACCCCCCTCCCAACTCCCTCCCCATACCATCCCTCTGGGTCATCCCAGTGCACCAGCCCCAAGCTTCCTGTATGAAGGATAAGTTCTAAAATTAACCTGTGATGATGGTTGTACATCTCTGTAAGTACATATTCTTTGTAAATGTATTCTCATTGAATTGTAATTTTAAGTGTGTATTTTATGGCATAGAAATTATATCTCAATAAAACTGTTTAAAATATTAAAGAAATCATTGCTTGTCAAAAAATTTTAAGCTTTTATGATGATTTGATTCATCACCTTCATTTTGAAAACAATAGGAATGAATAAGAAAATGAGTAGAAATATAAGACTATAATATATTTACTTTTAAAATTAATACTAAAATTATTTATTCCATTTTGTTAGAAATGAACATACGTGTTAAATGCAGACAGACTGACATTCAAATCCAAGTTCTGTGATTGAGTTTTGGAGTAAACTTTGATAATTATTTAAACTTTTCCAGCCTCATTTTTATCTTCAAAACGAAAATGATATCTACTTATATGATTGGTGCAAGGATGGAATAAAGGGTCCTTGAAGAGTTTGGCTAAAATAAAGAATAAGATATTCACAGTAAGAAGTAATTGTGATTTCAAAACCATAGAGACAGAAGACTCTTCTGAATTCCTTAGCATGAAAAAAAGTATTTGCATTTAAGTATTTACATTTAAGTAATTACATTAAGTATTTACATTTAAGTATTTACTTAAAGCATTGTCACTTTTGTGACAATACTTAAAGCATTGTCACTTTTGTGCATTTTGTATTATATCAAAGGAATTTTAGCTATAACATTTTAAATAGATCCATGTGCTTGTTTCACTGCTGCTGCTGTTGCTGCTGCTAAGTTGCTTCAGTTGTTTGCGACTCTGTGTGACGCCATAGACGGGAGCCCACCAGGCTCCTCTGTCCCTGGGATTCTCCAGGCAGGAATACTGGAGTGGGTTGCCATTTCCTTCTCTGAATGGCCATTAAAAAATAACATGCTCACGTGTGTGCCAAGTTACTTCAGTCGTGTCCATCTCTTTGCTACCCCATGGACTGTAGCCTGCCAGGCTCCACTATCCATGGGGATTCTCTAGGTGAGAACACTGGAGTGGGATGCCATTTCCTTCCCCACCCAGGGACTGAATCTGTGTCTCCTGCAGCTCCTGCATTGTAGGCGGAATCTTTACTGTTGAGCTACTGGGGAAGCCCAGAGTGCTCACAGCCCTACCTAATTCTACCTTTGTCTGTTCTGATCCTTTGTCTACACAGTCAGTAGACTGATTCTTATAACATAAATTGAACCTAGTTACAGTAGTTAAGGGCTTCCCAGGTGGCACCAGTGGTAAAGAACCTGCTGGCCAATGCAGGAGAGGTAAGAGACATGGGTTCGATTCTGGGGTTGGAAAGATGCCCTGGAAGAGGGCGTGGCAACCACTGCGGTATTCTTGCCTGGAAAATACCATGGACAGAGAAGACTGGTGGGCTATAATCCATGGGGTCACAAAGAGTCAGACACGACTGAAGCAACTTGGCATGCACTTACCCATCGCAGTTAAAGAATGATAATATAAAGACCAGTAGTGATCTTAAAACGAAAATGAAGAACAGAGTTTTTGGAAAAGGATAAGATATTAATCAAAGCAGTTGAGAGAGTGATATTGGGGAACTCTACCACTAATTACAGAAAAAAAGCAGTTTTGTTAACACCAACTGGGATTCTTGCCTCATTTCTATAAGTGGTTCCTTTCCTAATCCTCAGCTTTTTTCTTAAACCTAGTTCTTCCAAACATAGGATCAGTGGGAAATTAAAAAAATCTGAACTCAATGGATGGCTTTCTGCTAGATAAAAATGCCCAAGTGTTATTGTTAATCTAAGGGATTTGAAAATTGAAAATAAGTAAATGCTTTTGGTGCCTCAGATGGTAAAGAATCTGTCTGCAATGTGTGAGACCAGGGTTCAGTCTCTGGTTGAGGAAGATCCCCTGGAGAAGCGAATAGAAATGCACTCCAGTATTCTTGCTTGGAGAATCCCATGGACAGAAGAGCCTGAGGGGCTACAGTCCATGGGGTTGCAAAGAGTCAGACATGACTGAGTGACTACAGTTTTCTCACTTTTCAAGGTAATTACATTTTCATCTAAGAATTAATGAGATAGAGACAGTGGGCAGAAGGAAGGAGCAGAAAGTCTCCACTCTAATTGCTCCCTCTGTTATACAGACATCCCACATGGGGAGTGGGTCCCAAAGGAACACACAAGATATCTATTCTCTCTTCAGGAAATGGATGCCTCTCCTTTTATCAGGGACCAGACTCACTGTTGGCCTGAGTGACTGAATGTGACAAAGAGGTGTCTTCAACTTCTCTGGTTTCAGAGCCTGGCCCTCATGTTCCACAGCATCTAAAGTAAAGGAAACAGGAGGGTGGATGTGGAGCCTGGATTCCAGCCCATGTCCACTCTTTCCCTTCCGCCTGTAGGTGTCTTCTTTCTAGAACACTCTCTTCTCCTCATCTAATGGGCTATACATACCATAGGCAGGTGAGAGAAGATGGGAATTAGGTCTATTTGAGTTTGGACTAATACTGACTTTGCAGATTTCATGGATTTTCTTAAGATATTTCTTATTTAATGATGCTGAACCTTAAAAACCTTCATCGGGATGGCATCTGTTGTCATATTGCAGACATAATTTCTATTGAGAGATTGAATGTTCCATTGAAATCAGATAGCTGTTTTTACTATTGCTAAGTGCCTGTTCCTTTTCCTGATTAAGTGTTATCATTTCCATCTTGTCTCAGTGTATTCCTACCAGACAGTTCTTAGTTTTCCATTGTTTCTATTGATGATGCAGAAAACATTTCTGTGAATCATTTTAATCAATAGGTGATTCCAAACTGCTGTAGGTGCAGGTCAGCCGAAGAGAAACTCCATGTGGACTAAAAGTGCATTATTTTAGAATAGTAGCACCTTGCGTGAATTTTTAAACAAGAGTGAGTAAGAGCAGTCATTACATTGGAGACTTTATATATATATATATATATAAAAGCATTAATTCTCATAAGAATCATAAGATATATATTATACCATGAACATGGACACAGAGGAGATTTAAAGATTATTTTTCAAAGTTTTCCAGGGTTACAGAGTGGGGAGTAGATTTGGAATTGAAACTCAGATTAATCCAAGTGTAGGATTTATTCTCTGCTTTCTAGTCTATTCTGTGTGTTGTGTCATCTCTTATCCTTCTGAGGAAACAAATGACAAATAAATGGCTGAATGTCACTCATTAGTAAGGACTGGACTGACTCCCATCTAGAAGTTTTTTATGTATAATACCTAGATGTTATTCCTTTCCCGTGGGTCCTGTGCAGGTGTTAGTGTTTTGGGAAAAGCCCACCTCAGTGAGACCACTGTCTGATCTTCCAGGTGTGACTAGATGTGAAGATGAGGAATCACACTCCAGTGACCGAGTTCCTCCTCACGGGAATCCCTCACACACAGGGGCTGGAACACGTGCTCTTTGTCTTCTTCCTCACTTTCTACCTGCTCACTCTTGTGGGGAACCTGCTCATTCTCCTGGCCATCCTCACTTCCTCCAACCTCCACACCCCCATGTATTTCTTCCTGGGCAACCTGTCAGTGTTTGACATCTTTTTCCCTTCTGTGAGTTCCCCCAAAATGATGCTCTACCTACTGGGGCAAAGCCGGACTATCTCTTACCAGGGCTGCGCCTGCCAGCTCTTCTTTTATCACTTCCTGGGCTGCACGGAGTGTTTCCTGTACACTGTGATGGCCTATGACCGCTTTGCCGCCATCTGTCACCCCTTGCGGTACACGGCCATCATGAACCCCAGGGTGTGCGCCATCTTGACTCTGAGCACCTGGATGGGGAGCAGTGTGCATGCGTCTGTCCTCACATTTCTTGTGTTTAAGTTACCCTACTGTGGCCCCAAGGAGGTGGGCAATTTCTTCTGTGACATCCCGGTGGTGCTGCCCCTGGCCTGTGCAGACACCTCTCTAGCTCACAGGGTGAGTGTCACCAACGTAGGTGTTGTGGCACTCCTGTGTTTCCTTCTTGTCCTCACTTCTTACACTCGCATCATTATCTCTATATTGAGAATCAGCTCCTCAGAAGGCAGGCACAGAGCCTTCTCCACTTGCAGTGCCCACCTGACTTCCGTCTTGCTCTTCTATGGACCCGTGATCCTCATTTATCTCCGGCCTGCTTCCAGCCCTTGGCTGGATTCTGTGGTTCCGTTGTTCAATAATATTGTTAACCCTTCCCTGAATCCTTTGATATACAGCTTGAGAAACAAGGATATGAAGTTGGCTCTGAGAAAAGCACTAATCCAAGGAGTAGATACTTGTGGAGCATAAAGTAGTATGTCATTATCTGTGCTTACAGATTTGCCTTGCATTTATATGGGGCATGTGGTCTATGAAACCAGCTGGGGTGAATGGCTAAGTAGCATTTGGGATAAATAGGTTGAATGGATTTTTTTTGTCATTAAACATGTATATATTTATATAAATTTGTATTCAAGAAAATCTTTATGGCACTTACAATGTGCCAGGTACTATGCTATGCACTTTATAAACACTGACATATGTTATTATGAGAATTTTCATATAGAGTAGATATTATTATCCTGGTATACAGAGGAGTGTATTAACGCACTGAGAGGTTAAGGCACTCCTGCAGTGTCTCAGAGATAGAAATGTGCTGAGCCAAGATGTGAATGCAAGGGTTTTAACTTTGTGCTAATAATGTTGCCTCTATATTGTCATAACTAGAGCACACATGCTTACCTCTTCCAGCAACTTCTTTTCAATTTGCATGGAGTAGTTTTCATTTTTCCAAAAAAAAATCTGTTGTCTACTCAATTCATTCCATTAAATTTATCACTTCGTCATCTATGCTGTGATGACTGTTATGTACTTAAGTTTGATGTAAAGAAATTCAGTTACATTTCAAAAACCAGAAATGTGCTAATCTATCTAGTGACAGGTATTTCATCAATCCTCTAGACTTAGGTCAGTGTATCTGCTCTTTACGACCGTGCTTTGAATTCTGTAGTATGAATGCAGATTTTCTACATTAAATCAAAGACGGAGTTTGACTTCCAGAATTCCTGGACCCTCAAAAAATAGTAATCATTTTTTTCCTCTTGAAAATAAATAGATTTGAAGAAAATAGGAAAACTGTAAAAAAGTAAAGTGACTAGAAATTACAAATTAACCCTACCACCTAAATAATAATCACTATTAACATTCTGACATTTCTACTCTCTCTTTAATGAGTAACTAAATTGGAACTAATTTTCTAAAATCCTGTTTACAACTATTTCATGTATACCTATGTCATCCATATATCTATCTACATATGTGTATTTATACATTTGAAAAATCATATTATATATATATATAATCCTGGTTTATTTCAATAATGTATCAAACCTTTTCCATTGCCACAATTTTTAACCTGTTTTATTGTGATATATTTCATATGCCAGAGAATTCACCCATTTAAATTATAGGAGTCAGTGTATTTTTTAGTATATTTACAGAGTGTCCACCATCACCACGGTCAATTTTAGAACATTTTTATCATCACAAAAAGATATCGTATACCTTTTACATATCACCTTCTCATTACCTCCATCAATTTCAGCTCTAAGCAACCATTAATCTACTTTCTATAACTATAGGTTTGCCTGTTCTGGGCATTTGATATAAATAGAATCACATAAAATGTGTTTTCTGTGACTGATTTGTTTAACTTAGCATGTTTTCAAGGTTCATCCATGTTGTAGCAGGTTCCTTACCCCTCACCCCCATCTCTTATGTGTCTGAATGTCCCTAGATCCTATAGTTTCTGAGGTCACTATATATTATTAAACACATGTGTATTTATGATTGTACTATCTTCTTAGCAGATTAAGCCTTTTATCATTATAAAATATTCCTTTTTATCTCTAGTAACATTTTTTGTTTTAAAGTCTATTCTGTCTGTTAGTCTAACCATTTCAACTCCCTTGTTGTTGCTATTTGCATGATATCTCTTTTTCTAAGCATTTGTTTTCCTTCTGTTTGTATCTTTGAATCTAAAGTGTGTCTCCTGTAGACAGAATGTATTAGGAAAAGTTTTTTCTGTTCCAGTTTGACGATCTCTGCCTTTTGGTTGAATTTTAATTCATTCACATTTTAATGTTAATATAGATATAATTGGATTTATATTTGCTATTTTATCTGTTTTTTGTTTTCTATGCCTCATTCTGTGTCTTTTTTGTTCCTCTATTTCTCCTTTACTTTAAAAATTTACTTTATGAAATAGTATTTTGATTTACTTAATGAGTTTTTCACTATTTTGTTGATTTATTACCTTAATAGTTGCTCTGGGACTTACCATCTTATATCTTAACTTATCACAATCAGTTTCAAATGTATACTAAATAAATTCCAGAGCAATATAGAGACACTACTTCTATATATCTCTATTCATTTCCCCCTCTTTTTGTGGTATTATTGTTAGACATATTGCATCTATGAATGCTACGATTCCAACAACACATGTTATAATTATTGCTTTATATAATTTCATGGTTTTTAAGAAACTGAAACTGGGGGACTTATGTAAAGCAACTGTGTATTTATAGCTTTTGTTATAATAACCTTCTTACTTATTTTTGGCTTTCACCATTCTTTTCTGTGCTTTTGAGTTATCATGTCATTTTCTTTGCCTAATATAGACTCTCTCCCACCCAACTCTTGTTTGCTATTATTGGCAAGTATATTACAATTATATGTATATATATTGCATGCATATATATATATATCAGTTTATCTTCGAGTTTATTCATTCTTTTTTCTGCCAATTTAAGTCTACCATTGATTCCCTCTAATAAATTGTTTATTTCAGTAATTGTACTTTTCTACTCCAGAACTTCCATTTGGTTCTTAAAATTTTTAGCCATTGATATTCTCTATTTGATTTAACATTGTCATTACACATTCTTTTGCTTCTTTAATTATGGCTTCCTTCAGTTATTTGAACATATTTATAAGGACAATTTTGAAATATTTTCCTATTAAAATTTGACATTTCATTAGTCTCATAGGTAGCTTTTTTTCCCCTGCACTACAGATCATACTTTTCTGTTTCTTTGTATGTTAATTGTTTGTTGAAAACTGGATATTTCAGATAATATATTTTAGCAACACTAGGTACTAGTCCCTGCCTCCCTCCAGAGCATGTTAGTTTTTTGATCAGAGGCTAACTGAATAATTTTAATGAATTCTTTCCCCTGCAGTGTTAAACCTCTCAGGATGTTGTTCCTCAAGGTGAGGTAAAAGCCTGAGTATGCCCACAGCCATCCTCAGTACTGGTATTGGCAGGGCTCACTTTGATGGATTCTTTCCCTGACCACATCCTTTTGTGGAAATGTGTGTATGTGCACACCCATTACTATTACTATTCCTAAGGCATGTAACAATAATGGTGATTTATTCAAGGTCATTTTGGATGAGGAAATAGGAAAGAATAGAAACACTTTACTTTATGAGAACACTTTACTCATAGTGTAAAAAAGCACTTAATTAGGGCCCAGAAAAATATCTGGATTCTACCTGGTTCCACTAATAATAATACCCTGTGTGGTCCTGAACAAGTCATTTTATTCTGTGACCTTGGTTTCCAACATTTATAAAATGAAGATGTTGGACTAGATTATCTTTAAGCATTCTTTCACATCTGAAATTGTGTACCATCATCAGTTCAGTTCAGTTCAGTCGCTCAGTTGTGTCTGACTCTTTGCGACCCCATGAATCGCAGCACGCCAGGCCTCCCTGTCCATAGGAACTATTATTTAGAAGCATGTGGTCATGGGTTAAGGGGAAGAAAGGTGCCCAGAGGCCTCCTAGTTTCTGATTTTGGTGAGGCAATGACTACCATTTGCAGTACTGCCTCTATTTTAAATGAAAAAAATATTAAGATATAATTGCCATGCAACCCTGTGTAAGCTTAAGGTGTATGTGGTGATTTGATTCATTTATATAGTGCAGTATGATCACCATGATAGCATTAAGTAACACTTCTCTCATGTCATTTAATTATCCTTTCATTTTTTTCCTGGTGAGAACAACTGTGCTCTCTGTTTAGAATTCAGCCCTTGAGATTGGCCTCTGAAGCAAGGCTTCCCTAGTGGCTCAGCTATAAAGAATCTGGGTGCAATGAGAGAGACTTGGGTTCGATCCCTGATTTGGGAAGATCCCCTGGAGAAGGAAACAGCTACCCACTGCAGTATTCTGGTCTGGAGAATTCCATGGACTCTCTAGTCCATGGAGTCACAAAGAGTCAACTACTGAGGGACTTTCACTTTCTGAAGCAAGGTAAAATTCCTCATATTGGCCAGAAGATGACACTGTTGGGCCACTGACGAGTTAGATTCTTCTCTGCACCGATTTAGGCTGCAATAAAGATGGCTGAGTCCCTTCACTGTTCACTGAAACTACCACAGCATTGTTTATGTCTATAGCCCAATACAAAGTGTTTTTGGTGTTAAAAAAAAGAAAAATTTTTAAAAAGGAGATAGTCTAAAAAAAAAGATCTCAGAGCTGAATTGATAGGATAAAGAATGGTTGAAATGATGATTAGAACTGTGGGAGAGAGGTCTGTGAAGCTCATGGCTTCCTGATGACACTACCATGTGCGAATATCTTTCTGGAGCAGCGGTTTCAAATCAGTGATTGTTACATGTTGGTGTCACTATAGGCACTGTTTGTGTATAGAGATTAGATACAGGAGGTAACATAGGTAAGAGAGAAAGTCTTGATGAAAATGGCTGGCAGACGTCATAGGGCCCTGCATTTCGTTTACAGAAGCCAAAACCCCCCCACTCTGATATTAATACGTGTATTCCCCCTCCAACTCCCAGCTAACTGAGAAGAGAACTGAACATTTTCCTTGTCATGGAAAAGGACTTGATCTCCTTTATTAAGAAGCCCCAGGGAATTAACTTTGCATAGAAACTGTGTTGATGACATGATACCAAGTATTAGTTTCAACAAAAGGAAACAACGGAGGGACTTTGATAGCTACAGAATATTATTACTTTGTCATGACATAAATATTGAAAAAATTTATACTAAATTGGAAAGTTCTGTGTTTTGGAAGGAGAGAAGCACTTGTACTTTTGTCTTATTTAGTTTCAGAGGCAGAAACTGAACTGCTCCTATCTTTCTCTCTCTCTTTTCCTTTTCTATGCTGGTTTCACATAACTCATCTTTTTTTCCCCTAAAACAGTTCTGACATAAACATAAATCTTTCTATTCTCCAAACTCAAAGTGCTGAGTAGACTTGAAACTGATAAATGCAAGAAACAGTTTAATAATTTTTCCTCCACTGTAATCCTTGGTTGCAAGTATGAACAATTATATTTTTGTTTTATTTATTTTCATTTTTTCTCCTACTATTTCTCATATTCAAACTTTTAAGATTTTCTTTTCGCTAGCTGGTTAAATTCTTGAATTTAGCCTTGAAAATCTTGCTGCTTCTATTAGCAATTGCTAGCAAAAGGAATCTCAAAAAAATGAAAGGGAGAAAAGGTTCCCTTTTTTCCTTAACTGTAGTAATCGATACCATTCTGTTTTGTCAACCCCCTTTTGAAAAAATGTTAAATAAAAACATTCACAAAATTCTGTTTTAATAAAATGAATAGTGCTGCATTTCTGTCTTTGATTTTTATAAAGTTTCTCTTGTAAGCATTACTTTAATAATGGAAATTTTTAGGACATCCATCTGAAATAGAGAAATTTTCCTATCGTCTAAAATGCAGCCTTTAATGACTAAAATGTTTGGTTTTCTAATTGGCTTTTAGTTGATAATTAGTTATGTTCATTTTTGTATTTAAATGTGAATTTTTATTCTTCTGGAAATATAAATTACTCTAGCTATGTATTATTAGGCAAAATTGCTTTCTTCTTCTCCCCATATTCATGAAGGTATTGTATAAATCTACTATTCCAATGTGCTTCCCATTTAAACAAAGGCTTTGAAATACTTTGTCTCTTTTAAATAAATACAAGTCCTAGTGGGTCACTATGGAGCCCTACATGTTTCTCCTTTTGCTCTTGGAAGGATGCGAGTAACTGGGTAAGCAAAGAAGCAGGGGTGGCTCTCTGTCTTCCTCTTCCCACCTTCTCAAATAGGATGGATACCCCTCATAGCCCACTGGAAAAGGGGATCTGTAATTTTCTTTATTTCAGGTTGCCTTCTAAACACTTCTTTTCAACTGCTTGATTTTAAAATATGAGTTTCTTTTCTTTGCCTTTAAAAAAGTTCATGCCCAAAGTTTTAACCTAAATAAATGCTTAAAAAAAATAAAATTTGAGGTCTTCCTTTTAAGATAAAGCAATAATACTTGAGGACAAGATGTGAGAGTATTGCTATGTTATATTGCCTTTCTAAAGCAGGGAAGAAACTGAGATTATATGCATATGGATGAAATACCCTTATGAAATAAGGGTCTCAATTGAGAGGATGGTTAAATGTAATAGTTCATGATCATGTGCGTGTGTGCTCAGTCATGTCCGGCTCTCTGCAATCCCATGGACTGTAGCCTGCCAGGCTCCTCTGTCCATGGAATTTCCCAGGCAAGAATACTGGTGTGGGTTGCCGTTTCCTTTGCCAAGGGATCTTCCCAACCCAGGAATTGAACCTGGGTCTCCTGCATCTCCTACATTTTCTGTTAGTGAATTAAATACATTCTGTGGCCATAAAATGGATTTTTTGGTAGCCATATTAATTAAGATGGCTATCTAGATTTATTGATGTGAAAAAAAAATGGTTCAGGGAATAGAAAAATTAGAGTACAGAATGATAACTATAATATTATTACATGCATGTAAATCTGTGTAAGTGTGGGCATATATAGGTGTGCTTGATAGATGCCCACCAAAATTAACAGTGGTCATTTCTGGGAAGTGGAATTTTTACTGGATTAAAAATAATATTTTGTGTTTCTCATTCTTTTTTCATCATTAGCACCTCATAAGACCATTATGCAGTTTTTTAAAAAGGAAGAAACAGTAATTCTCTTGAATGGATCTGCTAGTAATTGTTCTCTCCTGACGTAAGAACACCTGATATTGTACTCTTCTGAGCCCACAGATAAACAGAAGGAAGCATGGGGAGCTCTCAACATACTCTCAGCAGTAAAAGTACTAAAATGAAAAGAAAGGTTTCTAAAGAAAGTCCTAAGATTGAAATCAGAGGGTGGGAGAACAACAGCAGATGCAGTCCTAAAAATTTCAGAAAACTGGGAAATAACTTCTAAAAGAAAATGCTTAGAAGTTATCGGCTTTTATATTTTCTTTTCTTTATTTTTTTTTGTGCTATATTTTAGATCATTTTCAAAGTTAAATTTTCTGGTTCAGTAATTTTTTCTCTTTAGTCCTTTATTCAGTCATATATTATTGAATTTAAAAATTCAATAATATTATTTATATAAGATTTCTGATGATTTCTTTTCACAACTTTTCTTTCCTTTGTTTAGAATTTCCTATTCTTATTTCCTAATAATATTATCTAATTTTCTCTTTGATATTTTTATTGTAAATTCTTTTTGATGGCCTACTATTTTTTGTTTCCTAATTTATAAGTACTTCTGATTTTTAAGGTTTTTGTGTGTGTCTTTTCAGAATATTGATTTCTTTGAATAGCTGATGAGAAAGCTGATAAAACAGTTCTTAACTGTGACTCTTTTCTGAATGTGATGATTTTGTAATATTAATGCTGGTCCTTTTTGAAATGTGGCTCTGGCCTGGAGTTTGTTTGGGTTGTAGAGCTCTGGCCCCAGGTCAGATCAGTACTATGGGTGTCCTGGCTGTTTCTTGTTTGTAGAGAATTCTTCTTCATTATTTTCATCTGAAGATGTATACTTACTATATTTTTTCCTATAATTTCTGTGTGTAGAGAAAGAGATCACACTTTCAGTATGTACTTACTCTTTGTTCTAGAATCAGAAGCCTGAGATTTATTATTTTTTTATATCTTAATAAGCTATTGATACATTTGCTTTTTGAACACCCTGTAATGACCAGTGGTAAAACCTTTCAACTTTAAAGGAAGGGGTGGGTATGACTCATTGGAGCATAAATACACTGAAAAATTTGTGTCTTTTCACTTTCTTTGCCTAAAGAGGATAAAGCCTAGAAGGGAAAAAGTGAAAAGTAAGAGATAGGAAGAAATCTTGACAACAGGATGACTCTATAGGACTTCTAAATAATTTTAAAAGGGTGCACAGTAATTAATGTCAAGATCTGGAAGTGGATACAAGACAGTACCAATGAGTCAGAGGCCAGCACATGTCCCGGGGAGCAGATCACAGGAAAACATAATGACTGTGCTCGAATCATACGGCTGTGAGATCATCTGACTGTATCTTAAAGAGATAAGAGCAAACCGACCCTCATTTCAACATTCACTGTTTGACAACATATCTCACTTTCCTTCATATTATCTTTTATCTCTGAGGACATTTTAGTGCCTTTAAAGTCACATAAATGAGGTAAATTTTCACTTTTGATCATCTCTCTGGTTATTTGTTCCTATATAGATGTTGCTGCAATGACTGAGTTCTTGGTGATTTGCTCCTGTTGGCCCAATGCCTGTCATTAACAATGTCTGAGTTTTCACCCTTCCTTCAGTGGAGGCAATCCAGTTTCCAATGAGAAACCCAACTGAAAATCTGTTGACTAGGTGATAAGAGAAAAAAGGGACAATTAAGGGCCTAGAAAGTCTCATCTCAATGTTCTTTCACTGTGCTCTGCTCTGTGTTCCTCAGGCCACAGCCTACCTTATGCATCAACCCTCTCACTCCCTGTTTCGGTCATCTTCCCCAGAATATTGGCTTCCCAGGTGTTGCAGGAGACATAAGAGATGCAGATTTGATCCCTGGGTCAGGAACGTGTCCAACTCTGTGTGACCCCACAGACGGCAGCCCAATAGGCTCCCTGGTCCCTGGGATTCTCCAGGCAAGAATACTGGAGTGGGTTGCCATTTCCTTCTCCAATGCATGAAAGTGAAAAGTCAAAGTGAAGTCGCTCAGTCGTGTCCGACTCTTAGCGACCCCATGGACTGCAGCCCACCAGGCTCCTCCGTCCATGGGATTTTCCAGGCAAGAGAACTGGAGTGGGGTGCCATTGCCTTCTCCTACTAGGAAGGGGAGGTTTTATCAAATATCCCTCTTCAGTAATCTCCCTGGGAGTTGTCGCCCATCCCCGCCAGTCTAGTGCTATGTACTTCCTGCTGCTCCTGAGCTGTCTGATCGTTTCAACACCTGGAACTTCTGGGCAGAGCCCCCTAGAGGGGCTGTTTCTTGGTGGGTATCCATGAGGAGAGAGGGTGAGTGATGTCACTGGAGGAACTCCAAGGACTTCACAGTTTGACAAACAGACTCGCAGAAAACCATGAATTCAATACTGAGCTGATCTATCTTTAAACATTGACACGGGAGAAGAGGTACAGCATTCACAGCTCATGCATCCCTAGTGAGAATTCATCAGACAGCCCAAGCACAGGCTTCCAGTCTCACCACTGCACGGCCATGCTTGTCTTTAAGACATGAAGCAAACTATCACAAAGAAGCTGGCATCCCCTGTCAGTCATGTAAAACTTTGTGGGTGTGTGATTTGCTCTCAATTTTGTTTTCTTTTCATTGTTGTTGGTTTTATGCAGCTGGATCACATTAATTATGTTATACAATAGAGAATCTCAATAACCAGGTTCTGGTTGCTCTGAGAAATATTACCCAGAACCAACTGATAACAAGGAAAAAAGGTATTTTAAACTATGATCATTTGCCAGACTTTCTCTCTCACAACAGAGTTAGTATTTTCATAATCAAACAGAACACTAGTCCATCCTCCGTGCCCAACCCCACCCCACCCACATTCTCCCTTTAAATTCTGCCTCTTCATTTTCCATGAAAGTAAGCAACACGATTAACAATGAGTCATAAAGTTTTCAGTTGCCTCCTGTGGCTGCTTTGAAAATATAAGATTAAACCCCCTGGTACCAGTAGCTAAATTATTTCAATAGTAGAGTCAGTGTGCATGAAAAGGTAGCATTTAAACAATAAATATTGTTTAAATAAACAAAAATATTGCTTGAATTTTGTTCTTTTTAATAAAAAACATCTGGGTAGAAGATAATGTAAGATAATTTTCACCGTGTAAACACAAAAGACTACCCTATTATGCCGATTTCCTGTTTTTCTATGTGTAGTTTGGCTTTATTCCAAAAAAAAAAAAAAAGGATCCTTTTATCTAGAAACTGTCATCTATTTTTACTTCATGAATAGGAATTGAAAAGATTTAATTTTAAGTAGAGTTTCTTCTATAATTTATTGAAAATCGCTATTTTTAGATAAGGGAAATATTCTTTTTGGTGAATGTTTTTGCAGTGAAGTCTCCCTTCCCAGGTTTTCTCCATAGAGATAAGAATCAGTTCTAATGAGGTGGGTGAAACGGGAGCCTATTATACAGAGTGAAGTAAGCCAGAAAGAAAAACACCAATACAGTATACTAATGCATATATATGGAATTTAGAAAGATGGTAACGATAACCCTGTATGCGAGACAGAAAAAGAGACACAGATGTATAGAACAGTCTTTTGGACTCTGTGGGAGAGGGAGCGGGGGATAATTTGGGAGAATGGCATTGAAACATGTATAATATCATATAACATGTATACCTGTGGTGGATTCATTTTGATATTTGGCAAAACTAATACAATTATGTACAGTTTAAAAAAAAAAAAAAAAAGAAACGAATCGCCAGTCCGGGTTCGATGCAGGATACAGGAAGCTTGGGGCTGGTGCACTGGGATGACCCAGAGGGATGTTACGGGGAGGGAGGTGGGAGCGGGGTTCAGGATTGGGAACACGTGTACACCTGTGGCGGATTCATGTTGATGTATGGCAAAACCAATACAATATTGTAAAGTAATTAGCCTCTAGTTAAAATAAATAAATTTAAATTAAAAAAAGAAAAGAATGAAAAGTTGTTTAGATCAGGGGCAAATCAAATGATAAACAGCAATTAAATTCTGTTAGTTACATAATAAGCTCTAGTTTTAAGATGTGATTAATAGCAAATTTCTACATGTGGGCATAGGATTTAGGAATGAAGTTAAAGACATAGTACTAGATTAAAGCACAGTCCCTCGAAAGTGGTTAAAGAAACAATAGTCATGTTTCCTCTAGAAGTTCTGAGTATTCTCATTTATTTTTATGAAATAAGTTTGTTTTTTAAATCTTTTATTTGGAACACATTTGCTTCTCAGGCTGGAGATCAGGGAGTTTAATGACAGGGTCACTCAAATTCAGTAGCTGAGTGAAAGAACCAAAGAAGGCTCTGATCCTGGGCTTCTGTTCTTGGCCACAAATAATTGCAGCCTGCGGGTGAGGTAGGCTGAGAAAGCTCAATGCTTGCCTTCTGCTGAGAGAATTCTTTGTGTGACAATACCACTGCAAATGTAAGAATAATGGAAAAAGAAGAGAGAGGGGAAAAGACCAACATTAGGAAAACCTACTCTCTGGGCTTAGTACACATCTGAATAGGTAGTAGGTTAACTTCAGGAATGTTCAGGCAAAGGCAGCCCATCCTTACAACCTACGTGGAAAGGACAGATATGGTGGGGAGGAGAATTTAAAATTCCTGTTTTAGCTCTAAGAACCAGAATAATGAAGGCTGTTTAACGAGTATTATCTCATGTTGCCAGTATCCACAGGAAGGAGGTATTATTCAGAACTGAAGTGGAGGAAACTGCAGCCTAGGAAGTTCAACACGCCCAATGTCACAGGCAACAAAGTATTATTTGTAGGAATTCAACGCAGGTCTGTTTCTCACTACTATTGTATGTCCAAAGTGCGCTGCTGAATGAGGCCCGTCAGAAAAAAATGCGTGCAAGCTAAAGGAGGAGAAATCAACTTTCCCAGGATGGCCTCATGGAAGAGGGACTATTTGGGAGACATCTGACAGAAGAGCTTAGTAGTGGTTTATCCAACATTCCTGGACCCACAGCACAGTTTCATCTGTAGACCCATGAATAGAAAGGTCTGCAAGAGACAGGCTGGGAAGGGCCTTTTATGATATGTCCTTTTGTATTCATCCTCGAAAATCCCATGGACAGAGGAGCCTAGCAGACAACAGTCCATGGAGTTGCAAAGAGGTGGACATGACTGAGCATGCACACACACACACACATACACACATTCCTATTGCAGGCGTGGAGATCAGACGCTGTTATGAAAATGTGATATGAACTATTATAAACAGGGAGATGCCCTCGGCTGCAGTGGTGACCGGGATTCCATTTAGAAGGCTATCAGTGTGTGATTGAGGTTTTGAAAAAGGTGATGGCAATTAGGAAGGAGAGCGGATGATAATTAGGGAAAAGTAGATAAATAGAGTAGTGGATCTTCATGGATGATCTATCGAGTGGAGTGTGAGAAAAAAAAGGAGTGCTCTTGGTTGCTGATGAGGGCATTTGATTATGTAGCAAAGTCACTAATCAAAAGATGGAAGGGGGAGGGGAGATTGTAGTTTCCTTTGGGTAATATCTTAATCGCTTAAAAAGGCTCTGTTAATTGATGAAGAATTACCTTGTTTGTCTTGTGCTCTATAGAAAGCTTAGCTTGATATACACTTGGAAAGCATTTATGATGCTTCTTTGTATATATTATTAGGCTGAAGTTGGGAAGAATTTTAAGCAAAGTTACTAAACTATATTTCATAAACCATCAGTTCATATATAAGCAACTTGGGTTTGTGAAATATCATAACAACCTGAGGATAAAATACTGTATGTTGAAGAAGCCTTAACAATTACCTTTCTGCCCACTTCCATGTCTCCGCATACTAAGAATTGATGAATAAACTGAAGGTCAAAATAAAATGTTGATTTTATCACTAATAAAGGTGGAATAAAAATGCAGGAGAATATCCTAATTTTCTCCCTCCAAAACCCTGGAACCAGTGGCATCTTGGTTTGCCCTCCCCCATCTGCTGAGGTCTGGGGGGAAAGCAGAACATTCAGTTCAGGCAGCTGGTTGCCAGGCAACCCAGGGAGATCTGCCTGCATCATCCAGCAGCCCATCTCACCAGTCTCTCTTCAGCACAAAACATAAATTAATTTAATATCAAGGACACACTGTACTCGCAGCCCAAAATGCCTTCTCTGTTCAATTTCTCATCACAGATTATGTCTACATTTTTCAATATAGCTCAACAGAAGCAGCTCTAAAGTAAGCACTCACAATAGTGTGGAAAAGTGCCAAATAATATACTGCTAACAAAATTAAATTGTATATGAATACCAATTCTGAATATGAATTTTCTTATTAAAATTTCATAAAGAATTAGATATAAATATGAAATATCTTTTCATTGTATGTTAAAGTCCAAAGAATTGCAGGTCCAAAATTCTGTCTTCCATTATTTCATACCCATCTTATTCTAAGGCTGAGGGGCTTTATTTGGGGTCATGTTTTTTCTTCTGTGCCCAATGTCTGGGCTTTCTCCGGATGGAATGGGGTGAGGTTCCTTTGAAAGTGAAAGTGAAAGTGAAGTTGCACAGTTGTATCCGACCTCTTTGCGACCCCGTGGACTGTAGCCCACCAGGCTCCTCCCTCCATGGGATTCTCCAGGCAAGAGCACTGGAGTGGGTTGCCATTTCCTTCTCCAGGGGATCTTTCCGACCCAGACTCAAACCCGGGTCTCCTGCATTTCAGGCAGACGCTTTAATCTCTGAGCCACGAGGGAAGCCACTTCCCAATTTTAATTGCCCTAACATGACACCTTTTAATTAATTTTGACTTTCCTTAGTGGGTTTTTTTTTTTTTTCAGTATTCAGAAATTTACTATGGTGACCTCAGAGTCTCCAGGTTTTATTTAAAGACAGAAACCATGTGCATTTTATTCACTTCCTAACTATTATATTCTTTATGACTCCATGGGCTATAGCCTGCCAGGCTCCTTTGTCCTTGGGATTTTCCAGGCAATAATACTGGAGTGTGTTGCCATTTCTTCCTCTAGGGGATCTTCCCAACCCAGGGATTGAACCCACGTCTCCTATGTCTCTTGCATTGGCAGGTGAGTTCTTTACCACTGAGTCACTGGGGAAGCCCCAACTATTGTACAGATCTTACATATGATCAGTAAATATGAGTTAACTAAAGAACACATATTCCAGCATATGTTTAACCTATTAAATTCTATTTCTTTTGAGGTTTGTATTGAAGTACAGTCTTTCTACCTTACCTTACCAACAGGGTACCCACATGAATAACTGTAAACCATGTCTCCCCTGAGAACATATCCTCCCCTCTGCTGTTGTTGTTCAGTCACTAAGTCATGTCCTACTCTTTGCTACCCCAAGGACTACAGTCCTTGAACTGCACGTCAGGCTCCTCTGTCCTTCACTATTTCTCAGAGTTTGCTCAAATTCATGTTTATTGAGTCACTGACACTGTCTAACCATCTCATCCTCTAACTTGCTCTAAATTTGATTGTACAACACACTCCTCCATGCCCACCCACTACAAATCTCCCCACTCTGTTAAGGGTTTGCTATTTAATTGTTCTTTGCCTATATAAGTGAGCTTAAGACAAAGTTATTTCCTATCATGTGCTCACAGGTGACAGTTGAAAGAGAATTATGAAGTTAATATTAATATGTTATTGGGCAAAGCCACCATGTTTAGAAGTCTTCTGGGCCCAGGCCATTTGTCTTCAGGACCTCTGGCTAGTACATACTACAGGAAATCTTGTGTTGCAGAAGATATGAAATCCCAAAACAGCCCAGGTGGTGTAAGAGTGTAGATTGAGACTAAGTGGTGAATGAGTTGGAGAAAGAAAATTTTGATGTGGTCCCCTAAGAATTCTGGGAAACAGTTCCTTTCTAATTCGGCTGCATCTCGTTCAGGAATGTGCTCTTAGGAGACTCCGTGGACCGCAGAGCAATGGTTGAGGACTTTTCAGAGGTCTGAGTTTACCGTGTCCTCTGTCTTGTAATCATATTGTGTACTTGTGTAGTACTGAGACTGATGATGTATTTCTGCCCCAGACTGAGGTTGTTGATGACACATATATACACAGGGATGATCTAGTCTTATGTTCTAATGCCCACCAGTCTGGGTCTGAAGGGCATCAATATTGTTTCCACAGGTAAACTTATCCATTCCCATAATATCATAAACAGCCCTGTGTTCAATGGGGAAATTTAGGTCCAAGAACCTTGTGCTTTCTGTCTTGAAAAATGTTGTTTCTGTAATATGTCTATCCTGATGGTCCACTTTTCTTCTATATCCTTACAATAAATACCTCCTGTTATTTGGAGGACTGGTGTCCTCGTCTGTTGATTCATATCTAGTGTTTGCAGCTAGCTGAGATCAAGCAACTAGCTGAGCAAAAATAATTTGTATTTTTAAATTTGTTTTTAATTGAAGGATAATTGCCTTACAATGTTGTGTTGGTTTCTGCCATACAACAAAGTGAATCAGCCATAAGTGTACATATGTCCCCTCCATCTTCTACCTCCCTCCCACTCCCACCGTATCCCGCCCCCTAGGCTATCACATAGCACTGAGCTGAGCTCCCTGTTTTACACATGAAGAAGTTATTTTTTTATTTGTTGGGTAATTCAGCAAGGATTTCATGGCAAGAATAAAATGCCTTTTTTTCTGTCCCATCATCATCTCCTGTTTGCATTTTTTCCTCTACCCATACTCCCATTTCCCCAACCAGAAGGGTTGGTCCACAGTTATGAGGCAGCTCTACAGAGACACAGAATTAGTATTTCAGAGTTGGAAGGAAACTTCGATGTGACCTAGTTCAGTTTTGCTATCTTTTGCATTTCCTCTACTAAAAAGCGGTTCTCCTTCCTAATAAGATAAGGTCTTAGTGTGGTTATCTTACCCCATGTGATTCCAGCTAACAGCCTTTGTCACATTCTCAACAAGATAGGATCATATATTTTATTCAGTTTGTTAGCGTGACATTTTAATATAAATGTCTCTTTGTATACATTTAAATATAAATTTTATATTAAAAAGAGAAAGGAAAGCTCTCCCTTATAGTAGGAAGCCAGTTGGTAATTATAGTAGGAATGATTAAATTAGAAAAACGTTATTTGGCAACTACCATAATAATCCATTCTGACAGGAATCATCCATGGAGGTTACAACTATCAGTTTAAACTTTGAGGAGTAACAGGATATTTACATAATCACAAAGTACCCCTCTTCCCCACAAAAATCACAATTAATTCTGAAAGTAAAATTATAACTTTATTCTTGAGTAATCTGGCAGAAATGATTGGCATTGACCTCACTATTAAAGGGACAAATGTATAGTAAATACCTCCTGATATGATATACTAGGAAGAACAAAACATTTCTGAGTTTGTCCTGCCCAAAATGCATAACCTGAATCTAATGAGGAGGAAATATCAGGCAAACTCAAATTAATGGATGCCCCACAAAATACTCAGAATTAAATCTTCAAAACTTTACTGTCCTAGAGTACAAAGCATGACTTCGGGAACATAGTAGATGAACAGAAACCAAACAGAAATGACTTTATGCAATGCATGATCCTGGACATTTTTTTTCTTTCTATAAACGATATTATTGGAATAATTACTAAAACCTAAAGTAAGGCTGCAGATCAGGTAATAGTATTGTATAAATGTTAACGTCTTAGTTTTGATAACTTTATTATAGTTATATAAGGAGGTTCCTTATTTTCAGAAAAATGCACTCTAAGTAAAGAGTGTAAGGAAAAGGGGAATTATGTCTGCAACTTATCATGGCAACAACTTATTCTGATTTAGGAAAAAAATGTGTGTGTTTGGTGTATGTGTATAGGGAGAGAGAGAGGAAGAATTGTAATAAATATACTGATAACATTTTTGCAATCTGAATAAAGGGTATACATGAATTTTTTTGTACTACTTTTGTAACTCTTTTGGAAGTTTCAAATTATCTCTAAATTTATAAAGTCTGTTTGATGAAGCTTTAGGAATGTATCAAGAGAATGTAAAAGCTAGACATTATTTTTTCATATATATTTTTTATGTTTAAAAGCTTTTATATGTTTTGTGTCAGAAGCAGTAAAATTTCTGAATCAGAGGTGACCTCTTACAATAAAATACTGAATTATTTTTATATTTAGTGTTTTTATTGCTATGATGACTTGTCTGGAAATTAATGAAATTTCTGTAGCGTCAAGATCACCCATAAATTCCTCAGTTGGAATTTAAAAGTCTGTGCAACAGGAAAAGAACTGATCTGCAAACCAGAAGACCAGGATTCTATTTTTGGTTCTGCCATTAACTAAGGAAATTTCTGTATCCAGGCTCTTAGCCTGTGAACCTGCCCTTCAATGGAAGGTGAAGAATTTGGAAGTAAGTAGAAAGATATGAATAGTTAAAATTACATTTAAAAATGCACATTAGAGGAAAACTGTTAGGATAAAATACAAAGAAATTTTCTAAACCATTGTAACTTTTCAAATGTTAATTATTTTTTAGTATCATCATGTGTTTCTTTGTAGTGACAAGTAGTAAAATCCTTAAAACAAAAAAATGTGCATGTGTTTAAAGAACAGAAGAGTGAAGGCTGTAAAACATAAACCTATTTCAGCATCTGCCCATCAAAGTGAGAGATCAGGAAAGAAAATGTGGGTATTTATGTTTAGGGAAATGGAAAGCAATTAGTATAAATCCTTGGAGACTAGAGGAAGAATGAAATGAATGGGATGGGTATGAATGCAGCTGACAGCATCAATACAAGGCTAAAGAACAGAGGTGACTACAGTAGATGCCCATTATCCTGGGGTATATGTTCCAAGACCCCCAGTGGGTGCCTGGAACTGCTGCTGCTGCTGCTAAGTCGCTTCAGTTGTGTCCGACTCTGTGAGACCCCATAGACGGCAGCGCAGTAGGCTCCTCTGTCCCTGGGACTCTCCAGGCAAGAATACTGAAGTGGGTTGCCATTTCCTTCTCCAATGTATGAAAGTGAAAAGTGAAAGTGAAGTCGCTCAGTCATTCTGGACTCTTAGCGACCCCATGGACTGCAGCCTACCAGGCTCCTCCGTCCATGGGATTTTCCAGGCAAGAGTACTGGAGTGGGGTGCCATTGCCTTCTCCAGCCTGGAACTGCAAACAGTATCAAACCTGAATCTGGTGGCTCAGAGAGTAAAGAATCTGCCTCCAATGCAGAAGACCCTGGTTTGATCCTTGGGTTGGGAAGATCCCCTGGAGAAGGAAATGACAATCCACTCCAGTGTTCTTGCCTGGGAAATCCTGTGGACAGAGGACCCTGGTGGGCTACAGTCCACGGGGTCACAAAGAGTTGGACACAACTGAGTGACTAACACTTTATATATGTCTTTTCCTGTATATACAAACCTATGATAAAATTTAACTTATAAACTGGTCACAGTAAGAGATCAACAATAACTAATAATAAAATAGAACAATAATAATATGCTGTAACAAACATGTGGTCTCCCTCTCGCTCTTAAAATATTTACTGCACAATTTAATGACTTTTCCGTCCTAATTAAACACTTATCACACACTGTGGTCATAGCTTTTGTAGTTTGAGGTGTGGCAACAAAACTAGTACAAATTTCTTTTTCTTTCTTCACAGTGTCTTGGGTATCCGATTCATTATTAGTATTATAGATCACAGCAACCTCAATACAGAACTGATTTTTTTCTTAAGTTGAGAACTTTAACTTTATCACTTAAAGGAAACACTTTATGGCTTCACTATGGCTTATCTGTATTGGCAACATCACTTCTCTTGAGCTTTGGGTCCTTACTGAGTAAAAGAAAGATTTCTTGAACATAAACACTGTATTCCTGGGACAGTGATTCATGTACGTGGCCAGACGGAGCTCGAGATTTCATCACACTATTCAGAAAGGCTGGCTGTTTAAAATTTAGGAATGATCTGTTTCTGGAATTTTTCATTTAATAGTTTCAGACCAAGGGTGACCTGTGGGTGACTGAAACCACAGAACTGAAACCACTGAAAAATGAAACTGCAGATAAGGGTGGAACTACTGTAATTTGCTCTCGGTTAAGAGAACGTTGAAAAAAACAACCTTGCTATAATGGAAGATACTGAGTTTTTGATGTTTATATGAAAGCAATGAGTGAAAATCCAACCATTGTTTACACTATATCCTTCAACACTTGATATATTTAATATTTCAATACAATTGTTGCTAACCTGGAAACAACTTCCATGTAATTAAGGTTACTTGGTTAATGTCCTCTGGATTTCTAGCCAGAAATGTCTAGTGACTCCGGAATTACTTTTCAGGTGAAATTACAGTATCTCACATTAGAGATTCCTTTACAACAAATTCAGAGCACTGGTGACTGGCATCTCCTGCCATGGGAGCCCATTTAATATTTTCTAACAGCTCACTCCACATTCATTGTGATGCTTACAGTTTCTACTTGGAGAACTTATTTTCAGTCATTTGACAGACAAGAATTGAAGGCCAGAGAAGGAAGAAAATAATAAATCCATTATGAAAAATACTACTTAACTTCTGAAATACAACTTTATTAATATCATTATTATTATTTGTTTTAGTGCATTATTTATTCTCTGGTTCTTACCAAAAGGACTTAAGGTGGCTTACAAGAAAAGTCATAAACATCTGGTAGGTAAAACATAAAAGGAAACAAACTAAAATCAGCAAAAGAAGAATGAGACTATGTTATAAAATTTAACACAGTTTCTATAATAAATTTACCTGTTTTTTCCCTTATCATTAGGGAACCTAGAGATTAGCAGAATCAAAATAAGTTATATATACCTTATTATTTTCAATGGAAAAGCAAGTTTATTGCTACCTGAATTTAAATGAAAATTCTAACCAGCTTGCTTTTTATAACAGACAAAGTAATCAATGTTGTTGTTTTAGAAAAACATGTAGTACCACATTTAAATTTGACTCTTTTTGTTTGTCTTACTATCTTTTTGTTTCTTTTTTTCTTTACAAAACTAAAGCTGATTTTTGTAGGGGCTAATGAGACAAGATTCAAGATAACAGCCTTCCAGTCATCTAATAAAACAAGAATATCTGGATCCCAAAGGAATGTGTACACAAGGAAAATATTAAAATCAAACCAGACTACACATGAGATAGATCTAACCCTTAAAATATTACTCAAGTGAGAGTTTTGGTGTTGAGTGGAAGTAAATTGGAGGTTATGCTCTACAGAAAGGATATTGAGTTCTGATACTCTGTATTAAGCTGGGCTTGCTTGAATTTTTTTTTCCATTCTCCCTTCCCTTTAGATATATACGGAAATACTTTTAACTGAGATTATGAGAAAGAAAATATGTTCTCTGAACTCTTTTAAAGATTTAACGAGGGAGGAAATGTTTGGGGAAGGTTGGCGGTTCTGGCAGGGAATCCAGGCAGCCCAAGAATAAGACTGATGTCAGTAGTTACTCTAGTAATTATATTTCATTATAAACACAGGAAAATATGAAAGCAGACATGGCTTTAAAACTTGGTGAGGTTAAGTGGTAGATCCATTCAGAGTACATTTGATTTCAACACGCCGTGGAAGCTGTGGAAGAGAATTAGTCCTGAGAAATGGAGACTCAAACCTTGTCCAGCAAAGCTTGAGCTTTTCTCAGTTTTTCTTCAGAGCGAAGCCTCTCTTGGGAAATGCGTTCCTCAGAGCTGATTTAACATCCTGATTTCTCAGGCTGTAGATCAACGGGTTCAGCATGGGGGTTACATGATTATTCAATATCTGGATGATAGCACCAAGCAAGGCACTGGGATTGGGCTGTAGATAGATGATGATGACTGGCCCATAAGCACAGAGAATTGCAGTCATGTGTGCACTGCAGGTGGAGAATGCTCGCTGCCTGCCCTCTGCTGAGCGAATTTTTGATATGGCAATCCCAATGCGGGTGTAGGACACAAGAATGAGAAAAAAGCAAATGAGAGATAAAAGACCAACATTTGTAAAACCTACCCTCTGGGCTAGAGATGTATCCCCACAGGCTAGAGGTAAGATGGCAGGTATGTCACAGAAGTAATAGCTCACCTTGTTAGAGCCACAGTAGGACAGCTGGAAGATGAGGGACGTTAGGATAATGGCATGGATACAGCCGCCCATCCAGGTCCCTGTGGCCAAGATGGTGCAGACTCTGTGATTCATTATGACCACGTATCTCAGAGGAAAGCATATGGCAACAAAGCGGTCATAAGCCATCACCGTGTATAGGAAACACTCAGTACATCCCAGGAAGTGGTAGAAGAAGAGCTGGGTAGCACAACCCTGAAAAGAGATACCTTGACTCAGCCCTGAAAGGTATGACAGCGTCTTGGGAGCAGTTGTTGATGAGAAACCCAGGTCAAACACGGAGAGGTTTGCCAAGAAAAAGTACATGGGTGTATGAAGCCGAGAGGAAGAGATGATAGCCGAAAGGATGAGCATGTTTCCCAAGACAGTGCACAAATACAATGATGAGAACAGGGAAAAAAGCACAGTCTCTAGGCCCTCTGTCTCAGGGATTCCCAGCAGGATGTATTCAGTCACCACTGTGTGATTTCTCATGTTTATGGAAGGATCAAATCTTGGGCGTCTGTCAAAAGAAATCTGTAGTTAAAGTGAATATGTATGTGAATATGTATGTGAATGTGTTTAAGACAATGAAATGGAAAAGGAGCAAATAATCTCAATGTAAATAGACTAGTGCTTCCCTTTAGAATTGCCTTGATTGGCCTGCTTCTCTCCATGCTGGGTCTCTCTTTGCAGTGCAGTTTCTACTTGCAGTCTCACCAAGAAATCCTTACATGACAACTCTCCTATCTTCCACGCTTCATATACACTGTTAAATTGTATTAATTTTGAATGCTGCTTTGTGATTCTAAAAGGACAAATTTAAAGATGCAAGAAAGTCCTATCCAAGTTTTCTATATTCACCTGAGACAACTAGGTTCCTTTAAATGTCCAAAATCATTTATGATCATGTAAGTCACATATGGGCTTCCCTGGAGGCTCAGATGTTAAAGAATCTGCCTGTAATGCAGGTTTGATCCCTGGGTCAGGAAGATCCTCTGGAGAAGGGAATAGCTACCCATTCCTGTATTCCTGCCTGGAGAATTACATGGATAGAGGAGCCTGGTGGTCTACAGTCCATGGGGTCATAAAGAGTCAAACAGGACTGAACAACTAACACTTTCACTTTAGGGACTTCCCAGGTGACACTAGTAAAGAACACACCTGCCAGTGCAGGAGACAGAGGAGACCTGGTTTTGATTCCTGGGTTGGGAAGATCTCCTGGAGGAGGACATGTGAACCCACTCCAGTATGCTTTCCTAGAGAATCCTATGGACAGAGGAGCCTGGTGGGCTACCGTCCGGAGGGTCTCAAGAGTCGGACACGACTGAGGTGATTAGCATGCACTCCACACATACAAAAGACAGACTCTTTCCCACATTATCTCCCTGGCTATGAGGGTCAACAATGAGAAACCAGCCAAAAGAGGGGTCTTTAACAGCCCTTAAAGAACAGAAAATTACTTTAACAGGACGCATATGCTCTGGATTTTAGCACACATCAGTAACCAATAGCCTCCATTTCAGTCTCCAAAACCTGTAATAGTCTAACCAGATCCAGGCTAAAAAGCATTCTACTTTTATGGCAGTAGAAGACACAGGGGTAGGTATAGTAGAGACTCCTTTCCAATTTCCATCTTTTGAACATTTCTCATATTTTTTTCAACTTGTTTTAACTGTCAGCACAGTAAGCTCTTTAAATCATACATTAGCCCATGAATTCTACTGCCTAAGACCCTAGCTAGCTCTAGCTCTATCTTTATTATTTTATTTTGATGGTCATGACAGGAGGGTGAGAGCCAAAATTTTTTTAAATGAAGGAGAAATCTGGGCACTTACAAGGCAAACAGAACATAAATGACTGGTGCTATTGAATTGAATGTTACTTTGTTTTCCTTCCCTGGAAGAAGGAAGTAACCCTGTCCTGCGAAATTCCCATCAACTTGCAGTCTGTTGGTAGATCTTCAGAATTCTCTTTTTCAATCACTTTCAAATAGAATGTCAAAATCTGAGTGTGCTTTTCACTTTTATAGTAATTTCTCTCTGATCTAGGAACTGCAATAATTCCCAAATACGGGAGATAGTAAGTAGTAGCCTTGGTCTTCCTTTGGGTATTAATCCCCCAAGTCAGGGTCCTTATTAAGCAAGGGAGAAATTAACTGCTTGATATAATTAGACCTTACCAATGAAACCTAGAGAGAAAGAGAGAGGAGGAAACTGATTAAAGAGGGAATCTTTTATGGTTTCCTTATAAAATATACTTCAGTGAATGATCATTTAAAACATCATTTGAAAAAAAAAAAACAAAAAAAAAACATCATTTGGCACATATATCACATTTATAGATATATTTACTGCTTTTTCATGTGTATGTGTTGTTTTAATCAATCAATTATTTTACTATTTGTGGTAATAGGATTGATTTATTGCAAGCAACAGTAACTGGGTTAGCTCAGAAAATTAAAGAAATTGTTGAAAAAAACGAGGCTCATGGGAGGCTAGGAATTAGGGCAGCTCCTCAGCAGTAAGAACTTGTGGTGCATCCTCTGGGCTCTGCCAGCAGGTGATTCAGCCTCAGCTGCCCATTACTTCTGGGAGCCTCAGATTCAAATCTGATTTTCTTGGCTGAATCTCATGCCCACCTCTGTGGCCAGGGTACAGGGTACAGTGGAACAGAAATGGGCAGTCCTCCAAAGGGTAGGGAAAATAAAGGCCTAAGCTAGGAGAAAAGGGAGGAAGACACATGCCAAGAAGTGGAAAAGAATTTTGAGCTATAATTTGAAGTATGCGTTTTTTTTTTCTTTTTCTCTATTCTTACTTTTTTTAAAAATTTTATTTTATTTTTAAACTTTACAATATTGTATCAGTTTTGCCAAATATCAAAATGAATCCGCCACAGGTATACATGTGTTCCCCATCCTGAACCCTCCTCCCCTTCTCCCTCCCCATACCCTCCCTCTGGGTCATCCCAGTGCACCAGCCCCAAGCATCCAGTATCGTGCATCGAACCTGGACTGGCAACTCGTTTCATACATGATATTATACATGTTTCAATGCCATTCTCCCAAATCTCCCCACCCTCTCCCTCTCCCACAGAGTCCATAAGACTGATCTATACATCGGAGTCTCTTTTGCTGTCTCGTACACAGGGTTATTGTTACCATCTTTCTAAATTCCATATATATGCGTTAGTATACTGTATTGGTGTTTTTCTTTCTGGCTTACTTCACTCTGTATAATAGGTTCCAGTTTCATCCACCTCATTAGAACTGATTCAAATGTATTCTTTTTAATGGCTGAGTAATACTCCATTGTGTGTATGTACCACAGCTTTCTTATCCATTCATCTGCTGATGGGCATCTGGGTTGCTTCCATGTCCTGGCTATTATAAACAGTGCTGCGATGAACATTGAGGTACACGTGTCTCTTTCCCTTCTGGTTTCCTCAGTGTGTATGCCCAGCAGTGGGATTGCTGGATCATAAGGCAGTTCTATTTCCAGTTTTTAAAGGAATCTCCACAGTGTTGTCCATAGTGGCTGTACTAGTTTGCATTCCCACCAACAGTGCAAGAGGGTGTTTTATTATACTTGGCACTTAGGTAGTTACATTATTCTAAGTACATCTGGAATTTCTACTTAAAAAGTAAACAATATTTTTATTGCACATCTAACTGATGCTAAAAGTATGTTAAAGTTAATGATTCTACCATGCTATTTATCTCTGATTATCTTTAATACTCTGAAGCATGGTGATCGACTTGAAAAAACTTTACAGGCTGTCCAAATAAAAAAGATGGTAACAATGCCTTTGACTAGGAAGTAAACACCATTAAATTGACCTTGATGTGTAACGGTGTATTCAGGGTTAGGATTAGAGTCAGGAGAGGGCTTCCCTAGTGGCTCAGATGGTAAAGAAACTGCCTACAATGCAGGAGACCTGGATTCAATCCCTGGGTCGGGAAGATCTGGAGAAGGGCATGGCTACCCACTCCAGTACTCTTGTCTGGAGAATTCAATGGACAGAGGAGTGTCATGCAGACTAGAGTCATGGGGTTGCAAAGAGCTGGACTTGATTGAGTGACTTTCACTTCACTAGAGTGAGGAAGGCTAGGAAGGAAAAATAAATAAAAAGTGGAAAAGGCATTGAATAACTGGAGGGGAAAAAATAAGTATAAAAAGGAGGGGTGCTTGGAGGGTTTAAAGCAGGAATAAGAGATAATATGGGAACATTCTCATATATCAGAGATGATGAAAGGAAAAAAAGCTGAGCTAAGATGTTTTGGTGTGTTTATATAAAAGGTCAAATATATATTTTAAGAATTTCAGCAAAATTGCTATATTGATTATAGCGTCATGATGATTTGAGATGGAATCCTTATCCTATCCACAAAAAACCTGTAATTTACAGAAATTTATGCAACATCCCTAAGACTCGTTTTACCTCTGCAATGTGATCTAGCACTTTCTGTAGATAAACTAGGTAATACTTGTGAAGAAATTGCATTACACGGTGTCTGGTAATGAGTTAGGACACAGATGATAACTCCAGGAAGACCCCCTGAAGCCTATGTTATGCTGGATTTCTGACTTTTCTCTGCCTACACCAGACTGAGGTATTCAACAGTTTAACAGTGATTTGAGTGGGTTCAAGAGTAGATGAAGTTATAAGAAAAAGGAGTGAACAGAAAACTAAAAAAATCCCAGGGTATGTGAGAATCAGATAAGGAGGCTTCTTTTTATTTATTTTTGAAAAGTTTTTATTTTATATTGGAGTATAGCTGATTAACAGTGCTGTGATAGTTTCAGGTGAACAGCAAAGGGACTCAGCCCTACATATACATGTTTTCATTCTCCTCCAAACTTTTGTCCCATTCAGGCTACCATGTAACATTGAGCAGAGTTCCCTGTGCTATACAGTAGATTATCCATTTTAAATATAACAATGTGTACATGTCCTTCCCAAAGCAGCTTCATTTTTAAATGGTGGAAAAGCAATATAAAGCATAACATTTACCATCTTAACCATTTTAAGTATACAGTTCAGTAGTATTATATATATTCCTTCTACAGTGCAACCAAACTTCAGAACTTTTTCATCTTGCAAAAGGAAATTATATATATTAAACAACAATCTATCTTCCTCTTTCCCAGCCCCTGGGAATCACCTTCCTACCTTCTTATCTGTCATCTAACTACTGTAAACACCCAGTATAGCTGGAATCCTACAGTATCTGTCTTTTTGTAGCTGCTTATTTCACCTAACATAATCTCCTCAAGCTTCATCATTCTAGTAACATCCAACTGTGTCATCCCACTTTTTAAAGTGGGAATAATATTCCATGTATGTATATATCACATTTTGACTATTCATTTATCGTTAATGAACATGAATAGCTTTCACCTCCTACCTGTCTATTGTGAATAATGCTGCTTTGAACATGATATAAACATGAATATTTAGGACCATTTTGGATCTATACTCAAAAGTATAATTGGTGAATCATAGGGTAATGTTATTTTAAAATTTATATTGAGGAACCTCCACACTGTTTTCCATAGTGGCTGTACCATTTTATAGTTTCCACCAACAGCACACAATGGTTCCAATTTCTCCACATTTCCATCCCCCACCCCTTTTTTTCAGTAAAAGCCATTTTAATGGCTGTGAGTGACATCTTCTTGTGAATTTGATTTACATTTACCTAGTGGTAGTGATATTAAACATCTTTTTATATGCTTGCTGTCTTCTTCACAGAATGTCTTTTAAGTCCTTTACACCCTTTTAAATCAAGTTACTTGTTTTTCTAAATTTATTTTTAATTGAAAGATAATTGCTTTACAATATTGTGTTGGTTTCTGCCATACATCAACATGATTCAGCCATAGGTATACATATGTTCTCTCCCTCTTGAGCCTCCTTCCTACCTCCCTCCCCATCCTGTCCCTCTAGGTTGTCACAGAACATCTTTCTGAGATCCCTGAATCATACAGCAAATTCTGTCTATATATTTCACACATGGTAATGTATGTTTCCATGCTATTCCCTCCATTCGTCCCACCACTCATTCCCCGCCTCTGTGTCAACGAGTCCATTATCTATGTCTGCATCTCCATTGCTGCTCTGCAAATAGGTTCATCATACCAGCTTTCTAGATTCCATATATATGCATTAATATTAGATATGTGTTTCTCTCTTACTTCACTCTGTATAATAGGCTCGAGGTTCATCCACCTCGTTAGAACTGTCTCAAATGCATCCTTTTTATGGTTAAATAATATTCCATTGTATATATGCAACACAGCTTCTTTATCCATTCATCTGTTGATGGACATAAAGACTGCTTCCATGTGCTATTGTAAATTGTGCTGCAATGAATATTTAAGAACTTGTGTCTTTTTCTCAATTATGGTTTTCACAGGGAATATGCCCAGTAGTGGAACTGTTGGATCATATGGTAATTTTATTCATAATTTTAAAGGAATCTCCATACTGCCCTATAGAGTGTCTGTATCAGTTTACATTGCCACCAACAGTACAAGAGGGTTCACTTTACTCCACACTCTTTCAAGCCTTCACTGTTGTAGATCTTTTGATGATGGCCGTTCTGACTGGTTTATGATATCTCATTGTAGTTTTGATTTGCATTTCTCAATGAAACTAAGCCATGCCCATGGGGCAACCCAAGACGGGCGGGTCATGGTGGAGAGATTTGACAGAATGTGGTCCACTGGAGAAGGGAATGGCAAACCACTTCAGTATTCTTGCCTTGAGAACCCCATGAACAGTATGGAAAGGCAAAATGATAGGATACTGAAAGAGAAACTCCCCAGGCCAGTAGGTGCCCAATATGCTACTGGAGATCAGTGGAGAAATAACTCCAGAAAGAATGAAGGGATGGAGCCAAAGCAAAAACAATACCCAGTTGTGGATGTGACTGGTGACAGAAGCAAGGTCTGATGATGTAAAGAGCAATATTGCATAGGAACCTGGAATGTCAGGTCCATGAATCAAGGCAAATTGGAAGTGGTCAAACAAGAGATGGCAAGAGTGAATGTCAACATTCTAGGAATCAGCCAACTGAAATGGACTGGAATGGGTGAATTTAACTCAGATGGCCATTATATCTACTACTGTGGGTAGGAATCCCTCAGAAGAAATGGAGTGGCCATCATGGTCTACAAAAGAGTCCATAATGCAGTACTTGGATGCAATCTCAAAAACGACAGAATAATCTCTGTTCATTTCCAAGGCAAACCATTCAATATCACAGTAATCCAAGTCTATGCCCCAACCAGTAACGCTGAAGAAGCTGAAGTTGAACGGTTCTATGAAGACCTACAAGACCTTTTAGAACTAACACCCAAAAAAGATGTCCTTTTCATTATAGGGGACTGGAATGCAAAAGTAGGAAGTCAAGAAACACATGGAGTAACAGGCAAATTTGGCCTTGGAGTACAGAATGAAGCAGGGCAAAGGCTAATAGAGTTTTGCCAAGAAAATGCACTGGTCATAATAAACACCCTCTTTCAACAACACAAGAGAAGACTCTATACATGGACATCGCCAGATGGTCAACACCGAAATCAGATTGATTATATTCTTTGCAGCCAAAGATGGAGAAGCTCTATACAGTCAGCAAAAACAAGACCAGGAGCTGACTGTGGCTCAGACCATGAACTCCTTATTGCCAAATTGAGACTTAAATTGAAGAAAGTAGGGAAAACCACTAGACCATTCAGGTATGACCTAAATCCAATCCCTTATGATTATACAGTGGAAGTGAGAAATAGATTTAAGGGTCTAGATCCGATAGATAGAGTGCCTGATGAACTATGGAATGAGGTTCGTGACATGGTACAGGAGACAGGGATCAAGACCATCCCCATAGAAAAGAAATGCAAAAAAGCAAACTGGCTGTCTGGGGAGGCCTTACAAATAGCTGTGAAAAGAAGAGATGCGAAAAGCAAAGGAGAAAAGGAAAGATACAAACATCTGAATGCAGAGTGCCAAAGAATAGCAAGAAGAGATAAGAAAGCCTTCTTCAGCGATCAATGCAAAGAAATAGAGGAAAACAACAGAATGGGAACGCCTAGAGATCTCTTCAAGAAAATCAGAGATACCAAAGGAAGATTTCATGCAAAGATGAGCTCGATAAAGGACAGAAATGATATGGACCTAACAGAAGAAGAAGATATTAAGAAGAGATGGCAAGAATACACAGAAGAACTGTACAAAAAATATCTTCACGACCCAGATAATCACAATGGTGTGATCACTGACCTAGAGCCAGACATCCTGGAATGTGAAGTCAAGTGGGCCTTAGCAAGCATCACTACGAACAAAGCTAGTGGAGGTGATGGAATTCCAGTTGAACTATTCCAAATTCTGAAAGATGATGCTGGGAAAGTGCTGCACTCAATATGCCAGCAAATTTGGAAAAGTCAGCAGTGGCCACAGGACTGGAAAAGGTCAGTTTTCATTCCAATCCCAAAGAAAGGCAATGCCAAAGAATACTCAAACTACCGCACAATTGCACTCATCTCACATGCTAGTAAAGTAATGCTCAAAATTCTCCAAGCCAGGCTTCAGCAATATGTGAACCGTGAACTTCCTGATGTTCAAGCTGGTTTTAGAAAAGGCAGAGGAACCAGAGATCAAATTGCCAACATCCGCTGAATCATAGAAAAAGCAAGAGAGTTCCAGAAAAATGTCTATTTCTGCTTTATTGACTATGCCAAAGCCTTTGACTGTGTGGATCACAATAAACTGGAAAATTCTGAAAGAGATGGGAATACCAGACCACCTGATCTGCCTCTTGAGAAATTTGTATGCAGGTCAGGAAGCAACAGTTAGAACTGGACATGGAACAACAGACTAGTTCCAAATAGGAAAAGGAGTTCGTCAAGGCTGTATATTGTTACCCTGTTTATTTAATTTACATGCAGAGTACATCATGAGAAACGCTGGGCTGGAAGAAACACAAGCTGGAATCAAGATTGTCCGGAGAAATATTAATAACCTCAGATATGCAGATGACACCACCCTTATGGCAGAAAGTGAAGAGGAACTCAAAAGCCTCTTGATGAAAGTGAAAGTGGAGAGTGAAAAAGTTGGCTTAAAGCTCAACATTCAGAAAACGAAGATCATGGCATCCGGTCCCACCACTTCATGGGAAATAGATGGGGAAACAGTGGAAACAGTGTCAGACTTTATTTTTCTGGGCTCCAAAATCACTGCAGATGGTGACTGCAGCCATGAAATTAAAAGACACTTACTCCTTGGAAGGAAGGTTATGACCAACCTGGATACCATATTCAAAAGCAGAGACATTACTTTGCCAACAAAGGTTCATCTAGTCAGGGCTATGGTTTTTCCTGTGGTCATGTATGGCTGTGAGAGTTGGACTGTGAAGAAGGCTGAGCGCTGAAGAATTGATGCTTTTGAACTGTGGTGTTGGAGAAGACTCTTGAGAGTCCCTTGGACTGCAAGGAGATCCAACCAGTCCATTCTGAAGGAGATCAGCCCTGGGATTTCTTTGGAAGGAATGATGCTGAAGCTGAAACTCCAGTACTTTGGCCATCTCATGGGAAGAGTTGACTCATTGGAAAAGACTCTGATGCTGGGAGGGATTGGGGGCAGGAGGAGAAGGGGACGACAGAGGATGAGAGGGCTGGATGTCATCACTGACTCGATGGACGGGAGTCTGGGTGAACTCCGGGAGTTGGTGATGGACAGGGAGGCCTGGCGTGCTGCGATTCATGGGGTCGCAAAGAGTCGGACACGACTGAGCGACTGATCTGATCTGATCTGAATAATGAGTGATGTTGAGCATCTTTTCATGTGTTTATTAGCCACCTGTATGTCTTCTTTGGAAAAATGTCTGTTGAGGTCTTCTGCGCACTTTTTGGAATCAAGTTCTTTGTTTTTGTTGTTGTGTTGTTGATGGAGTGAGATTTTAAGAACTGGTGTTTGCTTGTGTGTGTGAGCATGTATGTTTTAAGTAAAATTTTTTGTTGTGTGCTAAGCTGCAGTCCATGGGGTCGCGAAGAGTCGGACATGACTGAGCGACTTCACTGTCACTTTTCACTTTCCTGCATTGGAGAAGGAAATGGCAACCCACTCTAGTGTTCTTGCCTGGAGAATCCCAGGGACAGGGGAGCCTGGTAGGGTGCCGTCTATGGGGTCGCACAGAGTCAGACATGACTGAAGCAACTTAGCAGCAGCAGCAGCAGCATACTAAAGTATTAGATACAGGAAAGATTTAAAATGATTTAATTTTTTGGCCATGCCAGTCATCACAACACTGATCTGAGAATTGAGAAAAGTGGTTAGAGTTCATTCAGATTTGGGTTTTACATTTCCTCAGCTTTAAGAGGATATGTATTTTAATCAGTGTATGTGGTTGTTCTGTTTCCCAATTATTGAAATTGTTTCTGTTTATAGTAAATAAATATTAAATTACATCAAATTTAAAAGGTTAAGTGGTACCCATTCATTCACTTAATAAGCTCATGCATAGCACTTACCAGATCACTCAGCCATGTCCTGTGGATACAACAGTGAACAAGACAAATGTGAGGAAGCATTTTCCATGAACTATTTATTCATTTAAAAGGGAGTGGAGTTTGGAGGAGAATGATACATGTATATGAATGGCTGAGTCCCTTTGCTGTTCACCTGAAATTATCACAGCATAGTTGACTGGCTATACTCCAATAAAAAATAAAAAAATTAAAATAAGGCAAACAAAAAAGAAGAAATAGATTATCTTATGTGCAGAGAAGAAATAGAGAAACAGGTATAGAATAGACCTATGGACACCAATTTGAAAATGGGGGGTGGTGGTGGGATGAATTGGGAGATTGGGACTGACATATAAATACTATTGATATTATGTATAAGATAGATAACTGATAGGAACCTACACTGTAGCACAGGGAACTCTACTCAGTGCCCTGTGGTGACCTAAATGGGAAGGAAATCCAAAAAAGAAGGGATATATGAGTGTGTATAAAGAACCTGCCTGCCAAAGGAGGAGATACAGGAGACACGGGTTTGATCCCTGGGTTAGGAAAATCCCCTGGAGTAGGAAATGGCAACTCACTCCAGTATTCTTGCCTGGAGAATCCTATGGACAGAGGAGCCTTGTAGGTTTTAGTCCATGGGGTTGCAAAGAGTAGGACATGACTGATGCAGCTTAGCACATGCGTGGGTATGGCTGATTAATTTTAAGGTACAGAAGAAATGAGCACAACATTGTAAAAAAGCTATACCACAAGAATGTTTTTTAAAAAAGAAGAAATAGGAGAAGGGTGTTAAAAGACAATAAATCTAAAATCCTTCACAAAACTCATAATTTAGTCTACAGCACTAAATACTACATTATAGAATGCCTTTTTTAGTGAGCTTTTCACCTCTTTGTTCCTTAAAGAATAGATTAATGAGTTCAGCATGGGTGAGACAATATTATTTAATATTTGCACCGTGGCACTGAGAAAAGGGTTGGATGTGGGCTGCAGATAGATGATGATTACAGGTCCATAGGCACAGAGAATGGCAGTGAGGTGGGCACTGCAGATAGAGAAAGCTTTCTGCCTGTCCTCTGCTGAACGGATCCTCAAAATGGCAATCCCAATGCGTGTGTAGGAGACACAAACACTCAACCAAAGCATTAAAGCCAGAAAGCCAACATTAGTGGAACCCACTCTCTGGGCCAGGGAGCTATCAGCACAAGCCAGGGGTAAGACAGCAGGAATGTCACAGAAGAAGTGGTCCACCCAATTGGGGCCACAGTAGGGTAGCTGAAAGGTAAAGGATGTCAGGATAGTGGCATGAAGACAACCCACCAACCAGGCTGCCAAGACCAAACCAACACAGACTCCAGGTCTCATGATGAGCATATATCTCAGTGGGTGACAGATGGCAACAAAACGATCATAAGCCATCACAGAATAGAGGCAGCCTTCCGTAGAACCCAGGAAATGATAGAAGAAGAGCTGAACAGCACATCCCTTATAAGATATGGCTTGGCTCTGGCCAGAGAGATAGATTAGCATCTTGGGACAGGTGACAGAGGGGAATAGCATGTCCAAAATCGATAGGAGTCCCAAGAAGAAGTACATGGGAGTGTGAAGGTTCGAGGAGGAGACAATTGCTAGAAGAATGAGCAAATTTCCCAGCAGGGTGAAGAGGTAAATAAATGAGAAGATGACAAGGAGCACAGTCTCCAGTCCCTGTGTCTGAGGTATTCCCAGTAGGATGAACTCATTCACTTCTGTGTGGTTCCTCATGTTCTTGGGAGGAAGGTCTAGGAGAGACAAAAGACAGGGAAGCATGAAGATGCAGGCTATGACAGACACAATACCAATACATTCATCATCACTTTGAATCCAAAAAGAAATCAGTCCTCAATATTCACTGGAAGGACTGTTGCTGAAGCTGAAAAATTTTGGCCATCTGATCTGAAGAGCCAACTCATTGGAAAAGACCCTGATGCTGGGAAAGATTGAAGGAAAAAGGAGAGGGTGGCAGAGAGTGAGATGGTTAGATATCATCAATGACTCAATAGACTTAAACTTGAACAAATTTTGGGAGATAGTGGGGAGTAGAGGAGCCAGGCATGCTACAGTCTATGGGATGGCATAAGAGTCAGACATGGCTTAGTGACACTAATAACTATTACCTTTGTTTAACCATCAAGATGATGTTGAAGTTAATTAGAAATTCTACCAAGGACATTGAGGGGCTAGGAAGTACTTTCTTGGTGGCTCAGTGGTATTGAATTCGCCTACAATGCAGGAGGAGTGGGAGACTCGAGTTCTATCCCTGGGTCTGGAAGATTCCCTGGAGAAGGAAGTGGCCACCCATTCCAGTATTCCTACTGGGAAAATCCCACACACACTGAAGCCTAGGAGGCTATGGGGTAACAAAAGGGTCTGATAGGACTTAGTGACTAAACTACAACAACTTTATGGCAGTAGACAGCCCAGGAGTATGCATATTAGAGACTCCTTTCCAATTTTCATTTTTTGAACACATCTCATATCTTTTCCAAATTGCTTGAACTTTTCCAACACAGTGAAATCATCGAATCATAGATCAATCCATGAATTCTACTGCCTAAAACCCTATCTAGCTCTAGCTCTGTTCTTACTTTATTTTATTTTGGTGGTTATGATGGGTGGGAGAGGGTGAGAGTCAATATTTAAAAAATAAAGCACAAAATTTGGGAACTAACAAGGCAAAGAGGGAACATAACTGGCCGGTGCTATTTGAGTTGAATGTCACTTTTCTCTCCTACTGCAGGAAGAGGAAGCAGTCTTGTCCTGCTGAATTCCCATCCGCTTGCAGTCTGCTGGTAGACCTCCAGAATTCTTCTCTTTTCCCATCACTTTCAAACAGAATATAAAAAATATCAGTGTGCTTTTCTTTCTTGCAATATAATTTCCTCTTTGACTCTAGGAAGGAACTGCAATAATTCCCAAAGAAGCTTTAAGTAACCTTGGTCTTCCTTTGGGTGTTAATCCCCCAAGTCAGAGAGCCTATTAAGCAAGGAAGCAATTAACTGCTTGGTATAATTACACCTTAGCAACAAGACAGAAAGAGAAGGAAACTGATTAAAGATGAAATCTTTTATGATTATCTTTGCAAAATATATTTTAATGGAATAATAATATAATTTAAAAATTCATTTGGCACAGATATCACATATTTATAGGTACATTTATGTATTTACTGCTTTTTCATGTATATATGTTGTTTTAATTAATGAATTATGTGATTTGGGGGCTTCCCTGGTGGGTCAGATGGTAAAGAATCCACCTTCAATACAGGAGGCCCCAGGTTTGATTCCTGGGTTGGGATTTCCTCTGGAGAATGAAATGGCAACCCACTCCAGTATTCTTGCCTGGAAAATCCAATGAACAGATGATCCTGGTGCCTACAGTTCATGGGGTCACAAAGAGCTGGACACTACTGAGCAACTAACACACACATACAAACATATTATTTTGGTACTTGTGTCAATAGGATTGATTTATTGCAAGAAATAGTAATTGTGGTAGCTTAGAAAACTAAATAAATTGATGAAAAACTGGGCTCATGGAAGGCTAGGAACTAGGGCAGCTCCTCAGCAGTAAGAACTTGTGGTGCATCCTCAGGGCCTGCCCATCAGGTGATTCAGACTCAACCACCCATTGCTTCTGGGAGTCTCAGGTTCAAACACGATTTCTTTGGCTGAATCTCATGCTCACTTCTGTGGCCAGGGTATGGGGTACAATGGAATAGAGTCGGGCAGTCCTCCAAAGGGTAAAGGAAATAAAGGCTTAAGCCAGGAGAAAATGGGGGAAGAAACATTCTAAGAGGTCGTATAGAATTTTAAGCTATAATTTGAAATTTATTATTATTTTTTTATAGTACTTGGTATCTTAGTTCGTGTTTAGGTAGCTACCTTATTCCAAGTACATCTGGAATTCAATTTGAAAAGTAAACCTAATATTTTCATTGCACATCTAACTAATGATAAAAGGTTATTAAAGTGAGTAATCCTACCATTCTATTTATCTTTGATTATTTTTAATACTTTGAAGCATGAAGACTAACTTGAAAAAAACTGTGCAGTCTGTACAAATAAAAAAGATGATAACCATACCTTTAACTATGAAGCTGTTGTTGTTTAGTCACTCAGTCGTGTCCAACTCTTTGTGACCCCATGGACTGCAGCACGCCAGACCTCCCTGTCCCTCACCATCTCCCAAAGTTTGCCAAAGTTCATGTCCATTGCATTCATGTTGCCATCCAGCCATCTCACCCTTTGTTGCCACCTTCTCCTCTTGCCCTCAATCTTTTCCAGCATCAGGAACTTTTCCAATAAATTGGCTCGCATCAAGTGACCGAAATACTGGAGCTTTAGCTTGACTGTCAGTCCTTCCAATGTGTATTCAGGGTTGATTTCCTTTAAGATTGATTGGTTTGATCTCCTTGCTGTCCAGGGGACTCTCACGAATCTTCTCACCAGAGTTTGAAGGCATCATTTCTTTGGCACTCTGCCTTCTTTCTGGCCCAGCTCTCAAACGGTATGTGACCACTGAGAAGACTGGAGCCTTGACTCCGGTCAAGGATCTTTGTCAGCAGAATTGAGCCTGGGACGTAAATACCATTAAATTGACCTTAGTCTGTAAGGGTATATTCCAGGTTAAGGTTAAAATTAGGGTTAGGAAGGCTTGGAAGGAAAATTAAATAAAGAAGACAAGACATTGAGTAATGTGGGAAAAAGAGAAGGTATAGAAAAGGAGATTGCTTGCATGGTTCGAAGACAGGAATAAGAGATAATATGAGATATTGAAAGGAAAAACAAAGTGAGGTAAGATGTTTTGGGGGGGGTGTGTGTGTTTGTGTGTATGTGTATGTGCTGTGTGTATGTGTACTCAGTCATTCAGTACTGTCTGACTCTTTTTGAGCACATGGACTGTAGCCCACCAGACTCCTCTGTCCATGGAATTTCCAAGGCAAGAATACTGGAGTGAGTTGCCATTTCCTCTTCCAGTGGATCTTCCTGACCCAGAGCCAAAACCTGCATCTCCTGCACTGCAGGTGGAATCTTTACCACTGAGCTGTAGGGAAGCCTTGGTGTATGTATGTAAATGGCCAAATACTTACTTTCAAAAATTTTGCAAAATTGCTATTTTGAGGATAGCTGCAAGAGGATTTGAGATGGAATTCTAATTCTATTTACAAAAACCTGTGAAATTCACAGAAATTTATCCAACATCCCTAAGCCCTGTTTAACCTTAAGTAAAGTGATCTCAGCATTTTTTAAGGTAAACTAGATAATACTTGTAAAGCAATCACATTTCACTCTGTCTGGTAAGGAGTAAGGACACTAACGATAACTCCAAGCATACCCCAATGGAGCCTACCTTAGACCAGATTTTTCTCTGCCTACACCAAACACCAAACTGAGGTATTCAGCAATTTAACAGTGATTTGAGTGGGTTCAAGAGTAGGTAAAGTTATAAGAAAAAAAAGAGAACTAGCAAACTCAAAAATCCCAGGAAATGTGAGAACCAGATAAGGAGGCTTATTTTTTTTTAATGTTTTTAACTTTTTATTTTATATTGGAGTATAGTTGATTAACAATGTCGTGATAGTTTCAGGTGAACAGCAAAAGGACTCAGCCATACATATACATGTATCCATTCTCCCCCAAATTCCCCTTTTGTCCAGGCTGCCACATAACATTCAGGAGACTTCCCTGTGCTATGCAGTAGATTATCCATTTAAAATACAGCAGTGTGTACATGTCTATTCCAAAGGAGCCTCATTTTTAAATCGTGGAAAAGCAGTACAAAACATTAAATTTATCATCTTAACCATTTAGAGTATACAGTTCAGTAGTGCTATGTACATTCATGCTACAGCACAACCAAACTTTAGGACTTTTTCACCTTGCAGAAGTAAACAATATACATTAAACAACAATCTCTCTTCCCCTGGGTCTTCTCTGGTGGTTCAGACAGTAAAGCAGTCTCTGGCTATAATGTGGGGGACCCAGGTTCAATCCCTGGGGCTGGAAGATCCTCTGGAGAAGGGGATGGCAACTCTAGTATTCTTGTCTGGAGAATTCCATGGACAGAGGAGCCTGGTGGGCTACAGTCCCTGGTGTTGTAAAGAGATGGACACTGGGAGTGAGTAACAAACATATCTTCTTCTCTCCCAGCCCCTGGCAAACAACTTCCTACCTTCTTATCTGTCATCTAACTACTCTAAACACCCTGTATAGCTGGAATTCTACAGTATTTGTCTTTTTGTGGCTGCTTATTTCACTTAACATAATCTCCTCAAGCTTCATCCATCTAGTAGCATCCATCCGGAGTCAATTTCCTTCCTTTATTTTTTAAAATTAATTTATTTTTTATTGAAGGATAATTGCTTTACAGAATTTTGCTATTTTCTGTCAAACCCTCAGCATGAATCAGCCATAGGTATACATATATCCCCACCCTTTTGAAGTTCCCTCCCATCTTCCTCCCCATCCCACCCCTCTAGGTTGATACAGAGCCCCTGTTTGAGTTTCCTGAGTCATACACCAAATTCCAGTTGGCTATCTATTTTACAAATGATAATGTAAGTTTCCATGTTACTCTTTCCATACATCTCAACCTCTCCTCCCCTCTCCCCATATCTATAAGTCTATTCTCTATGTCTCTTTCTCCATTGTTGCCCTGTAAGTAAATTCTTCAGTACCATTTTTCTAGATTCCAAATATATGTGTTAGAACAGCGTATTTATCTTTCTCTTTCTGACTCACTTCACTCTGTATAATAGATTCTAGGTTCATCCACCTCATTAGAACTGATTCAAATGTGTTTCTTTTTATGGCTGAGTAATATTCCATTGTGTGTATATACCACAGCTTCTTTATCCATTCATCTGTCGATGGACATCTAGGTTGCTTCCATGTTCTAGCTATTGTAAATAGTGTTGCAATGAACAATGGGATACATGTGTCTCTTTCAATTTTGGTTTCCTCAGGGTATATGCCTAGGAGTGGGACTGCTGGGTCATATGGTGGTTTTATTACTAGTTTTTAAAGGACTCTCCATACTGACTTCCATAGTGGCTGTATCAGTTTACATTCCCACCAACAGTGCAAGAGTGTTCCCTTTTCTCCACACCCTTTCCAGCATTTATTGCTTGTAGACGTTTTGATGATGGCCATTCTGACTAGTGTTAGGTAATATCTCATTGTAGTTTTGACTTGCATTTCTCTAATAATGGGAGATGTTGAGCATCTTTTCATATGTTTGTTAGTCATCTGTATGTGTTCTTTGGAGGAATATCTGTTTAGGTCTTTACCCACTTTTTGATTGGGTTGCTTGTTTTTCTGGTATTGAGTTGTATGAGCTGCTTGTATATTTTGGAAATTAATCCTTTGTCAGTTGTTTCATTTGTTATTATTTTCTCCCATTCTGAAGGTTTTCTTTTCACCTTGCTTATAGTTTCCTTTGCTGTGCAAATGCTTTTAAGTTTAATCAGGTCCCACTTGTTTATTTTTGTTTTTATTTCCATTACTCTAGGAGGTGTCATAGAGGATCCTACTTTGAGTTATGTCATTGAGTGTTCTGCCTTGTTTTCCTCTAAAAGTTTTATAGTTTCTGGTCTTATATTTAGGTCTTTAATCCATTTTGAGTTATCTTTGTGTTTCGTGTTAGGAAGTGTTCTAATTTCATGCTTTTACATGTAGCTGCCCAGTTTTCCAAGAACCATTTACTGAAGAGGCTGTCTTTGCCACCTTGTATATTCTTGCCTCCTTTGTCAAAAATCAGGTATCCATTGGTGCATGGGTCTATTTATGGGCTTTCTATCTTGTTCCATTGACCTATATTTCTGTTTTTGTGCTAGTACCATCCTGTCTTGATGACTGTAGCTTTGTAGTATAATCTGAAGTCCTGAAGGTTGATTCCTCCGGCTCCATTCTTCCTTCTCAAGACTGCTTTGGCTATTTGGGGTCTTTTGTGTTTCTATATGAATTGTGAAATTTTTGTTCTAGTTCTGTGAAAAATGCCATCGGTAATTTGATAGGGATTGCATTGAATCTGTAGTTTGCATTTGGTAGTATAGTCATTTTCACAATATTGATTCTTCCTACTCTGGATCATGGAATATCTCTCCATCTGTTTATGTCATCTTTGATTTCTTTCATTAGTGTCTTATAATTTTCTGTGTACAGTTCTTTCATCTCCTTAGGTAAGTTTATTCCTATATATTTAATACTTTTTTTTTGCAATGGTGAGTGGGATTGATTTCTTAATTGCTCTTTCTGATTTTTCATTGTTAGTATATAGAAATGCGAGTATTTCTGTGTATTGATTTTGTATCCTGCAACTTTGCTAAATTCAGTGATTAGCTCTAGTAATTTTCTGATACTATCTTTAGGGTTTTCTATGTGCAGTATCATGTCAGCTGCAAACAGTGCGAGCTTTACTTCTTTTCTGATCTGGATTCCTTTTGTTTCTTTTTCTGATTGCTGTAGCTAGGACTTCCAGAACTATGTTGAATAATAGTGGTGAAGGTGGACACCTTTGTCTTGTTCTTGATCTTAGGGGGAATGCTTTCAGTTTTTCACCATTGAGAACAAAGTTTGCTGTAGGTTTATCATATATGGCCTTTATTATGTTGAGATAGGTTCCTTCTATGCCCATTTTTTGAAGAGTTTTAATCATAAATAGGTGCTGAATTTTATCAAAGGCTTTTTCTGCATCTATTGAAATGATCATATGGTTTTTATGTTTCAATTTGTTAATATGGTGTATCACATTGATTGATTTCCATATATTGAAGAATCCTTGTATCCCTAGAATAAACCCAACTTGATCATGGTGTATGAGCTTTTTGATGTGTTGCTGAACTCTGTTTGCTAAAATTTTGTTGAGGATTTTTGCATCTATGGTCATCAGTGATATTGGCCTGTAGTTTTCTTTTTTTGTGTGTTGTCTTTGTCTGGTTTTTGTATCAGGGTGATGGTGGCCTTGTAGAATGAAATCGGAAGTGATCCTTCTGCAATTTTTTGAAAGAGTTTTAGAAGGATAGGCATTAGCTCTTCTCTAAATGTTTGACAGAATTCTCCTGTGAAGCCATATGGTCCTGGGATTTTGTTTTTTTTTGGGAGAGTTTTGATCACAGCTTCAATTTCAGTGCTTGTAATTGGGTTGTTCATAACTTCTACTTCTACCTGGTTCAGTCTTGGGAGATTGAACTTTTCTAAGAATCTGTCCATTTCTTCCAGGTTATCTATTTTATTGCCATGTAGTTGTTCATAATAGTCTCTTATAATCCTTTGTATTCCTGCCTTGTCTGTTGTAACCTCTCCTTTTTCACTTCTAATTTTGTTGATTTCATTCTTCTCTCTTTTTTTCCTTGACGAGTCTGCTAAGGGCTTGTCAATTTTTTTTAACTTCTCAAAGAACCAATTTTTAGTTTTATTAATCTTTACTCTTGTTTTTTTTAATTTCTTTTTCATTTCTTTCTGCTTGGATCTTTATGATTTCTTTCCTTCTACTAATTTTTTTTTCTTTTTCCAGTTGTTTTAGGTGTGAAGTTAGGTTGTCTATTCAATGTTTTTCTTGTTTCTTGAGGTAGGAATGTATTGCTATAAACTTCCCTCTTAGAACTGCTTTTGCTGCATCCCATAGGTTTTGAGTTGTTGTGTTCTCATTGTCATTTGTTTCTAGAAATTTTTTTATTTCCCTTTTGATTTCTTCAGTAACCTGTTAGATATTTAGAAACATGTTGTTTAATCTCCATGTGTTTGTGTTTCTTACAGTTTTTTCCTTGTAATTGACATCTAGTCTCATAGCTTTGTGGTCAGAGAAGATGCTTGATATGATTTCAATTTTCTTAAATTTACTGAGGTTTGATTTGTGACCCAAGAGGTGGTCTATCCTGGAGAATGTTCCATGTGCACTTGAGAAGAAGGTGTATTCTTCTGCATTTGGAAGATATGCCCTGAAGATATCAATGAGATCCATCTCATCTAATGTGTCATTTAAAACTTGTGCTTCCTTATTAATTTTCTGTTTTGATGATCTGTCCATTGGTATGAGTGGGGTGTTAAAGTCTCCTACTATTATTGTGTTACTGTCAATTTCTCCTTTTATGTCTGTTAGTGTTTGTCTTATGTATTGAGATGTTCCTATGTTGGATGCATAGATATTTACAATTGTTATGTTTTCCTCTTGGATAGATCCCTTGATCATTATATAGCATCTGTTCTTATCTCGTGTAGCCTTCTTTGTTTTAAGGTCTATTTTGTCTGATATGTGGATTGCTACTCCAGCTTTCTTTTGCTTCCCATTTGAATGGAATATATTTTTCCATCCTCTCACTTTCAGCCTATATGTGTCTTGAGGTGTGAAGTGGGTTTCTTGTGGACAGCAAATATATGGGTCTTCTTTTTGTATCCATTCAGCCGGTCTGTGTCTTTTGATTGGAACATTTACATTTAAAGTAATTATTGATATATATGTTCCTATTGCCATTTTCTAATTGTTTTGGGTTGATTTTGCAGATCTTTTTTCTTCTGTTGTATTTCTTGACTATACAAGTCCATTTAACATTTGTTGTAAAGCTGGTTTGGAAGTACTGAATTTTCTTAACTTTTGCTTGTCTGAAAAATTTTTTATTTCCCCATTAATTTTGAATGAGTCCTTGCTGGGTACAGAAATCTTGGTTGTAGATTTTTCCTTTTCAGTACTTTAAATATATCCTGCCATTCCCTTCTGGCCTGCAGAGTTTCTGCTGAAAGATCAGTGGTTAAGTGTATGGGGTTTCACTTGTATGTTACTTGTTGCTTCTCTCTTGCTGCTTTTAATAATCTTTCTTTGTGTTTAGTCTTTGTTAGTTTGATTAGTATGTGTCTTGGCATGTTTCTCCTTGGGTTTATCCTGTATGGGACTCTTTGTGCCTCTTGGACTTGACTGGCTATTTTCTTCTCCATGTTGGGGAAACTTTCAACTATAATCTCTTCAAAAATGTTCTCATACCCTTTCTTTTTCTGTTCTTATTCTGGGACCCCTATAATTCGAATGTTGGTGTGTTTGACATGGTTCCAGAAGTCTCTGAGACTGTCCTGAGCGCTTTTCATTTTTTTTACTTTATTTTGCTCTTCAGAATTTATTTCCACCATTTTATCTTACAGCTCACTGATTCGTTCTTCTGCTTCAGATATTCTGCTATTGATTCTTTTTAGAGTATTTTTAGTTTCAGTAATTGTGTTGTTTGTCTCTGTATACTTATTCTTTAATTCTTCTAGATCTTTGTTAATTGATTCTTGCATTTTCTCTGTTTTGTTTTCAAGGTTTTTGATCATCTTTACTATCATTATTCTGAATTCTTTCCCAGGTAATTTTTCTATTTCCTCTTCATTTATTTGGACTTCTGTGTTTCTAGTTTGTTCTTTCATTTGTGCAGTATTTCTCTGCCTTTTCATTAAAAAAAAATGTTATTGTGTTTGAGGTCTCCTTTTCCCAGGCTTTGAGGAAAGTTGAATTCTTTCCTTGAAGAAGGTTGTATTCTTTCTTCCTTTTGGTTTCTGCCCTCCTAAGGTTGGTTCAATGGTTTGTGTGAGCTTCATATAGGGTGATATTTGTGCTGAGTTTTTGTTTGTTTGTTTGTTTTTCCTCTGATGGGCAAGGCTGAGTGAGGTGGTACTTCTGTTTGCTGATGAACGGGTTTGTATTTTGTTTTGTTTGTTGTTTAGATGAGGTGTCCTGTATGGGGTACTACTGGTGGTTGGGTGATGCCGGGTCTTGTATTCAAGTGGTTTTCTTTGTGTGAGTTCTCACTATTTGATACTTCCTAGGGCTAGTTCTCTGGTGGTGTAGGGTCTTAGAGTCAGTGCTCCCACTCCAAAGGCTCAGGATTTGATCTCTGGTCAGGAATGAAGGTTTCACAAGTGGTTCGTTATGGCCTCAAGGGAGAGTAAAACAAATATCCAAAAATGAGAAACCAAAGATGAACCCAGGACCAATGATAGTTACAAAATCAGGCAAATAATAATTAAAATAATGGAATATACACATATACATATACACCCATGAGCAAAGCGACAACAGTCCAATAAAAATAAAGTACAGTAGATTGATCTATTGAACAAAGAAAATAAAAAATTATATTTACCAGCTAAGAACAAAACTAACAAGCAGAAACTGGCAAACAAAACTAAAGAAAGGTGCCAGGTGGGGAATAAAGCAATGAAAAAAACCTAACAAACTTGTTGAAAGGAAAAGAAAGAAAGAAAAGAAAGAAAGAATAGATATGCAAAGTTAAATAGAGGTAGATGAAGAAGGTTTATATACATTAAAGATTAACTGCCAGGAGAAAAGAACAGTAGGAAAGGCAAACCAAGGAGTGAATGTAGAAAAATTATATTAGGTTTAAAAAAATTAAAATTATAGAAAAGAGAAAAGAGAAAAAAACAGAAGAAGAAAGAAAGAAGGAAAAAAAAGGAAAACTCCACACAACTGCAATAGCCCAATGTAGAGGTAGAGGTTTTATAACAACAATAGAAAGTGTGACTGAATATGCACATATACATATAGACCCATAAACAAAGTCAAAACAGTCCAACAAAAATTAAGTACAATAGATTGACCCAGTGAACAAAGGAAACAAAAAATTTTATCTACCAGAACAAAACTAATTAAAGTACAAACTGGAAAACATAACTAAAGCAAGGTGCCAATTGGGAAATAAAGCAATGAAGATAAAACTAACAAATATGTTGAGAGGAAAGGAGAGAAAGAAAAGAAAGAAAGAATAGATATGCAAAGTTAAACAGAGGTAGATAAAGAAGATTTATGTACATTTAAGATTAACTGCAAGGGGTAAAGAACAGTAGGAAAAGCAAACAAATGAATAAATGTAGAAAAATAATAATAGGCTTAAAAATTAAAAATTAAAATTAAAAAAAGAGAAAAGGAAAAAAAAAAAAGAGGAAAAGTCCACAGAACTGCAAAAGCCCAATATAGAGGCAGCGGTTTATGACAATAAAAAATGTGGGGAGGAGCCAAGATGGCGGAGGAGTAGGACGGGGAGAAAGTGTTCTCCCCCACAAATTCATCAAAAGAGCATTTAAACGTCGAGTAAATTCCACAAAACAACTTCTGAATGCCGGCAGAGGACATCAGGCACCCAGAAAAGCAACCCAACTCTTCGAAAGGAGGTAGGAAAAAATATAAAAGACAAAAAAAGAGACAAAAGAGGGAGGGACGGAGTTCCGTCCCAGGAAGGGAGTCTTAAAAAGAGAGAAGTTTCCAAACACCAGGAAACCTTCTCACTGCCGAATCTCTGCCGAGCTTTGGAAGCACAGAGGGCAACATAACTGGGAGAAAAAAATAAATAAACAATTAAAAATCACAGATTGCAAGCCCTATGGTAACTCCCCCAGCGGAGAAGCAGCGCAGACGCCTGCACACGCCATTAGCAAGCGGGGGCTGGGCAGGGAAGCGCGGCCAGGGCTGCGTCGCTTAGAGTAAGAATCTGGCCCGAATGTCCTGAGCGCTATCTGAGCAAAATAATTTGGGCTAGCAAACCAGACTGTGGGATATCTACCACGCAAAAAGCCAGCCCTAACCTAAGACACCACCAGGCCCGCGCATGGAAAAAAGGACTGAACAGAGATAGCTGGCTGCAGACCCTCCCCCTCCGGTGACAGGCAGCCAGAACTGGAAGGGGGCAATCGCAGCCCCAGAGAGACACTATCTATAAAACTGTAAGCAGGCTTCTTTGCTAACTGAAACTTCTTGGGGGTCTGGACGGTCAATATCTGCCTGAGAAGGTACGCCAGTTTTACACCCAGATAACTGAGTGGCGGGGAGGCGATAAATCGCAGCATTGGCACTCGCCAAACACCTCATCACTTGAGCTGCTCAGGCCTGGGAAGAGCACAAAACGCAGGCCCAATCGAGTCTGCGCCTCTGAGGACTACCCGAATGCCAGAACCTGAGCGGCTTGGACCTGGGAGCTCAGCCCAGGGCCGGCCTCTGATTGTTCCTGGCGGAACAACCTAGAGCTCGAGCAGTGTAGGCAGGGAGGCTACACGTGCCGTGAGCGGGGGCAGACCCAGTGTGGCTGAGGCACTGCGAGCGCACGCCAGTATTATTTGTTTGCAGCATCCCTCCCTCCCTCCCCACAGCGCGACTGAACAAGTGAGCCTAAAAAAAAAAAAAAAAAGTGTCCTTCACCATCCCCTTTGTGTCAGGGCGGGAACCAGACACTGAAGAGACCAGCAAACAGAAGAAGCGATAACAGAGGGAAACGCCTTGGAAGCTACAGGCCATAGATTAAAACCCTGTGGTTACTATGGACTACATAGGAAGGGGCCTATAGATCTTGAGAAATATAAGTTGGACCAAGGAACTAGCCAAAAATGAACTGAACCCACAATACTCACAACAAAACCAGAGAAAGACCTAGATATAGTTTGACTATTTTTACGACCAATCTTTCTTTCTTTCTTTCTTTTTTTTAAATTTTAAGTCCTCTATTGTCCTTTAATTTTCACTTTTATAACCTATTACTTTGCAAAAAAAAAAGACCCTATTTTTTTTCTTCTTCAGCAAACTTCATATATATGTTTTATAATTTTTTGACCGTGTTTTTTTTTTCTTTCTTTTCTTTAACATTGTATTTTTGAAATTCCAAACTCTACTCTAGATTTTTAATTTTAGCCTTTTGGTATATGTTATCAATTTTGTACCTATAGTTTTTTAATAATTTCTGTGACTTTTTTTTTCCTCTGTTTCTTTCTCTTCTTCTTTTATATAACATCGTATATCTGCAATTCCAAACTCTACTCAAGATTTTTAATTTATGCTTTTGGTATTTGATATCAATTTTGTACCTGTATTTTCTTTATGATTTTTGCAATATTGTTTTTGTTGGTTTGTTTGTTTTCTCTCTTTATTTTTCTTCTTCTTTTTTTTAACATTGTATTTTTGAAATTCCAAACTCTACTCTAGATTTTTAATTTTTGCTTTTTGGTATTAGTTATCAATTTTGTACCTGTAGTTTCTTTATAATTTTCGAGACCTTGTTTGTTTTTCTTTGTTCGTTTTTTCTCTCTTTCTTTTCCTTCTTCTTTTCATTAACATCGTATTTTTGAAATTCCAAACTCTACTCTAGATTTAAAATTTTTGCTTTTATGTATTTGTTACCAATTTTGTACCTTTAAGAACCCAATCTTCAGGACCCATTTTTCACTAGGGAGCGAGATTACTGGCTTGACTACTCTCTCTCCCTTTGGACTCTCCGTTTTCTCCACCAGGTCGCCTGTATCTCCTCTCTAACCCCTCTCTACTCTACCCAACTCTGTGAATTTCTGGGTGTTCCAGATGGTGGAGAACACGTAGGGAACTGATTATTGGCTGGATCTGTCTCCCTCCTTTTCATTTCCCCCTTTTATCCTTCTGGCCACCTCTGTCTCCTTCCTCCTTCTTCTCTTCTCTGTATAACTCCTTGAACATCTCTGAGCGGTCCAGTTGTGGAGTGCACATAAGGAAGTGACTACTGGCTAGCCCACTCTCTCCACTATTGATTCCACCTCATCTCATTTGGGTCACCTCTAACTCCCTTCTCCCTCTTCTCTTCTCCATGTAACGCTGTGAACCTCTCTGAGTGACCCTCACAGTAGAGAAACTGTTCATCTTTAACGTAGATGTTTTATCAATGGTGCTGTATAGAAGGAGAAGTTTTGAAACTACTGTAAAAATAAGACTGATAACTGGAAGTAGGAGGCTTAAGTCCAAACCCTGACTCCAGGGAACTCCTGACTCCAAGGAACATTAATTGACAGGAGCTCATCAAACACCTCCATACCGACACTGAAACCAAGCACCACACAAGGGCCAACAAGTTCCAGGGCAAGACATACCAAGCAAATTCTCCAGCAACAAAGGAACACAGCCCTGAGCTTCAAGATACAGGCTGCCCAAAGTCACCCCAAAACCATAGACATCTCATAACTCATTACTAGACATTTCATTACACTCCAGAGATAAGAAATATAGCTCCATCCACCAGAACATCGACACAAGCTTCCCTAACCAGGAAACCTTGACAAGCCACCTGTACAAACCCACACACAACGAGGAAACGCCACAATAAAGAGAACTCCACAAACTGCCAGAATACAGAAAGGACACCCCAAACTCAGCAATTTAAACAAGATGAAGAGACAGAGGAATACCCAGCAGATAAAGGAACAGGATAAATGCCCACCAAACCAAACCAAAGAGGAAGAGATAGGGAATCTACCTGATAAAGAATTCCGAATAATGATAGTGAAATTGATCCAAAATCTTGAAATCAAAATGGAATCACAGATAAATAGCCTGGAGGCAAGGATTGAGAAGATGCAAGAAAGGTTTAACAAGGACCTAGAAGAAATAAAAAAGAGTCAATATATAATGAATAATGCAATAAGTGAAATTAAAAACACTCTGAAGGCAACAAATAGTAGAATAACAGAGACAGAAGATAGGATTAGTGAATTAGAAGATAGAATGGTAGAAATAAATGAATCAGAGCGGATAAAAGAAAAATGAATTAAAAGAAATGAGGACAATTTCAGAGACCTCCAGGACAATATTAAACACTACAACATTCGAATCATAGGGGTCCCAGAAGAAGAAGACAAAAGCAAAGACCATGAGAAAATACTTGAGGAGATAATAGTTGAAAACTTCCCTAAAATGGGGAAGGAAATAATCACCCAAGTCCAAGAAACCCAGAGAGTCCCAAACAGGATAAACCCAAGGCAAAACACCCCAAGACACATATTAATCAAATTAACAAAGATCAAACACAAAGAACAAATATTAAAAGCAGCAAGGGAAAAACAACAAATAACACACAAGGGAATACCCATAAGGATAACAGCTGATCTTTCAATAGAAACTCTTCAAGCCAGGAGGGAATGGCAAGACATACTTAAAATGATGAAAGAAAATAACCTACAGCCCAGATTATTGTACCCAGCAAGGATGTCATTCAAGTATGAAGGAGAAATCAAAAGCTTTTCAGACAAGCAAAAGCTGAGAGAATTCTGCACCACCAAACCAGCTCTCCAACAAATACTAAAGGATATTCTCTAGACAGGAAACACAAAAACGATGTATAAATTCGAACCCAAAGCAATAAAGTAAATGGCTACGGGATCATACTTATCAGTAATTACCTTAAACGTAAATGGGTTGAATGCCCCAACCAAAAGACAAAGACTGGCTGAATGGATACAAAAACAAGACCCCTACGTATGTTGTCTACAAGAGACCCACCTCAAAACAGGGGACACATACAGACTGTAAGTGAAGGGCTGGAAAAAGATTTTCCATGCAAATAGGGACCAAAAGAAAGCAGGCATAGCAATATTCATATCAGATAAAATAGACTTTAAAACAAAGGCTGTGAAAAGAGACAAAGATGGTCACTACATAATGATCAAAGGATCAATCCAAGAAGAAGATATAACAATTATAAATATATATGCACCCAACACGGGAGCACCGCAGTATGTAAGACAAATGCTAACAAGTATGAAAGGAGAAATTAACAATAACACAATAATAGTGAGAGACTTTAATACCCCACTCACACCTATGGATAGATCAACTAAACAGAAAATTAACAAGGAAACACAAACTTTAAACAATACAATAGACCAGTTAGACCTAATTGATATCTATAGGACATTTCATCCCAAAACAATGAATTTCACCTTTTTCTCAAGTGCACATGGAACCTTCTCCAGGATAGATCACATCCTGGGCCATAAATCTAGCCTTGGTAAATTCAAAAAAATAGAAATCATTCCAAGCATCTTTTCTGACCACAATGCAGTAAGATTAGATTTCAATTACAGGAGAAAAACTATTAAAAATTCCAACCTATGGAGGCTGAACAACATGCTGCTGAATAACCAACAAATCACAGAAGAAATCAAAAAAGAAATCAAAATTTGCATAGAAACGAATGAAAATGAAAACACAACAACCCAAAACCTGTGGGACACTGTAAAAGCAGTCCTAAGGGGAAAGTTCATAGCAATACAGGCACACCTCAAGAAACAAGAAAAAAAGTCAAATCAATAACCTAACTCTCCACCTAAAGCAACTAGAAAAGGAAGAAATGAAGAGCCCCAGGGTTAGTAGAAGGAAAGAAATCTTAAAACTTAGAGCAGAAATAAATGCAAAAGAAACAAAAGAGATCATAGCAAAAATCAACAAAACCAAAAGCTGGTTTTTTGAAAGGATAAATAAAATAGACAAACCATTAGCCAGACTCATCAAGAAACAAAGGGAGAAAAATCAAATCAATAAAATTAGAAATGAAAATGTAGAGATCACAACAGACAACACAGAAATACAAAGGATCATAAGAGACTACTATCAACAATTATATGCCAATAAGATGGACAACGTGGAAGAAATGGAAAAATTCTTAGAAAAGTACAGCTTTCCAAAACTGGACCAGGAAGAAATAGAAAATCTTAACAGACCCATCACAAGCACGGAAATTGAAACTGTAATCAAAAATCTTCCAGCAAACAAAAGCCCAGGTCCAGACGGCTTCACAGCTGAATTCTACCAAAAATTTAGAGAAGAGCTAACACCTATCCTGCTCAAACTCTTCCAGAAAATTGCAGAGGAAGGTAAACTTCCAAACTCATTCTATGAGGCCACCATCACCCTAATACCAAAACCTGACAAAGATGCCACAAAAAAAGAAAACTACAGGCCAATATCACTGATGAACATAGATGCAAAAATCCTTAACAAAATTCTAGCCATCAGAATCCAACAACACATTAAAAAGATCATACACCATGACCAAGTGGGCTTTATCCCAGGGATGCAAGGATTCTTCAATATCCGCAAATCAATCAATGTAATACACCACATTAACAAATTGAAAAATAAAAACCATATGATTATCTCAATAGATGCAGAGAAAGCCTTTGACAAAATTCAACATCCATTTATGATAAAAACTCTCCAGAAAGCAGGAATAGAAGGAACATACCTCAACATAATAAAAGCTATATATGACAAACCCACAGCAAACATTATCCTCAATGGTGAAAAATTGAAAGCATTTCCTCTAAGGTCAGAAACAAGACAAGGGTGCCCACTTTCACCATTACTATTCAACATAGTTTTGGAAGTTTTGGCCACAGCAATCAGAACAGAAAAAGAAATAAAAGGAATCCAAATTGGAAAAGAAGAAGTAAAGCTCTCACTATTTGCAGATGACATGATCCTCTACATAGAAACCCCAAAGACTCCACCAGAAAATTACTAGAACTAATCAATGACTATAGTAAAGTTGCAGGATATAAAATCAACACCCAGAAATCCCTTGCATTCCTATACACTAATAATGAGAAAACAGAAAGAGAAATTAAGGAAACAATGGCCATTCACCATTGCAACGGAAAGAATAAAATACTTAGGAATATATCTACCTAAAGAAACTAAAGACCTATATATAGAAAACTATAAAACACTGGTGAAAGAAATCAAAGAGGACACTAACAGATGGAGAAATATACCATGTTCATGGATTGGAAGAATCAATATAGTGAAAATGAGTATACTACGCAAAGCAATTTATAGATTCAATGCAATCCCTATCAAGCTACCAACGGTATTCTTCACAGAACTAGAACAAATAATTTCACAATTTGTATGGAAATACAAAACCTCGAATAGCCAAAGCGATCTTGAAAAAGAAGAATGGAACTGGAGGAATCAACCTACCTGACTTCAGGCTCTACTACAAAGCCACAGTCATCAAGACAGTATGGTACTGGCACAAAGACAGAAATATAGATCAATGGAACAAAATAGAAAGCCCAGAGATAAATCCACACACATATGGACACCTTATCTTTGACAAAGGAGGCAAGAATATACAATGGATTAAAGACAATCTCTTTAACAAGTGGTGCTGGGAAATCTGGTCATCCACTTGTAAAAGAATGAAACTAGAATACTTTCTAACACCATACACAAAAATAAACTCAAAATGGATTAAAGATCTAAACGTAAGACCAGAAACTATAAAACTCCTAGAGGAGAACATAGGCAAAACACTCTCTGACATAAATCACAGCAGGATCCTCTATGACCCACCTCCAAGAATATTGGAAATAAAAGCAAAAATAAACAAATGGGACCTAATTAGCCTTAAAAGCTTCTGCACATCAAAGGAAACTATTAGCAAGGTGAAAAGACAGCCTTCAGAATTGGAAAAGATAATAGCAAATGAAGCAACTGACAAACAACTAATCTCGAGAATATACAAGCAAGTCGTACAGCTCAACTCCAGAAAAAATAAATGACCCAATCAAAAAATGGGCCAAAGAACTAAATAGACATTTCTCCAAAGAAGACATACAGATGGCTAACAAACACATGAAAAGATGCTCAACATCACTCATTATCAGAGAACTGCAAATCAAAACCACTATGAGGTACCATTTCACACCAGTCAGAATGGCTACGATCCAAAAGTCTATAAGCAATAAATGCTGGAGAGGGTGTGGAGAAAAGGGAACCCTCTTGCACTGTTGGTGGGAATGCAAACTAGTACAGCCACTATGGAGAACAGTGTGGAGATTCCTTAAGAAACTGGAAATAGACCTGCCTTATGATCCAGCAATCCCACTGCTGGGCATACACACTGAGGAAACCAGAAGGGAAAGAGACACGGGTACCCCAATGTTCATCGCAGCACTGTTGATAATAGCCAGGACATGGAAGCAACCTAGATGTCCATCAGCAGATGAACGGATAAGAAAGCAGTGGTACATATACACAATGGAGTATTACTCAGCCATTAAAAAGAATACATTTGAATCAGTTCTAATGAGGTGGATGAAACTGGAGCCTATTTACAGAGTGAAGTAAGTCAGAAAGAAAAACACCAATACAGTATGCTAACGCATATATATGGAATTTAGAAAGATGGTAACAATAACCCAGTGTACGAGACAGCAAAAGAGACACTGATGTATAGAACAGTCTTATGGACTCTGTGAGAGAGGGAGAGGGTGGGAAGATTTGGGAGAATGGCATTGAAACATGTAAAATATCATGTATGAAACGAGTTGCCAGTCCAGGTTCAATGCACGATACTGGACGCTTGGGGCTGGTGCACTGGGATGACCCAGAGGGATGGTATGGGGAGGGAGGAGGGAGGAGGGTTCAGGATGGGGAACACATGTATACCTGTGGCAGATTCATTTTGATTTTGGCAAAACTAATACAATTATATAAAGTTTAAAAATAAAATAAAATTTAAAAAAAATAAAATTTGAAAAAAAAATTAAAAAAAAAATTAAAAAAAAAAATGTGACTGAGGAAAAAGAAAAAAAAAGTTCAAAAGCTTAATTGGATTTCTTAGTGCTAATAAAATCGACAACTACAACGGGGGGCTGGGGGAGATAAAAGAAAAAATCCAAAAGAATCTACAGAACAAGTCAAAAAATAAGAATAATAAAGATTTTTCTTGAGTCACTGCTGTCAGAGTCCTTTCCTGCACTGGGAATCACAGTCCACCTTACCTCTCTAGGATGCCTCCACCACTGTACTGATCTCTGTACCTGCTGTGGGGGCTGCTCAGATTCTAATCTGGTCCTACTCCTCTGTGTTTTTGCCTCCAATGTCCACAGCTATCAGAGCTAGTGCGTTTTTCTTTTGTGGGAGCTCTCAATGACTTTGTGTATATTCCATAGACACAGAATCTGACTAGTTGATTGTGTGGATTTAATCTGACGCTTGTACAGCTGGTTGGAAGGTTTTGGATCTTCTTCCTTAGTCACACTTCCTCTGGGTTTCAACTGTGGTTTTATTTCCACCGCTGCATGGGGGTTGTCCACGGGGGTTTAGCTCCTGAGGCTGCCCTGAAGGGCTTGGCTTTGCCCCTGTGAGGGCCAGGTGTGGAGATGGTGCAGATGCTTGGATGCAGGGGTTCTTGCAGCACCAGGTACTCAGAGGGTTTGGTGGCTAGGGTAGTAGGAAATATGGTGCTGTGGAAGGATATGGCAACCAGTATTGGCCAATATACTCCAGTATTGTTGCCTGGAAAACCCCCTCTCTGACAGAGAAACCTGGCAGGCCACAGTCTACAGGGTGGCAAAGAGTTGAACATGACTGAGGTGACCCTGCGTGCATAAACACAAGACTTTTTTTTTGGCCTGTGGCAGCTCTGCACCAGAGAGAGTTGAGCATGAAGGTGGTGCAGCTGCTTGGCTTGTGGGGACCCTGGCGGCTTCAAGTGTGCAGGGACACAGACTGCCTCTGCGGCAGGGATTATGGCCCTTTCAGAGTCTTTCTTCAAGCCTCTTGTACCTGGTGATCAGAAGGCCTCTTTGGCCAGTCTTTCTCTGTAGCTCCACTCCTTCAGGCACTTAGAGGGCTCTCTTACCTGGGGTCCTTCTCTGCTGTTCTACACGTCAGGCACATAGAGGGGCCCCCCTGACTGGGGTCCTACTCTGTAGATCAGTCCAACAGGCACTTAAAGGAGCACCCTGAGTGGGGTCCAACTCTGTAGTTCAGTGCCTCAGACATTGGATGAGCTAGGCTGTCAATTGTTCAGCTGCTGATTCTGGCGCGTAGAGAGAGAGGCTATGGTATGGCTCCACCTCCTACGTGTGACTCAGCAGTATTGCCTTGCTTACATGGCTGCTGCTTCCACGCTGCAGAATTTGACTCCTGATTCATTTCCCTCACCCACCGAGGGCAGGTCCAGTCCTACTAACACTCCTGTTTTTCCCCCAGTTCCTTTGTCCTACCAAGTTTTGCATGGTTCTGTATCTTCTTTTCCACTGTTCAAGTACTCCTGTCTTCTCTCAGCTGGTATTCTGCATGCACTTCTGTGTCTGAAGGTATATTTCTGATGTATCTGTGGAGAGAGATGTACTCCATGTCCACCTACTCCCCCGCCATCTTGTTCTCAGCAATTTCCTTCTTTTTAAAGTGGGAAAAATATTCCATGTATGTATATACTATATTTTGACTATCCATTTAAAGTTAACGGACACAAATAACTTCCAATTCCTACCTATTGTGAATAATGCTGCTTTGAACATGCTATGAGTATTCAGGAAACTTTTGAATGTGTACTCAGGATAATTGCTAAATAATTAGGTCATGTTATTTTTTAATTTATTGAGAAATTTCCTTACTGCTTTCCATAGTGGCTGCACCATTTTATAGTTTCCACCAATAGTGCACAATGGTTCCAAAATTTCTCCACATTTCTTTTCCTTCTCTGCCCCCCGCCCCCGTGCAAAAGCCTTTCTAATGGGTGTTAGGTGACATCTTCTTGTGAATTTGATATGCATTTCCCTAATGGCAGTGATTGGAATTAAAACTGACCTTTTCCAGTCCTGTGGCCACTGCTGAGTTTTCAATGCCAAAGAATGTTCAAACTACCACACAATTGCACTCATCTCACACACTAGCGAAGTAATGCTCAAAATTCTCCAAGCTAGGCTTCAACAGTACATGAACAGTACATGAGAAATTCCAGATGTTCAAGCTGGTTTTGGGAAAAGCAGAGAAACTGGAAATCAAACTGCCAACACCCATTGGATCATAGAAAAAGCAAGAGAATTCCAGAAAAATATCTATTTCTGCTTCATTCACTATGCTAAAGCCTTTGACTGTGTGGACCACAAAAAGCTGTGGAAAATTCTTAAAGAGATGGGAATACCAGACCATCTTACCTGCCTCTTGAGAAACCTGTATGCAGGTCAAGAAGCAACAGTTAGAACCAGACATGGAATAGTGGACTGGTTCCAAATTGGGAAAGGGTACGTCAAGGCCGTATATTGTCACCTTGCTTATTTAACTTATATGCAGAGTACATCAAGATAGATGCCAGATTGGATGAAGCACAAGCTGGAATCAAGATTGCTGGGAGAAATATCAATAACTTCAGATATGCAGATAACACCAGGAACTAAAGAGCCTCTTGATGAAGGTGAAAGAGGAGAGTGAAAAAGCTGGCTTAAAATTCAACATTCAAAAAACTAAGATTATGGCATCTGGTCCCATAACTTCATAACTTCATAGCAAATAGGAAAACATGGGAAACAATGGAAACAGTGACAGACTTTATTTTTTTGGGCTCCAAAATCACTGCAGGTGGTGACTGCAGCCATGAAATTAAAAGACACTTTCTTTTTGGAAGAAAATCTATGACAAACCTAGACAGTGCATTAAAAAGTAGAGACATTACTTTACTGAAAAAGGTCCATCCAGTCAAAGCTATGGTTTTTCCAAGTCATGTCTGGATGTGAGACTTGGACTGTAAAGAAAGCTGAGCACCAAAGAATTGATGTTTTTGACCTGTGGTGTTGGAGAAGACTCTTGAGAGTCCCTTGGACTGCAAGGAGATCAAACCAGTCAATCCTAAAGGAAATCAGTCCTGAATAGTCATTGGAAGGGCTGACAGTCCAATACTTTGGCCACCTGATTTTTCATTGGAAAAGACCCTGATGCTGGGAAAGACTGAAGGCAGGAGGAGAAGGGGACGACAGAGAATGAGATGGTTGGATGGCATCGACGACTTGATGGACATGACTTTGAGCAATCTGTGGGAGCTGGTGATGAACAGAGAAGCCTGGAGTGCTGTAGTCTATGGGGTCGCAGTGTTGGACATTACTGAGTGACTAAACTGACTGAATAGCAGTGATATTATGCATCTTTTTGTATGTTTCTTGTTTTCTTTGCAGAATGTCTTTAAGTCCTTTACCCCCCTTTTAATCAAATTGTTTGTTTTTCAAAATGTATTTGTTTTTAATTGAAGGATAATTAAATGTTGTATTGGTTTCCGTCAAACATCAACTTGGATTAGCTGTAGGTATATATATGTCCCCTCCTTCTTGAATGTACCCCTTCACCCCACCCCTCTAGGTTGTCACAGAGCCCAAGTTTGAGCTCCCTGTGTCATATAATAGATTCTCACTGGCTATTTTACATATGGTAGTATATTCTTTCTATGCTACTCTCTCCATTTTCCCATGTGCATAAGTCTGTTCTCTATGTCTGCATCTCCATTGCTGCCCTGCAAATAGGTTCATCAGTATCATCTTTCTAGATTCCATATATATATATGCTAATATATGGTTTTGTTTTTCTCTTCCTGACTTATTTCACTCTGTATAACATGCTCTAGTTTCACCCACCTGATAAGAACTGTCTCAAATGCATTTTTATGGCTGAGTAATATTCCATTGTATATGTGTACCACAGCTTCTTTATCCATTCATTTCTTGATGGACATAAAGAGTGCCTCCATTTCCTAGCTACTGTAAATAGTGCTGCAATGATATTGGGGAACATGTACCTTTTTCAATTGTGGTTTCCTCAGGGAAATGACTAGTAGTGAGATTGCTGAGTCATATGGTAGTTTTATTCCTTGTTTTTTAGGGAATCTCCATACTGTTGTACATAGTGTCTGTATCAATTTACATTCCCACCAACAGGGTAGGAGGGTTCCCTTTTCTCCACACCCTTTCCAACATTTATTGTTTGTAGATTTTTTGATGATGGCCATTCTGACCAGTGTTAGGTGATATCTCATTGTAGTTTTATGTGCATTTCCCTAATAATGAGCAATGTTGAGTATCTTTTCATGTGTTTATTAGCCACCTATATGTCTCCTCTGGAGAAATATCTGTTGAGATATTCTGCCCACTTTTTTGAATCAAGTTCTTTGTTTTTGTTATTATTGTGTTGTTGATAGAGTAAGATTTTAAGAACTGATGTTTGCATATATTTGCGGCACATATTTTTAAGTAAAATTTTATGTTGTGTGCTATATACTGAGGTTTTAGATACAGGAAAGATTTAAACTGATTTAATTGTTTTGTAATGCCAATCATCGCAATACTGATTTGAGTCAAGAAAAGTGGTTAGAGTTCATTCAGGATCAGTTTTCATATAGTCTCAACTTTAATGAGAATGTATATTTAAATTAGTGTAGGTGGTTGTTCTGTATCCCAATTATTTCTATCATGTTTCAGTTTTCATTAAATAAATATGCGATTACACCATAATTTAAAGCACTAAGTGGTACGCATTCATTCTTTTAATAAACTCATGCACAGTGCTTACTTTGTCACTGGTCCATGTCCTGTGGATACAACAGTGAATAAGACAAATGTGAGGAAGCATTTTCTATCTCTTTATTCATTTAAAAGGAAAGGGAGTTTGTAGGAGAACGATACATGTATATGTATAGCTGAATCCCTTTGCTGTTCACCTGAAACTCACAACATTGTTAACTGGCTATACTCCAACACAAAATAAAAATTAAAAAACAAAACAAAGAAACAAAAAAGAAATAGACAACCTTACTTGCAAAGCAGAAATAGAGACACAGATATAGAGAACAGAAATATGGATACCAAGCCAGAAAGGCTGTGGTGGGATGAATTGGGAGATTGGGACTGACATATATACACTATTGATACTATGTATAAGATAGATAAAAAATAAGAACCTACTGTGTAGCACAGGGAACTCTAAATGCTCTGCGGTGACCTAACTGGGAAAGAAATCCAAAAGAGAAGGAATACATGTGTGGGTATGACTGATTCACTTTACTGCATAGAAGAAACGAACACAACATTATAAAGCACATATTCCAGTAAAATTAAAAAAAAAATCAGAAGAATTAGGGGAATGATGTTAAAAGACAATAAATCTAAAATACTTCACAAAACTCATAATTTAGTCCAGAGCAGTAAATACTACATTATAGAATACCCTTTTTAATGAGCTTTTCACCTTCTTGTTCCTTAAGGAATAGATTAATGAGTTCAGCATGGGTGAGACAATATTATTTAATATTTGCACCGTGGCACTGAGAAAAGTGTTGGGTGTGGGCTGTAGATAGATGATGATTACAGGTCCATAGGCACAGAGAATGGCAGTGAGGTGGGCACTGCAGGTAGAGAACGCTTTCTGCCTGCCCTCTGCTGAACAGATCCTCAAAATGGCAATCCCAATGCGTGTGTAGGAGACACAAACACTCAACCAAAGCATTAAAGCCAGAAAGCCAACATTAGTGGAACCCACTCTCTGGGCCAGGGAGCTATCAGAACAAGCCAGGGGTAAGACAGCAGGAATGTCACAGAAGAAGTGGTCCACCTGATTGGGGCCACAGTAGGGTAGCTGAAAGGTAAAGGATGTCAGGATGGTGGCCTGAAGACAACCTACCAACCAAGCTGCCATGCCCAAACCAACACAGACTCCAGGTCTCATGATGAGCATATATCTCAGTGGGTGACAGATGGCAACAAAACGATCATAAGCCATCACAGAATAGAGGCAGCCTTCCGTAGAACCCAGGAAATGATAAAAGAAGAGCTGAACAGCACATCCCTTATAAGATATGGCTTGGCTCTGGCCAGAAAGATAAAATAACATCTTGGGACAGGTGACAGAGGGGAACAGCATATCCAAAATAGATAGGACTCCCAAGAAGAAGTACATGGGAGTGTGAAGGGTCGAGGAGGAGACAATTGCTAGAAGAATGAGCAGATTTCCCAGCAGGGTGAAGAGATAAATAAATGAGAAGATGCCAAGGAGCACAGTCTCCAGTCCCTGTGTCTGAGGTATTCCCAGTAGGATGAACTCATTCACTTCTGTGTGGTTCCTCATATTCTTGAGAGGAAGGTCTAGGGGAGACCAAAGACAGGAAAGCTCGAATGTGGAGGCTGATTGTCGACAGACACAATACCAGTGCATTCATCCATCATCACTCAATCCTAATGGAAATCAACACTGAATATTGGAAAGACTGTTTCTGAAGCTGAATCTCCAAAACCTTGGCCACCTGATCTGAAGAGGTGACTCCTTGGAAAAGACCCTGATGCTGGGAAAGATTGAAGGAAAAAGAAGAGGGCAGTAGAGGAAGAAATAGTTAGAAAGCATCACCGACTCAATGGACAAATGAACATGAATTTGAGCAAACTCTGGGAGATAGTGAAGGACAGAGGAACCAGGCAAGCTATAGTCCATGGCGTGGCAAAAAGTCCAACATGCTTAGGGACTTATCAGCAGCAAAATTTGTTTAAACATAAAGATGATATTAAAATTGAGAAGTAGAAATTCTGCCAAGAACATTGAAGGCCTAGTACATACTTTCTTGGTGGTTCAGCCATGTAGAATCTGCCTGCAATTGCAGGAGAACCAAGAGATTAGGGTTGGATGCTTGGGTAAGGAAGATCTCCATGAGAAGGAAATGGCAATCCACTCCAGTATTTTTGCTGGGAAAATCCTACACACAGAGGAACCTAGTGGGTTATAGTCTATCAGGTGACAAAGGAGTCATATATGACTTAGCCACTAAACTACAACTTTATGGCAATAGACAGCCCAGGGGTAGACGTAGTAGAGGTTCCTTTCCAATTTCTATCTTTTGAACACTTCTCATATCTTTTGAACACTTCTCATATCTTTTCCAACTTGCTTTAACTTTTCCAATGCTGAGGTCTTCAAATCATAGATCTATCCATGAATTCTACTGCCTAAAATCCTATCTAGTTCTAGCTCTATTTTTACTTTATTTTGGTGGTAATGATATGTGAGAGAGGGTGAGAGTCAGTACTTTTTTTTTTAAAGAACAAAATGTGGGCACTTACAAGGCAAAGAGGGAACATAACTGGCTGACGCTGTTGAATTGAAAATTGCTTTTCTCTCCTGCAGGAGAAGGAAGCAGCCCTGTCCTGCTAAACTCCCATCGGCTTGCAGTCTGCTGGTAGATAGCCAGAATTCTCTTTTCCGATCACTTTCAAATAGAATGCCAAAAATCTCAATGTGCTTTTCTCTCTTGCAATAATTCCCTCTTTGACTCTAAGAACTGTAATAATTCCCAGACAAGCTTTAAGTAACTTTGGTCTTCCTTTGGGTATTAATCCCCCTAGTCAGAGATCCTATTAAGCAAGGGAGCAATTAACTGCTTGTTATAATTATATCTTAGTAACTAGACAGAAAGAGAGTGAAGGAAACCGATTAAAGATGCACGATACTGGATGCTTGGGGCTGGTGCACTGGGACGACCCAGAGGGATGGAATGGGGAGGGAGGAGGGAGGAGGGTTCAGGATGGGGAACACATGTATACCTGTGGCGGATTCATTTTGGTATTTGGCAAAACTAATACAATTATGTAAAGTTTAAAAATAAAATAAAATAAAATTAAATTAAAAAAAAAGATGAAATCTTTTATGATTTCCTTTGTAAAATATCCTTCAGTGGAATAATATAATAATTTAAAAATTCATTTGGCATATATATCATGTATTTACAGGTACATTTATGTATTTACTGCTTTTTAATGTTGCTCTGAGTGAGTGAAGTCGCTCAGTCGTGTCCGACTCTTTGCAACCCCATGGACTGTAGCCTATCAGGTTCCTCCATCCATGGGATTTTCCAGGCAAGAGTGCTGGAGTGGATTGCCATTTCCTTCTCCAGGGGGTCTTCCTGACCCAGGAATCGAACCTGGGTCTCCTGCACTGCAGGCAGACGCTTTACCGTCTGAGCCACCAGGGATGCTCACGTGTTGCTTTAATTAATTAATTATTTTATTATTTGAGGCAAAAAGATTGATCTATTCAAGAAATAGTAACTGGGTTAGCTCATAAAATTAATGCAATTGATGAAAAACTAAACTCATGGAAGGCTAGAAACTAGGGCAGCTCCTCAGCAGTAAGAACTTGTGGTGCATCCTCAGGGCCCTGCCAGCAGGTGATTCAACCTCAGCTGCCCATTGCTTCTGAGAGCCTCAGATCCAGATTTAAACCTGCTGAATCTCATGCCCACCTCTGTGGCCATGGTACATGGTACAGTGGATTAGAGATGGGCAGTCCTCCAAAGGGTAGGGGAAATAAAGGCCTATTGCAGGAGTAAGGGCTTCCTTGATAGCTCAGTTGGTAAAGAATCCACCTGCAGTGCAGTAGACCCCAGATCAATTCCTGGGTCAGGAAGATCTGCTGGAGAAGGGATAGGGTACCCACTCCAGTATTCTTGGGCTTCCCTTGTGGCTCAGCTGGTAAAGAATCCACCTTCAATGCTGGAGACCTGGGTTTGATCCCTGGGGTGGGAGATCCCCCAGAGAAAGGAAAGGCTCCTCACTCCAGTATTCTGGCCTGGAGAATTCCATGGACTGTATAGTCCATGGGGTCTCAAAGAGTCAGACACAACTGAGCGACTTTCACTACAGGGGTAAGAAACAAACTGAGGTCAAAAAGAATGTTTAGCTGTAACTTGAAATATGTGTCTTATAGTACTCAACATCTGTTCAAGTTTCTTGGATAAATGCCTGGGATACTCAATAAATATTTGGGGTGACAGATTTCAAATTCCTCATTGAACACATTCATTAACTTGCTTATTTATACATACACTGATCAATTTATCTCACAAATACTGGATACCAATTATATCAGGCAGGACATTAATTGTTTTCCAGGAGAGCCAGAAATGTTGTTGAGGCTGTGTGGTTAAACATAGTCCCTCTGTTCAAGAAAGTTAAAGTCTATCTGAAAGGAAAAGAGTATATAGACAGTCTTATTTAAACCTTATAATTCTCTGATGACATCTTCTACAGATGAGGAAAGTTGGGGTTCAAGAACTTAATTTATCATGGAGTTTACTCCAAAATCATGGAGTTTACTCTGAAAGGAACTAGGATTTGGTCTCTTCTTTAGGACTTTTGCCCCTAGTTTCTGATCACAAAGTTTCAATATTTAAGGAGCATCTAGGTAGTTAGATTATTTCAAGTATATCTGGATTTCAATATAAAAAGTAAGCTTAATATTTTTGTTCATATCTGACTAATAATAAAAGAATGTCCAAGTTAATAATTCTGCCATCTTATTTATCCTTTATTACTTTAAAAGTTTTAGAGAGTGATTAATGACTTGAAAAAAACTGTAGAGGCTGTATAAATTTAAAAAATGATAACTATGCTTTTGACCAGGAAGTAAACACCATGACATTGACCTTGGTCTATAAGAGTGTTTTCAGAGGAGATATAAGTCATGGACTATCTTAGATATCAACCCAGATGTTTCAGAACCAAGTTTGCGTGTGCTAAATCAACATCACAGTCAAACTGAAAACACAAATATTCTGCATCCAGAGATGATACTTTTTGCAGAATAAATAGTTATCATATCTCAAGAGGGCAGAGTTCAATAAATAAGTTTTCTTTTAAAAATTTTCTCCAGAAAGTACAAAAATCTTCCAGAATTATCACAAGCAACAAAGGATGAATGGTAAGTTGTAGTTTACCTGCATTTTTCATCAAAGTTTCAATTTGCTTTTTATACTAATAAATTGTTACTCTAAAGTCACTAAGCTTTCTAATTGTATTTCATGAATCAATAGGTCACTAATACATTAATTCTTGGCCTTGAAGCTGAACCTGTATATAGGCAGCTTTCAGTCATCCTTTTTTTTTTTTTTTTTTTTTTAAATTTCTGGACTGCCCCACAAGAGCCACCTGGGGTGGAACAGCCTGGACCGTGCCCTCCCAGGGTCCAGTCATCCTTTTTTAAACAGCTTCTTAAAATATATTTGACAGCTAAAAATTGTCCATATGTTAGGTGTATGGCTTGATGTTGTCATATATGTATGCGATGTACAATGATCACTTCAATCAGATAATTAACATTACCATCACCTCACAGAGTAACCATTTTCTTTCCTTTTTCACATTTCTTTTCTTTCCTTTTTGTTCTCTTTTTTTTTGTGTCTGGTAAGAACACTTAAGACACTGTCTTAGGAAACTTCAACTATTCAATACAGTATGGTTAACTATAGTTGACATGCTGCCCATCATCTCTATAGAATTTCTTCATTTTGAGTAAACAAAGCCTTATACCCAAGTTATTGGTGTTAAATGTAGATTCCGTGCATGTCTTGAATACATTAAATATTTACATTTAATAAAATAGAACTGTTAGTATTAGTTTTTTATTTACATTTTACCCAGCAAAGCCAAGTACTCAGGATTTTAATTTTCTTTAATTGATGAGAAGCACATCAAAAAGCAATTATACAAAGAAGCATCTCAGCCTTTAGGAAATTTAATTTATTAAAAACCAACATTTGTTCAAAATGGCTTGCAAGGCATGCATCGCTGTGTTTGATAGGAAAGGTCGTGCAGAAAACTAAATGGTAGAATGATATACTTGACCTGGATTCTCAGTATGGGGCAGAGAGAGTCTGAGGAATTAAGAAACATTAGTAGGAGAAGGAAGCCATTCTCCCTTGCTCTAGTTATTTCAGCTTTCCCTCCTGTGTTGGGGGTGGGGGTGAGGAGATGATAATTTGGGCAGATCCTGGACTGTCTTGCATGTGTGCTAAGTCACTTCAGTTGTGTCCGACTTTGCGACCCTGTGGACTGGAGCCATCCAGGCTTCTCTGTCCATGAGATTCTCCATGCAAAAATACTGAAGTGGGTTGCCATGTCCTCCTCCAGGGGATCTTCCCAACCCAGGGATTGAGCTCGTGGCTCTTAAATCTCCTGTATTGGCAAATGGATTCTTTACCACTAGCACTACCTGGGAAGCCTGACTATCACCAAATCAGCCAGTAAAGAGGAAGAGTCTCCCCAGGCTCAGTTTTCCACCTGACTTACCAAGGAGTCCTGTGGTGGGAGATACTGAGATCTTACTGATCTTTTAGTCCTCAGTTTGCTGGTGAATCCTGCTTTTGTTCCTTATGATTTAGACCCCAGGACTTGAGTAGAAGTCCAGGCACCAATTCCATATCAACACTCATTCCAATAGACCATGAGCACAATCCTAGTAAAGAAAAGTCCTAAGAGTGCAGCAACGCTTGAGGTAGGTGATGATGAATTTACTGCTGCTTGACTTGTGGTTTTTCTCCAGGAAAGCTTAACAGAACAGGTGGAGGAATGGAGTAGGCACGTGGGTGCACCAAAGGCTTGGGAGGAAGACATGATGGAGAGAAGGATTTGAGTGATTTAAAACTAATTATAATAATGGTCAAAAGAATCTAAACTAGATAGGAAGCTAAGTAAAGCAAGAAAAGGCTGACAGAGGAGAAAGTGATGTGAACAAATTAGCAGTTTCAGTGAGGTCATTTATTCATTTCTCCCAAATTTATTCACAGCTGCTGTGATGTACAAAATTGCTATGCTCTGATGAGGAGAAAATAGTTGTGGTCTCAACTCTCATAGAGCTTGCAGTCTAGACCCAGAAAGGCATTAATCAAATAATCATGCATGCAAGTTATAATTATTTAATGCACTAAATGCTAGAAAGAAGAGTTCAACATATTCAAAAGTTATAATGGGAGAGTGTTTGTATTCAAAGAAATTATGTTTCTCTTTCATGTGTGTAAATATTTGTTGTTCAGTCGCTCAGTCGTGTCTGACTCTTTGTGACTCCATGGACTGCATCATTCCAGGTTTCCCTGTCCTTCACTATCTCCTGGAGTTTGCTCAAACTCATGTTTGTTGAGTTGATGATACGATCCAACTATCTCATTCTCTGTCCCCCACCTTCTCCTCCTGCTCTCAATCTTTCCCAGCATCAGGGTCTTTTCCAATGAGAAGTATCCACATTAATATCTATTATTATTTTTATTTGAAGAACTAGGTAGTGTTCCTTGAAGGTCCAGGGGAACTTCTCTGAGAAACTGTTATCTGAGTTGAGATTCAAAGAGAAATTAAGAGTGTAGGGAAGGGAAGGGAGAAAGCATTCTAGGCAGAGGCAACAGCAAGTGCACAGGATCTGAAAGAGAGCACAGCACAGTTGATAAACTTGAGAAAGAGAGGAAAAGAACTGTGAGATAAAACTGGGGAGGCCCTAAAACATGTGATTACTAAGGCCCATTTGGTCACTGTCAAGATTTTGATCTCCATATCAGGAGGTCTAAGAAAAGTTAATAGGGTTTTCAGTAGCAACGTGCTTGAGTATTTAGGGGAGAGAGGACATATGAAGAGACACTTCTGACTATCATGGGGAGAGTGGCTGGAGGAGCTAGAATACATTAAGGGAGCCAAATAAGGAAGATGCTTGAACTATAGAACTTTGAGATCATTGGTCAGGAAAAAGGGAGAAAAGATAGTAACAAGGTCAGAGAAATGCTATTGGGAATGTATGTGGATTAATGTCCTGCTTTAGCCTAATCTGATAACATCAGGACAGAACTTCATTTTTGCATTTAAGGTTCTGTACCTGAATGTACATTGAGAACTGGACTTAGATTCTAATAATCAGGTAAAGTGAAGTGAAAGTGAAAGTGTTAATAACTCAGTCATGTCTGACTCTTTGAGACCCCATGGACTGTATGTAGCCCGCCAGGCTTTTCTGTCCATGGAATTCTCCAGGCAAGAATACTGGAGTGGGTTGCCATTCCCTTCTCCAGCAGATCCTCCTGACCCAAGGATTGAACCTGGGTCTCCCGCATTGCAGGCTGATTCTTTGCCATCTGAGCCACCAAGGATCCATAATCAGGTAAAGCTCCCTCATGAGTTTCTCCTGGGAACACCCAGAAGATTGGAACCAACAAAGGAGAGTAACAATATGAGGATGAGAATAATAGAACCTCAGGTTTTGAGATTAGAACATTGAAAATTAGTTTTGGCATGATTTATAAACAACACCAGTTCAGTTCAGTTGCTCAGTCGTGTCTGACTCTTTGCAACTCCATGGGCTGCAGTATGCCAGGCCTCCCTGTCCTTCACCAACTCCCAGAGCTTGCTCATACTCATGTCCATCGAGTTGGTAATGCCATCCAACCATCTCATCCTCTGTCGTCCCCTTCTTTTCATGGCTTCAATCTTTCCCAGCATCAGGGTCTTTTCCAATGAGTCAGTTGTTCCCATCAGGTGACCAAAGTATTGAAGTTTCAGCTTCAGCATCAGTCCTTCCTATGAATATTCAGGGCTGGTTTCCTTTAGGATTGACTGGTTTGATCTCCTTGAAGTTCAAGGGACTCTCAAGAGTCTTCTCGAACACCAAAGTTCAAAAGCATCAATTCTTTGGTGCTCTGCTTTCTTTATAGTCAGCATAACAACATGATGCATGTTGATACAACATGATGCATAACAACATAACACAACATAACACATCCCATAACAACATAACACATACTAATTTGCAACTGGTATCCCCAATTAGTTTCAGTAGATCTCTAGCTTTCCCCTTTCTATTGTTTCCCTCTACTTCCTTGCATTGCTCATTGAAGAATGACTTATTATCTCTCCTTGTTATTCTCTGAAACTCTGGATTCAAAAGGGTGTACGTTTCCCTTTCTCTTTTGTCTTTCACTTCTCTCCTTTTCTCAGCTGTTTGTAAGGCCTACTCAGACAACCGTTTTGCTCCTTGCATTTCTTTTTCTTGGGAATGGTTTTGATCACTGACTCAAATACAATGTTAGGTACCTCAGTCCATAATTCTTCGGGCACTCTGTCTATCAGATCTAATCCCTTGAATCTAAGGTATTAGAAACTGAGGTATTTAATAACTAAACATGACTGGAGAGGTTCAACAGTAGATGGAATTATAAAAAAAAAGAGAGAAGTTAGCAAACTCACAAATTACAGGATATGTTGGAACTAGATATGAAGCCTTATTTTTAAATAGGAATAAAATGCCTATGGTGGACTCATGTTGATGTGTGGCAGAACCAATGCAATATTGTAAAGTAAAAAAATAAAAAAAAATAGGGATAAAGCATACAAAAGGGCTTCCCATGTGGTGCAGTGGTAAAGCATCTGCCTGCCAATGCAGGAGACACAGGTTCAATCCCTGGATTGGGAAGATCCCTTGGAGTAGGAAATGGCAACCCACTCCAGTATATTTGCCTGGGAAATTCGACGGACCCAGGAGCCTGGAGGGCCCCAGTCCATGGGATTGCAAAGTATTGATCAGGACTGAGCACGCACGCACACACACACACACACACACAAACACACAAAGATTACAAAGCATAAAATTTACTATCTTCACCATTTGAAGTATATAGTGCAGTAGTATTAAGTATATTCACGCTGTTGTGCAACTAAATTCAGAACTTTTTCATCTTGTAAAAGGAAGCTCTATATTCATTAAACTACCTATCTTCCCCTCCCCAGTCCCTGAAACCACCTTCCCACCTTCTTTTTTTTATCATTTAACTACTCCAAAAACCTCAGATAGCTGGAATCCTGCAGTATTTGTCTTTTTGTGGCGGCTTATTTCAATTAACTTAATCTTCTCAAGGTTCATCCATCAAGTAGATTCCAACTATGTCAATTTCCTTCCTTTTCAAAGTGGGAGTAATATTCTATGTATGTATATACCACATTTTGACTATCCTCCTATTGTTAATGGACAAAAATAGTTTTCACCTCCTACATATTGTGAATAATGCTGCTATGAACATGCTATAAACATGAATACTCAGGATGCTTTTGGGTGTATATTAGAAGTAGAATTGCTGAATCATAGGGTAATGTTAATTTTAAATTAATTGAGGAATCTCCATACTATTTTCCATAGTGAATGTCCCATTTTACAGTTTCCACAAACAGTGTACAATGGTTCCAATTTCACCATATTTTTTTTTCCTTTTTCCTTTTGTTTCATTGAATGCCATTTTAGTGGATGGTAGGTGACATTTCCTTGGCAACTTGACTTGCATTTCTCTAATGGTAGTAATATTAAGCATCTTTTCATCTGCTTATTGTCTGCTTTGCAGAATGTCTATTTCAGATCTTTACCCTCCTTTTAATCAAGTTGTTTCTGTTGTTGATGATGGAGTCATATTTTAATAATTGGTGTTTGCATGTCTGTGTGTGCACATATAAGTAAAATTTTATGTTTGTGCTATACTAAAGTTTTAGATACATGAAATATTTAACTGGTTTATTTATTTTATTTTTGCAATTGCAGTCATCACAATACCAATACAATATTGTAAAGTAATTAACCTCCAATTAAAATAAATAAATTTATATTAAAAAAATTAAAAAAAGAGTCAAGAAAAGTGGATGGAGTTCATTCAGAATTGGTTTTCTTACACCTTCAACTTTAAAGAGAATATATTTTTAAAATTAATGTAGTTGTTTTGTATCCCAATTACTTTGCTCATGTTTCTGATTTCACTCGACCCTGATGGCTCAAGCAGTAAAGAATCCCTCTGCAATGCCAGAAACACAGGAGATGAGTGTGTGATCCTTGAGTCTGGAAGACCCTTTGCAAAGGAAATGGCAATCCACTCCAGTACTCTTGCCTGAGAAATCCCATGGATTGAGCAGTCTGGCGAACTACAGTCCACAAGGTTGCAGAGTCGGACAGGACTGAGCACATATGCATATATTCTGTTTTCGTGTAAATAAATAAACAATTGCATCATAATTTGAAAGGCGAGGTGGTATCGATTCAGTCATTCATTCAACAAACTCACTCAATACTTATTAGGTCACTGGGCCTTGTCCTGTGGGCATAACAGTGAATAAGACAAATGTTATGGAATTTTCCATTGTAAAGACATCTACTGAACAAGTTTAAGTATTAGTGTGATAAGTATCTGTCCATAATCAGTCTCCAGACTTTACTGGATCTCACAGCATATGGGTTCTTCTAGCTGTGTCCAGTATTAAGTGGACAGAGAACTAATACTACTTAAATCCAGCATATTGTCTAGGTTACACTCCCATAGCACAGTAATAAAATTCTAGGTGATCTTAGATTTTGAAAGTCAGGTTAAGAGGGCCATAGAACTATGATATTTATCTATGCTTAGGTGAACTTCCTTTTGTTCTTTTGTCTCAGGCCTTTTGTAATGACCAGAGAAGGCAATGGCACCCCACTCCAGTACTCTTGCCTGGAGAATCCCATGGACGGAGGAGCCTGGTAGGCTGCAGTCCATAGGGTCGCTAAGAGTCGGACACGACTGAGCGACTTCACTTTCACTTTTTGCTTTCATGCACTGGAGAAGGAAATGGCAACCCACTCCAGTGTTCTTGCCTGGAGAATCCCAGGGACGGGGGAGTCTGGTGGGCTGCCGTCTATGGGGTCGCACAGAGTTGGACACGACTGAAGCAACTTAGCAGCAGCAGCAGCAGCAGAAAGCCACACCCCACTCCAGTACTCTTGCCTGGAAAAGCCCATGGAAGGAGGAGCCTGGTGGGCTACAGTCCATGGGGTCACTAAGAGTCGGACAGGACTGAGCGACTTCACTTTCACTTTTGTAATGGCAGCAATTTATTTTATTTGAAATTTTCACTTTTTTTGTTTTAATGGTTTCGAATAGCTTGGAAACTTTTGAGAGTAAAAGTGGAATACAGAAACTATAAATCACTAAAATGTCATAAAAACTAAGAGCAGATGTGTCTCTGGGATCTCCAGTAAATATTACCCACTCTTTCTCCATGGATTCTGGAGAAAACTGAGAAATAATTATCAACTGAAATATTGTTGGAGACTAAGTTGGAAGCTGTAACTTGGTGGGAGAACAAGTTAAGCATGGTAATTGAACTCAGTAATCAGGACATCTTCTCTTCAAACAAACCTGGGCAGGAGGGCTTCCCTAATCCTTTTACATTAGAGAGTAACCTGGGATGTTGTCAGTATGATAGAGTAGGAAACAGGGACAGTAGGAGGTGAGGTCTGGGACTAGACCTGGCTTTACCATAACTAAGCATGTGTTATGAATGGCAAGATACTTATTGCTATAACTCAGTGCCACCATGTACAGAGGGGTATGATGGGTTTTGGCACAGAATTAGTGGAGATAATAATAAAGTCAATATGTAAACACGACCTGTGTCAGTGCATGCTTTATCAGTTATTTACTGAACACTGTCTGAGTATCATGAACTCTGGAGAGAGGTAATGAGGATGAGTAAATTGCCAAGTAGGTCCTTTAGGGCAGTCATAGGATAAGAGCTATGTAATTAACAAGATCCGAGCTTCAGGCCTGGTTTTCCACTTAATGTGCAACCTTGGGGTTCATCTGAAGTCTGTAATCTTCAAAGTTCTGTTTACGAAATGAAAACTACTTTATGGGGGTGATCATGATGTGAAAAATACATGAGATGATATATGTGCATCATTCATCACAGAGCCTGGAAAACAGATCATGTTCTGTCAATGGTAATAAAAAGTATTAGCAACACGGAGGAAGTGAAATGTTTATAGCCAGAAAAGGGGAAAAAATTACATCCTAAATGGAGAAAAAAAAATGGAATGAAGAGTGGTTTGGCACAGAGATGGCTGTTAAAGATCCTTCTTGGATTGTCACAGTTTCTCACTATGAGCAGCCAGGCAGCACTGGCTGCCCATTCTAAGGACAAAAAATCTGTCTCCAGCTCCTTGGTATGCCTCTTGGACTTCTATCCTAGGATTAAGGTACCGAGGATAGTATTAGTTATAGAGTTACTGTTGGGGATCTACGGTTTACACACAATGATAGAAAGTCTTATTAGGTAAACAAAATCTAATGCTTTAGAGGAAGCATTTTCTATTATCTATTTATTCATTTAAAAGGAAGGGAAATTTAGAAGAGAATGATACATGTATATGCATGGCTGAGTCCCTTTGCTGTTCGCCTGAAAATGCCCCACCATTTCTAACTGGTTATTGGCTGGATGGCATCACCGACTTGATGGACATGAGTTTGAGTGAACTCCAGGAGTTGGTGATGGACAGGGAGGCCTGGCGTGCTGCGATTCATGGGGTTGTAAAGAGTTGGACATGACTGAGCGAGTGAACTGAACTGAACTGATGCTCCAGTTAGAATACAAAATAAAAGGTAAACAAATAAAAACAAAAAAGAAGAAATAGACAACCTTATTTGCAAAACAGAAATAGAGACGCAGAGAATAGAAGTATGGATATTGAACCTGAAAGCGGGGGTATGAAGTAGGAGATTGGGACTGACATATATACCCTATCGATATTATATATGATAGATAACTAATGATAATCTCCTGGGTAGCGCACAGAACTCTACTCAATGCTCTGTTGTGACATAAATGGGAAGGAAATAAAAAGAAGGGAAATATGGGACACATGGTTGGGTATGGCCGATTCACTTTACGGTGCAGAAGAAACTAACACATTGTAAAGAAACTATATTCCAATAAAAATTGATTTAAAAAGAAAAAGAAATAGAGAATGATGTTAAAAGACAAGAAGTTTCTAAAATCCTTTACAAAATTCACAATTTATTTCAGAGCAGTACATACTACATTGTAGAAAACCATTTTTAGGGATCTTTTCACTTCCTTATTCCTTAAGGAATAGATTAAAGAGTTCAGCATGGGTGAGACAGTATTATTTAATATTTGCACTGTGGCACCTAGCAAGGGGTTGGGTGTGGGCTGCAGATAGACAATGATTACAGGTCCAAAGGCACAGAGAATGGCAGTGAGGTGGGCACTGCAGGTAGAGAAAGCTTTCTGCCTGCCCTCTGCCGAACGGATCCTCAAAATGGCAATCCCAATGCGTGTGTAGGAGACACAAACACACAACCAAAACATTAAAACCAGAAAGCCAACATTAGTGGAACTCACTCTCCGGGCCAGGGAGCTATCAGCACAAGCCAGGGGTAAGATAGCAGGAATGTCACAGAAGAAGTGGTCCACCCGATTGGGGCCACAGTAGGGTAGCTGAAAGACAAAAGCTATCAAGACAGTGGCATGAAGATAACTTAGCAACCAGGCTGCCAAGACCAAACCAACACAGACTCCAGGTCTCATGATGAGCATATATCTCAGTGGGTGACAGATGGCAACAAAACGATCATAAGCCATCACAGAATAGAGGCAGCCTTCCGTAGAACCCAGGAAATGATAAAAGAAGAGCTGGACAGCACATCCCTTATAAGATATGGCTTGGCTCTGGCCAGAGAGATAGACTAGCATCTTGGGACAGGTGACAGAGGGGAACAGCATGTCCAAAATCGAGAGGAGTCCCAAGAAGAAGTACATGGGAGTGTGAAGAGTTGAGGAGGAGACAATTGCTAGAAGGATGAGCAAATTGCCCAGCAGGGTCAAGGGGTAAATGAACAAGAAGGTGACAAGGAGCACAGTCTCCAGTCCCTCTGTCTGAGGTATTCCCAGTAGGATGAACTCATTCAGCTCAGTGCAGTTCCTCATGTTCCTGGGAGGAAGGTCTAGGGGAGACAAAAGACCAGAAAGCATGAGTGTGGAGGCTGATTGTGACAGACACAATGCTGATACATTCATCACCATTCACTCCTAAAGGAAATCAACCCTGAATATTCATTGGAAGGACTGTTGCTAATCTGAAGGTCCAATTCTTTGGCACCTGAATGAAGAGCTGACTCCTTGGAAAAGACCCTGATGCTGGGAAAGATTGAAGGCAAAAGGATAAGGGGGTGGGCAAAGTATGAGATGGTTAGATAGCATGACCAACTCAATAGGCTTTGATTTGAGCAAACTCTGGGAGTTAGTGGAAGACAGAGGAGCCAAGAATGCTGCAGTCCATGGGATAGCAAGAGAGTCTGACACGACTTAGCAACTAAACAACAACAACCACCACCTCTGTTTCAATATAAAGATGATGTTGAAAATAAGAATAAGAAATTCTGCCAAGAATATTGAGGGTCTAGTAAGTGCTTCCCCAGTGACTCAGTGGTATAGAATCTGCCTGCAATGCAGGAGAAGTGAGTTCGATCCCTGGATTGAGAAGATACCCTGAAGAAGGAGATGGCAACCCACTCTTGTATTCTTGCCTGGGAATCCCAAGGACAGAGGAGCCTAGAGGGCTACAGTCCATGGGGTCGCAAAGAGTCAGACATGACAGAGCAGCTAAGCAAAAACTTTATGGCAGCAGACAGCCCAGAGGTAGGCATAGTAGAGGCTCCTTTCCAATTTTCATCTTTTAAATATTTCTCATATCTTTTTCAACTTGTTTTAAATTTTTCAACACAGTGAGGTCTTCAAATTATAGATCAACCCTTCAATTCTAAGACCCTATCTAGCTCTAGCTCTATTTTTATTTTTACTTTACTTTTATGTTGGTGACTACACTGAGAAGGAGAGGGTGAGAGTCAAATTATTGCTTTTTTAAATTAAGGATAAAATTTGGGCACTTACGAGGCAACATAACTGGTTCTATTGAGTTGAACGTTGCTTTTCTCTCCTTCTGCAGGAGAAGGAAGCAGTCCTGTCCTGCTGAATTCCCATCAGCTTTTGCAGTCTGCTGTTAGACCTCCCAGAGTGCTCTTTTCTGATTACTTTCAAATAGAATGTCAAAAATCTCAGTGTGCTTTTCTCTCTTATAGTAATTTCTTCTCTGACTATAGGAACTGCAATGATTCGCAAACAAGCTTTAGTAACCTTGATCTTCCTTTGGGTACTAATCCCACAAGTCAGGGACCTTATTAAACAAGGGAACAATTAATATAATTAGCCCTTAGCAATGGACAGAAAGAGAAAGAGAGAGGAAGAAACTGATTAAACAGGAAATCCTTTATGATAATTTTTGTAAAATATACTTCAGTGGAATGATATTCAGTTCAGTTGAGTTCAGTTGCTCAGTCAGGTCCGACTCTTTGCGACCCCATTTGGCACATATATCACATATTTATAGGTACATTTATATATTTACTGTTTTTTCATGTGTATGTGTTATTTTAATCAAATAATTGTTTTACTATTTGTGTCAATAAGATTGATTCAATGCAAGGACTAGTAACTGGGTCAGCTCAGAAAATTAATGAAATTGATGAAAAACCAGGCTCATGGAAGGCTAGGAACTAGGGCAGCTCCTCAGTGGTAAGAACTTGTGGTGCATCCTCAGGGCGCTGCCATCAGGTGATTCAGCCTCAGCTGCCCATTGCTTCTGGGAGCCTCAGTTCCAGATTCAAATCTGATTTCCCTGGCTGAATCACCTGCCTGGCTCTGTGGCCAGGGTACAGGATGCAATGGGATAGAGATTGAAAGTTCTCCAAAATATAGGGGAGATAAAGGCCTGTTGTTAGGAGAGAAGTGGTAGGAAACATGCTGATAAGTCAAAAGAACTTTTAGCTATAACTTGAAGTGTGTGTCTTTTAGTACTTGGTATCTGTTCAAATGTCTAAATGCCTAGAATACTCACTAAGTATTTGGGGGGATAGATTTCAAAGTCATTATTGAAAACATTCATTAACTTGCTTATTTATGTATACATGGATCCATTTATTTGCACAAATACTGAGTCCCAATCATATCAGGTAGGGCATTAATTATTTTCCAAGAGTCAGAAAGTTTAAGGAGGGCAGAGTGGTTAATTATAGCCCCTCTGCTAAAAACACTTAGAGTTTATCTGAAAGGAAAAGAGTACTTGACAGTCTTATTTAACCCAGAGGGATGGAATGGGAAGGGAGGAGGGAGGAGGGTTCAGGATGGGGAACACATGTATACCTGTGGCGGATTATGTAAAGTTTAAAAATAAAATAAAATTTAAAATCTTAAAAACAAAACAAAACAAACCTTTTAAAACTCTCATGAAGTCTTCTACAGATAAGGAAAGTTAGGATCTAAGAACTTTATTTGCCCAAAATCATGGAGTTTACTCTGAAGGAACTGGAATTTGTTCTCTTTAGAACTTTTGGGCCTGAAGTTTCTGATAATCAGATTTCAGGTTTAAAGAGCACGGAGGTAGTTACATTATTCCAAGTACATCTAGAATTTCTATTTAAAAAGTAAACATTATTTTTGTTGCACATCTAACTAATGCTAAAAAGATGTAAAAGTGGATAATTCTAGGACTTCGCTGGTGAAGTGAGGTGAAGTGAAGTTGCTCAGTCGTGTCCAACTCTTTGCGACCCTGTGGACTGTAGCCTACCAGGCTCCTCCATCCATGGGATTCTCCAGGCAAGAATACTGGAGTGGGTTGCCATTTCCTTCTCCAGGGGATCCTTCCAACCCAGGGATCGAACCCAGATCTTCTGCATTGCAGGCAGATGCTTTACCCTCTGAGCCACCAGGGAAGCCCCTAAAACAAATGTAAAAGTTGATAATTCTAAGGCTTCCCTGGTAGCTCAGTGGTAAAGAATCTGCCTGCCAATGTAGGAGACACAAGGTTGGAACCCTGGTCCAAGGATTCCACATGGTGTGAGGCAACCAAGCCTGTGCATCACAGCTACTGAGTCAGTGCTCTTGAGCCTGGGGGTCACAACCACTGAGCCTGTGCACCACAGCTACTCAAGCCCACATTCCCTAGAGCTCATGCTCTGCAACAAGAGAAGCCATCATCTTGAGAAGCCTGACCACTGCAATTAGAGAGTTGCCCCTGCTAGCTATGATGAGAGAAAAGCTAGAGCAGCCTTGAAGACCCAGCACAGCCAAATAAATCTATCAGTCGCTCAGTCGTGTCCTACTCTTTGTGACCGCATGAACTGCAGCATGCCAGGCCTCCCTGTCCATCACTAACTCCCGGAGTTTACCCAAACTCATGTCCATTGAGTCGGTGATGCCATCCAACCCTCTCATCCTCTGCCGTCCCCTTCTCCTCCTGCCCTCAATCTATAAATACCCCAAATTATTTAAAAAAATGTTGTAAAAATGTTAATAATTCTACCATCCTATTTATCTTTGATTATCTTTAATACTTTGGAGCATGATGACCTACTTGAAAAACCTGTACAGGCTGTATATATAAAAAAAGATAAACATGTTTTTGATTAGGAAATAAATACCACTGAATTAACCTTGGTCTAAAGAAGTGTGTTTAGAGTTAGGGTTAGGAAGGATAAATAAATAAAAAGTAGAAAAGAAACGGAGTAACTTATAAAATTAATTGTTTACTTGTAAGTTTACTTGTAGAAGAAAAAGAAGGGATAAAAACAGGAGGGGTGTTTGCAGGGTTTGAAGGTAGGAATAAGAAATAATATAGGAATACTCTCATGCATCTGGAGAAGAGAATGGCAACCCACTCCAGTATTCTTACCTGGAGAATTCCGTGGACAGAGGAGACTAGCAGGCTACAGTCCATGGGATTGAAGAGTCAGAAACGACTGAGTGACTAACACTCATATGTCAGAGATATTGAAAGGAAAAAAAAAGCTGAGGTAAGATGTTTTGGTGTGTGTATGTAGAAGGTCATATGTTTATTTTCAAAATTTTGGCAAAACTGCTATATTGAGTAGAGCTGCATGAAGATTTGAGATGGAATCCTAATTCTATGCACAAGCTGTAATTTACAGAAATCTACTCAATATCCCTAAGCCTTGTTTCACCTTCTGTAAAGTGATCTCAGCATTTTTTTTGTAGATAAACGAGATATAACATGTAAAGCAATTGAATTACACACTGTCTGGTAAGGAGTAAGGACACAAATGATAACTCCAGGCAGACCCCTTGAAGCCTACCTAAGGTTGCATTTCTCAGACTCTTGTCTATCCCTGGTGGCTCAAATGGCAAAGTGTCTGTCTGCAATGCAGGAGACCCAGGTTAGATCTCTGGGTTGGGGAGATCCCCTTGAGAAAGAAATGGCAGCCTACTCCAGTATTCTTGCCTGGAAAATCCTGTGGACGGTGGAGCCTGGTAGGCTACTGTCCATGGGGTCACAAAGAGTCGGACACGACTGAGCCACTTCACTTCACTTCTCTGCCCACAGCAAACTGAGGTATTCAACAATTTAACAGTAATTTGAGTGGGTTCAAGAGTAGATGAAGTTATAAGAAAAAGAAGAGAACTAGCAAGCTCAAAAATTCCAGGATATGTGACAGCCAGATAAGGAGGCTTCTTTTATTATCATTATTATTTTACTTTACAATATTGTATTGGTTTTGCCGTACATCAACATGCATCCGCAACGGGTGTACATGTGTTCCCCATCCTGAACCCCCCTCCCACCTCCTTCCCCATTCCATCCCTCTGGGTCATCCCAGTGCACCAGCACCAAGCTTCCTGTATCCTGCATCGAACCTGGACTGGTGATTCATTTCTGATATGATATTATACATATTTTAATGCCATTCTCTCAAATCATCCCCCCCCCCCACGTGTATATGTATGGCTGAGTTCCTTCACTGTTCACCTGAAATTATCACAACATTGTTAATCAGCTATAATCCAATATAAAATAAATAAATAAAAAGAAGCCTCCTACTCTATTTTAAATAGAGCAGTGTGTACATGTCCATAACAAATAAGCCTCATTTTAAATAGTGGAAAAGCTTAAATTTACCATCTTAACCATTTTAAGTATACAATTCAATAGTGTTAAGTATATTCATGCAATTGTACAACCAAACTTTGCAACTTTTTCATATAGCAAAAGGAAACTCTATATCCATTAAACAGCTACCTATTTTCCCCTTCCTCAGCCCCTGGCAACCATAATTCTACCTTCTTTTTCTATCATTTCACTACTCTAAAAACTTCATATAATTTGATTGGTGCATTATTTGTCTTTTGTGGCTTCTTAAATCACTTAACACAATCTCAAGTTTCACCCACCTAGAAGCATCCATCTGTGTCAATTCCTTTCCCTTTTAAAGTGTGAGTAATGCTCCATGTATGTATACATCACATTTTGACTATCCATTCATCATCAATGGACACTTAAATAACTTCCACCTGCTACTTATTTTGAATAATGCTGCTGTTAACATTCTATAAATATGAATATTCAGGATCCTTTGAGGTGTATACTCAGAAGTAGAATTGCTGAATCATACAATAATTTTATTTTTAAATTTTTTGAAGAATCTCTGTACTGTTTTTTTCCATTGTGGCTATACCATTTTAGAATTCCCACCAACAATGCACAATGGTTCCAGTTCCTCCACATTGTTTTTCTTTTTTCCTTTGGTTGTGAGGTGATATCTCATGGTGAATTTGATTTGAATTTCCCTAATTAATAGTGATATTGGCCATCTTTTTATATGCTTGTTGTGTTTTCTTTGTAGAATGTCCATATGAGCCCTTTACCTTCTTTTTAATCAAGTTATTTCTTGTTTTTGTTGCTTATGGAGTAAGATTTTAAGAATTGGTGTGTGCATGTGGGTGTGTGCACATGTGTTTTAAGTAAAATTTTATGGTATATGCTATACTAAAGTTTTAAATACAGCAAAGATTTAAACTGCTTTAATTTTTTTTGCAATACCTGTCATTGCAACACAGATTTAGGAGCTGAGAAATATTGTTGGAGTTCATTCAGATTCAACTTTCATATATCTTCAACTTTAATGAGAATACATATTTAAATTGTGTATATGGTTGCTCTCTATCCCAATTATTTCATTCATGTTTCTATTTTCATGTAAATAAATATACAATTACATTATAATTTGAAAGGGTAAGTTGTCTATATATTGAAAAGCAAAGACATTACTTTGCTGACAAAGGTCCATTTATTCAAAGCTATGGTTTTTCTGGTAGTCATGTATGGATGTGAGAGTTGGACCAGAAAGAAGGCTGAACGCTGAAGAACTGATGCTTTTGACCTGCGGTATTGGAGAAGACTCTTGAAAGTCCTTTGGACTTCAAGGAGATCCAACCAGTCATTCCTAAAGGAAATCAACCTTCATATTCATTTGAAAGTCTGATCCTGAAGCTGAAGCTCCAATTCTTTGGACACCTGATGTGAAGAGCTGACTCACTGGAAAAGACTCTGATGCTGGAAAAGACTTAAGGCAGGAGGAGGAGGTGATGACAGAGGATGAAATGGTTGGATGGCATCACCAACTCAATGGACATGAGTTTGAGCAAGCTCCAGGAAATGGTGAAGAACAGGGAAACCTGACATGCTATGGGAATGGGGTCACAAAGAGTCCGACATCACTGAGCAACTGAACAACAACAAAAGGATAAAAGACACAAAGGCAGAAATCTCTGAAAAGAAAGAAAGTCTCTGAATCAGACCAGGTGAGAGACCATCCATTCTTGACTAGGAACCTGCAGTCTGGTAGGTCCCAAAGGGAAGAAGCTTAACTAGCAAGCTGTTTATCTAGAAGTAAGTCTCAAATCATTCCCAGAGCAAAGAAGCCCCAGAACTTCTATTTGTGATGGCCCTAATCACCAGACAGTGCAAGCGTCATCAAAGAGACGATGAACCTCACCAGAGAATTATCCTTTTGGGGTTTAAAGCCCACATTTTTCACCTTGAATTTAAAGAAGAAATCAAAGAAAACAAAACCCAATACACTACAACTAAATCATTCCCAGCACAAGGAATTTTTTAACCAAGAGTGTCATAGTTATTTAACTTGGAATTTAATTTGGGGCTAAGTAAAAACTCTATGGAATGATGGCCCAACAAATGCAAAGAAAGGCATATGGAAAAAAAAAAACCAACTAACTATTTATCATAATGTGGAACATTTTCATCCACAAGAATTCAAGGGCCAAAACAATATCTCTTGAGATATCAAATCAATCTAAAGTTATATTATTTAAAATAAATGTTTCTCTAGCTTTTCCTCTTGTGGTTTTGTCTATGAAGGGAAAAAGAAACCCTCTACTCATCAAAGATGGACAGTTTCTTTAAATTTTGAATTTTACTTAATGATCCAAATCCTAGTTGTAAGATTGGTAAGTAGCAAAAATTGGCAAAATCTTAGTGTTTTTCATTGGTTGGAATTTTGGGGTGATTACAATGTATTTATGGTCATAGTTTTGTTTTACATCTTCAGCGTAAGCAGGTACTGCTTTTGTCATGGCTTATGGAACCAACTTTGTGTCATTTTATTAAAAAAACAATTCAAAATTCCATAAAATTACAAGTCAATAAAGTGCTTTCTCTTCACACCATAGCCTTACAACTCTACATTTTTGACAAAAGAAAAACTCTGATTTTATCACATGCTCCAGAATAGAAGTGTGATGCTGATATGACTCTTTGTGGCATTAGTATTCGAAATTCATGGAGAAATGGTCCTCTTCTATTAGAGGGGTCCAGGTGTCCAACCAAATTTCTCTTCATTTCTTCATTTTATTCCTTTTCTCTTTGAATATTTAATTGTTCACTCAGATCACTCAAACAAAACAAAATAATAATACTTACAGTATGAGTCCTGTAATAATAGAAATCCTAGAAAGAATAAAAATGATTTCAGACTGCTGCTGTTGCTGCTGCTAAGTTGCTTCAGTCCTGTCTGACTGTGCGAGCCCAGAGACCGCACCCACCAGGCTCCCCTATCCCTGGGATTCTCGAAGCAAGAACACTGGGGTGGGTTGCCATTGCCATCTCCAATGCATGAAAGTGAAAAGTGAAAGTGAAGTTGCTCAGTCGTGTCCGACTCCTAGTGACCCCACGGACTGCAGCCTACCAGGCTCCTCCATCCATGGGATTTTCCAGGCAAGCGTACAGGAGTGGGGTGCCATTGCCTTCTCTGGATTTCAGACTACCTCTTATCCTTTACTTTTAAGTTTAAAAATAAAATAAAATTAAAAAAAAATAAAAGAAAAAAAAGAAAAAAAAAGCACATTTGTGTTTGTTTTATAGCAAATATAAATATTCAGTCTTAAGAACTCAATTCCCATAGGTATAGCTTAGTTCTATTCATTATTATTTAAGTAAATTGAACCCTTCATGGCCATCTCTAAACACATTGTGAGATGATTTGATCACACTTTTTAAGGAGGATGATTGATTGCTTAAAATCTTGGAGGAAAAGGAGATGAAATAAAAACTTATAAATACAAATAAACACTGTATAAGAGGAGCTGAGGAAAGCAGGGATATTCTGACCACCAATGCATAAGTTTGGTGCCAGATTTCATTTAGAAACAGGAGAGCATGGTTTAGGGTGGGATGGAGGAATCTGGCTGCAACTAATGCTGGACCAGTATTGGGCTCAGGCCTTGACACATCTACAGCTGACCAGGGAGCTTTAGGAAGGCAGTTTTCTCCCCACAATCAAGGATGAAGTTTTCTTTGTGTGCTCAGTCGCTTCAGTCGTGTCTGACTCTTTGCAAATCCATGGACTGTAGCCCGTCAGGCTCTTCTGTCCATGGGATTCTCCAGGCAAGTATAATGAAGTGGGTTGCCATGCCTCTTCCAGGGGATCTTCCTGACCTAGAGATCAAGCCCCACATCTCCTGCATTTCAGGTGGATTCTTTACTGACTGTACCACCGGGGAAATCTTTAGGATCTTATATTTATTGTGGAAACTCTCTGGTGATCAATAGACAAAATCTGTATGTTTGAAAGTATGTGTGTATGTGGGGTATATTTCTGTCTGTCTCTATGGTGTCTATATAGGCATGTTTGTTAGAGAAAAATAGAAAGAGGAAAAAAAAAAAAAGAGAAAGAGAGAGAGAGGCTTTATTCTTAGAGTAGCTACCAACTCTGAAAAGTAGCTAGTTTGGGTATATCTTTCCTAATTCCACAGAAAATAGAGTATAAAATTTACTCCTCTTGTCTATTTAGCTGATTTTATATGAATTTAGTCCTCTTTTTAATTTGGCTGATTCTTTTCTATTGGGTGATTTAGGTTCTACAATAGAGAAACAACCATTCCTCCTCAGAGCCCCATGATGAAGCAAAAGTGCTATCTGCTATCTTTGTAAAAATTTATCCATTGTTTTCTCTATAAGCTAAGATGTAGTTGGTATATTTAACATTGAAATATGTTCTCATATGAAATATGTCAGTGTTGGATTTGCTGTAGTCCTTCCTATAGGAACAGAGTACCATACAGAGGAGAAATGACAAATGCAAGCCTAGTGACAACTTTCATTCTAACGGGCCTTCCCCACACACCAGAGCTGGACACGCTCCTCTTTGGAATCTTCCTGGTGATCTATGTCATCACTGTGGTGGGGAATCTTCTCATCATGCTACTGATTATATTGAATCCCCACCTGCACACCCCCATGTACTACTTCCTGAGTAACCTGTCCTTCATTGATATGTGGTACTCCACGGTCACTGTGCCCAAAATGCTAATGACCCTGGTGTCCCCTGAAGGCAGTCCTATCTCTTTTCATAGCTGTGTGGCCCAGTTCTATTCCTTTGACTTCCTGGGCAGCACTGAGTGCTTCCTCTACACCATCATGTCCTATGACCGCTTCCTGGCCATCAATTACCCACTCAGGTATGCCAGCATGATGAGTGGGAGGACGTGTGCCATCCTGTCCATAACTACATGGCTCAGTGGCTCTCTGCACTCTGCTGCCCAGACCACACCGACATTCCATTTGCCCTTCTGTGGACCCAACCAGATCCAGCATTACATCTGTGATGCACCGTCTGTCCTCAAACTGGCCTGTGCAGACACGTCCACTGTGGAGATGGTGATCTTTGTCAACATTGGGTTGGTGGCCTTGGGCTGCTTTCTTCTTATTATGCTGTCCTACGTATCCATCGTCCATTCCATCCTGAAGATCCGCACCTCAGAGGGGAGATGCAGAGCCTTCCAGACCTGTGCCTCCCACTGCATTGTGGTCCTTTGTTTCTATGTTCCCCTTGTTTTCATTTACCTGAGACCAGGCTCCAAGGAGGTTGTGGACAGGATTGTGGCTATTTTCTACACTGTGATGACGCCCCTTCTGAACCCTGTGGTCTACACCCTGAGGAACAAGGAAGTGAAGAAAGCTCTGTTGAAACTGAAAAAGTGAGTCAGTATTTACTCAAAGTAAATAATCAACACAGACCAGATATGGCTAACTTTTATTTATAATTAAGTTAAACACCAAGAAGAATTTAAACAAAAAAAAGAAGAATTTATACTTTTAAGGGACATTTCAATTAATTCTTTAATGAAAACAATAATTTTTTTTACTGTTTCTCCCTGTGCAGAGTTCCAGCTTAAGCAGACTTTTAATGGTAACAATTTAAGGGAAGATCCCTGGAGAAGGAAATGGCAACCTACTCCAGTATTCTTGCCTGGAAAATCCCATGGACAGGCTACAGTTCATAGGGTCTCAAAGAGTTCAACACAACTGAAGCAACTTAGCACAGAGCACATGTATATAGCACAAAACACATTATAAACAATAGAAACACAGAGAGACCAAAATCTCTACATTCACAAAGGTCATCATTGGGTAAGGGAGAAAAATAAATGCAGTATCAAATAAGGTACATTGAGATAGGTGTCATGGGTGCCCAGGAAGAGACTCATTCATTGTTTTAACTTGGAAATTCACTGGAAGACTCAAAATACTGTAATAATATGTATGAAACAAAACCATGTTGAAAGTTATTTAGATTTTTAATGAAGACACAAAAGGTAAATAAGAGTCAGTGTCTTTTTTAATTGAAATTTTTATTGGTATAATTGTCATACAAAGTTGTAAGAAATAATACAGAGAGAGATCCCTTGTATACAGAGAGAAACTTTGCCCAGATTCCCCCAATGGTAGTCATTAGCAGACTGCACCATAATATCACAACTAGGATTTGGACATTGATATAAGCCACAGATTATTCAGATTTTCCCAGATTTATTTATGTGTTTGTATGTTAAGTTGTACACAGTTTTGACTCCTGTAGGTTTGTGTATCCACCATCACAGTCAATATATTGAACAGTTCCAAGACCATAAGGATCTCTTATATGATGATATTTTAGCTGATGTGAATATTGACCACTGAATAAAGCTATCAAATATTATTTTGTTAAAGAATTATATAAAACAACTTTGAGGAGTTTTTTGTTTACAGTTTTTTTGTGTTCTTTTTTTTTTTGCTTTTCTGAGTGAATCAATATTCAATATATAAATATGTATTTAGTGGCTACTATGTGGTATGAACTGTGTGTACAAAGACTAAATAGACATAGACCTCAAGGAGCTTGTAGTCTTTATATAAGAAGAATAAGGTGTTTAAGAAATGGTCATAAAAATCAGACTAATGATGAAGGAACATATATACAATACTAGGATGAAGGATTCTTATCTCTCAAAATTGGGAAAGTAATTGAAATATAGCCAATGTAAATGTCATATGACCACATTTTTATTTAGAGATGTAATTAGTGTGTGAAGACAGATGGGAGGAAGCTTAGCCTTAAGGCAGAAAGATCAACTAAAGAGCTTTTTCAACTGCATATTAGGGAAAAAAAAAAACAAAAACAAAACAACACATGAAAACCCAGGTTCAGGCAGTGAAAGTGAAAGTCACTCGGTCATGTCCAACTCCTTGCAATCCCATGGACTATAGAGTCCATGAAATTCTCCAGGTCAGAATACTGGAGTGGGTAGCCTTTCCCTTCTCCTGGGGATCTTCCCAATCCAGGGATCAAACCCATGTCTACCACATTGCAGGTGGATTCTTTACCTTCAGTTAGTAGTCGTAAGCAATGAACGGTGAAGGGCCAACTTCATGAGAAGGTAAAACTGCTAGAGAAGGTTAATACACTTTGGTAGTTGTGATAACACTCAACACACAGAGAATGTGATAAGGGTAAGTTCTTAGGATAGAATGAAACATCTAGCTCCGGAATTACTTGGATAAAATACCCGTGAAAGTTTCAGGTAAAATCTCCTGGTTGATAGTGTACCCTAGGAAACAAGGCAGGAAAAGCCTACAGACTCTGTAAACAAGGAGACTAGCCACAACATTCTTTGGTTTCTGGTGGCTTTTTAAACATCCTTTTCCTAAACATGGAGAAGAAAGCTTCTATTGAGCAGAATAAAGGGGCCAGATCAGTAAAGGCAAACCACTGTCCTTCCTATGTTTCCAAAGTAAGTCCAAGAAGATTTACATAAATCTGCTATTGAAACTTACAGAATCATTTCTCACAATAACACGAAAAGACCTTTACAGAGACTGTAAATATAAGGAGTCCCAGAGAAGGTGCGTATGAAAGTGGCTACTTTTCAGAGACATGGTCCTGGGAGCAGAGGATTCAAGGACCAAAGCTGTTGCTCTTCTAGTTTCATCATGCCACTGAACTATTCCACTGCAGAGATGACATATAAACATCATCCATGGAATATTTGTAGGTGATTAAAAGGAAATGAGGAATTGAAAACATTCATTTGAATAACAAAGGGGCAACTGGAGGATTTGGGGGTAAAGGTGCATATAGTAGGCATGTAAACATAAAACCCACATGTTTAAAAACTGTGATAGTACTGTAAATCATAGTAATCAAGAGTTTGCACAACTGGCATGAAGTACTGACAAGTAGGTCAGTGGAGCAGAATGTGGATCCACACCCGCACATGTCACTCAGACAATGTTTAATCAAAATGCCAGCACATTTCAAAGGGGAAAGTATAGTGCTTTCAACAAATAAAGCAGAAAGAGCTGGCTATCCATCAGTAAAAACCAAATTTTGAGTGTTACCATACTCTTTATTAAAAAAATATTATTTTTCTGGTAAATTAATTTATTTATTTTAATTGGAGGTGAATTACTTTACAATATTGTAGCAGTTTTTGCCATACATTCACATTAATCAGCCATGGGTGTACCTGTGTCCCCCATCCCGAACCCCTCTCCCACCTCCCTCCCCATCCCATCCCTCAGGGTCATCCCAGTGCACTGGCCCTAAGTGCCCTGTCTCATGCATTGAACCTGGACTGTCGATCTATTTCACATATGGTAATAAACATGTTTCAATGCTCTTCTCTCAAATTATCCCACCCTTGCCTTCTCCCACAGAGTTCTTTATATCTTTTTTTTGCTGTCTTGCATATAGGGTCATCATTACCATCTTTCTGAATTCCATATATATGCATTAATATACTATAATAGTGTTTTCCTTTCTGACTTACTTCACTGTGTATAACAGGCTCCAGTTTCATCCACCTCATTAGAACTGATTCAAATGCATTCTTTTTAATAGCTGAGTAATATTCCATTGTGTGTATGTATCACAGCTTTATTATCCATTTGTCTGCTGGTGGACACCTAGGTTGCTTCCATGTCCTGGCTATTATAAACAGTGCTGCGATGAACATTGGGGTACATGTGTCTCTTTCAATTCTGGTTTCCTCGGTGTGTATGCCCAGCAGTGGGATTGCTGGGTCGTATGGCAGTTCTATTTCCAGTTTTTAAGAAATCTCCATGCTGTTCTCCATAGTGGATGTACTAGTTTGCATTCCCACCAACAGTGTAAGAGGGTTCCTTTTTCTCCACACCCTCTCCAGCATTTATTGTTTATAGACTTTTTTTTTGATTAAATTTAATTTTTTTACTTCACAATATTGTATTGGTTTTGCCTTTTTGATAACAGGCATTTTGACTGGAGTGAGATGGTACCTCATGGTGGTTTTGATTTGCATTTCTCTGATAATTAGTGACGTTGAACATCTTTTCATGTATTTTTTAGCCATCTGTATGTCTTCTTTGGGGAAATGTCTATTTAGTTCTTTCGTCCATTTTTTTGATTGGGTCATTTATTTTTCTGGAATTGAGCTGCATGAGCTGCTTGTATATTTTTGAGATGAATTCTTTGTCAGTAGCCTCATTTACTATTATTTTCTCCCATTCTTAAGGCTGTCTTTTCACCTTGTTTAGTTTCCTTTGTTGTGCAGAAGCTTTTGAGTTTAGTTAGGTCCCATTTGTTTATTTTTGCTTTTATTTCCATTACTCTGGGAGGTGGGTCATAGATGATCCTGCTGTGATTTATGTCAGAGAGTGTTTTGCCTATGTTTTCCTCTAGGAGTTTTATAGTTTCTGGTCTTATGTTTAGATCTTTAATCCATTTTGAGTTTATTTTAGTGTATGGTGTTAGAAAGTGTTCTAGTTTCATTCTTTTACAAGTGGTTGACCAGTTTTACCAGCACCACTTGTTAAAGAGATTGTCTTTTCTCCGTTGTATATTCTTGCCTCCTTTGTCAAAGATGAGATGTCCATAGGTGCATGGATTTATCTCTGGGCTTCCTATTTTGTTCCATTGGTCTATATTTCTGTCTTTGTGCCAGTACCATACTGTCTTGATGACTGTGGCTTTGTAGTAGAGCCTGAAGTCAGGCAGGTTGATTCCTCCAGTTCCATTCTTCTTTTTCAAGATTGCTTTGGCTATTTGAGTTTTTTTTTTTTGTATTTCCATACAAATTGTGAAATTATTTGTTCTTAGCTCTGTGAAAAATACTGTTGGTAGCTTGATAGGGATTGCATTAAATCTATAGATTGCTTTGGGTAGTATACTCATTTTCACTATATTGATTCTTCTGATCCATGAACATGGTATATTTCTCCACCTATTAGTGTCCTCTTTGATTTCTTTCACCAGTGTTTTATAATTTTCTATATATAGGTCTTTAGTTTCTTTAGGTAGATATATTCCTAAATATTTTATTCTTTTTGTTGCAATGGAGAATGGAATTGTTTCCTTAATTTCTCTATTTTCTCATTATTAGTGTATAAGAATGCAAGGGATTTCCATGTGTTGATTTTATATCCTGCAACTTTACTATATTCATTGATTAGCTCTAGTAATTTTCTGGTGGAGTTTTTAGGGTTTTCTATGTAGAGGATCATGTCATCTGCAGAGTTTTACTTCTTCTTTTCCAATTTGGATTCCTTTTATTCTTTTTTCTTATCTGATTGCTGTGGCTAAAACTTCCAAAACAATGTTGAATAGTAGTGGTGAAGGTGGGTACCCTTGTTTTGTTCCTGACTTTAGGGGAAATACTTTCATTTTTTCACCATTGAGGATAATGTTTGCTGTGGGTTTATCATGTATAGCTTTTATTATGTTGAGGTATGTTCCTTATATTCCTGCTTTCTGGAGGGTTTTTATCAGAAATGGATACTGAATTTTGTCAAAGGCTTTCTCTGCATCTATTGAGATAATCATATGGTTTTTATCTTTCAATTTGTTAATGTGGTGTATCACATTGATTGATTTGCAGATATTAAAGAATCATTGCATCCCTGGGATAAAGCCCAGCCCATGATGTATGATCTTTTTATTATGTTGTTGGATTCTGTTTGCTAGAATTTTCTTGAGGATTTTTGCATCTATGTTCATCAGTGATATTGGCCTGTAGTTTTCTTTTTTCATGGCATCTTTGTTTGGTTTTGGTATTAGGGTGATGGTGGCCTCATAGAATGAGTTTGGCAGTTTACTTTCCTCTGCAATTTTCTGGAAGAGTTTGAGTAGGATTAATTTTTGGTAGAATTCACCTGTGAAGCCATCTGGCCCTGGGCTTTCATTTGTTGGAAGATTTTGATTACAGTTTCAATTTCTGTGCTTGTGATGGGTCTGTTAAGATTTTCTATTTCTTCCTGTTCAGTTTTGGAAAATCATACTTTTCTAAGACTTTGACCATTTCTTCCAAGTTGTCCATTTTATTGGCATATAGTTGCTGATAGTAGTCTCTTATGATCCTTTGTATTTCTGTGTTGTCTGTTGTGATTGCTCCATTTTCATTTCTAATTCTGTTGATTTGATTCTTCTCCCTTTTTTTCTTGATGAGTCTGGCTAATGGTTTGTCTATTTTATTTATCTTCTCAATTGGATTATTGACCTAAATGTAAAAGCATTTCCATGGGAAATGTGAGAGAAAACTTTCATAAACATGGAGTTGGTGTAGATTTCTTAGAAAGGCCAGAAAAGCATGGGCCATAAAAATAAATTAAAAACTGGATTTTACTTAAATTAAAAACTGTGTTCTTCAAATGGTGTTAATAAAAACATGGGTAGGTATGGCACACATTGGATGCAAACATTTGTAATAAATGTGTAAAGATATCTCACAAGTCAATAATCAAAAGCAAACAATTCAATGAGAAATGGACAAAAGACTTGACTACACACTTCACAAAGGAAATAAGTGAATGGCCAAAGACGAAAAATGCTCAGCATCGTTAATCAACAGTAAAATGTAAAATTAAGCCATAATAAAGTGTTATCACACATATCCAATCGGTTAAAGTTTTGAAAGTGACAACATCAAATATTAGTGAGGATAGAGAGAAATTGGAACTCATATTTTGCTAGTGGATATATAAAATGGTATAGCTGACTTGTAATTTAACTTATCATTTGACTTAGACATTCTAGTTTTTTATGTTTACCCAGGAATATTGAAAACAAATGCCCACAAATATTTGCAAATAAATGTACATAACATCTTCATTAATAATATACCCAATCGAAACAACACAAATGTTAAACGATACATGAGAAATTGTGATGTATTTATATAATAGACTACCCTTCAGTGAGAAATGAATTATTGCTATGTACAAATACACAGATGAATGAGGAAAAGGCAGATGATCAATAGAAATGGGATTAATATATACAAACCAATATATATAATAAGTAAGCCATAAGGATATAGTGTATAGCACAAGGAATTACAAAAAATTGTAGTTTTTAAGGGCATTTAATCTGTAAAAATCAGAGAAAGCAATGGCATCCCACTCTTGCCTGGAAAATCCCATGGATGGAGGAGCCTGGAAGGCTGAAGTCCATGGGGTTGCTGAGGGTTGGACACGACTGAGTGACTTCACTTTCACTTTTCACTTTCATGCATTGGAGAAGCAAATGGCAACCCACTCCACTGTTCTTGCCTGGAGAATCCCAGGGACGGGGAAGCCCGGTGGGCTGCTGTCTCTGGGGTTTCACAGAGTCAGACACAACTGAAGTGACTTAGCAGCAGCAATCTGTAAAAATACTGAATCAATATACTGTATACCAGGAATTAATATGATACCATAGATAAACTATATTTCAATTAAAAAAATAAATGAGACACAAAAGTATATGTAACATATGATCCCATATTCAGGAAACTCTAGGTTAAATCTAATCTACAGTGAGAGAGAGCAGCTGAGTCTGGGTCTCAGGAGGTGGGAGATGACCAAGAAGGGACACAAGGTGTTCCATACAGTGATGGAGAGGTTTTTTAATACTGATTTTTGTAGAAGTTAACATTTGTCATAACAGGTCAAACTGTGTGCCCAAAATGGATGCATTTTAATGAATGCACATTCAGTTCAGTTCAGTTTAGTTGCTCAGTTGTGTCCGACTCTTTGCGACCCCATGAACTGCAGCACGCCAGGCCTCCCTGTCCATCACAACTCCAGGAGTTCACTCAGATTCATGTCCATCAAATCCGTGATGCCATCCAGCCATCTCATCCTCTGTCATCCCCTTCTCCTCCTGCCCCCAATCCCTCCAAGCATCAGGGTCTTTTCCAATGAGTCTACTCTTCGCATGAGGTGGCCAAAGTACTGGAGTTTCAGCTTTAGCATCATTCTTTCCAAAGAAATCCCAGGGCTGGTCTCCTTCAGAATGGACTGGTTGGATCTCCTTGCAGTGCAAGGGATGCTCAAGAGTCTTCTTCAACACCACAGTTCGAAAGCATCAATTATTTGGTGCTCAGCCTTCTTCAAAGTCCAACTCTCACATCCATACATGACCACTGGAAAAACCATAGCCTTGACTAGATGGACTTCTGTTGGCAAAGTAATGTCTCTGCTTTTGAGTATGCTATCTAGGTTGGTCATAACTTTCCTTCCAAGGAGTAAGCGTCTTTTAATTTCATGGCTGCAGTCACCATCTGCAGTGATTTTGGAGCCCAGAAAAAATAAAGTCTGACACTCTTTCCACTGTTTCCCCATCTATTTCCCATGAAGTGTTGGGACCAGATGCCATGATCTTCATTTTTTGAATGTTGAGCTTTAAGCCAACTTTTTCACTCTCCACTTTCACTTTCATCAAGAAGCTTTTTAGTTACTATTCACTTTCTGCCATAAGGGTGGTGTCATCTGCATATCTGAGGTGATTGATATTTCTCCCGGCAATCTTGATTCCAGCTTGTGTTTCTTCCAGTCCAGCGTTTCTCATGATGTACTCTGCATATAAGTTAAATAAGCAGGGTGACAATATACAGCCTTGACATACTCCTTTTCCTATTTGGAACCAGTGTGTTGTTCCATGTCCAGTTCTAACTGTTGCTTCCTGACCTGCATACAAATTTCTCAAGAGGCAGGTCAGGTGGTCTGGTATTCCCATCTCCTTCAGAATTTTCCACAATTTATTGTGATCCACACAGTCAAAGGCTTTGGCATAGTCAATAAAGCAGAAATAGGTGTTTTTCTGGAACTCTATTGCTTTTTTGATGATCCATCAGATGTTGGCAAATTGGTCTCTGGTTCCTCTGCCTTTTCTAAAACCAGCTTGAACATCAAGGAGTTCATGGTTCACATATTGCTGAAGCCTGGCTTGGAGAATTTGAGCATTACTTTACTAACCTGTGAGATGAGTGCAATTGTGTGGTAGTTTGAGCATTCTTTGGCATTGCCTTTCTTTGGGATTGGAATGAAAACTGACCCTTTCCAGTCCCGTGGCCACTGCTGAGTTTTCCAAATTTGCTGGCATATTGAGTGCAGCACTTTCACAGCATCATCTTTCAGTATTTGAAAGAGCTCAACTGGAATTCCATCACCTCCACTAGTTTTGTTCGTAGTGATGCTTTCTAAGGCCCACTTGACTTCACATTCCAGGATGTCTGGCTCTAGGTCAGTGATCACCCCATCGTGAGTATCTGAGTTGTGAAGATCTTTTTTGTACAGTTCTTCTGTGTATTCTTGCCACCCCTTCTTAATATCTTCTCCTTCTGTTAGGTCCATACCATTTCTGTCCTTTATTGAACCCATCTTTGTATGAAATGTTCCCTTGGTATCTCTAATTTTCTTGAAGAGATCTCTAGGCTTTCCCATTCTGTTGTTTTCCTCTATTTCTTTGCATTGATGGCTGATGGAGGCTTTCTTATCTCTTCTTGCTATTCTTTGGAAATCTGCATTCAGATGTTTATGTCTTTCCTTTTCTCCTTTGCTTTTCGCTTCTCTTCTTTTCACAGCTATTTGTAAGGCCTCCCCAGACAGCCATTTTGCTTTTTTGCATTTCTTTTCCAGGGGGATGGTCTTGATCCCTGTCTCCTGTACAATGTCACGAACCTCATTCCATAGTTCATCAGGCACTCTATCTATCAGATCTAGGCCCTTAAATCTATTTCTCACTTCCACTGTATAATCATAAGGGATTTGATTTAGGCCATACCTGAATGGTCTAGTGGTTTCCCCTACTTTCTTCAATTTCACACCTCTCCAAAGTTGATTTTTAAAATCAGACAAACAGAAAAGTCAAATTACAAATTAAAAACAAAAGAGGAAAATTATTTCTACACAGCCATGGCGAAGTAGTCTCTATTAACAAGTATTAACAATATAAAATATAGCCCCTCAATATAGAAATTACCACAGGCAATTCTAAAATTGAATAAAATGATCCCAGATGGAAGTGTAAGAAGGAATAAATAGCACTGGAAAAGGTAAATATGTAGGTAGAAATGAAACACTTATTTTTATTAGATAAGTGTTTATTTAATAAGTGTGATCATTAAAGTGGGCTTCCGTGGTGGTTTAGACAGTAAAGAATCTGCCTTCAATGCAGGAGACCTGGATTCGATCCCTGGGTCGGGGAAGATCCCCTGGAGAAATGAGTGTCAACCCGCTCTAGTATTCTTGCCTGGGGAATCCCATGGACAGAGACAACATCTTGTGAAGTTTACGACACAGTTGGAAATAAAATAGAGGGCAACAATATAAAAAATATAGAAAGCTGATACATGTACTTAAATGACTGTAAAGGTCTTGGATTGTTTAGAATTTAGCATGGCCTCTAACAGTGATGTTTAGTTAATATACAGCAGATTGCCTGTTATGACATTGCTCTTCTGAGTTGAGTTTTCGAGTTGTGAACACCTGTGAATGGCTTGTCATGCTTCATTAATAATTTCAAAATACCCCAATATCACATAATCAAACATGTGAATATACATCCAGTGGACATCCTTTAGAGGAGTGAAGAAAAGTCTTATATGTCTTGTCCATTAATATGTCACTCAAGGAGAGTCCTTGTCTTCTCTTTATATATAATGATCTTAAGTGCTATCATATGGGCATCTGACCACTTCAAACTTGATTCTGCACAAATTTCAAACACATTTTCAAAATTCTTTTTATGGCTTTCCACTGCCCCTGCTGACTGTGGGTGAAATAGATGCATAGAGTGATACTGAATCTTTTGTTTTGCTGTCCACTCACTAAGTTGTGTCTGACTCTTTGTGATCCCATGGACTGCAACATGCCAGGCTCCCCTGTCCTCCACTATCTCCTGGAGTTTGTTCAAATTCACATCTATTGAGTCTGTTATTCTAACCATCTCATACTCTGCCATCCCCTTCTTTTACTATCTTACTCCTTTTAATATCTTACTACAGGCTGCCTAATATTTCCACATCACCACCACAGAGACACAAAAGAAATGCACATTCTGGCCTTCTTGTGATGGAAGAAGGTAAGTCCTGGCCAATATATATGCATTGTCTGGGCATTAAGATTATCAGAGAATAAAAACAGAGGTGAAAACTTTTGAATTTAGTCTCTTGTGTCCAAAATTTCTTCTTATTAGAACTAAAGGACTCAAAATACATTGTGACCTGGGCTGAAAAGCAGAATCTCTGAGAATTTGGGGCAGACTACAAAACACTGAAATAATCTCTATATTATTCATACATACTCAGTCATATCCGACTCTTTGAGACCCTATGGACTATAGCCCGCCATTCTCCTCTGTCCATGTGATTTCCCAGGCAAGAATACTGGAGTGGGTTGCCATTTTATTCTCCAGGGTATCTTCTCTACCCAGGGATTGAACCTGCATCTCCTGCTTTGGCAAGTAGTTTCTTTACCACTAAGTCACCAGAGAAGTCCGTATTATTTATGCTTGCTGCTGCTGCTGCTGCTGCTAAATCACTTCAGTTGTGTCCGACTCTGTGCGACCCCATAGACAGCAGCTCACCAGGCTCCCCCATTCCTGGAATTCTCCAGGCAAGAACACTGGAGTGGGTTACATGTTATTAATATGAATTACATGCTTGGAGAAATCCTTATTATCTATGTGTGTAGTTTTATTTATTTTCAGATTGTGACTCATTCAACTGCCTAACCTCTGTTAGATGCCATATGGTTTACCATTTCTCCGGATGTATACTTTATGACATTCTAAAACTCACTTGTTTACTTATGTGTTTCATGTATGGATGCTGGACCTTTAGAACATGATTACTGTCTTAGAACACGATTACTGTCTCGATGTTCTGTATTTCCTGTGCCTTAAATATTTTGTTGCTGTTGTTCAGATGCCCAGTCATATCTGACTCTTTGCAACCCCATGAACTGCAGCACACAGGGCCTTAAATATAATACTCATTTAATTAAAAATTTTAAAGGAATTATTGCATTGATTAATTAATTGAGAATGCAGGATTGAATGGATGGACAGTATTAACATTAAGATTATTATGAAAGTCATCATATTCCTTCTGGATTTACCCAGCTTCTTTCCATGATATCTACTTACATCTCATAATTTAACTATGTACTTCTATAATTTAAGATCCCTTTTGGCTACTAGTTAACTCAGAAACTATAACTTTAAGGAATCAATTAGACACATCATGCTATTACAAACAATGTTTTAAAATTTGGGGTTAACAGGGGAATGATAGCATAATAATGAGTCTCCAAGGACAAGTTCAATACTCTATAGCTGTTACTGCAAGGAAAGACCCAAGAGCATACAGGAATATGACACAGGATGTTGAAAGTTTTTCTCAGTTTTCATCATTCCCCAACTGGAATGGAAACATCAACTCTGAATTATTTTATTATTATTAAAATTTTTTTTCCCTTTTGAAAACAGGCCTGATAACTTTTAGGGCATAGTAATGACATAAGGAAGTATTTACAAAATAAAGTTTTCCCAATTAATATTTGAAGATATGAAGAATTCATTATAGAAGTATTAAAATTATACACTATGCATCTTTATTTTCCAGAGATTTTACATGCCATTTGAACTCTCTCAGTTTTTTCTATTTATCTCTTCTCTTATCCCTTTTCAATTGTATGAAGAAGAATTGTAGAAGGAAGGATTATGGGCAGACACTGAGTTTCAGAGTAGCTTTATACTGGGATAATCATATCACATAAGAGACAAATGTCGAAGAAAAGGGGGAAATGTTTAGACTTGTAAAATTTGATGCAATAGCGTTATCTCCTAACTGAAATATCTGACAAACTAGAGTTACTAGGAACTTGAACAAGGAAAGCAGGAATAGCATGGAGAGAAAGAGAAGGCCCCTGTTTAGGAGTAATACCTAATATTATGAGTGTGCATCAGAAATTGGGTCCCTAAGAAAGTAAAAAAGTATATTGGGAAATAGAAATGGCCTATAGCACAGAAAGCATCCTAAAGAAAGGAGAGAAACACTTATAAATATGGATTACTACAGGATAAGACAATATTTTTTCTTGAGAAGTCCACAACTTAATATGGAGCATGTAAATAAACAGTGTGATGAAGCATTTAGAATCTAAATCACGCAAAGGTAAGGTAGCTAGTGTGCTTTTCATAGTATATGGGGAGAAAAGTAGTTTATAAGAAATTGCATTTGATATATAAAATACAACTGTACAAAATTATCTGCTTTGTTATTTCAATGATTATTGATCATTGATATTGTCCTCACCAAACACTTAAAAGTTTCCTCATATTTAGTAATAGCAATGTAAGGTAAAGTTTAACATCATGGGCTTTGGTGCAGGATATCTGGGGTTAAGCCTTGACCATATTCCTTACTAACCTTATTTGAGCAAGCAACCTAATCATCTTTAGTTTTCTCACTTTATATATCAACAGTACAGATCTCATAGGGTTCTTGTAATGATTAAATTATAAAGTGTCTAGTATATTCTAAGCTCAGTAATATTTATATTTTTGCCTCTGAATTGTTCTAGAATAATTTAATTTGGTACAATGTTATTTTCATTGATTTTATAATTATTAAGTTCCTTGAAAACTAATAAATATGACCATATAAAATTTATCAAAATAGCTAATCAGAATAATTACATTGTGAATAATGGTGATAATCATGACTATAATTTATTATCAGCAATTTAAAGAAAGCTACATTCATGCATCTACCAAATATTATGTCAGTGGCTAGAGAGTCACTGAAATAAATTGTAGAAGGAAAGATTCTGAGAATCAGATTATCTGGCTGGTGGTCACATGTTTTAATTTTAAAACTTAAAGAATTTATTGTGACTTGATTTTGCTCAAGCACATTTACTTCAACTAAATCATTTAATCTCTGAACAGTATTGCCAGAGAAGGTCTTTAACAGATGAGAAATTGAGGTACAGTCACATCTTCATGGTTATATGTGAAAGTCCACTAGTATGGGCTGTGTAGCTATGCACTGTTTTTTTTTTTTTTTAGGGTGTTTTGTCTTTACTAGACCTTATTTTTCTTTTTTTAAAATTTTATTTATTTTTTAAATTATTATTATTGCTTTTTTTACTTTACAATACTGTATTGGTTTTGCCTTAACTTGTAAAAGAAATATGTTGAAATCCCATGATACCAAGTGACTTAATTACACTTTAATTATTCTACTTTCTAAATAGGAAGCACCCTTGGCTCCAGCCTGCAATGTATGGTGTCCCTGTCTCAGAAGAGGCTGAGGTTTGGTGAATCTAAGGAGCTCTCTGGGCAGCACGACCGTTATCACCACCAATAGTGAAAAAACCCAGCATAGAATGATTGTGCTGAATATGGGCATCTGGTCCAGTAATACAAGAATTTAAAGTCAGATTGTGTGATGGAGACTGAAGGTATTTGATGGTAGCTTTGTCCTGATCACACTGACCAAACCTGAGAAACCGCAGGGCTCTCTGAAGGTGGTGATGGTTCCCAGTCTCTGAAAGGAGTCTGTCAGAGCCACAGCTTATCCTGGCAGACCTATCTAGAGAGACAAGTTGCTCAGAAGTCTGGGACTCTTTCAGTGTGGCAGCACCGACCAGGGTCAAGATGTCCTGGGAACAGGACTAGTTACCTTGGGACCTTCATGCAAACAGACACACACGTAGACACAGACAAACACACACACACACACACACACACACACACACAGCCACAAAAAGAACCGAGGAGGCAGGTGCACAGCTGCATCCATAAGTAAATGACCTCTGATAATTGTTGCTGTCCTTGAACAGTGTTAACAGTGTCCCCAGATTCTAAATCCCCGTGTTTGTGTGCATAAGACATAAACAAAAAAGCATATTATCAACTTAAGAATATATAAATAAGTCACTCCTCTGCATCAGAGATCTAGGCTGAATATTTACTTTTTAAAAAGGTAGAAAGTAAAGTCGCTCAGTTGTGTTTGACTCTTTGCGACCCCATGGACTGTAGCTCCTCCGTCCATTGGATTTTCCGGGTAAGAATACTGGAGTGGGTTGCCATTTACTTCTCCAGGAGATCTTCCCGACCTAGGGATCGAACCAGGTTTCCTGCACTGTGGGCAAATTCTTTACCATCTGAGCCACCAGGGAAGCCCTTAAAATGGCGACATGAAATGATGTTACATGTCAACTATATGTCAATAAGAGTGGACAAAATGTAACATAAATGTACTACAGAGAAATGAGTTCATAGATCAAAATTTAAGCATGTTTATTGTAAATAAAAAATTTATAGTTTTAAAAAATTCTCAAAGAAATCTGTGAAACAGATATTTCTTACTAAGTACTTTGAATAAAGTTTAACACTGAGAACTATATACATTGTACATTTCATGTTGATGAAATTATATTACTATATTATATTATTTTATTACTATTTTTTAAATAAGCATATGTACAGTGCAGAGATTATTTGCTCTGTTAATATGCTACTTTGTCTTTAAGCTTCAACAGAGCTTTTTTCACGTCCTTGTTCCTCAGGGTGTAGACCACAGGGTTCAGAAGGGGCGTCATCACAGTGTAGAAAACAGCCACAATCCTGTCCATAGCCTCCTTGGAGCCTGGTCTCAGGTAAATGAAAACAAGGGGAACATAGAAGCAAAGAACCACAGTGCAGTGGGAAGCACAGGTCTGGAAGGCTCTCCATCTCCCCTCTGAGGTGCGGATCTTCAGGATGGAATGGACGATGGACACGTAGGACAACACTATCTGGACGTGTCTGCACAGGCCAGTTTGAGGATGGGTGATGTGTCGCAGAAGTAATGCTGGATCTGTTTGGGCCCACAGAAGGGCAAACAGAACATCAGTGTGGTCTGGACAGCAGAGTGCAGAGAACCTCTGAGCCACATGGTTGTGGCCAGGATGGCACAAGTCCTCCCACTCATTATGCTGGCATACCTGAGCGGGTAACTGATGGCCAGGAAGTGGTCATAGGACATGACGGTGTAGAGGAAGCACTCGGTGCTGCCCAGGAAGTGGAAGGAGTAGAGCTGGGCCACACAGTGGGAAAGGAGACAGGACTGCCTTCTGGGGCCACCAGGATCATCAGCATTTTGGTCATGGTGACTGTGGAGAATGACATATCAGTGAAGGACAGGTGGGTCAGGAAGTGTAGTACATGGGGGTGTGCAGGCAGGGATTCACTATAATCACCAGCAGGATGAGAAGGTTCTCCACAACAGTGAGGACATAAACCACCAGGAAGATTCCAAGGAGGAATGTGTCCAGCTCTGGTGCATGCGGAAGGCCCGTGAGTGTGAACATTGTCACTAGGCTCACATTTGTCATTTCTCCACGTTTTTGCTCTCTCTCTGTGGGAATATCAAAAGTGCCCATTATTAAGGGAGAACTGAGAACCCATTCTCTAGATAGAAGCTGCATCATTCAATGTTGATAATTCTAAAGTCATACTCAACTTTATTATGAAGCTTCTTTGAAAAAAGTAATGAGATGATTTCATCATCATCCTCTCTCTCTCTCTCTCTCTCACACACACACACAGATATGCAAAATAAAGTGGAGAAATTCTGTGCATTCATCTATTGGTGTATCATAAACTACCACAAATTCGGTAGCATAAAACAATTCAAATTTACTGTCTTAAAGGTTTTTTGAGTCAAGTCAGCTGGGTTTTCCTGCTCAAGGACTCACCACATAGAAATCAAGGTATTGGCTGAGTCTGAAATCTTGTCTGAGGCTCACGATCCACTTACAAGCTTATTGAAGTTGTTGTTATTCAGTTCCCTGAAACTTTGGGACTGCTCAGTAAATGATAGTGAACCACACAGCACTGTGCCTTTTATTACAAAATTGCCATATATATAATATATGATATATGTGCATGCATAATATATATTATACATGTATATAATATATATTATATATGTGTATATATATAGAGAAAAAATAAATAAATTCTCACTGTGCTATAAAGACTTCTCAATTTCAAAAGCTACAACTTCAAGGAAAATTTCATCACTGGTATTGGTACTTGTGTCTCATTAATACCACTTCCTGTTTATATAGGAAATACTCTTAAAGCAGGTTAAGAATCTAAACTTCAATAGAGAATTCTACAATCTCCAATACAATCAATAAAATACCAACCCTCATAAGATTGTTGGTATGATGCTTGTCTTATGTGAGACTATGGTTTATGAGGCTCTAAGAACAGAGCTCATATGTGTTCTCCCAGCTACAATCCACTGGGTAGGGGCTGGTTTCTAACATGCATATTTCAGTCTTAAATATGAAAGTAGTGTTAGAGATGATATCCCTCCCCCCATCTTCCACTCCTCATACTTGTAAATCCAGGTGATGCCCTCACAACAGAAGATAATTCCTTCAAATATCTGATGCATATTTAAAGCCTACTACCTGTGACAAGAAAGACAGAACCAATGAAAGAATAAAGGGCCTATGCCATCTGGAAGTCAAGAAAAGTAGGAATTGTTTACAGTGGGAAGTGAGGAAGAGATGATGCTTGTAATTTAATGCGAAATATTGTTGAGATCAAGATTGTTATTATTTTTTGAGCAATGACTCACCAACATAGGAGAAACAACATTCTCTGTTCTTAACAAAACCCATAAAAATGATATCTCCAGACAATGTGGCTTGAGATACAATAAAGCTATATTTTTAAAAAAAGAGAATAAATAACAGACTTATCCTAATCACCTATATGGATATCAGAACTCAAAAAAATGGAAATTTTTACTGTACCAGTGGGATTTCACCATCAGAATACATCACATTTAGATTAGATAAAGTATGAAAATTTTCATCAGGTGAATTGCAAGGTAACCTGAGACAGGAGTATCAGTGAAAGGTATCAGTGTTTGACTTGTCTGTTAATGTAATAGCAACTTAGTCCCTCTTCATAGGTCCTTCATAGGTCCCATATATATACAAACAGTATATATATATATCGGAGAAGGCAATAGCACCCCACTCCAGTACTCTTGCTTGGAAAATCCCATGGACGGAGGAGCCTGGTAGGCTGCAATCCATGGGGTCGCTAAGAGTTGGACACGACTGAGCGACTTCACTTTCACTTTTCACTTTCATGCATTGGAGAAGAAAATGGCAACCCACTCCAGTGTTCTTGCCTGCAGAATCCCAGGGACGGGGGAATCTGGTGGGCTGCCATCTATGGGGTCACACAGAGTTGGACATGACTGAAGTGACTTAGCATAGCATAGCATATATATATATATATATATATATATATATATATATATGTATTTATGTTGCATATACAGTTGACCTTTGAAAAATGCATGGCTTAGTGACATCAACTTCTCACTCAGCTCCTTCACAGTCAAAAATCCATATATAACTTTTTACCCCCAGAAATTTCTCTACTAATAGCCTACTATTGACCAGAAGCCTAATAGAGAACATAGCAGTCAATTAACACATATTTTGTATGTTATATGTATTATATACTATATTCTTATAATAGAGTAAGCTAAACAAAAGAAAATGTTATGAAGAAAATCATAAGGATGAGAAAGTACACTTACGTACTGTGTTATGGATACTATAAGTGTATGTCAACTGTTTACAAACAGAATCATCTGTGTGTCACCATGCACACCAATATTGTCTTATAGAATAGAAGACACCGTAGATGTTATACATATTACTAACACTAGATCTCAAAAATGAAAAGATAAAGTGAAAAGATTCATATTTATTTGCAACTATAACAATTCATGACTTCCTTGGTGGCTCTGCAGTAAAGAATCCACCTGCCAATGCAGGAGACACGAGTTCAATCCCTAGGTCAGGAAGATCCACTGGAGGAGGCAATGGCAACCCACTCCAGTATTCTTGCCTGGAAAATCCCATGACAGAGGAGCCTGGCAGGCTACAATCCATGGGGGTGTAAAAGAGTAAGACTCGACTTAGTGACTGAAAAAACAAACAAAATAGTAACAATTCATGCATTAATGAAGAAGCAGCTATATGATTGCTTTAAGGTAGCCTGGCCCATATATTAATCAATGAATTCTTAGAAAATTCTTATGTCAGACTGTATTACAGTTATATCCCTTCCGTTCAATTCAGTTCAGTCGCTAAGTCATGTCCGACTCTTTGCAACCCCATGAATCACAGCATGCCAGGCCTCTCTGTCCATCACCAAATCCCGGAGTTCACTCAAACTCATGTCCATTGAGTCAGTGATGCCATCCAGCCATCTCATCCTTTGTCGTCCTCTTCTTCTCCTGCCCCCAATCCCTCCTAGCATCAGAGTCTTTTCCGATGAGTCAACTCTTCACATGAGGTGGCCAAAGTACTGGAGTTTCAGCTTTAGCATCAGTCCTTCCAAAGAACACCCAGGACTGATCTCCTTTAGAATGGACTGGTTGGATCTCCTTGCAGTCCAAGGGACTCTCAAAAGTCTTCTCCAACACCACAGTTCAAAAGCATCAATTCTTCAGCACTCAGCTTTCCTCACAGTCCAACTCTGACATCCATATGTGACCACTACACAGTATTAAGAACATTATTACTTCTTTTTTTTTTTAAACCACTTATTGGTGATGGTAGGCTAATACAGTTTGTTCCATGATTATGGAAAGAGGCATTCTGTATGGTAATATAAGTCTTTGAAAGCAAAGTTATGATATGGTTCAAAAACTAACGGGTTTCCACAATGTTAGCTTTATATTAAATATCTCTCACCTTATGCCTATATGAAAGTGAAAGGGTTAATTGCTCAGTCGTGTCTGACTCTTTGCGGCCCTTCAGACTATAGTCCGCCAGGCTCCACAGTCCATGGCATTCTCTAGGCTACAATACTGGAGTGGGTTGCCATTCCCTTCTCCAGGGATCTTCCTGACCCAGGAATTGAACCTGAGTCTCCCACATTGCAGGCAGATTCTTTACCATTGAGCCACCAGGGAAGCCCTATGCCTATATATGAATATCTACATATAATTTATGCATTTGTAACATACCTTTTTCTTATTTTTTTCAATATTTCTAGGCTATACTTGGAGAAGGCAATGGCAACCCACTCAGTACTCTTGCCTGGAAAATCATGGGTGGAGAACCTGGTAGGCGACAGTCCATGGGGTCGCTAAGAGCCGGACGTGACTGAGCAACTTCACTTTCACTTTTCACTTTCGTGTATTGGAGAAGGAAATGGCAACCCACTCCAGTGTTCTTGCCTGGAGAGTCCCAGAGACGGGGGAGCCTAGTGGGTTGCCGTCTATGGGGTCGCACAGAGTCGGATGCGAATGAAGCGACTTAGCAGCAGCAGCAGCAGCAGGCTATACTACTTGTGATTTTTTTCAAATTGTTGAAAAGCTCCAAAAATATTTCCAATATATTTATTGGAAAGTCTGCATGTAAATAGATCACAGTGTTCAAACCCCTGTTACTGAAAGGTCAACATAAGAGAGAGAGAGACTTGATAGCCTTATTTAGGTGGAAGTCTAACAATCCCCAAGTAACTTATGTCTGAATGAAAGCTTAAGAAGGAAAATAAGGGGAAACAAGAGAAATCTACCTTTCTAAGAAATTACCTTCCAGTATGTGATGTCTTTCAACATAAAACTCATGTCCCTTTTTAGTTCTTTTTTAACCAAAATTTTAAGCCTTCTATATGCTATGTTGAGGTATTTGTTTGCAGGTTACTAATAGAAGAACAGGTACTATTCTATTTGCTTGGTGAGAAAGAATGATTACTCTCTGTTCAAGGCCCCAACTAGTTTATGTGCAAAGAATGGAAACTAACACAGCTAGATGGGTAGGAGATTAACTTGATTTAGTGTCTCAGGGGATAGAATTACTCTTGGGTCTTCAGATTCCCTTGATGAGCAGAAAAACAAAAGAAAGAGATTAATAAAAGGTTTTTAATAATCATACTTATATTTCCTATGTGTTTGTTATTTGAACCCTCTTGAGTTCATGTCGTTTTGGAACAAATATTTATATCTAAGAAGAAAGGTGATGCAAGTAGACTCATAACAGATTCCTCTCAACTTAAAATGGCCCAGCATCCATATTATTCATCACCAGCTGGCATTCTCCATCTCACTGTCACTCTCTTCCACCATCTTCTTCAGGTGTTTTAAAACATCTTTCAAATTTCTTTTTTTAATATATAGAATTTTAGTGTGGCTTTTCCTAAAGAAACCTAAAGAGGCATAATTATTTCCAAGTTCACAATTAATAATCAAATTCTATTGCTGTCATTTCATTGCTTTTACAAGTATGACTAAAACACATTATATTCTTTAAGGGTATCTTATTTTGCAAATTAGCTTTTCATAAACTTTCTTTTAGAGTTATAATCATTTTATTGATTCATCTGAACTTTTTCAAATTAAAAGTACTAATTCAAGTTATAAATATCAACATCTTACTGACTTAGATGAAAGAAATGTTTCCTCTGACATCTGTTTGTAGGTTATTCTTTGGAAAAAATGATGATAGTTTCCAAATTTAAATATATTTATATACACTCTCAAATCCAGTAATTTCACACCAGAAATCTATCTCATGAAAACAAAAGCAGTAGTACATAAGTAGATATATTCAAACTCCTGTGTTAACACATGATTTCTGATGGCAAGACAACTGAAAATCTAGTGAATATTCCCAAAGAGAAATGGGTAAATAAAATATGGTACTGCTACATCATGAAATATAAAGCAGTTATTTAAAATACTGAAATATAACAACAGCAGTTAACTTTGAGTGGTTTTCAGGAGATACCACGATATTTTTGGGGGGTGGTATGTGATATACAGAAGTGTAGTTAGCATTGTGCCATTTTTGTAAAGCAAGAAAGACAATTTGTGTGTCATGAAAGCATAGAGAAAGAAGCTTAAGGATAGACTATTTGTTTTATTGGAGTACAGTTTCTTTACAATGTTGTTTTAGTTTCTGCTGTTAAGCAAAGTGAATCAGCTATAAGTATACATATACCCCCTCTTCCTTGGATTTTCTTCCCATTTAGGTCACCATAGAGTGTTGAGTAGAGTTCCCTATGCTATACAGTCAGTTCTTACTAGTTATCTGTTTTATACACAGTACTGATAGTGTATATATGTCAATCCCAATCTCCCAATCCACTGCACCCTCCCCTTGGTATCCACATGTTTGTTCTCTATGTCAGGAGTAGAAGGATATAAATGAGCTTATTAAACTAATCTGGGGTTGAGGTGTGTGAGTGATTAAAAATAGTTTAAACATATAAAAATAATATAACATTAATTATGTAATTACTTTTAATTACATGCATTAGTATGTACTAATGGAGAAACTGTACTCCAATAAAACAAATAGTCTATCCTTATGCTTCTTTCTCTATGCTTTCATGACACACAAATTGTCTTTCTTGCTTTACAAAAATGGCACAATGCTAACTACACTTCTGTATATCACATACCACCCCCCAAAAATATCGTGGTATCTCCTGAAAACCACTCAAAGTTAACTGCTGTTGTTATATTTCAGTATTTTAAATAACTGTTTTATTTAATGTGCATTGTTGTATGCATAAAGAAATCAGAAAATATAAAAATTGTATATTGATCTACTGACTTGGAGGGAAGTCCATAATATAGAATTTAAGTGAAAAAAGTAAACTAAACAAAATCTCATATTTCAGTTAAAACATACTCTTTCACACACACACCCCCACATAACAAACAATCCAGAAAAGCCAAAGACCAAACTTGTAAACGGAATAGGAATCAGGTAGAATTATTCCAAAATCACTCCTAATGAATATCTGGTGAGGGTCCACTGCTGTCTCCATGGAGCTCAGCCCCAGAGGGCCACCATCACCACCAACGTAAATCCCCTAAAGCCCTGTTGTCATGAAGTCAGCCCTGCCTTTCAAACTGTGTTGCCAGTGCTGTCATTGGTTTCATTGATTGGTGTCATTGATTTCATCCCCTCTTGGACTCCCAACCACTGGACCAGCCGGGAAGCACCTATATTTTTCTTAGTTTAGAACGTTGCCTTTGTGTTGAGTCATTTCATTCACTAAGACTGCTGTTCATGTTTCACTGAATTTTGAAAACACAGTAAAGTTTGTACATATTTTTTACTTTATACATTTAGAATCAAAATACTCAAGTCTCAGCTCTACCACTTATAAATCATAATTTGGAACAAGCATGAACATCTCTGAGCCTCAGTTCATCATCCATGAGATGGGAACTGGGGTCCCCTTCCCTAATTCCCTCACTATTCTTCCCTGAGGAACACACAGCCTGACAGATGCAACAGTGCAGAGGAAACTGCAGCACGACCCCTAAGAGCAATCGTGACACCCTATGCGTTCTCCTATTAATGTGTGAGGTGGGTCTACTAAACCTCATGCCACAGGGGCACTTCAAACTGCCCAGGTGATTCCACCAATCTCCCACTTATTGAAGAAGAGGGAGTTTCTGCCTTAGAACGTACAACTTCTCCATTGAGCAAGCTTTTAATATTTAAAGGTGCCTATTTTGATGGACATGAGTTTGAGCAAGCTCTGGGGGTTGGTGATGGACAGGGAAGCCTGGCGTGCTGTAGTCCATGGGGTCACAAAGAGTTGGACATGACTGAGTCACTGAATTGGACTGAACTGATTTCGTATACCAAACCCAGCATATAAAGCAGCAACTTCATCTGGTGCCAGGCTGACGATACAGGTAAATGTCCCACTGCTTGAGAGAAAAGTCAGTTGTGCCAGATTTGGGGAAACACTGTGTCTGTCCTCAACATGGACATCAATTCACCAGAGTCAAATTTCAGTAAAAATTTTCAGAATATAGTAATAATTTAGAGTAAATATGACTGATTTTAGATTCTATTTATGGGTTGTATGCAACTCCACTATGCTGTAATGAGAAAAAAATACCCTGATGGCTTTCTGTCAGCTGTGACATTCAGCCCAGTGCACAAATTACCAAAAATGCATACAAAATGGCTGTTTCATTTGTTGTAGCTTCTACACAATTAAATGGATGATTGACTCAATAGCTATTTCTTATCGTTGGATTCAATGAATAATTCCTGCTTGGTCTTGCCCGTCGGGTGCTGAAACCAAGAACCATGTACTTGAATGTGCTTGGAAAGATTAAAAGTGGGTTGTGTGTCCTCTTTGACATAAATCACAGCCAGATCCTCTTTGGCCCACCTCCTAGAGTAATGAAAATAAAAACAAAAATAAACAAATGGGACCTTGAAACCTAAAAGCTTTTGCAAAGCAAAGAAAACAATAAATAAAATTAAAAGATAACCCTTGAAATGGGAGAAAATAATTGAAAATAAAACAACTGATAAAGGATTTTCCTCCAAAATATAACAGCAGCTCATACAGCTCAATACCAGGAAAAAAAAAAAAAATCAAAAAATAGGCAGAAGACCTAAACAGACATTTCTCCAAAGAAGACATAGAGATAGCTAATAAACATATGAAGAGAGGCTCAGCATCTCTAATTATTAGAGAAATGTAAATCAAAACTACAATGAGGTATCACCTCACACCAGTCAGAATGGCCATAATCAAAATATCTACCAAAAAAAAAAAAAAAAAAAGCTGGAAAGCATGTGGAGAGAAGGGAACCTTCTTGCACTGTTGGTGGGAATATAAATTAATACAGACACTATGGAAAATAGTATGAAGGTTCCTTTAAAAACCAGGAGTAAAGCTACAGCATGACTCAGTAACTGCATTACTGGGTATATATACTGAGGAAACGATAATTGAAAAAGACACATGCCCCAATGTCCATAGCAGCACTGTTTATAATAGCCAGGATATGGAAGCAACCTGTCCATCAACATCAGGAAGATGTCCATCAACAGATGAATGGATAAAGAAGATGTGGTCCATGTATACAATGGAATATTACTCAGCCACAAAAAAGAAGAAAATTTGAGTCAGTTCTCATGAGGTGGATGAGCCTAGAGAATACTGGAGTGGGTTGCCATTTCCTTCTCCAGGGGATCTTCCTGATGCAGGGATTGAAGCTCGGTCTCCCGCACTGCAGGCAGACTCTTTACCATCTGAGCCACCGGGGAAGACCATACAGAGTGAAGTAAGTCAGAAAGAGAAAAACAAATATTGTATATTAATGCATATATATGGAATCTAGAAAAATGGTACTGATGAACCTATTTGCAGGGCAGCAGTGGAGATGCAGACATAGAGAACAGACTTGTGGACACAGTGGTGGTAAGAGAGAGTGGGTCGAATGGAGAATGTAGTATAGACATATCTACACTATCATGTGTAAAACAGATAGCTGTGAGAAGTTGCCATATTACACAGGGAGCCCAACCAGGAGCTCTGTGATGACCTACAGCGGTGGAATGGGGAGGGGGAGGGAGGCTCAAGAGGGAGTGGATGTATATATGACTGATGTGTATTGTCGTATGGCAGAAACCAACACGACATTGTAAAGCAATTTTTCTTCAATTAAAATATAAATTTTAATAAAAGGGAAAAAGTGGGTTGTGTGCCATGCAATTGGTTAGGCAGTGATCTAATAAAATGCAAGATTTGAAGGCACTGAGAGTGTGTGTGTGTGTGTGTGTGTGTGTGTGTGTGTGTGCGCGCGCCGGCGCGCACGCGCAGGGAGGCAGCATAAGGAGGAGAGTATAATGGGGTTCAATAAAGTTGGGAGTTCAGGAACTAAAGGTACATAGAATGCCTTTTACTTCCGGTTTTCTTCAGCCCTTAGCCACAGTGCACTCTGGTCACACTCATTCTAAAGCGGAACCTGACAACAACAGTAGCTCACTTAGAGCTACTGAACGTTAAACACATTCAGAATATCCTCAGGGAATTTTCTGGTCCTTAACGAGGAGGAAGACTTTGTTACATTTTGAAAACCAGAGCTTTCAAATTGACCAGGCTGGTACATAGGCACAGGAGGATCCTATGGCATACCTGCTTGATTCTCAGCTGTGCCAACTTTGACGGAATCATATATTCCCTCATAGATCCTTTTATACCATTTTATAAAAGGGCAAAAAAAAAAAATCCTCTACAAATGACAGTTCTATGCTGTGCATGTAAAACTGATCTTTTTTTCCCTGACACATCCCTTCCTTTTGAAAGAAGCCCAAATAGCCATATAGTACTTATATGCACTAAAAAAATCAAACTGCCTCTGCTGAAACTTAGTTGCCATCCCTTAGTTTTTAATCTGTATGCATGTCTGTTTTTCTGATTAATTTTATGCAAAATAATCCAAAAGAATGAAACCTAATTTTAAAGAAAAATTTTTTTCTGATATTAAATAGGTTTCATTTGTATTTTAGTCTCATCAAATAAAAGATTAATGATAACTTAAACCCACACTTTGGGTCACTTCAAATACTAATGAAATATACGACAGATTGAACATACTCTGTGATATCTACCAAGGTTCTCAAACAGCACAACTGTTTACCTATTGAGATACACTTTTCTTTCAATCTGGAAAATATTTTTTTCAGAAAAGTTACTAAAAGAAAAGCAAAAAGAAAAAATCCAACCCAGATGAACTATTTCATATACCAAGAACTAGTTAAGTGAAAATCAAGCATATTAATATTGGAGTCAGGGAATGAGATATGAGTGGTCATTTAGAACCAAAAGTCAAGGATTTAGCAGTGCTGAACATCTAAAAACAAGCAAGCAAGCCAACAATCCAGATATGTTAAATTTCAAAATATCTAAATATTGAGTGGAGACTAGAAAAACAACAAAGTAATAAATGTTATTACATTCTCTTGTTGTTGTTCAGTTGCTAAATCATGTCTGACTCTTTGTGACCCCTATGGACTGCAGCAGGCCATGCTTCCGTGTTCTTCACCATCTTCCAGAATTTGCTCAAGTGAAGTTGTTCAGTCATATCTGACTGTTTGCAACCCTGTGGACTGTAGCTTGCCAGGCTCCTCTGTTCATGGGATTTTCCAGGCAAGAATACTGGAGTGGGTTGCCATTTCCTTCTCCAGGGGATCTTCCTGACCCAGGGATTGAAGCTGGGTCTCCCACACTGCAGGCAGACTCTTCACCATCTGAGCCACCAGGGAAGACCCGGAGTTTGCGAAAACTCCTCCATTGGATTGGTGATACCATCCAACCATCTCATTCTCTATTATCCCTCTCCTCCTGCCCTCAATCTTTCCTAGCATTAGGGTCTTTTCCAATGAGTTGGCTCTTCATATCGGTGGCCAAAGTATTGGAGCTTCAGCTTTATATCCACCCTTCCAATGAATATTCAGTGTTGATTTCTTACATGTTTAAATTCTCTCTTGGCATCATAATAAGGATTTTTGATCATCTTTTTGCCTGTTTTCTCAAAAGAAAAAAAACAACAACATCTAATTCTAAAAAAAGATACTGTAAAAATTAGCTTATTCATTAAATATTTCTTTCAAATTGCCATTGCTCTTCCAGGTGCCATTTGTGGATTTTGTACTAAAAAAATCCATGTAAGAGTAGCATAAAGAAGCCAACAAAACAAGGAATGGTTTTATTTTTCCTGGGTCCCACAAGTCCTTTCAGTTTAACTTTTTAATATCAAATAACAAGCTTTCATCCTATCTAGAGAAATCCTATGACCCTCATAATATTTTGAGAATCTTCCAGAAAGAAGAGTCATAGAAAAAGTTTGTTTTTTCCTTACCATTTACTTTTTTTTTGAATTTTTCTTTTTTTAAAAAATTAAAAAAAATTATTATTATTATTTTTAACTTTACAATATTGTATTGGTTTTGCCATACATCAACATGCATCCACCATGGGTGTACACGTGTTCCTCATCCTGAACCCTCCTCCCATCTCCCTCCCCATACCCTCCCTCTGGGTCATCTCAGTGCACCAGCCCCAAGCTTCCTGTATCCTGCATCGAACCTGGACTGATGATTAATTTCTTATATGATATTATACATGTTTTAATGCCATTCTTCCAAATCATCCCCCACCCCCCCAGAGTCCAAAAGACTGTTCTATACATCTGTGTTTCTTTTGCTGTCTCACATACAGGGTTGTTGTTACCATCTTTCTAAATTCCATATATATGCGTTAGTATACTGTATTGGTGTTTTTCTTTCTGGCTTACTTCACTCTGTATAATAGGCTCCAGTTTCATCCACCTCATTAGAACTGATTCAAATGTATTCTTTTTAATGGCTGAGTAATACTCCATTGTGTATATGTACCCCAGCTTTCTTATCCACTCATCTGCTGATGGACATCTAGGTTGCTTCCATGTCCTGGCTATTATAAACAGTGCTCTGATGAACATTGGGGTACACGTGATTCCTAATTTGAATTTTGATTAACAGTAACTATGTTATCTTTTTAAGAGGTCATCCTTTCTCTTCCTGGTTCCCCACGAATTGGTCTTAATTCTAAAAATCACTGTTAATGTGTGATCATTGTGTATTATAAGTTTTAATAGAAGCTTTATGGACAGTGGAGGATAATTACAGTATTCTACAGCTCAAGATACAGATTTAGAATGAAATACAGCTTCTAAATCTCATTGTCCATTCTCTTGAGGGACTTCTTACTTACTGACTGTGTCTCTTTGGACCATGGACAAATGACATGTTCATGAAAAATTTTCATGCCATGCTTTGTTCTCTAAATTACAGGATCCCCAAAATATTTCCTTTTTTATATAAAAAGTCAGCTTTCAAAGCAAATGTTTTCTCATGTGTTATACAAATAGCATAATAGAAAGAGTGGTAGATTTGAAATATGAGGCTTATAGTCTATTCTAGACTTTTTTTTTAAATAAAGCAGCTGTGTGATTTTAACTAAATGAATAATATTTTTTTCAGTATTCTATCCATATGTTAAATATATATTGAAAATCTATTGTGCTTCTTTGACTGTAGAAGGTAAATATGAAATCTCTGAGGTAAATATGAAACCAGCTTATTGAATGATGTTCACGGCTACAAAGTGGGGTATATTACATAGTTTTTATGGATCTGCTATAATTGTGAAACTGGCATTTGAGTCATAGTACTGACCACAGTAGGGAGAAAGAAAAGAGTTAGGACAGATGATCTGATTCATGCTTCTGCTGGCACTAGTGGCATTTAAGAAACCACCAATGTACAAGGTGTTACTTTATTGATCATTCAAATTAGACTTCAAAAAGACTTTAAACTCACACTAGTGCTACTTTATTGATTGTTAGCAGTACCGTTCATCTTCCAAGTGAAAAAAATCCATAATGATAATTTTAAAATAAAAGAGACAAAGAAGACATACAGATGCCTAACAAACACATGAAAAGATGCTCAACATCACTCATTATCAGAGAAATGCAAATCAAAACCACTATGAGGTACCATTTCACACCAGTCAGAATGGCTGCGATCCAAAAGTCTACAAGTAATAAATGCTGGAGAGGATGTGGAGAAAAGGGAACCCTCTTACACTGTTGGTGGGAATGCAAACTAGTACAGCCACTATGGAGAACAGTGTGGAGATTCCTTAAAAAACTGGAAATAGAACTGCCTTATGATCCAGCAATCCCACTGCTGGGCATACACACTGAGGAAACCAGAAGGGAAAGAGACACGGGTACCCCAATGTTCATCGCAGCACTGTTTATAATAGCCAGGACATGGAAGCAACCTAGATGTCCATCAGCAGATGAATGGATAAGAAAGCAGTGGTACATATACACAATGGAGTATTACTCAGCCATTAAAAAGAATACATTTGAATCAGTTCTAATGAGGTGGATGAAACTGGAGCCTATTATACAGAGTGAAGTAGGCCAGAAAGCAAAACACCAATACAGTATACTAATGCATATATATGGAATTTAGAAAGATGGTAACAACAACCCTGTATGTGAGACAGCAAAAGAGACACTGATGTATAGAACAGTCTTATGGACTCTGTGGGAGAGGGAGAGGGTGGGAAGATTTGGGAGAATGGCATTGAAACATGTAAAATATCATGTATGAAATGAGTTGCCAGTCCAGGTTTGATGCACGATACTGGATGCTTGGGGCTAGTGCACTGGGATGACCCAGAGGGATGGTATGGGGAGGGAGGAGGGAGGAGGGTTCAGGATGGGGAACACATGTATACCTGTGGTGGATTCATTTTGATATTAGGCAAAACAATTATGTAAAGTTTAAAAATAAAATAAAATTAAAAAAAATTACCTACAAGTAGGAAAAAAAATAAAATAAAAGAGAATAACTTGTTTCTTAATGCTTTTCTTAAATGAGAAACATAAGGAAAACATAAGAAAATTGTGACAATGGAGATGAAAAGACCTAAAAATAGGAACAATTTGAGAGAAGAGTCAGATTTCCTTCCCCATGGTGAGAAATAGGATGAGAAAGCTGCCACTAAAATTATTAAAAATAAACACATGGACTCTTCTGTCCTATGACAGCCTGCACAGAGACATTGATCCTAATCAAAATTTTCCCCTGCCCAGGGTTTTTCTCAGAGCAAGTTTAACATCCTTGTTTCTCAGACTATAAATTAAGGGATTCATCATGGGAACCACATTGGTGTAAAAGACAGAAGAGATTTTCCCCACATGCATAGACCCAGCAGATGATGGTTTGAGATACATGATTGCCCCTGAACCAAAGAACAGAGAAACAGCAATTATGTGGGAACTGCAGGTGCTGAAGGCTTTGGACCTGCCCTCTGTAGAGCATATTTGGATGATGTTGGTGAGGATGACACCATAAGAGACAAAGATCGTGAGACTGGGCACAATGATATTGATGCCCACTACAATGAAAACTACCAGCTCATTCATGTAAGTACTTGTGCAGGAGAGCTGGAGCACAGGGAGAATGTCACATAAATAATGGTTGATGGTGTTTGCATCACAGAAGGTCAGTCTCAGCATGCATCCAGTGTGAGCCATGGCACCAGAAAATGCCATCAAGTAAGAACCAAGCATAAGACTGGAACACACTTTAGGGGACATGGCAATGTTATACAAGAGTGGGTTACAGATGGCCACATACCGATCATAGGCCATTGATGTTAGCACATAGCATTCAGAAATGACAAAAAAACAGAAAAAATAGAGCTGAGTCATGCACCCCATATAAGAGATCATATTCTTCTTTGATAAAAAATCTACCAACATTTTGGGTGTAAATACAGAAGAATAACACAGGTCTATGAAGGAAAAGTTAAAGAGGAAAAAGTACATGGCGGTGTGTAGGTGTGAATTCAGCACAATTAGTGTTAACAAGCCAAAATTTCCCAACACAGTGACCATATACATTACTAGAAACAGGAAGAACAAGGGAAGTTGAAGATCTGGTTGGTCTATTAATCCCACCAGAATGAATTCAGTCACAAAAGAACCATTTCCAGGAGCCATTTTTCACTAAGGGAATCTGTGGACACAGAAGAAAAGGGTAACATTAGAGAACAACTCAACCCTTCTGACAGTATCTCATCCTACATGAAAGTGTATATACCGAGCATGTCTGAGACTAGCCAACCTGGACCCATAGAATCTGCCTTTACCATTATCATGATAGTGAGTGACATGGACATTCCCTTACCAGAGGCTTAAGACGTTAATTACACAAAGAATATCACAAACTTAGCCTATAGAGAGAGGGCAGTGCAGCCATATGCAAAATATGCCAGAAAAAAACTAAAGAGAAGAGAGAGGGATGTGCCAGGACAGAATCTTCCTTTTCACATCTCATCGTTTCTTCATTCACTTAAGCCCTTCCTTCACCAGTAAAATTAGAAGGTAGAGACCCTAGTTCCCTGTTGCTGACCTCTATTAGAGGAGTAATACATGGAGGAGTGGGAACATTGTCTCCAAACAAAAACTAAGGGACAAAAGGCCAGAGGAGGTTAAGTTACTGCTCTATTTCACAGAATAAAATCCATAAATGTAGAAAAGTGAGAGTTCATTCTGGGAGAAGGAACTTACTGACTGAGATACTGCATTTTCTTTTTTTTTTAATTTAATTTAATTTTTTAACTTAACAATATTGTATTGGTTTTGCCATATATCAAAATGAATCCGCCACAGGTATACATGTGTTCCTCATCCTGAACCCTCCTCCCTTCTGCCTCCCCATACCATCCCTCTGGGTCGTCCCAGTGCACCAGCCCCCAAGCATCCAGTATCGTGCATTGAACCTGGACTGGCGACTCGTTTCATATATGATATTATACATGTTTCAATGCCATTCTCCCAAATCATCCCACCCTCTCCCTCTCCAATCTCTGAACACTTTTTTATCTCCCATGAACATACTCTCCTGACAGTTTCACTTAAATCTCAGGACTGCACACAACAGGAATGAAAGTGGAAGATCTGATACCTCTGGCCTTCCATCCCAAAACAGGACAGATATTAAATCAACAGAATTCAGAAACTCACCCTCTTTGGTGCTCTCCCTTGGTATTTACCCCTGTAGTCCTGGAAAGGCAGTTTCAGGTTTGAGGTTCCTTAAATTCTAAAAGGATGCAGCCCAGACTGAGTTTCAGACATGCCCTGGAAATCTTTCTGACCTACATGTATTAATTTCAGATTATGACTTCGAGTCTTCTCAAGAATCAGGAAAAAATTAACAGCATTGTTATCAGGTTTGCCACTTGATAAGACACACAAGATTGAATGTGGTTTAATGATGTAGCGCTCTTGATTATAAACAGGGTGGAAGCTTACTCAGTCTCTCCTCAGGGAATAGAGTCTATGTGTGTGCAAAGAAAAAGGGAATTGGTTTTACACTCTGGACCATATTCTCTGTTTAATTCTTTAGGGACTCAGTATTTGAATCCAGTTTACACATCACTCCAGGGACTCTACATCCCCCAAGGCAGAGGCAAAAGTAGACTCCCATCTTCCTATCATCTTCATTACTTTAGAAGAATCTATTTACAGATTCTTACTCTATGTCTTTCCACATCCTAAATGGAAAATTTCCAGAGAGTGCTTATAGGTTTCTTCATATCTGTACTATAAATTTTGCAAAGACTCTAGTAACTAATTTCAGTTACTGTCTTTCATGAGTTATCTCAAAAATTTTTGAGTGGCTTTCTCCTTTCTAAAGTTTTTATGTTTAAAGCCCTACTGGAAAGTTCTGAGGATCTAGCTGAGCCCTTAAATGTATTAAGTTATTTAATTAACTGAGGTCATCAATTCCTTCTCATCATAGAAACGACTGGGGGATACAGACTTAGGGTGTGGCTTTGAGTCCTACCGCCACGCTTACTAACTTGAGCACAGTGCTTAAACTCCATGCCTCAGGTTCATAATTTCTAAAATAGTGATGATAATGATCGCATCTTTTTCATTGCATTGTCTTGATGATGAAATTAAAAACTGTACAAAAATTGGTTAGAATAGTACCAGCCAAGTGGTATATAGTCAAACAGTGTCAGCTGTCATCATACATGTTGTCAAAACTTCCAATAGGTCCTCTGTCATAACACTCACCAGGCATTTTCCCCTTTAATTCCTGTGTCCCCCTAGACACTATAAGTTCTATAAGGACAAACATGTCTTCTGTCTTATAACTTTTCTCACAGTGCTGTGTGTAGTGCAGAGTATGCAGTAGGCACTACATAAATAACTCTATAAGTTACATTGTTCTTTGGTGGAAGCCTTTTGAGTTTCTCACATTTCTCACATGCTCAGCATTAGGGTCTACAGCCACACTGACTTTAGGTTTTTATTGAACTACATGCTGAAATATGGTGACTCCAGCTGTTATTCTGGATTTTCCCACATACTCCCTCTTATTTGGCTATGTACACAGCTGTTAGCATAAGTTCTGAAAGCACAGATCTCTTCCTTCCTAGTTTAAAATGCTCCATGACCTTAAGCTACCTAATGGGCAATTGAAACACTGTAATAAAGGCACACTGGAACATTGTAATAAAAATATAACTATCAAAACTATGATTACGTTTTGGATAAAAGTAAAGAAAGTCAAGTGAGATACTATACTTAATAGAGAAGTTTTCTTTCTTAGTCTGAAAGTACCAGGCTGTTCAAAATATGAGTGCCTCCAAAACACATCATCAAGATGGTTTAAAAAAGCCAAAAAACAGCAAATAGAACAAGAGAAATATGTTTGATAAGGACCTAGTATCCAAATGGGCTTCCCTGGTAGTTTAGTGGGTAAAGAATCTGCCTGCAGTGCAGGAGACCTGGGTTCGATTCCTGGGTCAGGAAGATGCCCTGAAGAAGGGAGTGGCAACTCACTCTAATATTATTGCTTGGAAAATCCTATTGACGGAGGAGCGTGGTGGGCTACAGTCCATGGGGTCACAAGAATCGGACACAACTTAGTTACTAGTCCACATGGTATCCAAAATACTTTGGCAGGCAAATTCTTTACCTCTATTGTAGCCTGGGAAGCACATTTTTTTTTTTTTTAAAGGAGACACAGGTTCAATCCCTGAGTCAGGAAGATCCCCTGAAGGAGAAAATGGCATCCCCTTCAAATATTCTTGCCTGGAGAATCCCATGGACAGAGGAGCCTGGCAGGCTCTAGTCTATGGGGTTGCAAAGAGTGGGACACAGCTGAGCATGCACGCACATATTTTTAGCATCCAAATGCATAAACCACTTTTTCACTCAATAATAAAAAATGCAAATAGTCCAAAGAATGCATAGTTCCATGGAATGAAGTACAGAGTCCAGAAATAGATCCACATACACTAGAAACAATAATTTTGACAAAAAAACAAAGGCAATCTAAAGGAGAAATGACAGGCTTTTAATACAGTGAGGCGGGAATAATTAGATACTCAAAAAGCAAACAAATATACAAAGAGATTCAATGTGTACCTCACAACATTAACAAAATTGTCACAAAATGAATCATAGGTACTCATTTAAAATATAAGATTAAGAAGTATAAAATAGAAAAAAGGACAAGATGGTGACAGAGTGTCCACTGACAAGACAAATGGATAAAGATTTCTATGGAGTACTGCAATGTCGCTCAGTCACAAAAAGGAATGAAATCTTGCCATTTATGTTATGGATGCATCTAAGTGAAATAAGTCAGAGAAAGACAATAATGTATGATCTCAAAAAAAAAAAATAATGTATGATCTCATATGTGAATTCTAAAACACAAAACAAAAATTAGATTCACACATACAGAGAACAAATGAGCAGTTGCCAGAGGAGATGCTGTGGGGGATGAGAGAAATAGGTGAAGGGAATTAAGAGGTACAAACATCTAGTTATAAAATAAATGTCATGGGAACACACAACATAAGAAAAATGGTCAATAAAACTATAGTAATTTTGTATGAGGACAGATGGTTACCAGACTTATCATGGTGATCATTTCATAATGTGTTTAAATATTGAATCACTATGTTGTACACCTGAAAATAACATAATATGTACATCAAGTATATTTCAACAAAACAAAACAGCAACAACAACAAAAATCTTAAAGAAGCCAAGGGCGAGAAGTGTGTCACCCGTGAGGAGCAAAGATAAGAATTACAGAGGGACTCTCATTGCAAACCATACAATCAAAGAGAATGGAGTGAAATATTTAAAGTGTTGAAACAAAAAAATCACCAATCTGTAATTTTAAATCCGATAATATTATCCTTCAACTTGAAAGTGAAATGATGACATTCTCAGACAAACAAAATCTAAGAGAGTGATGTCAATAGAACTGCCTTGCAGGAAATACTAAAAGAAATTCTTTTTTTTTTCTCTTTGAATTTTATTTTATTTTTTAATTTTACAATATTGTATTGGTTTTGCAATATATCAACATGAATCTGCCACAGGTATACACGTGTTCCCCATCCTGAACCCTCCTCCTTCCTCCCTCCCTGTACCATAAAAAGAATATAGGTCAAAAGCTTGAACTGACATTTTAAAAAGAGCATCAGAGGGAAAAAATAGTCATAAAAAGTTTGTCTTATTCTTCTTAATTTATCTAGTAGATAACTGTGTGTTTAAAATAATAGTAGCAACAATGCATTAGTAATTACAGCATGCTTCTGTGAAATGAATAACATCAGTGTCATAGGAGCACAGAAGAAAATAAGCAGAAACTGTCCAAGCTCCCTGTACTACAGATGATATCGTATAGAGTTATTTGAACATGGATTCGATTAAATTAAAACATGCATTGTAAACTTTAGGATAACCAGTGTAAATATTTTAAAAGAAGGATAATTGATATATTAAGATAGGAGAGAAAATGGAATAATAGAAAATGCTCAATTAAATCTGGAGAATAAGAAAACAAAGGGGAAGATAAACAAAGAAAACAACATGTGCACAAGTAGAAAACACTTATAAACATGATATTAACTCAGGTTTATTAATATAGCTGGTCCCTGACTTAGGACAGTTTGATTTATGATTTTTCAACTTCACCATGGGTCTAAAATAAATACGGGTCAAAAGCCACAAGCTGCAGTTCCCCATCAATCATTTGACCATGACAGTAAACAGCCCATACTTTTTCAATTGCAAAGCCTTTCACTTTCAGCACAGTATTCAGCAAATTACATGAGGTATGTAACACTTTATTATAAATAGCTTTTTTTCTTTGCATATTTTAATCAAAACAAGATTCTAGCTTTATGTTAGATGATTTTGCCCAACTGTAGGCTAATGTAAGTATGCTGAACACATTGAAGGGAGGCTAGGCTAAGTCATGATATGGCCCCAGAACCCCATGGTGAGTTGAGAAAGCTCTGCAATCACTTTAAATGTATGTCGGATAGATACAGCAATAAAAAGACAGAAATTTTCATAGTGGATAATGAAAAAAACACCAAGTTTGCACTGTCTAGAAGAAACTCATTTTAAATGTAAAGATTTAAGTTAAGAGTAAAAGGATGGAGAAATACATACCATGGTAACATTCAAAAGAAAGCTGGGGTCATTATATTAATTTCAGAAAACATAGAGGACATAGGAAGCTTACCAGGGACATTTAATCTTTAATAAAGAAGAGGCATTACAGAATGATAATAATTAAACAGGCAGCAGCACTGTAAGGATCCAGTTGAAACTGGGAGATGGAATAGCATCTGACAACAGATGTATGTACATTTTTCTCAAGCTCACATGGAACAACGAATAAGTTTCTCTCTCACCCACAGCCTGGATGCTTGTGGTAGCTAAGAACAGCAGAAAGAGGAAAGAGGTTGCTGTAGCCTGCCGGCTCTGAGACTGGCCTTCCTGTGCCTTCCCCCCAGGAAATCGGGGGCAGAATGGAGCCTGCCTCCTCCATTCTGACCTTTCCAAGACTTGTCCTATGACCTGAATTCCAGGGAAATTTGCTCCAAAAGTACTAATTCTGCACAAGCATAAAACTATTCACTTCCTGACATCTTGATGAATATTATTTTTAATACAGTCTTGAAATTCAGTGAATTAAGGAAAAGACTCAAGTAAAGAGAGACTAGTCTTTCAGTAAAAGTAAGTTTGTTAGGTATGGCTTTTTGACCATCAAATTTGATATGACTATATTTAGCATTGAAAAGAGATGTTTATATCGTGAGTCCCAACTCTTTTAAAAATATTTCATAGTGTTCAGTAAATAGTCCATGCATTAGTTTGGTAGGGCTATTATAAAGAAATACCATACTAGGTGGCTTAAAAATAGGCATTTATTTGTCAGAGTTCTAGAAGCTTTAAGTCCGGGATCAAGGTGTTGGCAGGTTTGTTTTATCCTTGGCTTGCAGATGGCCACTCAGTCCAGTGTCCCCATGTGGATTTTCCCCTGTGAAGAATATTCTTATCTCTCTGTGTGTCCAATTTTCTTCTCAGTTAAAATGTCTCCTTCTCAGAAAAATCCTTCCTGAACACCCAGTCTGAAGTAACCATAGTTACTTCTTGTACCATCTCCTTAATTCAAGACTCTAGATGGTGTTTCCCATCTATACATGTGTATCTGTTTATTTGCTCATAATCTGACTCCTCCTGCTGCCCACTTGCACCCCACCTCCACCTTCCCATAGACAATTAGCCTGATGAGACCACAAACATTGCCTTGTTCACCATGGTATCTTTGCTGTTTAAAAACACAAACTGATGCAAAATAGTTGCTCAGTTTCAATTTGTTGATTAAATAAACTATATTATTTGTACCTAATGTCCCTGGGATACCTAAAGAGAAACTTCTGAAATCTTTACTTAAAATTTTATTTATTTTTGAAAATTGGAGTATAAATGCTTTACAATGCTGTGTTAGTCTCTGCTGTACAATAACATGAATCAGCTATGTGTATACATATATTCCCTCTCTCTTGAGCCTCCCTCCCACCCTGTACCCCACCCCTTTAGGTCATCACAGAACATCAAGCTGAGCTCCCTGTGCTATACAGCAGCTCCCCACTAGCCATCTATTTTATACTCGGTAGTGTATATATGTCAATGCTATTCTCTCAATTCTCCCTACTCACCATGAAAAATCTGACAATCTTACCATTCCTTGGTACATCATCATTCAACTTTCTCAATTTAAAACCATATAGTCTCTGAAAATAAGCTGCACAATAACACAATGACTACTTCCCCTATTTTCTATGAAAGGATGAAGGGTTGATCCTCCTTTTCCATACAGTGTTTTTTCTTATGAAGAGATTTATATAATGAACTTAATTTATGCTCTGATTTAAATCACTTACATTTCTACTTTAATTTCTATGTTCTCCATGTCTTTATATATTGTATGTCCATACTAAGATGTGGCATCAATAACTAACAAAATTTTAGTTCAGACTACTCTTTTCTTCAAGGTCTTTCTCAATGCAATTTGGACATCTTTGTTCCTCAAACTGTAGATGAAAGGATTCACCATTGGCCCCACAATGGTGTAAAAAACTGTGGACACTTTATCTTCATCCAGAGACCGAGCAGGAAAAGGCTTGAGATACATGAATGCAGATGATCCAAAGAAAAGAGAAACGACAATTATGTGGGAGCTGCAGGTACTGAAGGCTTTGGACCTGCCCTCTGCAGAACGGATGCGAAGGATGTTCAAGAGGATCAAGGTGTAAGAAACAGAGACGGTGACACTGGGCACTATGACATTGACACCCACCACAATGAAAATCTCCAGCTCATTGATGGAGGTGCTTGTGCAGGAGAGCTGGAGGAGAGGAGGGATGTCACACATGTAGTGATTGATGATGTTTCCATCGCAGAAGGAGAGTCGCAGCATGCACCCAGTATTGGCCATAGCACCCACAAGCCCCATCGCATATACACCCAACGTCAGCATGAGGCAGATCTCATGGGACATGGAGAACTTGTACAGCAGGGGCTTACAGATGGCCACGTATCGGTCATAGGCCATTGATGTCAAAATAAAGCACTCATCAATAACAAAGAAGGAGAAGAAGCAGAGCTGAGTCATGCACTCTGCATAAGAGATGATGTTCTGGCTTACAAAACTCATCAGCATTTTAGGGGTAATGACAGAGGAGTGGCAGAGATCAATGAAGGAAAGGTTGAAGAGAAAGTAGTACATGGGAGTGTGCAGGGGAGGGTTCAGACCAATAAGAATAATCAAGCCAACGTTCCCCACCACAGTGACCACATAAACTGCTAAGAAAATGAAAAAGAGAGGCAGCTGGAGTCCTGGCTGCTGTGTTAAACCCAGCAGGATAAACTCAGCCACGGAAGATTCATTCCCTGGGGCCATTCTTCCCTAGGACATACCTGTGGGAACAGGACAGAGCGTAACATTAAAATGAGTACCCCGCTCTCTCCACCCAATCCCAGTCTATTGAGACAGTCCCAGAATTTGAGAAGAACCCCCACCCACCCTTCTGTGTGTCTTTGCTTTCTCCTCTGTATAAAGGCTGGGGAAATTTTTAAAGAAGTGTATAAAAAACACTATCGTACAAGTTCTACAGGGATAAAATTCAGTAATCCGTGGACTCATGACAACAGCATCTCTGTTCCACTTCTGCTCTGACAGTTTATCAGACACACCCAATGATCAGTGGTTATCTGAGCAGAAACAAAGCTGTCATTTCAGGGAATCCTTGGTTTCCCCAGATGAGGTTTGGAAGATGAGTAACAGGGCAGATAAAATTCAACACTCACCCTTCTGTACGGAAACTTCAGTGTTGGGACTTGCTACCTCTGCTTCCATATTCTCAAGGAAGAGCAAGTGGCTCTGATGAATTTTAGAGATGAACAGCCCAGAACAGAGATTCTTCTTCTTCTTTGCTATTGTTTCTGTTTTGAGTGTGTTTTGGACTGAGAGAGTCAGAGCACAGACCTCGGTACCCCAGGCTCTGAGGTGCCACAAGTTACAGGTCATGATTTCTGATGGTGGCTCTGCCAGAGTGTCCTCTCCAGTCCAGGGGGTGGAAATAGCATCTGCTGGTGCCCAGGGAGCCACCTGCTAATACAACCCAGGGGTTATTGTGAAATCCTAGGGACCTGATTAAAACTTAGAAGTCTTAGGTTTTCATTGTCTTTTCCCCAGAGATCATGATTTGTAGCAAAGAGAAATTACCTACTCTGCATTTAAGCTGAGTTCACTATAACAGTGATGTATTGGAAGTAAACCATTTTGCATACATTTTTGTTTGTTGCCAAATGGGGCAGATCCTCAAATAGAAAAGCAGGTTACCTTTCCTGAATACACAGCACCTACCCCTCTATGAAATACTAGTCACTTATTTGTTTACTTAGTTTGTTTTCTCACAACACATACACACACATTGATATGCTCAGGTGCATTTGAATCTAAGTTCCATAAGGGCAGAGATTTTGTCTTATTTGTTCAGTGCTATTTTTGTAGCAACTTAGAGTAACACCAGGCATATACAGTAAGTATTGAATAAATATTTGCTTAACAAATACTAAGGAATGAAAATCCCTTTTTCCCATGTTTCTTGGAACCAATTTTAGCTGATACAATAGAATTATTACCCCACAGGAAAAAGCTTATATAGCATTAAGTCAATGTTTTTCTTTGTAGACCTGAGTGTAAGGGCAGGAAAAACATCAGTAAGTTATGCCTGGGGCCTCAGTTCTTAGGCCCTACACTTTTGTAGGTTTCTGATAGGTATTATTTCAGATGCTGAGGAATTATTAGGGGACAATCCTATGCCTTCTAGGAGCTTATGGTTTAAGAAAAGTACACATATAAAAACAAACACTTTAGTATTTGTTACAAATAAGAAGACTGAGTGTGGAAGAATTGATGCTTTCGAGCTGTGGTGCTGGAGAAGACTCTTGAGAGTCTCTTGGACTGCAAGAAGATCAAACGAGTCAATCCTAAAGGAATTCAACCTTGAATATGCATTGGAAGAACTGATGCTGGAGCTGAAACTCAATACTTTGGCTATCTGATGTGGAGAACCATCTCATTGGAAAAGACTGTAATGCTGGGAAAGATTGAAGGCAAAAAGATAAGGGAGCAGCAGAAGATGCGATGGTTAGATAGCATCACTGACTCAATGGACGTGAGTTTGAGCAAGCTGTGGGAGATAGTGAAGTACAGGGTATCCTGGTGTGCTGCAGTCCATGGGGTTGCCAAGAGTCAGACATGACAGCAAATGAACAACAATAACACAGGTAGTTATCATATTGAAAACACTCTCTGATACAGCTGGTCTAGTCCTAAACACCCAAGAGAAACTCCAGCTCATGGTCAGAGAGAACTGTGTATAAGAATATTCATAGCAGCACTATTTTTAACAGAATAAAGAAACCAAGGCTGCCCTGATGGCTCAGTGGTAAAGAATCTGCCTGCCAATGTAGGAAACGTAGGTTCAGTTTCTGGGTAAGGAAGATCCCCTAGAAAAGGGAATGGCAACCTACTCCAGTATTCTTTCCTGGAGAATCCCATGGCCAGAGGAGACTGGTGGGCTACCATCCATAGGGTCACAAAAGAGTTGCATGCAACTTAGTGACAAAACAACAAAAGAAAACTGCTAGCTTTTCATCAACTGGAAAATGAGTATTTCACATTATATCCCTAAAGGGAAAAACTTAACAGTAGTTTGAATGAATGAAGTAGAACAAAACTTATCAATGAATTACAAAACCATAAAGTAAAGTGAAAAAAGTGAGTTGCTAAAAATGAACTGTACAGTACAATATTTAATGATCTTTAAATGCTTGGATAGCTACTTTCTAAAATTTTTATAGATGCATAAAGTTGTAGGAAAGATGACATGAATGTAAAATTATCAACAATGCATCATTAAAGGTGTTTGACAGTGAAACAAATGAGGGAATTAAGATTAGAAAAGCAATTAGGGGAATATCAGTCATGTCTATAATGTGAAAGTTGGGTGATGTATACACAGGTGTTTATCATGTTGTTTTGTATTTTTTCTGAAGGGTTGAAATATTTTACAATAAAATCAGTGAGACTAAAGGTAATATACATTATTCCAAATCATTGTGATATATAAAGTTAATAATACAGCAACTATCAGTTATATGATGATATTTATTATATTAATAACAGATGCTATTAAATGGTGAGAACAAATAAAAGCTCATCAGGGTAAAACAATTTTTTTAAAAGCTTCTGGATCTTCTTATAGACCCCAATCCAGTTATAGTCATTTACATAATTCCAAACCACACCATACAGTTGGACCTTCACACACCACATATGCACAAGCTGTTGCCATTAAGATGAACATTTACAGAAAGATAAATTGTCAAATCATAGAGCCCAGGTTACATCATGTACTTGGACGTGTGGTCTTTTTGGAGAATCTTCTTTCATGTGGGCAGAGTGTAACTGGACAATACTATGAGTCATTGCAGTACCTGCTGGTAATGAGACAACTTTGATAGAAACCCCATGTTGCTCCATAACCTGACTTTCTCTGGAAGATTTGGGGATGGTGATCAGGCTGCCAGAACCATTGATGGACTACTTGCACTGTAAGAGAGAGAGGAATCCTGGGAAAAAGAGAAGCCAGGGGAGGGTGATGAAGGAACAATAGAAAAGTCACAGAAACACTTACTTCCCTATGGCCCAGATCTAAAGCCTAATGGTTCCCTTTGAACTGTCCCAAGCCATTCAGGAGGGGGATGCTTTAGCAGAAGAGTGCTGGTGGCTCAGACAGTAAAAGCATCTGCCTACAATACAGGAGACCCGGGTTCAATCCCTGCGTTGGGAAGATTCCCTGGAGAAGGAAATGGCAGCCCACTCCAGTACTCTTGCTTGAAAAATCCCATGGACAGAGGAGCCTGGTAAGGCTACAGTCCATGGGGTCGCAAAGAGTTGGATACGACTGAGCAACTTCACTTTCTTTCTTTCACTTTAAAAGTGTGTGCAGAATAGCTTAAATACAGCCCAACTACAGTCCATGGGGTCACAAAGAGCCGGACTCAACTGGGCACACGTGCACAAGGTTTGGGGCTTCCCTGATGGCTCAGCAGGTAAAGAATCTACCTGCAATGCAGGAGATGCAGGAGACTTGGGTTCAGTCCCTAGGTTGGGAAGATCCCCTGGAGGAGGAAATGGCAACCCACTCCAGTATTCTTGCCTGAAAATCTCATGGCCAGAGGAACCTGGCAGTCCATGGGTCTCGGAAGAGTTGGACATGTCTGAGTGACTGAGCACACACACAGGCAGTGCTCAACTCAACACAATTGAGAATTCTTTCTGACAGAGGACATGCTTCTGAGTTAGGAAGTTTAATTCCAAGGGAAATTTTAAAGACTTCTTAGAAGACTCTCTGGTGTTTGTAGGTGGTCACCGTGCATCAGACAATGATTCTTTCTGACCTCAGGCTGTCCTGGCAGGACACTATGCCCCCAGGGTCACTGTCTCCACATGAGTGAACATTCCCTATCAGCCATTCTCTTTAGTCTTGAAGTTAGCGGTTATTTCCACTCTGAATGGGGCAGGTATGAAAGAAAAGGTGGAAAGGAAGGGTTCCCTTGGAGGCAAGCATTTTGAAAATCTCACTCAGCCCACATCCTATAGGAACCATCCTCAGAGTGAGTCTAACTCCCCACTAGCCCTTTAAAATGCAAAGGTTGGTAACTTTCCCTCTATCTTCTTTCCCATCCTCTCACTCTCCCGCCTATCAGAGATGGATTGGTTGTTAGCACCCATCAAGGGCCCTGAAGACACTCATCAGAGGCGAATAACAATGAAACGTTTAAGTATGTAGTAAAAATAACCCAGGAGACCTTGTAACTTGAATAATACACGGATTCACCTTGAATTAGCATATGGTGATACAGTAGGAGTGCACCAAGCAGAAGGATGCCTGATGTCCAGACAAAAGGAGAAAGAAAAGTCCCTTCTGATGGACCCTGGCTCCCATACTTAAGACAACCTGAGATATGCTTGACTTCCCAACCCCTACCACTCACAACTGCACCTTGTCCAAAGGCCAATGCCACTTGAGTGGTGGATCCAATTTGGCAGCTGCGTATCTAAGCCAAAGAACTGGGAGGGCTGAGTTAGTCAGAGACCACAGCCTGGATCTACAAACCAAGTATGCCTCCAATCCTATGTTAGAGAAAACAGGAAGTTACTTGTGACTGAAGACAGGAAGTTACCTGTGAGGAAAGCGAGGCAGGCAGTTATAATGAGAGTATATTTGGTTTGAGGAATCATATAGGTGAATTCAAAACCCAGGAGCAAGTTATGCATGAAGGAAAGGCTGAACAACACAATCAGAATGTTCCTGACCACTTCCAGGCCATCTGTTGAAAAGAAGAAGCTGTATTGAGAGGAGGACAGGTGTTTCTTTTGGCTCATTTCTACCTGGGGCACACAAATCTCTAGGTAAACATGAATGAGGTGAAACATTTGATTAAATAATAAAGAGCAAAGATGGGGCAAGAAAGAGGTAGAGGTCTTAAGCTAAATGGGAGATGGAACCAAAAGAAACTGTTCTCTATCTCTGTAAACTTCTTTCTCTTCTATTTTTTCAAAATGTATGTCTTGCTAAACACTCTTGTCTTCCTCTAGTGACAATGTAACATGTTTTCTTTGCTGCCAGTCACCTTTCTTTTATATCCTTACATTCTAGATGTGCTAGATACCCTGTTGTTACTGTCAGGGCTTCTCAGAGATCCATCAGTTAAGTCTGTGAGCTTCTAAACTTTTTTCCAAAACGTGCAAATGCTGAGCTTTTGGGGTAGACCTTGACTGTGTTGATTATGGAAGTGAGCACACTGCAACCATAGGTGGTTGCACTAGAGGATAATGGTGAGATGAACGGAAGTCAAGGAAGGATGAACCCTCATTCTCCACCTATCTCTTTCCATATAATAGCTCTGACCTGATGGCCACAGTGAGGTACAACATATCCATGGACTGTGGTTTATCATGGGTTTTGGGGTCCCAACTTCAGCTCAGCCCATTCTTCTATGATGAGTCCTATTGCCAAGAGGACTAAGACCCAGGAGGAAAAGAACATGTTGGTGGCCTCGACCTTTCTGACCAGTATGTGCACCACTGTGATTGGGGTTTTCTAGCAGAGACTGTCACCAATATCTCACATGCTTCTTCTCTGATAGGATTAGTCACAAGAAATAGGGGAAAATCTTTTAGTGATTGCTGACGCAATGGCAGTGGTAGAAAGTGAAGTAGCCTATGGAGCAGAGAAGATAAATCCTACTGTTCCCCACTCATTCATTTGGGCTAGTCTGTTGTCACGGCTGCCAACTGCCATGGAATCATCTTGGTCTGACCCTTGACCCTGAGACCTACTACAGTGGAATCACCAAGGGGCCTAGAGGCCCTGACGGAGAAGGCAATGGCACCCCACTCGAGTACTCTTGCCTGGAAAATCCCATGGACAGAGGAGCCTGGTGGGCTGCAGTCCATGGGGTCGCTAAGAGTCGGACATGACTGAGTGACTTCACTTTCCCTTTTCACTTTCATGCATCGGAGAAGGAAATGGCAACCCACTCCAATGTTCTTGCCTGGAGAATCCCAGGGATGGGGGAGCCTGGTGGGCTGCCGTCTATGGGGTCGCACAGAGTCAGACACGACTGAAGCGACTTAGCAGCAGCAGCAGAGGCCCTGAAAGAGGAACCAGATAAAGAAGGATGTATGATATCACACATAGAAAACACTGTCAGCTATAGGAGCAACTAGAGGTCCTGAAAGAAGTTAGACGTGTATGATGGAAGACATCAGGATTATATGTTCCAGGATTGATGAACATTAGATAGGGATCAAGGAAATGAAAAAGGTAATTGGATCACTATGTGAGATGTCAGGTAGCTAGCATCACAAAAGAGAATGACCACTCATAATTTGGGGTGTTTTGAAGATAGGTGAGGGATTAGTGAGACACAGGTCAGAGAAGAAATGATATATGTAGTTAGGGAAAACAGGAGTCAAGATGCCATTAAATAAGATGTAAACCATGGGAACAAGCACAAGCCTGCTTATGAGAAAGAATTTAGTAAGTACAAGTTTTGGTTAAGTTTAAGGTGCCTTGAAGGCATATGATAGAATTAGTCTTGAAACTTAATAGCAGGTTAAAAGTTATCAACCTAGTAATGGCAGTTGAAGCATAGGTGTGTATATCACCATGAGAGGATATCACACGGAAGGTGACAAGAGGCAGTGAAGGAAATTCTGATTAACATCATCTTTTATGAGAAAGAGCAAAGAAGGAGAGGTCAGAGCAAGGCTGTGTGTGTGTGCTTGCATGCTAAGTCGCTTCAGTCGTGTCCGACTCGTTGCGACCCTGTGGACTGTAGCCCGCCAGGCTCCTCTGTCCATGGGATTCTCCAGGCAAGAATACTGGAGTGGGTTGCCATGCCTTCCTCCAGGGGGATCTTCCCTACCCTGGGATCGAATTCTTGTCTTTTATATCTCCTATTGGCAGGTGGGTTCTTTACCACTAAAGCCACCTAGAAAAATACAAATGCTGCTGACTAATTAAGGAAGCTTGAGTTTTGAGGAGAGATTAGATTCCTAATGTTGCAGAGAAATCTAATTAGGTGGAAGCTGAACATATGTCACTTGATTTGATGATTAGAATGTCACTGGTGGTTTTGGGCATGGCATTCTCTGCAGAACAATGGAAGAAGTGAAAGTAGAAGGGAGATTGTTAGGTTTTATGTTTTCCTTTTTTTTTTTTAAATAGACAACTAGATTAAAGAAATAACAATAAATGGAAAAAGAAAATTAGAGTTTTAGTTTCAAAAGGTAAGTATGAAATTTTGAAAAAGGAGAGACTGGTGGGATAGTTCCTGTGTACCCTTTACCCAGCTTCAGTGCTCATCCCTGAGTTATTCTGAAACAAACTCAGAGAATTTCATCCTTAAATATTTGTTGATATCAGTAAAAGATGAGGACTAAGTTTTCCTCATAGATTTACTCACTCTCCCTCTTTGTTTTCTTAATCTGGTTTATTAGAGGGCTATCAATTTGTTGATAATATTCAAGATCCCTTTACATATTTATCCATTTGAAAATATTATTTTAAGTAGAGTTTACTACTTTAAGTTTTTACTTCATTATTTCCCTTTCAGATTAATTTTTTATCCCTCAAATTTCTTAAAATAGTTAAAACTTCTTTAATATGCCAGGATTTAAGGTGACCCATGTTTATCTGTGCACAGAGTTTGCTATATCTCATATAATTTTTCATATTTAAACAAGTTTAAGAAAATAATATTTTAAAGAGCAGTTATGTTTTTCCAGCAAAATTGAGCAGAAGATGCAGAGATTTTTCATATACTCCCTGTATATCCCACACAGGGACAGCCTTTCCTGTTCTCAACATCCCCACCAAAGTGGTACATTTGTTACATTTACAAACCTACAATGATATATTATTATTGTCCAAAGTCCATGGTTTATGTGAGGGTTCACTCTTGGCTTATGTCTCATATATTTCCACATTAGACAGTTTTTAATGTTAATTTTGACTTCACCATTGAAATCTATTTGGGACTGTGTTCACATGTACAAATGTTTCCCACTTGAATGTATCTTGGAAAGTAGAAACTATACAATTGTAGCATTCATGATTGCAAGATTCACTAGTAAATAACTGAACATAGTCCCATCTGGGACAATTAAAGCTTTTCCTGGGACTTACCTGGTGCTACAGTGAATAAGAATCCATCAGCCAGTGCAGGGGACGTGGGTTTGATCCCTGATCTGGGAAGATCCCACATGCTGAGAGCAACTAAGCCTGTGAGCCACAGCTACTGAGGCTGCCCTGGAGAGCCTGTGAGCCGCAGCTACTGAGGCTGCCCTGGAGAGCCTGTGAGCCGCAGCTACTGAGGCTGCCCTACAACCACCGAAGCCCGTGCACCCGGAGCGCTTGCTCTGAAACAAGAGAAGCCATTTCAATGAGAAGGTCGTCCACTGCAATTAAGAGTAGCCCCCACTTGCCGCAAGTAGAGGAAGCCTGCATGCAGCAATAAAGACCCAGCACAGCCATAAATAAAGTAAGTGAATTATTTTCAAAAAGAAACCAGCTCCTTTCGTACACCTGAGGGCAGGAATGAATGCAGATTCTCAGCGGGGCAGGAAGATCAATGCCCAGGCTACCTGGGCCTCTCTTCTTTGCCCTTCTCTGTGTCCCTTGCCCCCATCTCCCTGGAGCCCAGCTCCCCTCCCACTTCCCTCAAAAAACAGAATCTTTTCCTAAACACCAGGAACTCTGGAGGCAAAAAAAAAAAAAAAAGGAATAATTATTCATCTAAAGCAGTGTCTGTGTCACTTATCAGCATGATTAGCTGCAGAGCTCTGTGAGCCAAACAATTTTAAGAGAAGAGTATCCTCTAAGACTCTGTCCCCTGGGTTGGGGTACCATGGACAAGTCTCGGACTGTATTGTTTCTGGTCTCTCTCATGGATACTTATTTTCCTTTCTTTCTAAATGAAAGTATGATAGCTACCTTCCTCTACTCTACTTGGAATACCCTTCAGCTTGGGAGTGAGAGACTGTAGGCTAATACTCCTCACTACCTGAGACCTGGATGGTCTGATTCCTGCCCATGGGATATGTATTCTAGGCAACTGAATACATAGCTCTTTATCATGATCCCCGTAGCTGAAATAGCTCTTCCTATCATCATCTTTAAGAGAAAGGCACAGAGGGTCAACCCGAACCCTGGGGCACACATATATAGGCAGAAGATCCCCTTCTGCCTGTTGGAACTTAGTGAAGGTGATGATTACAGGGTTTATGGGTGGAGAGTCTCTATACAGCATCTCTATGGTCTATGTCTGTACTTGCACTCAGATACTTTTCATGTCACTTGGCTTCCCCATTCCCTTCTTTATCAGATGTCTTTCTGAGGTGTGGACTTTGACCTTCAGGACAGACTCTGATCTGCAGAACTGGGCAGTGGCATTTTGTTACATTCTAGCCCAGGATTTCTTGATTATGTACCTCTCTGGAATACTGAGATGGTTGGATAGCATTGCCGACTCAATGGATGTGAGTTTGGGTAAACTCCGGGAGTTGGTGATGGACAGGGAGACCTGGCATGCTGCAGTCCATGGTGTCGCAAAGAGTCGGACGTGACTGAGTGACTGAACTGAACTGGAATGCTATGGAAATTAAAAATTTCATTTTCCAACCCCAGATTTGCATAATCAGACAACTGGGGTTAGAGGGAGCCACTTTAGCTCTATCTCCCCTCCGACAGGTAAAACCTGAGGACAGTGTGAAGCTCTCACTGAGACTGGACTCTGGACCATTTCCTTTTTGCATTTTCACAGTATCCGAGGGATCTAAAACCTCACATTTGATTTTGGTAGAAATCTCTACAAGATGTTGCTGCACATTACCATTTGTAGGATAAATACCAGCAAAGCATAACAGTCATGCAGACCAAGTGTAAGAACGTGTTTTCACTCCACCGACCATGGCTCCCTTCAGACTAAAGCAGCCGTGTCTGGTGGAGCAGCAGCAAGCCCAGGGTGCCCATGGGGGCTGCCAGGCACTGTGGGTGGTGGTGGAGTGGGCACTCTCCCTGGTGGCTTGTACTTAGGACAGTGAGAGCAGGGTTTGAAGGGAGCAGCGGTTCTTCCCAAACCTGAATGCCCCAACAGAAAGCTTCAGAAAGTCATAGCTTAAAAAGAGCTAAAAAGTTGAAAAAAGGATGAAAAAACAAAAACCACTTCTCTAGTGTCTGGGCTTTTCACTAGCTCACATGACTTTAAATGTTCTTCTTTCTTCTACCTTGAGACAGCACCTAAACCATGGCTTTTGGATAAAGGAAAAGAGGAAGAAAAGAGATGGCATCTAAGTCATTCTCTGTGTTTACTCTTAGTGCTTGTCTCTCTGTGTAACTTCTCGATCTCTAAGTTTTATTCCACTTCAGAAACTTTCCCCAAGGAATCAAAGGAGGGTGACAGGTATAAAGTCAATAAAATCTTCTATATTGATATCCCCAAAGCAGCAGACGAGTTGATTTACACATAATCCTAATAACCCAAGTCCTATATTATTTTCTGTCTAAGGATTAAATAAAAATATCTCCTAGAGGTACATGGACCCCTTAGTATATTTTTTGGATGACTGCACCATTCCAGTGGTGGAATATGTGCTCAGTTGCTCAGTCATGTCTGACTTTTTGCAACCCCATGCACTGGTAGCCTGCTAGGCTCCTATGTCCATGGAGATTCTCCAGGCAAGCATACTGGAGTGGGTTGCCATGCCCTCCTCCAGAAGAATTTCCAACCGTGGTGGAAAATAGATTATGTAATTATCTGTAGGGGAATAAGATCAATGACTTGCTTTGCCCCACAGAGAAGGATTTGATATATTTGAAATAATTATTCTAAGTCAAATAACACATTAACAATTATGTATAGGGACTTAGCTCACCTTTAATTCAACAAACATAAGTTAGAACACAGAGCGAATCACCTAAATTATCTCCTTCCACATGAGATATGTGCCTGGCATAACTGTGAAGACATTGCTTTAGCTCATTTCACTTTGACTTATCCACGTTACAAAAAGAATATGAGATAGTTTGAACACTTCTCCTTGCCTTTGAATTACATTTATTGTTTTTTGAAATCTGGTAATGGCACCCAACTCCAGTACTCTTGCCTGGAAAATCCCATGGACGGAGGAACCTGGTAGGCTGCAGTCCACCGGGTCGCTAAGAGTCAGGCACGACTGAGCGACTTCACTTTCACTTTTCACTTTCATGCATTGGAGAAGGAAATGGCAACCCACTCCAGTGTTCTTGCCTGGAGAATCCCAGGGACGGGGGAGCCTGGTGGGCTGCTGTCTATGGGGTCGCACAGAGTTGGACACGACTGAAGTGACTTAGCAGCAGCAGCATCACCCCTCAAGATAATTTTGTGGCAAATTACAAATAAGTTTTAGTTTCAAACAAACTACTTGCATGGTGAGACAGTGACACATACACACACTCACACGGGATCATAATAGTCTGATTTGAGGTTTATTTTACTAAACATTATTCACAATATGCGTGATTCATGGGGTGGTAGAGGGCTCATATAGGTCTTGAGTATGCTTGAAGCTTTGTGTATTTTAACACAAAAATTTTTTTAAATGAAAATAAAAAATAAAATATTGACTCCAGTAGACCTTATACAATAATTTTGCTAGAAGATATATAAGGAGAACAGATGTTTATCTGTAATATTTTATTTTAAGGATAACAAGAATACTGTGTCAAATATCTACTTTTCTAGTACCATAAATCATATCTTTGAGGACTCATTTCTTTTCATTAAGAGCTGATTTCTTAGCCAAATTCAAGTATAAAAAATAGTATTATGAATAAAATTCACATGCTGTACATCAGATTCCAGGAATTTATCTTATAACTTAAAACTTTTTAAAACAGTCACCATATAAGGTGGTTGATGTGTTAATGTGATAATCATCTCAAAATATATCAAATCATCAGTTTGTACACTTTAAGTATGTATGTGTGTGTGTACTCAATTGCCCAGTCTTGTCTGACTTTCTGAGATCCCATGGACCATAGCCCACCAGGCTCCTCTGTCCATGGAATTTTCCAGGCAAGAATACTGAAGTGGGTTATCATTTCCTTCTCCAGGGGATCTTCCCAACCTGTAGATTGAACCCTTGACTCTTGCATCTCCTGCATTGGCAAGTGGATACATTTAAACTTGGTCTACCTGGGAAGCTTACACTTTAAGCATACACAATATTTATTTGTCAGTTTTTTTGTCAGTAAATCTAGGGGATACACCCAATCTCATTTTGTGATTTTTCTAGGAAACGAAAAATTTCTTGTATAAATTAGTGTATCTTACTTCTTTTTCAGGCCATGAATTTCTAAGCTGGAGAAAAACAAAGTATTCTGATTGAATTAGGTATCTGGTGGTGATTATTTTATCTTACATCTGAATATCCCTTTGTGTCCTTCAGCCTAAGTGAATTCTCCCTACTTCTGAAGACAGTTTAAAATCTACCCTTCCCTAAAGACTGCTGTTATCGCTATAGACAGTGGTGGTCTGCCTCACCTCTGAAACTCAACCAGTTCCTACCACTTTTTATAATGACTTGTTGGTCTCCTCAGGGATGGGTTTGATACATTAGGAGTGATGGTTCTAAGTCAAAGAGAGCACTGAATATGGTGATTCACTCATTCAGCAGTTGATCAGGATGAGGCATGTGTTGGCCAGTCCTCTCCTCACTAGACTGCAAGGTTGTGAAGAGAATGATGCTGCATCATCTTTCAGTGTGCTCATCTGTAGTAGATATCCTCAATACTTGTTTTGCCCATGTTCTGTGACTTGTGGGATCTTAGTTCCTCAACTGGGGATTGAAACCCAAAGTCATAGCAGTAAAAGCACCAAGTCCTAATCACTGGAATGTGAGAGGACTCCCTAAAATATTTAATAAATGAATTTAAAAGATTCCATCATTTGTCATTTACAATTATATGACTGAATTTTTTCCATTCCTGGACATATATTCAGAAAAGACAAAAACTAATTTGAAAAGATACATGCACCCTTATGCTCATAGTAGCACTATTAAAAGTAGCCAAGACGTGGTTCAGTGGTAAAGATTTCCACTGCCAAGTAGGAGATGTGGGTTCGATTCCTGGGTCAGGAAGATCCTCTGGAGGAGGAAACAACAACCTGCTCTAGAATTCCTGCCTGGGAAATCCCATGGATAGAGGAGCCTGGTGGGCTATAGTCCATGGGGTCACAAAAGAGTCAGACATGATTTAGTGACTAAACAACAGCAACAAAAAGACATGGAAGTAACCTAAATGTCCATTGTCAGATGACTACATGAAGAAGATGTGGTATATATAATATATACAATGGAATATTGCTCATACATTAAAAAAGAATGAAAATGCCATTTGCATCAACATGGATGGTCTTAGAGATTATTACATTAAGTGAAGTTAGTCCAATAGAAAAAGACAAATATGATATCAGATATATGTGAAATCGAAAACAACTATACAAATGAACTTATTTACAGAACAGAAATAGGCATAGAAAACAAACTTATGGTTACCAAAGGTTTGAAAAGTGAGGGATAAATTAGGAGTTTGGGATTAATAGCTACCCACTACTACATATATGTGAGAGTTGGACTGTGAAGAAGGCTGAGCGCGGAAGAATTGATGCTTTTGAACTGTGGTGTTGGAGAAGACTCTTGAGAGTCCCTTGGACTGCAAGGAGATCCAGCCAGTCTATTCTGAAGATCAGCCCTGGGATTTCTTTGGAAGGAATGATGCTAAAGCTGAAACTCCAGTACTTTGGCCACCTCATGCAAAGAGTTGACTCATTAGAAAAGACTCTGATGCTGGGAGGGATTGGGGGCAGGAGGAGAAGGGGACGACAGAGGATGAGATGGCTGGATGGCATCACCGACTCGATCGATGTGAGTTTGAGTGAACTCCGGGAGTTGGTGATGGATAGGGTGGCCTGGCGTGCTTCGATTCATGGGGTCGCAAAGAGTTGGACACGACTGAGCGACTGAACTGAACTGAACTGAACTACATATAAAAATAGATAAACAACAAGGACCTACCATATAACACAGAGAACTATACTCAATATTCAATATCTTGTAATAATTTATAAAGGAAAACAATGTGAAAAAGGAAGCATACATAACTGAATACCTTTACTGTATACTTGAAACTGATACAACATTGCAAATTAACTACATGTCAACAAAAATTTTTAAGGGAGAAAGAATAGTTATATAATTTTGGGGTAGGAATAAATTTATGTAATATTTGAATTATTCTTATATTTTTAAATTAAAACTTTATTCATGTCTTACTTAAAAATATGACTGGAAATCTACCACTATAGTTTAAAACACTTAAGAGAATATTACATTCTTTCTTTTACACATTCTATTTCTTCATCATTGTGTTCTAAATATGTATCTGATATTAGGCTATATTAATTGCATTGTTCAGGAAATATGATATTACACAGGTTTCCACTTGTAAAAAGAATATTAGAGGATATATTCTTATAAATATTCAGGCCACTAAACCCCAGAAATCAGAATTCCTTGAGGGACACTTGCTTTTATATTTCTCGGAATAAAATACTTGAACTGAGAACAGAAGTCACATTCTTTTAAACCTGCTTCTTCTTAATGAAAAGATGAAAAGGAATAACTGACATCTTTCCTCTTAAAATGATGAGATTAGGGAAAGAAAAGATACTCAGCTAGTTTCAGAGGAGGAAGGTGAGTTTCATAGTAACAATGTTCATGTTGTATAGAAATTAAAACAAAAAGATTCTAAATTAACTCCTGATTTTCTTGTAAGCTAGAGGTTCTGATGTTTGCAGGCCACCGAGCCACAGAAGTGGAGAGAAGAGCCTGTGGACACCTATCTTAAACTCAGATGTATAGTGTCCACTTAATGCTTAGTTAAGTCACATAGTGTCTAATGTGTGAATTAGTGTGTGACATCATCAGCCTCTAAAATAGAAATTTTAATACTAGAAATATTTTTATACACAATGGACAATGCCCAAAATGTTTTGTTTAATTTGTATGGCAATTCCTAGAAGTATTTATTATTTATTTTTTACAGGTTAAAACATGAGCTCAGAGAGCCTCTCTGATGGATCAGATGGTACCCTGTGTACTGAAACAAAATGTATTTGACTAGTGATTCAGTGCTGTTTCTGCCACTTCTGTGTTAATGGTTCCCTTCTTTAAAAGGGGGCAATTATTTGACAGTCAACATTGGTTTTTAAAAAATTATATTCTAGACCCGTGCTGTTGGATATTATAGCCACTAGCTAAGTGTGGTCACTGAGCATTTACAATGTAGTATGATTTTAGGTGTAGTGTAAATACATTATTAATTTCAAAAATCTGTACAAAATATGCAAAATGCTTCATAAGGAGTTTTACATCATTATATGTTAAAATATAAGTTTTTGTATATACCATATTAAATACAGCATTAAATTGATTTGTTACTTTTTTTTTTTCTTTGCTTTTAAAAAATGGACTTCTAGGACATTATAATCACTCATGTGACTGTATTATCTTTTCTTTTCTAAATTTTTTTTTTCTTTTTAGTTTTTTGGCCATGTGGTATGTGGGATCTTAGTTCCCCGGCCCTGGCACATCACACCTGCACATCTTACACTGGAAGGGTGGTGTCTTAACCACTAGACCACCAGGAAAGACCCTGCATTATCTTTCTATTGAGCAATCATGATCTAGACTTCACTTTTGAAAAAATACTTTTCAATTCTCATAGTTTTAATAGTAGTATGTAGTACATGGAAATGTTTAAAAACATAGCTTTTAAATTGCTAAATTGCTTTTGAATTCCAAAATGTACCTAAGGCCTGAATGAGCACAAATATTCTCAGTTATTTGCACTGTTAGTCCCCATTATTTGATTTTATAGTCAGAATGAAAAACCCACAAGTGACTCATGACTGGAAGACTTGGTCTGTGGGTGCCTTTCCTTGGCTCCTCATTTCCCCCACATATTGTAGGAGGGGATACAATCTTGGAACAAACGACTCAAATGAAAAATGAATCAATGATATAAAACCAATATAGTTTGGGGCCTAGCACAGTAAGAATGAAGAAATGCTAATTCAGTCTATTACAAAAACATGTAATTTTTCATGTTAATATAGTTTCTAACAGTGTTTTCATTAAAAAAAAAAAAAAAAAAAGAAAAATCCCTTCCCTTTGCCTCTCCTCTGATTGTTCCTTAACTGAGACCAGACAAAGGAAAAAGAAAAGAAAACAAACGTTCCAGGGTTGAGGACTTGAACCAGAGAGAAGTGAAATTTTCAATATTGTGTGTAAGAATTTTCCATCGATCCCTTAGTCACGTAGTCTCTACCTTACATCCGGTCCCTAGGAGGGGGCGTGGCTTCCTGGAAATTCTGTCTGCAGCTGTTTTCTGCCTGCAGCGACGCAGAGTGCTGGGAACAGCTGGAGGTAAGTGACTAGGGTGCCCGCGCCGGCGCTGAATGGCACCCTTGCTCCGGAGGATTGAGACCTGCCTCTTCCAACTCCCTTTCCCCATCTTTAAATCTTTCGGGGCTCGTTTTAACTGCAAGCCCAGGGTAGGGAACTTAGTCCTGGAGTGCGATGCCTTGAGGGTATCTGCGGGTTTGGTGGTTCTGGGGAATCTTGCTGAATGTGGAAGGGGGATGTAGCCATCTCCGGATAATCCGAAGACCCCTCTTTCTACTTCACTCTCTTTTACTTCATTTTACTTTTGATCAACTTCTTTCGTTCTTTCTTCCTTCCTTTGTTTCCTGTGGACACTTGATGCTTTCTCAATTTTATGTGATTTTATGCTGGGGAAATGGAGCTTCAAGCCCTCTCTCTCCAAGTCCCCCCACCCCGCACCCCCCACCCCCAACCCCCTCCCCAGTCGTACTGCAGCGGCTAAAGCTTTCTATATAAAAATTCAGGACTGACTCAGATATCTTCCGTTAGTATTTGGATGCTGAAATTTTAGGCCTGAATAAGGACTCAGTCACTCTCCGTTTCTAGAGGAGTCCCGCTTTCACCCACTCCCCCGGATTCCGGGTTCTCCACTTCTCCCCTGCAGCAGGCTGCAGGGGTGTGACCCACTGCGCCACCGCCAGCTGCTCCTTCCCGCCCCCGCTCTGCCGGGGCTCCTACATTCCAGAGGGTCCGCCTAGCCTGAGGCCCCCCGCCCCCGGCTCAGTGAGCCATCCTCTGCTCTCCCTGCTGCCTGGGATTCAAGGCTTTGACCTTGGCCAGCCCCTGTGGCCAGTCTGCCTACCTGTTGCTGGGTGCATTTCTGAAGTGCCTTCTTGAAGGAAGAACTAATTCTGACGCAGCATCATTTATTTGGGGAAGGGTGGGGGAGAGGGTTCAGGAAATCGAATGTCCGGCAAAGAGGGATTTGTTCTGGGGTCATAATCTGAAAATAGGATTGTTTCTTTATAGGAGACGTCCCTCTGCTTCTCTCACCCCATCTGAAAACCACCCTGGGTGAGTATTACCTAATTTTGGAGCATGGGTGGCCTGACATCTGACGCAGTTTCTTCAGCTGTTGTACCCGGTGTCTGTGTCCTTCTCCTGCTTTAAGCTCCCCGCTGGTGTGGTTAGAAATTCTTCCTGCCCCCAGCTCCAGCCTGTTCTACCAGGGAATTTAGCCCAGTCAGGAGTCTGCCTGGAAACCTCTCCTCCCTCATAGCTGCTACTGTGCTCTGTGTTTCTCTGCCAGATAGTGTGCTATTTTACCACGCTCAGTTTTTACTCAGTTGCTCAAAATAAAAACAGACACGGAAGGTTTTATTGGCTCTGATTTTTGAGGAGGGGCACCATGATAAGAAACAGGATTGCCATCATCTGGAGGAGCAACCTGGACTTTGCTCTGGATTGTGGATAGTGTGTGATATATTTTAAATGGTGATTGGGATGAGCATAGATGGCCTCGAATACTTACAGGCAATCTCACAAATGCTTGGGTTCAGAAAAGTTCCAGGGTATCTTCAATGGTAGAACCAGCTCCACCTGTTACTTCTCTGCATAAAGGAATCATAATGTAAATCACAGTATATGTAAATACATTGATTTCTTTGTTAACATGTCACATGAAATGGTTGTCTAAGGTTATAGTAAAACTTGGAAGATATGTTTAGAATGGCCTGATTTAAAATAGAGGACATGCGACATGTAGCATGTAATATACATACATGTATACATATATATATATATATACTATATATATACACACACACACTACAAATAGGTGAGTCCCAGGTGGCTCAGTTGTAAAGGATCACCACTATCAATTCAGGAGATGCAGGAGACAAGGGTTTGATCCTTGGGTGGGGAAGATCCCCTGGAGAAGGAAATAGCAACCCACTCCAGTATTCTTGCTTGGAAAATTCCATGGACAGAGGAACCTGGCGGGCTACAGTCCAAAGCACTGGACACAACTGGGCACATACATATGTACAAACCACACACACACATACAAATACATCTTCAACAGGAGAATCCATCAGCAGTTTCAATGATGAGCCACGAAAGAAAAGCTATAAGGTAATTGCCCCAAATTGTAAGGGGGTCCATTTTGAATTTGGCAGCTTCCAATAGCATGATCAAAGTAACAGCAGAGGTCTATTTAATGTAGTAAAAGGAATAATAGAAACAATACTTATGTCTATTAACATTGATTAACTGTTTCCTAAAAGTCAGGCACTGTTCTAGGAACTTCACACATACTAATTCATATGTGCATATATGATATACAGGTATTATGGTTTTCATTTTAGCAAGAGAATACTGAGATTCAGAGGGGTTAAACTAATTACACTGATTCAATATATCTAACAAGTGGTGTATTAAATATGTTTTTGAAAAAACTGGAGCTAGCCTTTGAACAAGCCTCAGGGTTTTTCAGAGATTTCCTATTTAGTATATACTCAAGGCAGTGGCACCCCACTCCAGTACTTTTGCCTGGAAAATCCCATGGACAGAGGAGCCTGGTAGGCTGCAGTCCATGGGGTTGCTAGAGTCGGCCACGACCGAGCAACTTCACTTTCATTTTTCACTTTCATGCACTGGAGAAGGAAATGGCAACCCACTTCAGTGTTCTTGCCTGGAGAATCCCAGGGACGAGGAAGCCTGGTGGGCTGCCGTTTATGGGATCGCACGGAGTCAGACATGACTGAAGCGACTTAGCAGGAGCAGCGCTGAACCTTACAGGTTCCCCACCTGGGTCTGACATTTAGAAGGAGCCTTACTACTGGGTTTTCTCCAGTGGCTTAGATGGTAGATAATCAGCCTGCAATGCAGAAGACTTGGGTTCCATTCCTGGGTCAGGAAGATCCCCTGGAGAAGGGAATGGCAACCCACTCCAGAAGGGGTTGCCTGAAGGGTTCCATAGATAGAGCAGCCTGGTGGACTATAGTCCATGGGGTCGTAAAGAGTCAGACACAACTGAGCAACTGACTCTTTTCTTACTATTAGCAACTTTTTCACCTATCCAGTCTTTTTTCTAGGTTCCTTCCTCCACCATTATGCCAGAGAGAAGCAAATACAATGCTGGTACTTGAGTGATTGGGCTTCTCTGTTGGCTCATCTGATAAAGAATCAGACTGCAATGCGGGACACCTGGGTTCGATCCCTGGATTGGGAAGATCCCCTGGAGAAGAGAACAGCTACCCATTCCAGTATTCTGGCCTGGAGAATTCCATGGATTATATAGTCCATGGGGTCACAAAGAGTAAAAACGACTGAGCGACTTTCACTTTCATTTTCTGAGTGAATAGTTCCCAGCATGTTACTCTGTTCATCATGTGTTTTTTCCACAGTAACCCTGTGTCACCATGGTGCACCCAGGAGGCCTCCTAACCCCCAAGGAAAAGCCAGGTAAGTCTGACTCATAAGTCTTACTTGCCTTTGTACCTAACCTGGCCCACAGGAGGCATTCAATTACATTTTGTTGAACTCTTGAACTCTGGTCTGTCTCCAGTGCCACTGAAGAGCATCTCTGTGACCTTGTCCATCTGTGAGTTTGTGGCTGGTGTGTCTGCAACCTTAAACTACAAGAATGAGGAGGAAGTTCCTTTGGAGGCTTTCTTTATATTCCCCATGGATGAAGACTCAGCTGTCTACAGCTTCGAGGCCATGGTGGATGGAAAGAAAATTAAAGCAGAATTACAGGACAAGATGACGGTACTGTGGATAAATACATTACCTCCTTCCTCCTTTCCCTAATGCATACTCTTCAGCATCTCTAGCAAATGCAACTTCACAAAAAGTGCTGATGTTGAATGCTCTTTCCTCTATCCCCCTCTAACTGCTATTTTCCTAAAATCATTTGGAGGGAAAGTCAATCAGAGTCACTTAAAGTACAGCTGTGGGGACTTCCCTGGCAGCACAGTGGATAACAATCTGCTTGCCAATGCACTGTCATGGGTTCAGTCCCTGGTCTGGGAAGATTCCACACACCACGGGACAACTAAGCCCTTAAGCTGCAAGTACTGAAGCCCACATGCGAGCCTGCGCTCCACATCAAGAGAAGCCACCACACTGAGAAGCCCAAGCACCACAGTGAAGAGTAGTCCCTACTCACCACAATTAGAGAAAGCCCGAGCAGGCAACAAAGACCCACTGAAACCAAAAATAAAAGCAAATAACAAAATTTAAAAACAAAGTAGAGGTGTGAACTTGGCAATACCAGTCACAGTTTCTCCCCGCTAGTCTTTGTTTTCTGTACCCTGTGTACCTCCACTGACTGTGTCAGCTTTCTTTCTCTGTCCTCAGGCACACACCAACTATGAGAATGCCATCATCCGTGGCCACCAAGCCTTTCTGTTAGAGGAGGACATGTGCTCCAGGGATGTATTCTGTTGTAACGTGGGGAACCTCCTCCCTGGGTCGCAGGCGGAGGTCACCCTGAAGTACGTGCAGGAGCTGCCCCTGGAAGCAGACGGGGCTCTGCGCTACGTGCTCCCTGCTGTCCTGAATCCTCGGTACCAACTCTCTGGTCAGTCTCCTCTCCCTCCAAATACTCCTGGGGGAGTTGATGTAACTGGGGAAACCCCTTCAAGGCTGTAGAGTGCTAGAAAGTGTGGGGAGGGAACACAGAACTAAAATAACTTTTTGTAGGATGTTCTGAGGACAGTTGCCTTAATATGAAGACTCCTGTAGTCTCTTTGGAGGACCTGCCCTACACAATCAGCATGGTGGCGACCATCAGTTCCCAGCATGGCATTGACAGGATTCAATCCAACTGCTCCTTGAGTCCTATTGAGTACCTTGGAGATAACAAGACTTCTGCTCAGGTAATTCACAAGAGAGCATTATCATTGCTGGTACCCTTTTCCTTTAGATCCTGACCTTGGTCCTCACTCAATTCTTCCTCCTCATTTTTTCTTATTAACCCCGAGGGGATCACACTGCGCTCCCTCCTCACCACCCTCCTTTAATCTCCCTAGCCTTCTGTCTGTTCTTGCTCCTGCTCTGTGTTGTTCTCCTTCGTGGAAGAAGCCTGTAGCCCTCAGCACTGACCTCAGCCCTGGGCAGAGGCAGCGATAGTCCTAACATGGCATCTTTGTCTGTTCCCAATTCAGGTTTCCTTGGCTGATGGACACAAGTTTGATAGGGATGTGGAGTTCCTGATTTACTACAGAGCAGTGCACACCCCTAGTGTAGTCGTGGAGATGGGAGAATCTACCACAAAGTCAGGTATTGTCTTTCTCCCTCTGCGGTTACCTCCTGAGGAGTAACTTTCTGATTTGGAATTATCTTCAAATTATCCTCAGTTTTATTGCCTTCTATCTAGTAGTGGGTGAAACATTGAAACAGCTTACGTTATGATGTGAAAGAAATGGTTAAGTTCAATGAATATCTTGTGGTTATATCTTTTAGGCAAATCTAAGTGCATCAGTAGATAATTGAACCAAGGACATGAACAAATAATTCACCAGAGGAAACACTAGTTTACTAACATGTGACAATGATCAGTCTCTACAAAGGCAAATAAAAATAAAAGTAATAATGTGACAGTTTCACTTTTCAAGTTATCAGAGATTTCCAAATAATGCTTTAAAAGGTGTGGTGAATTTGGTACTCAGAGACTGCCTGAACCAAAATAATTTGATATCAAGCTTTTGAGGGAAAATGTGGCCATATGCGTCAAAATAAATGTTTATTTTGGTAATTCTAGGTTTGGGAATCTTACATATGAAAATAAATCTAAATATAAGTAAAAATATGGATTGAAAAGTTCTCTTCTCTTTTAATTTAATCATATCAAAGACTGGTAAGCAATCAAAATGTCTTACAGTGGTTAAATTCACTATGCTAGGTATATTTGATGAGTTACCATGTAACTACTAAAATAATATACATCAACAGATTGAAATAATATGCGAATAAGGTTTCCAAACATTGTTAAAGTAAAAATGAGTTGTAGAAGTAGATTACCACTAGGAAATAATCTGTGCATGAGGAAAAACCATTTTAAAACAGAGAAAGTATGCAAGAAGTAATTGTGATTAGTTTAAAAGTAAGTTTACCTTTTAGATCTAACAATTTCTGTTGGTTTTGATTCATATACCTTCACGTAATCTCACCTAGAATTCTTTTTTTTTGTGTGGTAAATTTATATACATCAACTTTACCTTTGTAACTATTTTTAAGTATAAAATCCCATTGCCTCGCATACATTCACCTTGCTGTTCAACCATCACCCATCCATCTGCAGATAATTTTCATCTTGTCCTAGTTACTTAATTTCTGAGACTATGTTTAGTTTCTTACTGCTTAGCTTATTATTATTATAATATATTATATACAAATTATTATTGTAATTTCTTTAACGTGTCTTCTTTGGGGGACTTCCTTGGTCCCCCAAAGACCAAGACTTTGCCTTCCAATGTAAGGGGTGTGGGTTTGACCCCTAGTCAGGGAACTAAGATCCTACATGCCTTATGCCCCAAAAACAAAAATATGAAACAGAATCTATGTTATAACAAATTCAGTAAAGTCTTTAAAATGGTCCACATAAAAAAAAAATCTTTAAAAAATATTGATAGCAATTTATCTTATTTTCTAAATTTTTCTTAATATATGTGTACTTTTCCTTATAATTATAACTGGTATAACCCATATCCATCTCCTGTTCTGTGGGGCCTTCTTGGGCTGCCAGGCCACTGGATTGCAGGGACCTCAAAGAGGCTCCTCTTCCAGGAAGCCCTGTGCTCTGTCTTGTACATTAGTTGCCTGGCTTTGTCCTTTCCTTTTGGGGAGTTCCCCCTCGAGTGCCCCTGAAATTCTCCTGCAACAGTGACCTGGTCTTTATGTGAGTATGTGTATGCTCATATGCTCAGCTGTGTCTGACTCTTTTCAACCCCAGAGACTGTAGCCCACCAGGCTCCTCTGTTCATGGAATTTCCCGGGCAAGCATACTGGGAAATTCATTTCCTTCTCTAAGCTATCTACCTGACCCAGGGATTGAACCCACCCATGACTCCTGTGTTGACAGAGGGATTCTTTACCAATGAACCACCTGGGAAGCTGGACCTCATCTTTACTCAGTTATTTTAATCCCCTGGAGAAAGTTCTATGTTGTTGAATCTCAAGTGGTAAGGATTGAAATGTCAAGCCCTCTTCTTGCAAGCTCTATTAGCCATAGGAGGACTTCAGGGGACCCTTTACAAGTCTAGAGAATCCCGTCCAGCAGGGCCATTCACATCTTGCTTTCTAGATCATGTATTTGATCAAGATGACGTGCTATTTCCATCCATATAAAGAAGCAAATGACAACTGACTGGTTGACTCACTAAAACAGTTTGTCGTTCCACCAAATGAAGCATACCACTAGATGACAGAAATGCATAGCCTGTTTCTCAAAAACTTAGGCTGTACTTTCCATATTAAGAACATGATATTAAAAAAAATAGTATGTATAATTTAATAAAAATAATCACATAAAACAATTTATAAATAATTTTATAAAACTATTCTTAATCTAAGTTGAACCATAGACTGAATTCCTTAAGGGTATTATATCAGACTTCCCTCACTTAACTCTTAAAACAATATTTTAAAAAATTTTTATTGGAGTATAATTGATTTACAATGTTGTGTTTCAGGTATACAGCAAAGTGAGTCAGTTACACATACACATATATCCACTCTTTTTTTGGATTCTTTTCCCATATAGGCCATTACAGAGTATTGAGCACATTTCCCTGTGCTATACAGCAGGTTCTTATTAGCTGTCTATTTTATATATGGTAGTGTGTATGTGTCAATCCCAGTCTCCCAGTTTATCCATCTCCCCCACCTTATCCCCGGTAGACATAAGTTTGTTTTCTACATCCATGACTCTACTCATGTTTATTAAAATAATCTTGAGGCAGGTATTACTACTTTGATTTCACAGGAAACAGGATAGCAAGCAGAGGAGCTAGGATTTGAAATGCCTCATTTAGAAAAGAGGAAGTTGAGACTCTGGAGATGAAAATAATTTGAGCCATGACAAAAGAATAATGTAAATGAAACATATATAGTATTTCCTATGTGTCTGGCATTGTTCTAAAGTTATATATTGACTCATTTCATTGTTGTGGTAACCTCTCTGACCTCTTAGTACAGTGCCAGTCCCACTGTAAAGAGTTGTCTCTCAGAATGGAAAGTAATCTACCTTGCTCATTAAAAAAAAAAAAAAAAAAAAGCTACTCCTTTATATCCAGAGATCCTGGATTGTAGAAAAGTTATTTTTGAATCAGTGCTCTATCAAATATTTGCTGAGCCACACCCATTTTATTTGGAAGCCATTTTGGTTATTGAGATATCTCAGAGGTAAGAGGTTAAACTGAACCAGATCTTGTTATCATTCTGAATCCCAGGGGTACTGATAATTTAAAACTGTAATCCTAGAATCACTTTATAAAAATGGGATACTGGAATTTAATTCTGTGTCTTTTTATATTCTCTGAACAGTAAAACTAGAGTTGGTATAACCCACCCATTCTTATTTCATCTCCTGTATCTGTTTTCACTTGTTTCTCAAAATAGAATCACAGCTCTGGCTTTTGCAACTTGGAAACATAGGCTAGACGCCCATGATCTCTTCCATACCATTATTTGGATGATGCTAGTATTAGAGTGCAACACACATTTACGTACCTCTCTTTCTTTGTTCTGGAGAGTATCATAAGTGCTTTGTACCCAAATGAAGCACAGATGGATTTCCTTGTCCTGTATGACACTCATTACACTCTCAGCTCTTGTAAATTGTAGCATAAAAATTATCCACACAGTCGTCATTGTTTTTTTTCAAAGCTGTAATTAAGAATTAAGGACAGGCTTTCCTGGGGGCTCAGATGGTAAAGCCCCCTGCAATGCCAGGAGACCTGGGTTCGATCCCTGGTTGGGAAGATCCCCTGGAGAAGGAAATGACGACCCACTCCAGTATTCCCGCCTGGAGAATTCCACGGACAGAGAAGCCCGGCAGGTTACAGTCCGTGGGGTGGCAAGAGTCGGAGACAACTCAGCGACTAATAGTTTCTTTTCCCTGGTGGCTCGGTGAAAGAATCGACCTGCCAATCAGAAGATACCAGTTTGATCCCTGGTCTAGGAAGATTCCACAAGCCACAAAACAACTAAGCCCATGTGCCACAGCTATTGACCTTGTGCTTTAGAGCCTGGTAACTGCAGCTACTGGGCCTGCACACCCTGGAGCCCATGCTGGGCAACAAGAGAAGCCATGGCAATAAGTCCATGCACCACAACTAGAGAAGGCCCACGTGCAGCAGCCAAGACCCATCATAGCCAAAAATAAATAAAAAAGTTATTTAGAAAAAATAGAATTAAGGACCCCATGTAAATAAATTTCCCTTTGATTTGATGTGAAGACATCAAATAAATTAGCTTGATTCCTCTGACAAATCCTGGGACATTTTAATGATGTATTTCATTCCCAACTGCTAGGCTATTAACATCCAGATATAGTATTTTAATATTGCTTGTGTATAGTAAATTCTACCCTCTTTCTTCTCTTTCATATCTGTAATACATCTGTATCTTTTATATGTTTGTAACTCACCTCAAACTCTTTGCCAGCAGATATGGTATAAAGATTAAGCTGTTTTAGATTTGTGTTTTCTTAGCTCCTTAGGTAACTCGCTACAATTGATTCTTGAGTTCCCTTTTTCTTACCACGTCTTTATTCTTTTTGAGTAGATGGTGTGTTGGGAGATCCAGCTGTAATGGTGACTTTCTACCCGAATATCCCAGAAGCTCAGCCATCAATTGCCTGCGGAGAATTTATCTTCCTCATGGACTGCTCAGGAAGCATGCAGAGCCCCATAAGTAAACAGAGTAAATCTCAGCTGCGCATAGATGTAGCCAAGGTAAAAGTAGTTTCTTTCTTTTCCTGGTCACTTGCTCAAGTGGGAGTGAATCTTGGGGATTAAATTAGGGGGTAAAAGTAGTTTCTTTCTTTTCCTGGTCACTTGCTCAAGTGGGAGTGAATCTTGGGGATTAAATTAGGGTCCATTGGAGCTATAGATCTGTTCCCCATCTGAGTTACAGTTAACATGACTACTCTGAGGTTAGCCTTGGAATAGAAGGCTCTGGGGGAATGAAAGGGTGAAGACCCATTCCTGAGTTAGATTAGCAGGGTCATGTGATTGAGAGAATCCTTTCTCACTGTCTTCTCACATGGTCTTCCTTCAGGAAACACTGATTTTGCTTCTGAAGAGTTTGCCTCTAGGCTGTTATTTCAACATCTATGAATTTGGATCTACTTATGAGGCATTCTTTCCGTAAGTTTCCAGAAAGTCCATAGAGAATTCAAAAAGCTACTTTATACAATGAAATATTACTGAGTCATGAAAAGGAACAGATTTGAGTCAGTTGTTGTGACTCCTCTCTCCCCTTACACAGAGTAAAGTAAGTCAGATAAACAAGTATTATATATTGACACATATGGAGTCTAGAAAAATGATATTGATGAACCTAGTAGGGAACAGATTTGTGGACACAGTCAGGGAAGGTGAGGGAGGGATGGATTGAGAAAGTAGCATTGACAGTATATACAACATCACATGTAAAATGGATAGTGGGAAGTTTCTGTGTAACACAGGGAGCCCAGCCTGGCACTCTGTGATGGGTGGTATGGAGACAGGGGAGGGAGGGGATATATATATATATATATATATATATATATATATATATAAATATAAAACTATGACTGATTCATGTCATATGTCAGAAACCAACACAACATCAACACAATTTTCCATCAATTAAAAAATAAATAAAAAGTTTAGAAAGGCTACTTTAAAGAAAGGACTAAGTTGTTAAAGGGGTTGCTGCAGGATTGACTTTGGCTTTGGAGATTTCAAGTTAAAGTTGCTTACAATTCAGGGACTTAATACTGGGCTATGTCCACTAGCTTTCATTTCACTGGGGAGTGTTTGTTTTTCTCAGGAATAGTGTGAAGTATGCTCAGAGTACCGTGGAGGAGGCACTGCGGAGAGTTAAGCTTATGAGGGCTAACCTCAGGGGTACGGAAATCTTGATGGCACTCCAACACATTTACAAGCAGCCTTCTGTCCCAGGCCACCCCCTGCAGGTAAGAGTTGGAACAGAGATCAAAAAAGGGATGGAATGGAATCCCTGTTCAAGAATCCATAGCTCTGGGCTTCATCACAGGATTGTTGAAAAGTGGTAGTCATTTAGCCGTGGGCTTCCCAGGTGAAATGGTATAGAATCATTGGTGGTATAGCCTCAGTGGTATAGAATCCATCTGCTAATGCAGGAGGCTTGGGTTCAAACTCTGGGTCAGTAAGATGCCCTGGAGATGGAATTAGCAACCCACTCCTGTATTCTTGCCTGAGAAATCCTGTAGACAGAGGAGCCTGGCTGGCTATAATCCTTGGGGTCACAGAAGAGTTGGACACGACTTAACAACTAAACAACAACAACAAAATTTAGCTTTATGTCCTATAATAAAGAGACTAAGACAAGAGGCATTTGATGGAATTCCTCTCCCTTAGCTCCATGCTATGGACAATGGATGAAGGAAGCTCTTTTGGGAAGTGTGACAGAAGCCTTGCATTAAACTAGCAGAGGAGATGCTGAATATTCTCAGGGTTCTGATCAGACCATGTGAGGGATGTGAACATTAGGAACTTCATACCTGTTTGAATCACAAAAACCATAATCACAGAAAAACGAGCCAATCTGATCACATGGACCACACCTTGTCTAACTCAATGAAACTAAGCCATGCTGTGTGGGTCATGGTGGAGAGGTCTGACAGAATGTGGTCCACTGGAGAAGGGAATGGCAAACCACTTCAGTATTCTTGCCTTGAGAACCCCATGAACAGTATGAAAAGGCAAAATGATAGGATACCGAAAGAGGAACTCCCCAGGTCAGTAGGTGCCCAGTATGCTACTGGAGATCAGAGGAGAAATAACTCCAGAAAGAATGAAGAGATGGAGCCAAAGAAAAAACAATACCCAGTTGTGGATGTGACTGGTGATAGAAGCAAGGTCCAATGCTATAAAGAGCAATATTGCATAGTAACCTGGAATGTCAGGTCCATGAATCAAGGCAAATTGGAAGTGGTCAAACAGGAGATGGCAAGAGTGAGCATCGACATTCTAGGAATCAGTGAACTAAAATGGACTGGAATGGGTGAATTTAACTCAGATGACCATTATATCTACTACTGTGGGCTGGAATCTCTTAGAAGAAATGGAGTAGCCATCATGGTCAACAAAAGGGTCCGAAATGCAGTACTTAGATGCAATCTCAAAAACGACAGAATGATCTCTGTTCGTTTCCAAGACAAACCATTCAATACCACAGTAATCCAAGTCTATGCCCCAACCAGTAATGCTGAAAAGCTGCCGTTGAATGGTTCTATGAAGACTTACAAGACCTTTTTGAACTAACACCCAAAAAAGATATCCTTTTCATTATAGGGGACTGGAATGCAAAAGTAGGAAGTCAAGAAACACTTGGAGTAACAGGCAAATTTGGCCCTGGAGTATGGAATGAAGCAGGGCAAATGCTAATAGAGTTTTGCCAAGAGAATGCACTGGTCATAACAAACACTATCTTCCAACGACATAAGAGAAGACTCTACACATGGACATCACCAGATCGTCAACCCCAAAATCAGATTGATTATATTTTTGCAGCCAAAGATGGAGAAGCTGTATACAGTCAGCAAAAACAAGACCGGGAGCTGACTGTGGCTCAGATTGTGAACTCCTTATTGCCAAATTCAGACTTAAATTGAAGAAAGTGGGGAAAACCACTAGACCATTCAGATATGACCTAAATCAAATCCCTTATGATTATACAGTGTAAATGACAAATAGATTTAAGGGACTAGATCTGATAGACAGTGCCTGATGAACTATGTGACATTGTACAGGAGACAGGGATCAAGACTATCCCCCTGGAAAAGAAATGCAAAAAAGCAAAATGGCTGTCTGAGGAGGCCTTACAAATAGCTGTGAAAAGAAGAGAAGTGAAAAGCAAAGGAGAAAAGGAAAGATATGAGCATCTGAATGCAGAGTTCCAAAGAATAGCAAGAAGAGATAAGAAAGCCTTCTTCAGTGATCAATGCAAAAAAATAGAGGAAAACAAGAGAATGGGAAAGACTAGAGATCTCTTCAAGAAAATTAGGGATACCAAGGGAACATTTCATGCCAAGATGGGCTCAATAAAGGACAGAAATGGTATGGACCTAACTGAAGCAGAAGATTTTAAGAAGAGGTGGCAAGAATACACAGAAGAACTGTACAAAAAAGATCTTCACGACTAAGATAATCACGATGGTGTGATCACTGACCTAGAGCCAGACATCCTGGAATGTGAAGTCAAGTGGGCCTTAGAAAACATCACTACGAACAAAGCTAGTGGAGATGATGGAATTCCAGTTGAGCTCTTTCAAATCCTGAAGATGATGCTGTGAAAGTGCTGCACTCAATATGCCAGCAAATTTGGAAAACTCAACAGTGGCCACAGGACTGGAAAAGGTCAGTTTTCATTCCAATCCCAAAGAAAGGCAATGCCAAAGAATGCTCAAACTACTGCACAATTGCACTCATTTCACACGCTAGTATAGTAATGCTCAAAATTCTCTAAGCTAGGCTTCAGCAGTGCATGAACTGTGAACTTCCAGATGTTCAAGCTGGTTTTAGGAAAGGCAGAGGAACCAGAGATCAAATTGCCAACATCTGCTGGATCATCAAAAAAGCAAGAGAGTTCCAGAAAAACATCTATTTCTGCTTTATTGACTATGCCAAAGCCTTTGACTGTGTGGATCACAATAAACTGTGGAAAATTCTGAAAGAGATGGGAGTACTGAAGAGGAACTAAAAAGCCTGTTGATGAAAGTGAAAGAGGAGAGTGAAAAAGTTGGCTTAAAGCTCAACATTCAGAAAACGAAGATCGTGGCATCTGGTCCTGTCACTTCATGGGAAATAGGTGGGGAAACAGCAGAAACAGTGTCAGATTTTATTTTTTGGGGCTCCAAAATCACTGCAGATGGTGGTTGCAGCCATGAAATTAAAAGACGCTTACTCCTTGAAAGGAAAGCTACGATCAACCTAGATAGTATATTGAAAAGCAGAGATATTACTTTGCCAACAAAGGTCCGTCTAGTCAAGGCTATGGTTTTTCCAGTGGTCATGTATGGATGTGAGAGCTGGACTATGAAGAAAGGTGAGTGCCAAAGAATTGATGCTTTTGAATTGTGGTGTTGAAGAAGACTCTTGAGAGTCCCATGGACTGCAAGGAGATCCAAGCAGTCCATTCTAAAGGAGATCAGTCCTCGGTGTTCATTGTAAGGAGTGATGTTGAAGCTGTAACTCCAATACTTTGGCCACCTCATGTGAAGAGTTGACTCACTGGAAAAGACCCTGATGCTGGGAGGGATTAGGGGCAGGATGAGAAGGGGACAACAGAGGATGAGACGGCTGGATGGCATCACCGACTCGATGGACCTGAGTCTGAGTGAACTCCGGGAGTTGGTGATTGACAGGGAGGCCTGGCGTGCTGCGATTCATGGGGTCGCAAAGAGTCTGACATGACTGAGCGACTGAACTGAACTGAACTGACCCGTCTGAAGTGACATGAGTCTCTGGAATGAAATAGTTGAGGTTTTTGAAGGGCAAGTTCTGGTGTCTTTAAATATACTTCAGAGACTTGATGGATGTTTTCTTTCTACAGGTTTTTGTCTTCACAGATGGAGAAGTTACTGATACATTTACTGTCGTTAGAGAAGTTAAGAGCCACCGTCTAAGGCACAGGTATGAGTTAATGTGCCTGGACCCACATAATGTCACATGCAATCTAGTGACACCTATTAACAGTATTCATATTGCTTTCAGACAACAGAATGATTCAAGTATTTTAGTTTTAATACTGAAAATATTTTTCTATATAATCTACTTCCTACTAAAAGAAAAAATTAGTTTTCTAAATAATATCAACAACACAATGAAATCATTATCTTGTGGTGTCTCTAAACCACAATGGAAACAAGAACTGAACAGTACGATTTTTCTTTACTATAAACATTGTAATCAAAATAATACAGAAAACTATACAACTTTAAATGTACAGCTGGGTGAATTATCAGAGTGACACACATATGTAACCACCACCCAAGTCTAGAACCAGAATGGATCCGACTTCTCTATCCATTTCTATCACATCCTAATTTTAATCTCTACTCATTTTTTTCCTCTCCAAAGAGGAAATAAAATAACACTGTGGATTATTTTTGCTTGTTTTTGAATGAAAATAAATGAGTTATGCAGTATATATATTTTTTCCCTTTTTTTAATTATTTTTTTTTTTACTTTATAATATTGTATTGGTTTTGCCATACATCAACATGCATTTGCTACAGGTGTATTCACGTGTTCCCCATGTATGTTTTTTATTTCTGTGTATCTGGCTTTGTTCCCTCAGCTGTATGTTGAGATTCATGCATATTTCACGGAGCCGTAATTTTCATTGGTATATAGTATTCCATAGGGTGATTATACCATAATTTACTTGTTGATTCTACTGCTGATAGTCTTTGGTTTAGTTGCTAAAAATTATACTTCTGTGACCATTGAATTCTTGTACATGCATTTTTTGGGCATGAACATGTGTATACATATATATGAATACATACATACATATCTATGCTCATATAATATAGAATTCAAACACACTGACATAATTGTGAAATTTTGGGAGTATACCAAATAGTTTTCCAAGTTATTGTGCTAATATAATACATAGCAGCATTGTATCAGGGTTCCAGTTGCTGCTTTACTTATCCAAAATTTGGCATTATTTGTCTGTTAAAACTGTAACTAATTTTGTGGGTGTGTATAATACTATCTTATCATCATTTTAATTTACATTTTCCTAATTAATGAAGTTGAGCACATTTTCATATTTATTGACCACTTGGATGTCCTTTTGTGATCAAGTCTCTTTCCAATTTTTTTCTATTAGATTTTCTTTTTTTTTTTTAGCACAAAATTCTTTATTAGTTTTTGTCAATGCAAATTTTCCTTAATGTTTACAGAAAATAAATCAGGATAAGCAAACATTTCTTAAATTCACTTTGGAATGACTAGATGTTTTGCCTAAATTACCAGATACATTTTTGACCTTCTACCTACTTCTTTCAGGCTACATCACAAATGATACTTAATACATCTTAAGTCAGCCAAATGCAAGCAGAGATCTGGCACACTGAATAGCCATCTGGAGTTCATTCTATGGTCTAGGTGCAAACACTTTTTGACATGTTCTAGAAATATAGAACAGAACATGTTCTGTTCTATGGCTTTCCCTCAAGAGGGTATCTTTTGATTAATAATTGTTCTTAATTTGATATAGTTTTCCCTTTTAGTAATTTGCTTTATGGTTAGTATTTTTTTCTATTCTGTTAAAAAGTCTTCTGTTATCCAAGGTCTTCAAGCTATTTGCCTTTGTCATTTTCTTGAAGATTTATTGTATTTTCTTTCACAGTTAGAATCACAGTTGATCTGAAATTTATTTTTGTGAATTGTGTGAATCAGGGGTCAGGGTTCTTTTCTCTTTCTCTTTTTTTTTTTCATGTGGATATTATGTTGACCTTGTATCTTTTATTTAGAAGTTTGTCCTTCCTCAGTGATGTACAGAGCCATTTTGTCACAAACAAACATCTATACATGTGTGGCTTGTTTCTGGATCCTCCGTTGCCTTCTGTTGGTCTGTTTATTTGGACATGTGCCAGCAATACACTGTATAAATTAATGTTACTTTCTGATAAATTTTCATTTCTAGTAGAGTAAGTCCTCAGCTTTACTCTTTTTTAAGACTTAGTCATTCTTGGATTTTTTGCATTTTATAATTAGCTTGTCAGTTTTTACCAAAAGAGGAAACATGTTTGGATATTGACTAGAATTGTATTCTCTTTATAAGTCAGTTTTGGGAGAACTTTAGTATTTGCTGTATCAAACATTTCCTCTATCTATATGATATGTCCTTCCTTTCATTTGGGTCTTTCTTCATTTTTTCTAAATATGTATTTCCTATATATTGTTTTGAAAGATTTACCAAATCTAGCAAATAGTCGCAAGAATAAAGCAATAGATGTTCATCTACCATTTACCCACATCCACCAGTTATCAATGTTTTAACATATTGATTTCACTTAATTTTTTTGGTCTGAAATAGTTGAAAGCAAGCCACAGATGCCATGACCTTTCTTATGCATATCATTTTGCATTCATCTTCTAAGAACTAAGAGTATCTGACAAATAGCCAGAATAAAACTACTTGGGCTTCCTTGGTGGCTCAGAGGTAAAGAATACACCTGCCAATGCAGGAGACATGGGTTCAATCCCTGATCCAGGAAGATCCCACATGCCACAGAGCAGCTAAGCCCATGGGCCACAACTCTTGAGCCTGTGCTCTAGAGCCCGAGAGCTACAACTCCTGAGCCCACATGCCGCAACTCCTGAAGCCTGTGCGCCCTAGAGCCTGCACTCCACAGCAAGAGAAGCCACTCCAGTGAGGAGCCCACACATCACAGCTGGAGAGTAGCTCCTCTCACTGCAACTAGAGGAGAGTACACTCAGCAACAAAGGCTTAGCACAGCCAAAAAGAAATAAGTAAATTACAAAAACCAATACTCAATTCAGGATATTTAATTTTTATATAATCCATTATTGAAATATAGGTCATTTTGCCAGTTTTTTAATAATGTCATATAGAATTTTGTTTGTTTGTTTATTTTTGTTCAGGAGAAAATCCAATAATAAGTATTTTATTTAGTTATTATGCCTCTTTAATCTCTCTTCCTCTAGAGTAGTTTCTTGGCTTTTCATTATCTTTAATGACACTGATATTTTAAAAGAGTACTAGCTAGTTATTTTTGTAAAATTTCAATTATGTTTGTTTGACTATTTAAGTTTATGTTTAGATTAATATTAAATATTTTTGCAAAAAATATTCCAAAGTGAATTTGGGCCTGGCTGTAAATTTTGTCACTTAGTTAAAGGTGGTCTCTGACATATAACTTTGACATTTTTGTAAACATCTTGGTTTCAGCCAATGTTTACCCAGTAGTTTTAGCATTCACTAACGATTATTGTCCAGATTGCTGTTAGTGGTTACAAAATGGTGATTTTTTCAATTCTGTCAAGTTTTCTATATTTATTACTTGGCATCCTACTGTAAAGAGGATTTTTCTCTTCCTGACTACCTCCGTCCGCACCCCCCAACTTTTTTTGTTGTTGTTGTATCAATGTGTACTTTTGGATTCTTCTATTATTTTTCACTTTTTAAAGATTCATTGCTCTCATTATCTATTTAGATTCTCAGAATTTCTAGGTTTGGTCAGTGGAAGCCCTTTTAACTTGCTCCTCTGTCTTTTTTCACATGTCTCTGGTTTGTGAATATGTTCTTTCTTACCAAAAACAACAACAAAAAAAACCAATTTAGAGATCATGTTGAGAATTTGAAGAAGATAATACCAGTATGCTGGAAGGCTGTGGTCTCTGGAGGGCTTGATCACAGTTAGGTTCCTACAGTTGGATGTCGGGTTCTTAGATCTCCATGTTTAGAGCATTAATCCTGAGGCTGATATGACTAGATATGCATAGATGATGACTCACATTAACCTGATTAAAAAGAGATGGATACATAGGCCAAAATTATAGTGCATTAATTTCATATAATGATAACTTTTTTTGTCACGCCCTTAAAAATGCTTATATTTGTAGTATCTCTGTTTATAGACAGTCTTATTTGGAAATCTGTTTGTGGTTTAAAAGCTATTTGTTGCACATCGACAAGGGTGGGGAGAGGACCCTCCAGTTAAAAGAGCAGGAGGCACTTTTTTTCTGGTGGCTCAGATGGTAAAGAATCTGCCTGCAATGCAGGAGACCAGGGTTTGATTCCTGAATCAGGAGGCTGTCCTGGAGAAGGGAATGGCAACCCACTCCAGTATTCTTGCCTGGAGAATTCCATGGACAGAGCAGCCTGGCGGGCTATGGGCCATGGGGTTGCAAAGAGTCGGATATGACCAAACAACTGACACTTTCACTTCTCGTAAGACTAGCCTTTTGAGGGCAGGTGTGGTTTCGGTACAGTGTTAGTCAAGCACTGATGGCAGTGTCTATTTTTCCTAACTTCTGATTTCTGATTCATTCTTTGGATTGATTATTAAAATAATTGATGAGGATGCAGTCCTATTTGTTTTTTTCTGCTTCTAGAATCAGTGTAATATACAATGGTTTGCCAGGGGCATCATATGACCAGAATAGTGCTCAATGCAATTTCTGCTTTTTCGTAAATATGTGATCTTGGACATGTTTTTTAAGTTCTTCGGGCCTTAGCTCCTTACCTGCAAAAATGAGATATTAGCCTATCTCTTAGGAACATTGTGATGATTAAATTGCATCATTAATTTAAGGCATCTGGTCCCCTGACATATGCTCAATAAATGGTAGCTCATACTTTTGGTCAAGGAAGAAAACTATCTCTTTATGTATTTTTCATCATTTTGTGTTAATTTTATAAATTCACTTTTTAGTGCCTGTCTCTAACATCTTATTTTATAATTCCAGATGTTTTTCATTTGGTATTGGTGAAGGAGTCTCCACCAGCCTCGTAAAAGGCATTGCCCGGGTGTCACGGGGCACTTCAGAATTTATCACAGGCAAGGAGAGAATGCAGGCCAAGGTGAGGGACAGGCCTTGTGTCTAGAGGTGGCAATATAAGCAGAGTGTGGAGCAGAGTGGGGCAACAACTCCCTGCCAGCATTCGTTTTCTTATATCCCCAAGGACTTGGGCTATATACTTAATGGGATTACTTTCAGCCTTATGCAGAAGGAGCCCAGTATATAGTTTTGGGAGAAATGGCATCTGGTTCTAGTAGTTGGAAGCCCAGAGCCAAGATGCTGGAATAGGTTAGGGCTTTAGATTTAAGAGAAATTGAATTTTGAATGTCATGACTGAGATTCTAGGTGTTTGCTTTAGGGCCTCTTGTGGTATTGTACCCCATCCTTTGTACAAATACTACAAAGTAAAGATGAAGGAACAGCAGTTATAGGTCTGGTAGATTGGAAGAGGTGGTAGATTGACAGTCCATTTGCTTCATATCCACAAAGGAAGGCATCTTCCACCTCTGGTTATATTTCTAAATTCCTCTTTCCCAGATCTCTTATCTAATCCCTACCTCTCCTGGGTCTCCTTTCCCAGACATTTCCTTCCTTCCTTCATAATTATGTCATTCAATCTCTCAATGTTAGTTTCCTCATTTGTAAAGAAAGAGTAATAATGCCCATGTCCTCTCCTGGTGTAGATGGTATTAAGGAATAGGTGTATCATGTATTGCATTGCATAACACTTGACATGTGATATTCAGTTAGTAGTAGTATTGTTGCTGTTTCTATGTTTTGTGCTTATTCTGGTCTTTTTCCTTCACCAGGCACTTAGAGCCCTGAAACGTTCTCTGCAGCCCGTGGTAGACGATGTTTCTCTGAGCTGGGATTTGCCTGATGGTCTGTCTGCTAAAATGCTTTCCCCAGAACAGACTGTCCTCTTTAGGGGTCAGAGATTAATCCTCTATGCCCAGTTGACTGGGACAATGCCGGTGAGTTCACATTCTTGTGTGTTCCTCTAGTCAGAGTAGCTATTGTCCTAAACTCTGCTCTGGGCAAGTCCATGAAAGCTGGTAGAGTTTCATCAAGAGATTTCCCTTGCCAGGTAGAGTCAACCCGGCCCTTCTCTATTATTTCAAGTCTCTGACTTCTTGAATTTCCTGGTTCCCTGTCAGAAATTTAATGGGTTGGGTTGGGGAGCTGCCCCATATCTATCCTTTCTTTTGGTAATCTCTTCCTTTGCCATTTTTACCCTTCTCTAATTTGTAGCCAGCAGAGGCAACAGGAGCAGTTTGCCTCAAGTACACACTCCAAGGAGAGAGTCTGGAGAATAAAGTGACATTTTCCCTACAACCCAAGCTTGATGCCAAGTGAGAATTCAGTGTTCCTTTGCTATTTTTTTTCTTTCTTGTTTGGTCTCTGCCATCCTTCAGGGTTGATTTCCTTCTCTTATTTTGGGGTTCAGTAGTGGCCCTACCATCACTTCTTCTTCCTAACCCATTTGTCTCTTTTTCTTCCCCTAATGTGGTTTTTCCCTCCTTTTCAGCCTTAACTTTTGAGGGTCCTGTACAACTGACTTTTGTGTGCTTGTCCCTAAATCACAGGATTTTTTTTTTTTTTTTTTAGCCTCACCATTCACCGACTTGCAGCCAAATCCTTTCTGCAGACCAAGGACATGGGCCTCAGGGAAACTGCAGCAGGTGATAAAAAAGATGTGTTGAAAGTTAGCATGGAGTGTGGAGTCATAAGCTCCCACACAGCTTTCATTGCTGTCAACAAGGATCTCAACAAGCCAATTCAGGGGCCACTGGCTCCTCGGGATGTTCCAAGGCCAGTGCTGATGTATGCTGCCCCAGTGATGCAATCCTTGTCACCACCGAGGTGTGGAACTGGTAAGTTTTACCCCATTCAAACTCATGCAAAAGAAGGGCCTCTGGACATCTGAACACAGCATTTAAAGAAAAAGTTTATGAAAGGTCCTTGTTGTTCAGTTACTGAGACATGTCCGATTCTTTGCAATCCCATGGACTAGGTATCCCAAGTATCTAGGGATAGATGGCAGAGGGTTTTCCAAATGAAATTAAGAAGAAATGAAGTGGGAAGACAATAAATGAATGTGTATTCAAAAAAAGGATATTCAGATGGGGTCATCAAAATATTAGATACTGCAGAAAAGTCAAGGTAAAAGCTGAAAAAGAGCTACTGGATAAATATCAAAGAAGCCCTTGCCAATCTAATGAAGAACAGTTTTATTGGCTTGGATCAGGAAGCAGTCCATATTACAGGATGACAAAGGGTATAAGTGAGGCTCCTCTGATGACTCAGTGGTTAAGAATCCACCTGCCAGTGTAGGAGATCCGGGTTTGATCCCTGGTCCAGGAAGATCACACATGCTGTGAAGCAACTAAGCCTATGAGCTGCGACCACTGAACCTGTGCTCTAGAACTCAGGAGCTTCAACTACTGAGCCCATGTGCTGCAACTACTGAAGCCTCTTCATCCTGGAATCCACAACAAGAGAAACTACTGCAATGAGAAGCTTGCGTGCTGCAACTTGAGAAAACCTACACACAGCAATGGAGACTCAGCATGGTGTTGAAGGTCCAGTTTAGTTTTGATTCCTTGACTTTTTTAGTGGCATCGAACTACTAAAAGGAATCAGGAGCTTTGGTATAAGAATGAAGCAGGTAGAGTGTTGGCTTAATACTGCAGTTGGGGTTTTGTCAGATGGGTGTGATGAAAAGGAAATTAGGGACATAGAGTTGATATTGATAAGAGAGTAGGATAGTGTTGGACCTGAGATTTAGGCTAAATAGGGAAGAAAGTAAAGATAGAAGGAAGTGTTACATTGGAAAAAAAAAATAGAGGAAACAGATTTAGAATCCAGATGAGGTCAAAGACATAGAGCCTGTTATACAGAGTGGAGTAAGTCAGAAAGAGAAAAACAAATATCATTATGTTAATGCATATATGTGGAATCTAGAAAAATAGTACTGATGGACCTATTTGCAGGGCAGGAATAGAGACGCAGACGTAGAGAATGGACATAATAGACACAGGAAGGAAGGAGAGTGTGGATCAAGTTGAGAAAGTAGCATTGCCATATATACACTACCATGTGTAAGATAGCTAGCTGCTGCATAGCACAGGGAACCCAGCCCGGTGCTCTGCGATGACCTAGAGGGGTGGAATAGTGGGTGAGGGAGGCTCCAGATGTAGGAGATACATATAGGAGATACATACGTATACACACGCGGTTACAACTGAATTGAATTGTTGTACGGCAGGAACCAACACAACATTCTAAAGCATTTATTCTCCAATTAAAAAACATAATCAATTAAAAAGAAAAGAAACTGGAAGAACTGGATCCTGTATTTTAAAAGTAGAATATTTTTAAAGTTTATTTTGTATAAGTGGAACAATTTGCTTGATAATAAGATTCTGACTTGGGAGGGAGTGGTGAAGTAAAGGGGAGGCTGAAGCCATTTGATTGAAGAAGTCAAGAAGTTTTAAATTAGGGTGTTGGACAGGTTATCTGCATAGATAGGTGCTGACATCTCTCAAGGTGATGCAGCCTGCAATGAAGTGCAAGTCTGTGATCTTTCAGACACTCCAGTGGGTGATGGGAAGTGACAGAGAGGTTGGAGGTTGCCAGCAGCAAGGATATGAGGAGGGTAACCCAGGTGAGATTGGCAGACTGGTGACCTGGCTGCAGTGATTGGGACTGAAGTGGTTTCCACCCACACCTCCCAAACCTGGGAACTTGGGATATGGCACCTCGAGCAATTTGAGGGGGTAGGGCAAGAACAGGTTTTAACAGTTTAAGTTAAGATAAATAGTCAAAAGAAGCCTCTTGTGATGAAACTTAAGATGCAGAAGAGGTCTTTGTCCTGTGTCAAGAGTTCCAGAAGACAAAGTACAAAGCGTTCAGAGGGTGATGTTGTGTGCAGTAAGTGGGCTCATCATAGAAGAAAAAAATGCACAGTGGAGACAGTGGCTGAACTGATCTGGATAGGAGGGTCTCAAATTATCCAGGGCCTTTGGCTACACCCGAACATAGAGGGCGCCTTGGTCTCTATAGCTACACTGGTGTTTTTTAGCTCATTCAGAGGCCTTGTCCCACTTCCATCCTCCTTCTTGTCCCACTGATCATCACTCATTACTGAGGGGTGTCTCACCAGCAGAATAGTTGTGATCCTGATCCTTTTAAGCCTGTGATTAAACAGAGCCTGTTCTCTCTACGTGAGCATCTTTCCAGGGACTTTTTCTGACCAATGTTTGTCTACCACCTGTATAGGACGAAGAACACACCTGAGTCTTGGTCATAGAAAAGAGAAGAAATGCACTTCCTTATCAGAGGCCTGTCTTGAGAAGCCAAAGTCTCGTGCTTCTGCCAAAAAGACCAACGTGGAAACTCATGGTCCAGGTGAGATGGGCCTCAGTCTTATCCTCTTTTCTATGGGAACTGAAGAACAGAGCTTCAATTCTCTGCTATCTTGTGGCTTTCTTTGTTGTTGTTATTTAGTCGCTCAGTTGTGTCTGACTCTTTGCATGGTACCCTGCCAGGCTCCTCTGTCCATGGGATTTCCCAGGCAAGAATTCTAGAGCGGGTTGCCATTTCCTTTTCCAGGGAATCTTCCCGACCCAGGGATTGAACCTGTGTCGCCTGCATTGGCAGGTGGATTCTTTACACCAGAGCCACCTGGGGAGCCCTGTGACTTTCTCTACCAGGAAGTTACCTATTTGAAAAGCAGCAGGCAGAGGGTGAGATTTGTCCAGTCCCTATATTTGCCAGGGTCAGTTCCTACAGCTTATGACCCTGAAACCTACCCAGTAGAGTCTGAGTTGAGCCCTGGATAAATAAACCATGTTGCCATCTCAGCTCACACTCCTTGCCTATGGGCTGGGGCCTTCCTCCTGCACAACCCACCATGCGTGGGCCCCTGCTACACTGCCATTCTTGTACAGACTGGGTTTACAAATGGGTCTTCCTGATACTGTCTGATGATTGTCTGTCACCAAAGAGTGTTCCTTGGTCGCTGCCTTTTGTTTCAAGTAGCTGGCTTTTCATGTACATAACAAATGGAATCTAAGTACATTTCACCATGAAGGGAGGTCTTTTCTATTAAAATAGGCCTATAGGACATTTCTTTCTAGTCTCGCCGGTTTTGTAGCCAGAGTGTGTGCTGTACAATTATTTCATTCTTTAAAATCTTATTTGGCACTCATTCTCATTAGATTATCACAGCTTCAGGGTCTAAGGTGGATTCAGAGCTCTGTACTCCCATTTGTTGTGGAGTTTTAGGCAAATTAGTTCAATTATTAGCGCCTTAGCTCGCTCATCTGCACAGCTTCTCACCTCCTTGGGTTGTCACAAGAACCTCCTTGGGTTGTCCAAAAAGTTCATTTGGGTTTTTCCATAAGATGTTTTGAAAAACTTTTTGGACAAACCCATAGTTTGTGTTGGTTGTCTGTAGTGTCATACTATCTCAGTAACTTAGAATATCCCCACTCTGAGCTTTCTAACTTATGAATCCTTTTACCAAAGTAGAAAGAAAAATTACCCAGGAAGATAAGGTACTGGTTTTTATGAATTAATTAGCAATTTCTATTTGTAGAGAGCTAATTAGTGGCCTTCCAAGTACTTTACATTCTTTGTCATGTGTTAGGCTCTATTGTTTTGAATTTACAGAGAAGGCTGAGATTCCTGTTAAAGAACTGTTAATTTTGAGTGTTAACAGTGCTGAGTTTCAAACTGAAACTGTTGAAATCAGAGCCTTAGGTATTTTTTCTTTTTCCATTGGAGTGGAACTGTTTCTCTGGTTACAGTTTTTCTTACCTACTAATTTTCCAAGATACTGTAAGTACATCATCTCATAGGATTGATAGCCAGATGTGAGATACTTTCTGTGAAAATTTTGTGGCCTTTAAGCAATTTTCATACCACCAGGATTGGACACCAGGCTGTTCTTTGAGATAGACTGTTGACAGCTTCCATTATATCTGCTTTCTTTGGAAATTTTGATAATTGAAACCCAAGCTACATTTGTCTAGAATTTTTTTAATATACCTAAAGTTAAACCCATTTAAACATGACTGATGCTGTGTATAAAATAGATAACTAGTGAGAACCGAATGTATAGCCCAAGGAACTCTACTCAATGCTTTGTAGTGACCTAAATGGGAAGGAAATTCAAAATTCAACAAGGGAAAGATACAGGTCGTTAAAGAACCCACATGATGGTGCTGTTTAAGTCTTACCCAGTCCTGTTTATTTTGCTGTAGAGTAGAAAGTAACATGACATTGTAAAGCAACCACATGCTAATAAAAATTAATTTAAAAAATAAAGATAAAATAAACAGGACTGGGTAAGACCTAAACAGCACCATCTGGTGGGTTCTTTAGTGGCCTGTGTCTTTCCCTTGTTACTGAATGTTTCAGTGCAGTCAGTCTGTCACCTGAGTGGCCTCATTGTCACAGAGAGAGGGCATGTGTCCTAGGGGACACGACTAAAATGAGGATCTTGTGGTATCTGTTTAGTGCTGGGCTCTCACTGCATCCTGTCTCTGAATTCAGACCTGTCTCTCAGGATGCTCAGGGGCCACTAGCGCCATAATTTCCCATCCTCTCTTTTCTTCTCCCCCACAGTTGTTGAAGATAATCGTCTTGTAGAGTTGATTTCCCTTCAAAAGGCAGATGGTTCCTGGGATCTGAATGAAGGTCTGGCTTTGGTCCTGGGTATGAAGTCGGAAGACATACAGGCTGCACTTACTGACAAGGTGAGATTCAGAGAAGAAAAGAGAGTGTGTATATTTTTGTGAGGTTGAGGTGAGTAATGAGAATTGGGGTGAATCATGACTCACCGGAGGAAGGAGAATACAAGAAGTCATAGACTAAATTAACTTCTGAGAAATAGAAGTTGAAGATTTTTCTGGCTGTGTTGGAGCAGAAAGAACAAGGAATTAGTCTGCTAGTAGAAGTTGATGGTTTAGAGTTGATGGATAACAGAGGGAAAGCAAAAATCCTCTTTAACTACAGTTTCTGCCAGTCATCTTAGTTATAATTACTTACATTTATTGAGCAATTACTCTATGCCAGCCCCTGTGCATTGCACTGCGCTTCATGACCTTATTTATTCATCAATCAATTAAATATGGTAAATCCTACTCATGCTGTGCTTAATAGATGAATAAACCAGGGTTCAAAGAAGTATGACAATATCTTTGAGTGTACTCAGCTAGTCAGTGGCAGAGCTGGATTCAATCTGGGACTATCTGTCTTTAGAATCTATGTTCTTTCTTCTAAACAGGGTGGTCTAGAACTTAGGATAGGTGAAGTTATCCTAACCAAAGTTAGGATAGGTGAAGTATCAATAGGGACAACTTAGTTATTTCAAATGTGTTCAAGTATGCTGATGAGGACAAATTATGTTCAAGAATTTCAAGGTAACTTACTGAATCTTCTAATTGAGAAATTGTTGAATATTGAGATATACACCAAATGAGACATATGAGACAAATGCCAAAAACTTGAAGGACACCCATCATTCTGAATTTTCAAAATGTGGAAGGTGATTAAATAAATTTTAAATATGCTATAATTGCCTCATCTAATATAGTATCCACTAGTCACCTGTGGCCTCTAAGAGCTTGAAATATGACAATTGCAAGTGAGAAATTAAATTTTCCATTGATTTGAAATGTACTATAGTTGTGAAAGACAAACTGATTTCAAAGACAACATAAAAATGTAAACCGTTCTTGATATTTATTTTTAAATTGATTACATGTTAAAATAATATTTTGAATATATTAAATTTAATATATTAAATAATTCTACGTCTTTATTTTTACTTGTGGCTGCTTGGGCATTTAAAGTTATATATGTGTCTAGCATTATATTTCTCTTGAAATAACTATTCTAAAACAAATAATTAAAGGGATAATTTACAAATAAGTGGAAGAAGATACGAGAATCATGAAGTTCTAACTTGGTTTCATTGAGAACAAGACTTGTCTGACTAATATTTCCTTCCTTCTCATGGTAACTGGATCAATAAATCAGGGGAATGAAGAGTCCTTCAATGACGAATCTGAATTTTTAAAAAATATTTATTTATTTGACTGTGTCAGGTCTTAGTTGCATGATGAGGGATCTTTCATCGCAGTGCACAGATTCTAGCTGCAGGGTGCACGGGCTTAGTTGAATCGCAGCACGTGGGATCTTAGTTCCCTGACCAGGAATCGAACCCAAATCCCCTGCATTGGCAGGCAGGTTCTTAACTACTGGGCCATGAGGGGAGTCCCTGAACTTAACGTGGGGGCCTCAGGGAAATCTCTGTCTGTGGTACAGGATGCAAATTCTTCAAGCTGGGCCACAGTCCTGGCAGTGCTCTGGCTGCATGACAATGCTAAGGACATGGATTGTGAGTGGGAACTTCTGGAAAGGAAGGCAGTGGCCTGGATTCACATCCACGCAGGTAGGAACCCAGTCCTAAGACCCCATCTTTCCCCGTGTTTAGGAAGCTAGCCATCATCCCAGGCATTGAGCCTCCAAGCCTAATAGAGGGTTACCAAGATAGGGTCCCCATATTTCCCTTCCCAACCATCCTGGTTCAGACCTTTCCTGATGCCCTAACTGGTTGGATGAGGGTGCAGTCTGAAATTGGGGGAGTGGAGGAGGTAGGTGCAGAGGGAAGGGGACATGGGTGGGGAGTGTGAGCTGTGAGAAGGACGTGAAGTGAAAGTGTGCTGTACTGAGTGCAGGACTGGATGTGGAGCCCTTATTCCTTGGGTATTTATTGTTTCACTGCTGCTGAATATTTCTGGGGCCAGAGAAGAGTAAAGGGAGCCTGGGCAGTAGAGAGAAAAAAATCAGGGGTATTGAAGACAGCTAAGTAGGGCTCAGAGAAGATGCTGAAGAGTTTAGGGGAGCCTGGGAGGAGAGCCTGTCCTCTCATCGCTGTCCCTCAGCCCTCATTTTTGTTTCCTCCTTCTACCAGGGTCCATCAGGCACGAGCTTGTGAAAGCTGCAATTGCTTTCATGAAATCTTCTGCGGATCCTGCCATCTTTGGCCCCTGAAGAGACCGTCCAGAAGAATAAGTGCCTCTGCTATGCTACAGTCCTTGCCTTCACCGTCTCTTCTGCTCTGATGTTTCTATAGTTTACACCTATCCTGGCAGCTTCTTATCACACGAACAGTGGGTGGCCACACCCTCTTGCCTCTCAGTGCCAGGTTCTCTTCGAATGTGCTTTTCCTTCCCCAGCTCATACTCTCAGCTGAGTGTCACGGGTCCCAGAATCTGTTCCCTTTCTTGGAGGAATTCAAAGCATTCCCAGGCTATAACGTTCCTCCTCAGTTTTCCAGAATGACCACATGGAACACAGGTGATGTAGACTCCAGACTAAAGATTGAAGCAATGATGTTCAGGGAATGCTTGAATTAGAGAATTCTCTGCACTTTTTTTCTGTTTATTTTTGTTCTTAGGTACTCATCAGGACCAGACTGGACCAGGAGTTTGCAGTTTTCTATTTTTAGACAGGAATAAGAGTTGGAGGGGAGGTAGAAAGCCAACACTGGGATGAATATAAGCTTAAGATCACAAAGAGGGAGACTCAGGGGTCCACTGTGAGGTCTGGCACTTGGGGAGCTTCTTTTAAAAAAAATTTTTTTTTTAACTAGGAGAATAATTGCTTTACAGTGTTGTGTTGGTTTCTGCCATACAACAATGTGAATCAGCCATAGTATACATAAGGCCCCTCCCTCTTGGACCTCCCTCCCACCCTCCACCCCATCCTACCCCTCTAGCTTATCCCAGAGTACCAGGGTGAGCTGCGTGCATTATACAGCAACTTCCCACTAGCTATTGGTTTTACATATTGTAATATGTATGTTTTAACGCTACTATCCCAGTTCATCCCACCCTTTATTTCTTGGGGACTTTCTTGATTGATCCTGCTTGGGCTTTGCTCGCCTCGCTACATGCCTTTCCTCCCACTGCCTTGGTGACTTGGGTTGAGTTATGTCTGTTAGAGACCTGTTTTTCTTTAATCCTTAAACATCTTAGTAAGAAAGCACTAATGGACTCCTTAGTCCTAGTCTGAACTCATGAGGCTTCTAAGTCCAGATCTGACCCCATATAATATAGGAAAAAACAAGTTGAAGGGCAGTTTTCTCTGAGACCTCAACCTAGACCACTCACCCCATGAGGAAGAAAGAAGCTCCTTGTGTTTCTGAAACTTACGTCCCGTATACTCTATCCTTGTGGAAATAACTCTTTTTGATGTGTTGCCTTCTAAAATGCTATCATATCAATATTAAAATGGCCATCTCTACCCTGCACTCTGTTGTATTTGGTCTTTATTTATAGAGTTACTCACTGAACCTGCATCAGTTTTTATTATCCCTTGTTTTTTCCAGCCAACTTTTCTGGTGCCTCTACTGTTTACGCTGTGTCCTTCCCTCCTATCTTCTGTTGTAGGCTGGTTTCCTATCATTTTTTTAATGAGAAATATACACACACATACACACACACATATATATATATATTTTTTTTTTTTTGGTTGCATTGGGTGTTAGCTGTGGTATGCATGTCTTTACTGTGTCATGTGTAATCTTTGTTCCAGCACATAGACTTTCTAGTTGTGGTGCGTGGGCTCAGTTGCCCTGAGGCATATGGGATCTTAGTTCTCTGACCAGGGATTGAACCTGCGTCCCCTGCACCACAAGTGGATTCTTAACCACTGGACCACGAGGGGAGTCCCTGGCTTCCTATCTTATATGACGCAGGTGAAGAGCACTGGCCAGAAAACCACTTTTGGAATCCTGACCATACATTTAAATAGTCATGTGAGGAGGGACAAATGATTTTACCTTCAGGATCTTAGAATTCCCATCCTATAACTAAGGGATTAAACTAGAATTCTATTATTACTTTCATCTTGAATAGTCAAGCATTCTGAGCAAGACCACAATGTCTGTTCACTTAGGTGGAGAATGACCTAGAGCTGAGTCCTGTTTGGCTCTTGCATGAACTAGCATTGGGAAGATTTGCCAGTGGTGACTCACCTCCCAAGACTTTCTTCCAAGTTTACTATGGCTGAGTGCAACCCACACAATATGGCTCTGACATCCCCGAGAAGCTTGCTAGAGATGCAGAATTTTAAGCAACCCCAGAAACTACAGTATCAAAATCTGCATTTTCACAAGTTCACCAGGTGATTTGTACACACATTGAACTTAGAGAAATAAGGGCTTAGTCTTTTCATAAAATAGGCTTGCATTCAAGTTTGTCATCTAGATCAGAGGTCCCCCAACTTTTGGGCACCAAGGACCAGTTTTGTGGAAGAATTTTTCCATGGACCTGGGGTGATGGGAACGGAGATAGTTGGTTTCAGGATAATTCAAGCACATTTATTGTGCACTTTATTTCTATTATTATTATATCAGCTCTACCTCAGATCATCAAGCATTAGTTCCCAGAAGCTGGAGACCCCTGATCTAGATAGTCCCTATCAATGTAATGACAGAAAAGACAGGTTCTTAAGGACCATGACTCTTGCACAATTACCCTCTTCCACAAAATGACAGTCCTTAACATTTATCATGCAGGACGTTGACTATTCCATTCATTGTTCGTCTCTCTTTTGTCACCCTCAGCTTCCAGACTTGAGACTTAGGAACTTCTAAAACAAAAAAACAGAAGAAGGATATGACAACCCACTCCAGTATTCTTGTCTGAAAGATCCCATGGATAGAGGAGCCTGCTGGGCTATAGTCCATGGGGTTGCAAAGAGTCAGCCAGGACTGAGCAACCGAGCAAAAATCAAAAAACAAAGGATAATCTTACTTATGTCTTCTTTAAATTGCAGAATCAACTCCCGTTTTAAAGTATAAATTATAAATGCCCATGCTTTTATTTTTCTAGTTGTGCTCTTGTGTTATAGAATGTTGTACCAACTATCAATTCCTCAGATCTAAACAAGTGTCTATCTTCAGAACCAAAAAAGATATTTCATCACCTGCCCTGAAGCCCGCTTTCAAGGCTGGTGCTTCATGTTTTAGAAAAATATCAAACACCATCTGTGCTGTCAGGAACTGATGATCTGGGCAAGGAGCCTGGGAAGGAAGCTGCTCTCATATTGATTTTCCTCACCCTGTTCCTGTAGTTGTTTCCTGGCTGCTGCAGACTTGGCCAGAAGGAAGGCAGATAAGATGGCCTCAAGATTCTCCCACTCAGACTGAGTCCAGTGCCTTCAGGGCAGGGTACGCTGTTCTACAGAGACTTATTAGTAAACCCATTGCTATTTTCACCAAGGGCTTCCCTGGTGGCTCAGATGGTAAAGAATCCTCCTGCTAATACAGGAGGCCCGGGATGGATCCCTAGGTCGGGAAGATCCTCTTGGAGAAGGCAATGGCACCCCACTCTGGCACTCTTGCCTGGAAAATCCCATGGATGGAGGAGCCTGGTGGGTTGCAGTCCATGGGGTCGCTAAGAGTCAGACACGACTGAGCGACTTCACTTTCACTTTTCACTTTCATGCATTGGAGAAGGAAATGGCAACCCACTCCAGTGTTCTTGCCTGGAGGATCCCAGGGACGGGGGAGCCTGGTGGGCTGCTGTCTATGGGGTCACACAGAGTTGGACACAACTGAAGCGACTTAGCAACAACAACACAGTCATGTTGGAGATTATTTAGCATCTGTTGTTTCTCTCCCAACTCAGCCATGGCTCCCTTAAAATCAGTCCATCTGCTTGAAGTATCTGATTGACAAGAAGAAAAACTCCATGCAATGCCCCATATATTGTTTTTCCTTTCAGTTCTATCAGTTTTTACCTCATGCATTCTGATGTTCTCTTATTAGGCCCATACACATTTTGGATTTTATCATTATGTAATATGCACCTTTTATCATTATGTAATGATGTACACTATGTACATAAAAATACATAATGATTATGTTGTAATATGCACCTTTATCTCTGATTATTTTCCTTTTTCTGAAATCTGCTTTGTTTAAAATGAATACAGTTAATCCAGCTTTCTTTTGATTAGTGTTAGCCTGATATATAACTTTCTCTATTCCTTTACTTTTAACATGCTGCTGCTGCTGCTAAGTCACTTCAGTCGTGTCCGACTCTGTGCGATCCCATAGACGGCAGCCCAACAGGCTCCCCGGTCCCTGGGATTCTCCAGGCAAGAATACTGGAGTGGGTTGCCATTTCCTTCTCCAATGCATGAAAGTGAAAGGTGAAAGTGAAGTCGCTCAGTCGTGTCTGACTCTTCAGGACCTCATGGACTGCAGCCCACCAGGCTCCTCCATCCATGGGATTTTCCAGGCAAGAGTACTGGAGTGGGGTGCCATTGCCTTCTCCAACTTTTAACATAAGTCTTTATAATAAAATTGGGTTTCTAGTGGTACACACACACACACACACTTTTTTTTTGGGCCACACTGTATAGCATGCAGGATCTTAGTGTGAACCTGTGCCCTCGGCATTAGGAGCATGGAGTCTTAACCATTGGCAACCCACTCCAGTATTCTTGCCTGGAAAATCCCATGGACAGAAGAGCCTGGTATGCTACAGTCCATGCGGTCACAAAGAGTCAGACAAGACTGAATGACTTCACTTGTGTTTTTAGCTACTCTGACCATCTTTGAGTTTTAGTTAGTGCATTTTGTAATCAGTGATATAATTGGCTTAATATTTACTAAGTTTGCTTTCTATTTCTTACATCTGTTTTTAAACATTTTCCCACTTCTTTTGGTTTTAATTAAGCATTATATGTGATTTCATTTTATCTCCACTCTCAACATATCAGTTGTATTTCTTTATATGTATTTTTAGTTGTTTCCCTAGAATTTGCAATATATATTTAAAACGAATTAGGTCCACCTTCAAATAGCACTATCTTACTTTACATGTAGTTCTGGTACCTTGATGAGTTAGAGAGTTTTCATAATTCTTTCATCTCATTCATTGTGGCATTGTTGTTCATTTCTTTATAATTATCCAATGCATTAGTATTACTTTAAAAAGTTATCTTTTAGATTAAGAAAAATAAAAGATTATTTTCACCTTTATTTATTCCTTCTCTGACACTCTGTCTTTATGTAGATCTGAGTTTCTGACCTACATTATTTTCCTTCTTTCTGAAGAATTCCTTTAACATTTCTAGCAGAATAGTTATCCTGGAAATAGATTTCCTCAGATTTGGTTTGTCTGAGAGTATTTATTTCTCCTTCACTTCTGAAGGATAGTTTTACTGGCTATTGAATTCAATATGCTGTGCTTAACTATTTCAACACTTTAAATATTTCACTCTACTTTTTCCTTGGTTGTATAATATTTGGCAAGAAATGTAATTCTTACGCTTTTTCCTTAGTGGATAAAGTGTTTTGCTTGACTCTGACTTTTTTCAAGATTTTCTCTGTCTTTGTTTTTTGTAGCGTTTTATTTACTAAGCTAGAGACAGTTGTGGGAAAGCTTGGAATGGAAAAACAAGAGTGCCTCTTTGGTTACAGTGAGTTTGAGATGCCTAACATCCAGACCCCTACACGGAGATATTCAGTAACAAGTCTAGAATTCAAGGGGGGAAAACTGGGCTAGAAATACAAATATGTGAATGAAGACAGGATTTAATATTGTTAGAATGAATGAGAGCAAAACAGGAATGAATATAAACATAAAAAGCTAAGAAATTAAACCCTGAATATATATAGTTACACACACATATATTTACATATATGTGACACAAAGATGCATCTTTTTTATACATATTTTTTTTTCTTTTGTAAGGATGCTCTACTGTATCTTTCAGGGTAGCTGTTACTGAAAGTTTTGTTCTTTCTGAACCATGGCCTACTTGTCTGCTTGTGCCATGGAAACTGGATACTGTAGTTTGCTTGACAGACTGGGCTATATCTCAAACCTGCTAGATCAGTCATCTTTCTGCTAGCACCTGGTCTGCTCCATCACACACAGGGGCTGTTTCAGTACTGTAGCCTGCTGAGGGTACCTGAACCATATCCCAGCAGTTGACCGGCTCTCATCATGGGAATGGGGACCACAAAGAAATGTGAGGAATTGCTTAAGAACTGGTAATAACTAAGGATGCCAAGCCACTCAAGAGAGTTTCCTGGGATTCAAGTCCCTGATATTTCTGTCATACCCATCTCTCCCCAACAAAAATGCAGAAAGTATGTTTCATTCCTATATTTATTAACTTAATTCCTCCATTAACTGGGTTCCAATTCTTCCATAGAAACCATTAAATTGTTAGGAAGCCCAGTAAAGCAAATGAACACTTTCTTACCAGAAGGAAAAAAAGAAAAATAAAGGAGGGGGAAAACAGATTAAGAAATTTATGACCCAGTAAGTAGCCATATCTTACTCTTCCGTTTTGGCTCACAGTCCACTTCTTCACTGCTGAGTTTTTGCAGATGAAAGAAGAAACTTTCACTTGGTTACTCATGCCAGACCCCATCCCTACCAACAAACAATAAAGCACCTGTCACTGGACCGAGAATGCCTGGACTTAGCCCTGCTATTTATAATCAGAAAGTTCTGCTGAGTAATTAGTTGAGAAATCAGTTGTTGCAAGAATGTGCTAGTGACTTACTTGAATTTCAGAGTATAGGAAAAAAGGCATTAAACAAGGCAGGGCCTTTTTTCTGATTAAAACAAGAGTGATCCAAATAAGGCAAGATTTCCTACAAATAAATTATAGCAAGACAGCTCCCTTGAGAAATACCTACTGAAATTTCTGAGACTCGATTCCTATGAAACAAGACATATTCTGAACAGGTTTTCTTCTCTTTCTCTCTCTCATATCATCTTGCCATAGAATACACGATAAAAATGGTAATAAGGCATACACTAAGAGCATACACAACACTCCTCCAAAACCCTCAAGTGAATCTATTATTAATTCTCTCGCACAGGGCCAGCTGCTTTCTGCACGGGGTCATCTTGGGAAGCAGTGATAATGCAGTGAAAGAGGGCTAAGCTTGGACATTACTGTGTTCTGATGTCTAACTTTAGGAAAGTCACAGGTGCTGAGTCCAATGGCTTTACTTGTAAAATGCAGTTAATAAGAACTACCTTACATAGTTACTGAGAAAATTAACTTTAAAAACATGAAATTGCATTGAAAAACCTCACCCACCACAAATGTAAGGTGATATTAGTTATGAAAATCAGAATTGCTGTTGTTGTTCAGTTGCCCAGTCCTGTCCGACTCTCTGTGACACCATGGACTGCAGCATGCAAGGAGATGGTGATGTCCTTCACCATCTCCTGGAGCTTGTTTCAGCTCATGTCCATCGAGTTGGTGATGCCATCCAACCATCTCATCCTCTACCATCCCCTTCTCCTCCTGCCTTCAATCTTTTCCAGCATCAGGGTCTTTTCTAATGAGTCGGCTCTTTGCATCAGGTGGCCAAAGTACTGTAGCTTCAACAGCATCAGTCCTTCCAATGAATATTCAGGACTGATTTCCTTCAGGATTGAATTATTTTTTTCTTTATAACTCAAAGGGAAGAGTCATATCATTCTGGATCCATTAATTGACTCGATTACATTAGGTAAGTCACTTAAACTCTTTGAGACTAAATTTTCTACTAGAAATGAGGGAAATAATATTGTTTACTTAATGGAGAGCACTCAGCAGATCTGGCATATAGGAAATGCACAATAAATATTAGTTATTATTAAAACTGTGGTATATTCACAAAGGCACTAAAGAGTCTCGATGAGGGTAAAAGAGGAGAGTGAAAAGCTGGCTTAAAACTCAACATTCAGAAAACTAAGATCAGGGCCTCCAGTCCCATCACTTCATGACAAATAGAAGGGGAAAAGGTTGAAGCAGTGACAGATTTTCTTTTCTCGGGGTGTGGAAGCTCCAAAATCATGGCTGGTGACTGCAGCCATGAAATTAAAAGATTATTGATTCTTGAAAGGAAAGCTATGGCAAACCTAGACAGCATATTAAAAAGCAGAGACATTATTTTGCTGATAAAAGTCCACATAGTTAAAGCTATGGTCTTTCCAGTAGTCATGTATGGATATGAGAGTTGGATCATCAAGATGGTTGAGTGCCAAAGAATCGATGATTTTGAATTGTGGTGCTGGAGAAGACTCTTGAGAGTCCCTTGGGCAGCAAGGAATTCAAACCAGTCCTTCCTAAAGGAAATCAATTCTGAATATTCATTGGAAGGATGGATTCTGAAATTGAAGCTCCAATACTTTGGCTACTGATGCAAAGAGTTGACTCATTGGAAAAGACCCTGATGCTGGGAAAGAAGAAGACAAAAAGAAAGGAGGGCGGCAGAGGATGAGATGGTTAGATAACATTACCAATTCAAGGGACATAAACTTTCCAGTATAAAAAAAATAATTTCAAAATTAGTAAGAACTTGAACTCAAGTGCCAACAAAGGTCCATCTAGTCAAGGCTATGGTTTTTCCAGTGGTCATGTATGGATGTGAGAGCTGGACTGTGAAGAAAGCTGAGCGCCGAAGAATTGATGCTTTTGAACTGTGGTGTTGGAGAAGACTCTTTAGAGTCCCTTGAACTGCAAGGAGATCCAACCAGTCCATTCTGAAGGAGATCAGCCCTGGGATTTCTTTGGAAGAAATGATGCTAAAGATGAAACTCCAGTACTTTGGCCACCTCATGCAAAGAGTTGACTCATTGGAAAAGACTCTGATGCTGGGAGGGATTGTGGGCAGGAGGAGAAGGTGACAACAGAGGATGAGATGGCTGGATGGCATCACTGACTCGATGGATGTGAGTCTGAGTGAACTCCAGGAGTTGGTGATGGACAGGGAGGCCTGGTGTGCTGTGATTCATGGGGTCTCAAGGAGTGGGACACAACTGAGCGACTGAACTGACTGATTAATTCAAATTCAGAAAAGCCTTAACGACATAACTGAAAGATGATTTGTTTTACATTTTTCTTGGATATTTCCAGACAAGGAAATAACTATATCATAAGGATTGTTTACTTCATTGATGTATAATTTCTAATAATTAAACCTTTGCATTGAAAATAAATCTGTCTTTCTACCAGATATGCCCATGATTCCTGAATCATCACAAGAAAGAGTGCATACAAAGTTTATCTATCAGCCCTGGAAGCCTTTTTTTTAATTTAAATTTATTTATTTTAATTAGAGGCTAATTACTTTACAATATTGTATTGGTTTTGCCATCAGTCAGTTCAGTTCAGTCGCTCAGTCATGTCCGACTCTTTGCGATCCCATGAATTGCAGCACGCCAGGCCTTCCTGTCCATCATCATTTCCCGGAGTTTACTCAAACTCATGTCCATTGAGTCGGTGATGCCATCCAGCCATCTCATCCTCTGTCGTCCCCTTCTCCTCCTGCCCCCAATCCCTCCCAGCATCAGAGTTTTTTCCAATGAGTCAACTCTTCGCATGAGGTGGCCAAAGTACTGGAGTTTCAGCTTTAACATCATTCCTTCCAAAGAACATCTAGGGCTGATCTCCTTTACAATGGACTGGTTGGATCTCCTTGCAGTCCAAGGGACTCTCAAGAGTCTTCTCCAACACCACAGTTCAAAAGCATCAATTCTTCAGCGCTCGGCTTTCTTCACAGTCCAACTCTCGCATCCATACATGACCACTAGAAAAACCATAGCCTTGACTAAATGGACCTTTGTTGGCAAAGTAATGTCTACATCAACATGAATCTGACACGGGTGTACGCGTGTTCCCCATCCTGAACCGCCCTCCCACCTCCCTCCCTGTACCATCCCTCTGGGTCATCCCAGTGCACCAGCCCCAAGCATCCTGTATCCTGCATCAAACCTGGACTGGCGATTCATTTCTTATATAATATTATACATGTTTCAATGCCATTCTCACAAATCTGTCTGGGTACAAAATTCCAATCTCTGGAGTTCATCATAGTGTTGAGCTTAAAAACACTGGCTTTAAAATTACAGTCTCAGTGCAGTCAGTTTTTAGTTGTGTGATCAGTTATTTAATCTGCTTTTCAGTTTCTTTGTTATGTGGTTTCTTTGGGAGATTAAATGTAATAATAAATTTTAAGAATTAGCGTAACACTTAGAATGTGTCAGAGCTTCCATGATGGCTCAGACAGTAAATTTGCCTGTCAATGCAGGAAACCCGGGTTCAATCCCTAGGTCAGGAAGACCTCCTAGAGAAGTAAATGGCAGCACACTCCAGTCTTCTTGCCTGGAGAATTCCATGCACAGAAGAGCCTGGCTGGCTACAGTTCATGGGGTTGCAAAGAGTCAGACATGATTGAACAACTAACACTTTCACTTTTCTTTAGCATGTGGCAAATGCTTACTGTGAATTTTTTTTTTAATTTTATTTTATTTTTAAACCTGAAACACTGTATTAGTTTTGCCAAACATCAAAACGAATCCGCCACAGGTATACATGTGCTCCCCATCCTGAACCCTCCTCCCTCCTCCCTCCCCACACCATCCCTCTGGGTCGTCCCAGTGCACCAGCCTCAAGCATCCAGTATCGTACATTGAACCTGGACTGGCAACTCGTTTCATACATGATATTACACATGTTTCAATGCCATTCTCCCAAATCTTCCTACCCTCTCCCACTCCAACAGAGTCCATTAGACTGTTCTATACAACAGTGTCTCTTTTGCTGTCTCGTACACCGGGTTATTGTTACCATCTTTCTAAATTTCATATATATGCGTTAGTATACTGTATTGGTGTTTTTCTTTCTGGCTTACTTCACTCTGTGTAATAGTCTCCAGTTTCGTCCACCTCATTAGAACTGATTCAAATGTGTTCTTTTTAATGGCTGAGTAGTACTCCATTGTGTATATGTACCACAGCTTTCTTATCCATTCATCTGCTGATGGACATCTAGGTTGCTTCCATGTCCTGGCTATTATCAACAGTGCTGCGATGAACATTGGAGTACACGTGTCTCTTTCCCTTCTGGTTTCCTCAATGTGTATGCCCAGCAGTGGGATTGCTGGATCATAAGGCAGTTCTATTTCCAGTTTTTTAAGGAATCTCCACACTGTTCTCCATAGTGGCTGTACTAGTTTGCATTCCCACCAACAGTGTAAGAGGGTTCCTTTTTCTCCGCACCCTCTCCAGCATTTATTGCTTGTAGACTTTTGGATCACAACCATTCTGACTGGTGTGAAATGGTACCTCATAGTGGTTTTGATTTGCATTTCTCTGATAATGAGTGATGTTGAGCATCTTTTCATGTGTTTGTTAGCCATCTGTATGTCTTCTTTGGAGAAATGTCTATTTAGTTCTTTGGCCCATTTTTTGATTGGGTCATTTATTTTTCTGGAGTTGAGCTGTAGGAGTTGCTTGTATATTTTTGAGATTAGTTGTTTGTCAGTTGCTTCATTTGCTATTATTTTCTCCATTCTGAAGGCTGCCTTTTCACCTTGCTAATAGTTTCCTTTGATGTGCAGAAGCTTTTAAGTTTAATTAGGTCCCATTTGTTTATTTTTGCTTTTATTTCCAATATTCTGGGAGGTGGGTCATAGAGGATCCTGTTGTGATGTATGTCGGAGAGTGTTTTGCCTATGTTCTCCTCTAGGAGTTTTATAGTTTCTGGTCTTACGTTTAGATCTTTAATCCATTTTGAGTTTATTTTAGTGTATGGTGTTAGAAAGTGTTCTAGTTTCATTCTTTTACAAGTGATTGACCAGATTTCCCAGCACTACTTGTTAAAGAGATTGTCTTTAATCCGTTGTGTATTCTTGCCTCCTTTGTCAAAGATAAGGTGTCCATATGTGCATGGATTTATCTCTGGGCTTTCTATTTTGTTCCATTGATCTATATTTCTGTCTTTGTGCCAGTACCATACTGTCTTGATGACTGTGGCTTTGTAGTAGAGCCTGAAGTCAGGTAGGTTGATTCCTCCAGTTCCATTCTTCTTTCTCAAGATAGCTTTGGCTATTCGAGGTTTTTTGTATCTCCATACAAATTGGGAAATTATTTGTTCTAGCTCTGTGAAGAATACCATTGGTAGCTTGATAGGGATTGCATTGAATCTATAAATTGCTTTGGGTAGTATACTCATTTTCACTATATTGATTCTTCCAATCCATGAACATGGTATATTTCTCCATCTGTTAGTGTCCTCTTTGATTTCTTTCACCAGTGTTTTATAGTTTTCTATATAGGTCTTTAGTTTCTTTAGGTAGATGTATTGCTAAGTATTTTATTCTTTCTGTTGCAATGGTGAATGGAATTGTTTTCTTAATTTCTCTTTCTGTTTTCTCATTATTAGTGTATAGGAATGCAAGGGATTTCTGTGTGTTGATTTTATATCCTGCAACTTTACTATAGTCATTGATTAGTTCTAGTAATTTTCTGGTGGAGTCTTTAGTGTTTTCTATGTAGAGGATCATGTCATCTTCAAATAGTGCGAGTTTTACTTCTTCTTTTCCAATTTGGATTCCTTTTATTTCTTTTTCTGCTCTGATTGCTGTGGCCAAAACTTCCAGAACTATGTTGAATAGTAATGGTGAAAGTGGGCACCCTTGTCTTGTTCCTGACTTTAGAGGAAATGCTTTCAATTTTTCACCATTGAGGATAATGTTTGCTATGGGTTTGTCATATATAGCTTTGATTATGTTGAGGTATGTTCCTTCTATTCCTGCTTTCTGGAGAGTTTTTTTTTTTTTTATCATAAATGGATGTTGAATTTTGTCAAAGGCTTTCTCTGCATCTATTGAGATAATCATATGGTTTTTATTTTTCAATTTGTTAATGTGGTGTATTACATTGATTGATTTGCAGATATTGAAGAATCCTTGCATCCCTGGGATAAAGCCCACTTGGTCATGGTGTATGATCTTTTTAATCTGTTGTTGGATTCTGATTGCTAGAATTTTGTTAAGGCTTTTTGCATCTATGTTCATCAGTGATATTGGCCTGTAGTTTTCTTTTTTTGTGGGATCTTTGTCAGGTTTTGGTATTAGGGTGGTGATGGCCTCATAGAATGAGTTTGGAAGTTTACCATCCTCTGCAATTTTCTGGAAGAGTTTGAGCAGGATAGGTGTTAGCTCCTCTCTAAATGTTTGGTAGAATTCAGCTGTGAAGCCGTCTGGACCTGGGCTTTTGTTTGCTGGAAGATTTTTGATTACAGTTTCAATTTCCGTGCTTGTGATGGGTCTGTTAAGATTTTCTATTTCTTCCTGGTCCAGTTTTGGAAAGTTGTACATTTCTAAGAATTTGTCCATTTCTTCCACGTTGTCCATCTTATTGGCATATAATTGTTGATAGTAGTCTCTTATGATCCTTTGCATTGTTGTTGCATTGCAGTGTTGTCTGTTGTGATCTCTCCATTTTCATTTCTAATTTTATTGATTTGATTTTTCTCCCTTTGTTTCTTGATGAGTCTGGCTAATGGTTTGTCAATTTTATTTATCCTTTCAAAGAACCAGCTTTTGGTTTTGTTGATTTTTGCTATGGTCTCTTTTGTTTCTTTTGCATTTATTTCTGCTCTAATTTTTAAGATTTCTTTCCTTCTACTAACCCTGGGGTTCTTCATTTCTTCCTTTTCTAGTTGCTTTAGGTGTAGAGTTAGGTTGTTTATTTGACTTTTTTCTTGTTTCTTGAGGTGTGCCTGTATTGCTATGAACTTTCCCCTTAGGACTGCTTTTACCATGTCCCACAGGTTTTGGGTTGTTGTGTTTTCATTTTCATTTGTTTCTATGCAGATTTTGATTTCTTTTTTGATTTCTTCTGTGATTTGTTGGTTATTCAGCAGTGTGTTGTTCAGCCTCCATACATTGGAATTTTTAATAGTTTTTCTCTTGTAATTGAGATCTAATCTTACTGCATTGTGGTCAGAAAAGATGCTTGGAATGATTTCTATTTTTTTGAATTTACCAAGGCTAGCTTTATGGCCCAGGATGTGATCTATCCTGGAGAAGGTTCCATGTGCACTTGAGAAAAAGGTGAAATTCATTGTTTTGGGATGAAATGTCCTATAGATATCAATTAGGTCTAACTGGTCTATTGTATCATTTAAAGTTTGTGTTTCCTTGTTAATTTTCTGTTTAGTTGATCTATCCATAGGTGTGAGTGGGGTATTAAATTCTCCCACTATTATTGTGTTATTGTTAATTTCTCCTTTCATAGTTGTTAGCATTTGTCTTACATATTGTGGTGCTCCCGTGTTGGGTGCATATATATTTATAATTGTTATATCTTCTTCTTGGATTGACCCTTTGATCATTATGTAGTGACCATCTTTGTCTCTTTTCACAGCCTTTGTTTTAAAGTCTATTTTATCTGATATGAATATTGCTATGCCTGCTTTCTTTTGGTCCCTATATGCATGGAAAATCTTTTTCCAGTCCTTCACTTTCAGTCTGTATGTGTCCCCTGTTTTGAGGTGGGTCTCTTGCAGACAACATATATACGGGTCTTGTTTTTGTATCCATTCAGCCAGTCTTTGTCTTTTGGTTGGGGCATTCAACCCATTTACGTTTAAGGTAGTTACTGATAAGTATGATCCCGTTGCCATTTACTTTATTGTTTTGGGTTTGATTTTATAAACCGTTTTTGTGTTTCCTGTCTAGAGAATATCCTTTAGTATTTGTTGGAGAGCTGGTTTGGTGGTGCAGAATTCTCTCAGCTTTTGCTTGTCTGAAAAGCTTTTGATTTCTCCTTCATACTTGAATGACATCCTTGCTGGGTACAATAATCTGGGCTGTAGGTTATTTTCTTTCATCATTTTAAGTATGTCTTGCCATTCCCTCCTGGCTTGAAGAGTTTCTATTGAAAGATCAGCTGTTATCCTTATGGGAATTCCCTTGTGTGTTATTTGTTGTTTTTCCCTTGCTGCTTTTAATATTTGTTCTTTGTGTTTGATCTTTGTTAATTTGATTAATATGTGTCTTGGGGTGTTTTGCCTTGGGTTTATCCTGTTTGGGACTCTCTGGGTTTCTTGGACTTGGGTGATTATTTCCTTCCCCATTTTAGGGAAGTTTTCAACTATTATCTCCTCAAGTATTTTCTCATGGTCTTTCTTTTTGTCTTCTTCTTCTGGGACCCCTATGATTCGAATGTTGTAGCATTTAATATTGTCCTGGAGGTCTCTGAGATTGTCCTCATTTCTTTTAAGTCGTTTTTCTTTTATCCTCTCTGATTCATTTATTTCTACCATTCTATCTTCTAATTCACTAATCCTATTTTCTGCCTCTGTTATTCTACTATTTGTTGCCTCCAGAGTGTTTTTAATTTCATTTATTGCATTATTCATTATATTTTGACTCTTTTTTATTTCTTCTAGGTCCTTGTTAAACCTTTCTTGCATCTTCTCAATCCTTGTCTCCAGGCTATTTATCTGTGATTCCATTTTGATTTCAAGATTTTGGATCAATTTCACTATCATTATTCAGAATTCTTTATCAGGTAGATTCCCTAGCTCTTCCTCTTTTGTTTGGTTTGGTGGGCATTTATCCTGTTCCTTTATCTGCTGGGTATTCCTCTGTCTCTTCATCTTGTTTAAGTTGCTGATTTTGGGGTGTCCTTTCTGTATTCTGGCAGTTTGTGGTGTTCTCTTTATTGTGGCATTTCCTCGCTGTGTGTGGGTTTGTACAGGTGGTTTGTCAAGGTTTCTTGGTTGGGGAAGCTTGTTTCGGTGTTCTGGTGGGTGGAGCTGTATTTCTTCTCTCTGGAGTGCAATGAAGTGTCCAGTAATGAGTTATGAGATGTCTATGGCTTTGGGGTGACTTTGGGCAGCCTGTATCTTGGAGCTCAGGGCTGTGTTCCTTTGTTGCTGGAGAATTTGCTTGGTATGTCTTGCCCTGGAACTTGTTGGCCCTTGTGTGGTGCTTGGTTTCAGTGTAGGTATGGAGGTGTTTGATGAGCTCCTGTCAATTAATGTTCCTTGGAGTCAGGAGTTTCCTGGAGTCAGGGTTTGGACTTAAGCCTCCTGCTTCCAGTTATTGGTCTTATTTTTACAGTAGTTTCAAAACTTCTCCTTCTATACAGCACCATTGATAAAACATCTACATTAAAGATGAACAGTTTCTCTACCTTGAGGGTCACCCAGAGAGGTTCACAGCATTACATGGAGAAGAGAAGAGGGAGGAGGGATTTAGAGATGACGTGAATGAGATGAGGTGGAATCAATAGAGGAGAGAGTGGGCTAGCCAGTAATCACTTCCTTATGTGCACTCCACAACTGGACCACTCAGAAATGTTCACGGAGTTATACAGAGAAGAGAAGAAGGAGGAAGGAGACAGAGGTGGCCAGGAGGATAAAAGGGGGGAATGAAAAGGAGGGAGACAGATCCAGCCAGTAATCGGTTCCCTAAGTGTTCTCCCCATCTGGAACACACAGAAATTCACAGAGTTTGGTAGAGTAGAGAGGGGTTAGGGAGGAGACACCGGTGACCTGGTGGAGAAAAAGGAGAGTCCAAAGGGAGAGAGAGCAGTCAAGCCAGCAATCTCGCTCCCTAGTGAAAAATGGGTACTGAAGATTGGGTTCTTAAAGGTATAAAATTGGTAACAAATACATAAAAGCAAAAATTTTAAATCTAGAGTAGAGTTTGGAATTTCAAAAATACGATGTTAAAGGAAAGAAGAAGGAAAAGAAAGAGAGAAAAAACGAACAAACAAAAACAAACAAGGTTGCGAAAATTATAAAGAGAATATAGGTACAAAATTGATGACTAATACCAAAAAGCAAAAGTTAAAAATCTAGAGTAGAGTTTGGAATTTCAGATATACAATGTTATATAAAAGAAGAAGAGAAACAAACAAACAAAAAAGTCACAGAAATTATAAAAAAAAAACTATAGGTACAAAATTGATAACCAATACCAAAAAGCTAAAATTAAAAATCTAGAGTAGAGTTTGGAATTTCAAAAATACAATGTTAAAGAGAAGAAGAAGAAGGAAAAAAAAAAACAAGGTCAAAAAGTTATAAGAAATATATATATGAAGTTTGCTGTAAAAAAAAATAGGGCTTTTTTTTTTGCAAAGTAATAGGTTATAAAAGTGAAAATTAAAGGAATAATAGAGGACTTAAATTTTTTTTTTAATTAAAAAAAAAGAAAGAATGATCGTAAAAATAGTAAAAATATATCTAGGTCTTTCTCTGGTTTTGTTGTGAGTATTGTGGGTTCAGTTCATTTTTGGCTAGTTCCTTGGTCCGACTTATATTTCTCAAGATCTATAGGCCCCTTCCTATGTAGTCGGTAGTAACCACAGGGTTTTAATCTATTGCCTGTAGCTTCCAAGGCGGTTCCCTCTGTTATAGCTTCTTCTGTTTGCTGGTCTCTTCAGTGTCTGGTTTCTGCCCTGACACAAAGGGGATGGTGGAGGATACTTTTTTTTTTTTTTTTAGGCTCACTTGTTCAGTCACGCTGTTGGGAGGGAGGGAGGGATGCTGCAAATAACACTGGCGTGCACTCGCAGTGCCTCAGCCACACTGGGTCTGCCCCTGCTCACAGCGCATGTAGCCTCCCTGCCCACACTTCTCAGGCTCTAGGTTGCTCTGCCAGGAACCATCCGTGGCTGGACCTGTGCTGCCTGTACCTCCTAGGTCCAAGCCGCTCAGGTTCAGGCACTCCGGTAGTCCTCAGAGGCGCAGACTCTGTTGGGCCTGCGTTTTGTGCCCTTCCCAGGTCCAAGCAGCTCAGGTGATGAGGTGTTTGGCGAGCACCACTGCTGCGACTTATCGCCTCCCCGCGGCTCGTTTATCTAGGTATACAACCGGCGCACCTTCTCAGGCAGATGTTGACTGTCCAGACCGCCAAGACGTTTTAGTTAGCAAAGAAGCCTGCTTACAGTTTTATAGATAATGTCTCTCTGGGTCTGCGATTACCCCCTTCCGGTTCTGGCTGCCTGTCACCAGAGGGGGAAGGTCTGCAGCCGGCTATCTCTGTTCAGTCCTTTGTTCCTTGCGCAGGCCTGGCGGTTTCTTAGGTTAGGGCTGGCTTTTTGTGTGGTAGATGTCCCACGGTCTGGTTTACTAGCCCAAATTATTTCTCTCAGATAGCACTCAGGGTATTCAGGCCAGGGCCTTACCCTAAGCGATGCAGCCCGCGCCGCGCCTCCCTGCCCAGCCCCCGCTTGCTAATGGCGGATGCAGGCGTCTGCGCTGCTTTTCCGCTGTGGGGAGTTACCGTAGGGCTCGCAATCTGCGGGTTTTAATTGTTTATTTATTTTTCCTCCCTGTTATGTTGCCCTCTGTGCTTCCAAAGCTCGGCACAGATTCGGCAGTGAGAAGGTTTCCTGGTGTTCGGAAACGTCTCTTTTTAAGACTCCTTTCCTGGGAGAGGACTCCCTTCCCGGGACGGAACTCCGTCCCTCCCTCTTTTGTCTCTTTTTTTTGTCTTTTATATTTTTTCCTACCTCCTTTTGAAGACTTGGGTTGCTTTTCTGGGTGCCTGATGTCCTCTGCCGGCCTTTAGAAGTTGTTTTGTGGAATTTACTCGATGTTTAAATGTTCTTTTGATGAATTTGTGGGGGAGAAAGTGTTTTCCCCGTCCTACTCCTCTGCCATCTTGGCTCCTCCCTCTCCTTACTGTGAATTTTTAACTGAACGTTAGCTATTTAGTCAATCATTTTTTTTTTTTTTTTTTGGAGAAGGTTTTCAGCCAACCCCTTTATTTACACTGATCACCCTCCATGAATGTATATTTGTCTTTAGGAGTATTGACCTGAAGGACAAATAATAATAGTATAAATAAAGAAAATAATAACTGATGAAGTTTCTACCTGGAAAAGTGATGTTTATTAGAGATAACTGCACAGTTGCAAGGATGTACAGATAATTTCAAAAACAGTAGACAAAGGATATCACAAGGAAAAGTTTGAAGGTGTAAAAGACAACCAAAAAAAGAGATAGCATTGCAGGTGATCTAAGCTTAGAATTGGAACTCATGCTACCATGCAAATACTCCTGGAGGAACACAGACATTTCCCACTTCAGAGAATTCCTTTCTGATGATCGCACTACTATTATTTCATAGCTGGATGATGAATAAGATCGACGGACTAATTGCTCCCTCAGAGCTATCACTCATTCCCAAATAGAGCTTCAGGGGATCTGAATCAACTTCCAAGGAAGCACTCCTGGAAGCAGGAGTGTGTACAGGTCTCGAATGCACAAACCCTAAGAGACTCAATTCTTTATAAGTGGGAGAACTAAAGTGTGTTTGGCTGGAGCACTCTGTTCTCTGCTCAGAGGCAGTAAACATGAGGTCCTGTTATAACACCGGAGAATGTGACTCCATTCTCAGGTGGACTATGTGAGTGTCTCAACCTCTGCCCATGCCCATGTCTTATCATTAACTTCTGCCCCATCCCCACACACTTGGGGACCACATAAAGGGACCTTCCTGGTCCTTGAGGCTTCTTTTTCCTCAAATGGACTTTAAAAATCAAACAGTATTATAGAACCATAAGTTGTTGTAGTATTTGGTACTCTACTTGCTGCTATTCTTTCTTTTACTTAATATTCCAAAGTCACCTTGGGACTTAATATTTCTAAGTCCACTCAGAAAATGTTAAAAGGACTAGAAGAACCAGAGCAGCATCTCCTGATAGAGTTGGGGACATTGTACCTCCCAAGTCTGGAAGGATGTAATCTGAAGAGGATGTGATGTAAGTCTATTTAATAATATTATTTCATAAAACATGTATTTGCAAACAATTTTAGAATGCCAACATTGAAGAAAGGTGTTTAAACATATATTTAAGAAACATAAAAATACACTTTTCATTAAGATTTATGTTTTACCCAGATACTTTCATAGAAATTGCATTAACTTTACTGTGACACCAGAGTATCTTTGTTGTTGATGTTTTTGCTAAGGTTATTATTATTTTCATTTTGTGTATGACAAAACTATGTCTATGGAAGATATTGTATAAATTGTTTGAACTCCTATAGCTAATAAGTGGCAAAGCCAGAATTAAAATTAAATGTTCTGATTCCTAACACAATTTTTTCCTGATTATTTTTCAGAGGGTAATGCATAGTGGGAGTTTGCCTCTCAAAGATATTGTGAGATTTAAAAATATAAATGTGCCTGAAAAGAGTGAATCCATGAATTAAACAACTGTAAAGTGGCTTCTAACTTGACCTGAAAATGATTTGAATATATCTCAGAACTTCTGGTCTTGTCATAAACAACAATCAGCCTCTCAAGACATTTCTTCCAAGAGATTGATAGACTGGCTGTAAAATAGCCTTTTCTTAATACATGATATTTTTAATATATGATATTTTAATATATGATATATTTAATACATATTTTTAACCTGCCATTCATAGGAAAGCAGGTTGTTGCTTGTTAAAAACACAGCCAATGTGCTCATTGGCAAAAAGCTTAATAATTTGATATTGGTGTTGAGACCTCAGTGTTCCTGATCCCTTTTCAAGGTCTGACTTCATCACAGCTATGAGAAACGCCTCGGTGGTGACTGAGTTTATTCTGCTGGGCATCCCGCACACAGAGGACCTGGAGACCATGCTCTTTGTCCTGTTTCTGTCCTTCTACATCTTCACCCTTACGGGGAACCTGCTCATCTTACTGGCAATTGTCTCCTCCACTCGGTTGCACACTCCCATGTACTTCTTCCTGTGTAAACTGTCTGTGTGTGACATGTTTTTCCCCTCTGTGAGTTCCCCCAAGATGCTCTTCTACCTTGCAGGGAACAGCCGAGCCATCTCCTACACAGGTTGTGTGTCCCAGCTCTTCTTCTACCACTTCCTGGGTTGTACCGAGTGTTTCCTGTACACGGTAATGGCCTATGACCGCTTTGTTGCCATATGTTACCCTCTGCGCTACACAATAATCATGAGTCACAGAGCGTGTGCCATCCTGGCCATGGGCACCTCATTTTTTGGCTGTATTCAGGCCACCTTTCTAACTACGCTCACCTTCCAGTTGCCCTACTGTGGCCCCAATGAAGTGGATTATTTCTTCTGTGATATCCCGGTCATGCTGAAGCTGGCTTGTGCAGACACCTCAGCCCTGGAGATGGTGGGGTTCATCAGTGTGGGCCTCATGCCCCTCAGCTGCTTCCTTCTCATCCTCACCTCCTACAGCCGCATAGTCTGCTCCATCCTGCAGATCCGCTCTGCAGACGGCCGAAAGCACGCCTTCTCCACCTGCAGCGCCCACCTCACTGCCATCCTGCTTTTCTACATGCCAGTGGTCCTCATCTACCTACGGCCAACCCCAAGCCCCTGGATGGATGCAACTGTTCAGATCCTGAATAACCTGGTCACCCCCATGCTCAACCCACTCATCTACAGCCTCAGGAATAAAGAGGTGAAGTCATCTCTGAGGAAGGTCCTATATCAGCTGGACTTCCTCCCTGAGCAGAGGTAGAGAAATCAGTAGCTACTACTTCAACTGCACTTCATAGTTTATGGAATATTACTGTATGGTAATATTCACAAACATCTTTGAGAGGACAGATACTATTATGATTACATCCATTTTGCGATGTGGGGACTAAGACTGGAAGTGATAAAATGGCTTGTTAAAGACACACAGGGCTTCCAGGTGGCCGTAGCGGTAAAGAACCTGCCAGTCAATACAGGGGATATAAGAGACGGGAGTTCAATCCTTGGGTCAGGAAGATCCCCTGAAGGAGGGCACCGCAACCCTCTCAAGTATTCTTGCCTGGAGAATCCCATAGACAGAGGAGCCTGGTGGGTTACAGTCCATGGGGTCATAAAGAGTTGGACAAACTGAAGTGACTTAGCATGCACGCGTGTATGCAAGGACACATACGGAGCGAATGGCAGAAAGAAGACTCGAGGGCTGGCTTTCTGACCCTGGGATGTGTGTGTTATTATGCTGCTGATAAGGGAAGGAGGGAGATCACCTTTTGCTTCTTCAGCTTCTCAAGATCTGTTTCCGTCATCCTCTTGCAGCCCCTCCTCCTCTTCTTTCCCCCTTTGCCCTGGTGCTTCTTCATCTTGGCCGCAGTGTTTGATTCCACCAGTGTCTTCATTGAATAAGTCCTCATTTTATTGGTCTAGGAGTTGTTGAAAAAAAAAAAAGAGAGACTTACATCCCCAAGGCTACAAGTATAGTTCATAGTGTTAGTCACTCAGTCGTGTCAGATTCTTTGTGACCCCATGGTCTATAGCTCACCAGGCTCCTCTGTCCATGAAATTCTCCAGACAAGAATACTGGTGTGGGTAGCCATTCCCTTCTCCAGGGGATCTTCCTGACCCAGGAATTGAACCCAGGTTTCCTATAATGTAGGTGGATTCTTTACCATCTGAGCTACCAGGGAAGCCCAAGTAGCACCCTAAAAAGTCATTGCATGAAGAGAAGGATATGAGGCTGGGACCTGAGGCAGGTCTCTCACGAGTGAGGCAGAGGGACTAGTGTACTTCTCATCTACAAACCCTGTCTGCTGGGCTCAGCTGGGAAGCAGTCCTGGTTGGAAATGTGCAGCATGTGAAGGGGAATCTGGGAAGGGCAGATGGGGAGAATCCACAGAGCCGTGACTGCACTGTGATGCTGTTTCAGAAAATCTGGACTTGGTTTTGTATTCCTCAGCACAGCCAGGAGGCAATGTGGCATCCTAGATGTCATTGTTTTGTACCTTTGACTTCTCTGTTTATGGAAAGAATTTGAGTTTGGTCCCCATGCGTACATTTCTTTTTGCTTTGGCTGAAATATGGAAAGGTTGAAAAATGTGCTATTTCAATACAGTTTGTTTTCACAGCTGAACTCATTTAGCATTACTATCACACTTGGGGAATCTAGTGACTATGAAGTTTATTCTAACAGAGATGTAGGGATGGAAGGAAACTGGAAAAAGGGTGATAGATGAGAAGGGGGCAGAGACAGAGAGCAGTCTTTATTCCTGCCTCTGTACTTCTCAAAATCAGACAGCAGCCATGGAAACTTCCAGACCAGACTAGCACTGTTGTGTCTGTACCTCCAGGCACTGGTGTGAGCTAGCAATCACTCCTGGATCAGAGACAAACTCTTGTTGGTCTCTTCTCTTAAACTCTTAAAAACCTTTTTATTTTTTTGTTGCTCAGTAAACAAGAGTCTAAAGGGGAAGGTTCAAATACACTTCAAATGACTCTAAATTTAATATATCCCAAATCTTTCTAGGTGGTGCAGTGGTAAACAATCTGCGTTCTAATGCAGGATACATAAGAGATGTGGGTTCAATCCCTGGGTCAGGAAGATCCCCTGGAGGAGGAAATGGCAACCCACTCCAGCCTCTCTTCTAAGCCTCCAACCCTTCTAAGCCTCTCTGAGTCTACATGATCTCTTCCCATTCCTCAGTTTCCTGGTTGTAACAGCTCAGAGGGTCAACCTAGCACAATTTGTAATGATAAAAGATGGAATCAAATTCCTTTTCATTTTCACTCATTCAGATGTCATTTGATAGATAACTCTGCTAGGAGTGGGCAAGGCAAAGATAAAGAAGACACAGATGATCTTACCTAAATGATGTCATAGCCTGCTGGAGAAAACAGACATACAATAGTTAAATTATAACTGTAGACAGAAAAAGATAAACTGAAGCTACACCAGGAATGGAGAGACCAAGAAAATGTGATAAATGGAGACTTATAGAGCATTTATCATGTACTAAGCACATACTAGTTTATTTGCATTCTTATATCATTTTATTTTTGTAATGATCCTATCTGCCTGCAATGCAGGAGACCCTGGTTCAGTTCCTGAGATGGGAAGATCCCCTGGAAAAGGGATAGGCTACCCACTCCAGTATTCTTGGGCTTCCCTAATGGCTCAGTTGGTAAAGAATCCACCTGCAATGTGGGAGACCTGGGTTCAATCCCTGGGTTGGGAAGATCCCCTGGAGAAGGGAAAGGCTACCCACTCCACTACTCTGGCCTAGAGAATTCCATGGACTCTATAGTCCATGGGGTCGCAAAAAGTCGGACACGACTGAGCGACTTTCACTCACTCAATGACCCTATGAGCTAAATACTTGTTATTACTGTATTTTTGTATTCTAGTTTAGAAATATGAGATTGAGCATGGGAAACTTGTTCAAAACCATACATGTCCTGTGTACCTTGGCTGCCGTCCAGCCCTATGTTTGTCTTACTCTCTGTTATAGACTGAATTGTGTTTTCCCCCCAGATTCACATGTTGGAGTCTTAACTGTACCCTGCCAGACCCCATACCTCAGAATGTGGCTGTAATTTGGAGATAGGACCTTTAAAGCAGTAATTAAATTAAAATGAGGCTCTTAGGGTGGACCCCAATTCAACATGACTGATGTCCTTATAAGAGGTAATCTGCAGACACAAAGAGACACCAGGGATACAGTCGGAAGAATGTCGGCATGAGAATGTGCAAGAGGGTGGCCGTGGGCAAGTCATCAAGGACAGAGCGTGAAAAGGGGCCCTTGTCCTCCCAGAGGAAACCAACCCTTCTGTCTCCTTGATCTTAGACTCCGAGACTCCAGAACTGGGAGAAAATAAATGTCTGTTTTTCATGCCACCCAATTTGTGGTTCAGTATTTTGTCCCCATAGTCCTAGAAAACCGAGACTTTCAAGCCCAGATCTGTTCTAATGCCTCCCATATCCAACGTATGATTTGTGCTGCTGATAAAAGCATGCACTTTCTATATTCATTCCTATTAACATCACTGTTTGAGACTCAGAAATGGTCTTTGTTTCCCAAAGGAGGTAATCGAAAGTTCCAGATAAGAAACACATTTATAAAACTTTTCTTACCACTTACGCCAAGCTGTAAGATTTCTCTAAGGGAATCATTGTGAAGAGAATTCTCTAGTTAATTAATCTCAAAGGTACTCACTCTTATGAGATGCTTCTCCTGCTCATTATGACTCTGGCTTTTATTTTTACCCTCTAATTTTTAGTTCTCACTTCAGAGCTGCATATCAGGGCCAAGTGGATTAGTAAGACTGGGAATTGATACTGGAAGTACAAGAAGGCTTGTTAGATTTATGGTTTGGGTTTTCTCTGCAATTAGTATTCCAGGGAAGAACTAAGTGTGAGTGTAACATACACGTGTATATGTGTGCATACACACACACAACATACAGCCTACTTTCCACACACGCTCAGGCAAAATTTCATTCACCTCAGTTTTTCTAGCATTTCTAAGGTGAGACTGATTTCTTCCTAAATTATTGCATTAAAAGAGAGAGCTTCTATGAGATTACCTTTTTGTGAGAGTTAGTGATAAAAATGTCACTTGCCAGTTATGATGCAATTAAATGGTCTAGACAAAGCAGTTAAAATAATTCAGTTTCAAATGGCTACATATTCTGAACGTGGAATCTTCTTATCTCAAAGAAGCACCATTGGAATCTTTCAATCACATTCCAGGGCTCAGAGCTGGCTTTGCCCAGCACCTAATAAAAAGCAGAATTAAAGTAAGGCAGTTAGACCAAACAGCAGGGCCAGGGTGAGCAATCTGACACTCAGAGTGAATTTTAAGATAGAATGCAGAAGGTTCAGTTTATCAACCCTGACAGTTCTCATGGCTTAAATCAATCCGATACTTGCTAGTTCTTTCCATCAGTAGGTGCTATGAAAATTTGTATCTCATGTTATTGCCTGCAGTTTTGATACCCAAAATTTAGAAGTATTTTACATTCTTAGTTATTTTGAGAGAGCTAAGGAATATTTAATTTCCTTAAATACGCACACACACACACACACAAAACCCATGCACACACACACATGATACAATCAATGGAACTGACAATAATTCTGATAATATACCAACAGAATGAAATTCATTATTTTTAAAGTGAATATAAAAGTCCTTTAGGGATGCCAATAAACAAACCATTTCTATGAAAACAAAGAGCTACATTCTTAAGTCCTGTAAGATATAGGAAGATAGAAATTTATGAGACCTTAAAGATCATATCAATATAAATGAAAATTATATATAATTTGTGAATTATAAATTAATTTAACCAATATAAATGAATTTTATAATTTAATTTTATAAATTTATATAATTTATAAATTATAAATTAATTTAACCAATATAAATGAATTTTATAATTTCATTTTATAAATTCATTTTATAAATGAATTTTATAATTTTATAATTATAAATGAATTTTATAATTTAACCAATATAAATGAAAATTTCAATATAAAATGAAAACAGTGATTTCATTTTATATATAATGAGGCAACTGAATCCAGAGAGCCCAAACAACATACATAAAATAACATGGAACAAGTGACAAAAAAGTTAGGGACTCTGTTCTCCAATGCAGTTTCACTTAAAAGGATGGATTGGTATCTAAATTAGGATCTAAATCTTATACTGAGTTTGTCTGTTTAGAATAAGTTTTAAAAATTTATTTATTTATTTTAATTGGAGGATAATTACTTTACAATATTGTGATGGTTTTTTGCCATAGAGTGACATGAATTGGCCATAGGCATACATGTGTCCTCCTGAATCCTCCTCCATAGTTTTTATATTTATCTTTATACTTGTCTTCTCCACCTCATAGCTGGTGAATTCTTGAGAATAGGTACTGTATGTCTCATATATCTTGTACCACTAAGCCCATCTTTGTGTCCCATGCAGTGGTTCAGCACAGGGTCTGAGCACAGCTGAAAGTCTATCACTATTTTTAATATTGAATTGTATATACTTTAGTAAGTGATGCCTTTACATAGCCTGGTCCTCAACTCTCTGGCCAGTTTATTATTTATAGAGCTAAGTCTATCTATTGGGAGGCAAATGATGAGCAGAAGTAAAGAGAGAAATTTAGACTAGGGTCCACATGAAAAGATAGTCTAAATGCAACATAGTTAGATCTTATTTTTAGATCATGATTATCAAATAGAACTGTTGAGGTGGAAGGGACCTCAGAGATCCCTCGTATAAATACCTCTCCTAGAAAAGAGGAAAGAGGTCTGTGTATCTTACTGAGTGCTCAGAAATGAGGGCACTAAACTGGGAGTTCTATTCTCCAAGGGATCTGAAGTCTAAGTTGATTTCCTCTTATTTTAATTAACTGATGTATTAATTTAGCAAACATTCATTGAGTCACTGTTAAGTCACTTAACTCGATGCTACAGAGAAAGAAAAGCTGATTTAGGCAGAGGTCTTTATGTAATTAATTATGAAACAAATTAAGTATTATCTGTCAAAAATGTAATTAAAATATGAAGTGGGTTCAAATGAGAGACATTTATTTGGTCTGGGAATACCAGGGTGAGCCTAAAATAGATCACATATGAAATGTGTATTGCTGGCTGGGAGGATTTAAAAATTTGAGAATGGGGATGGCCATAAGAGGAAAATCTAGGAGTGGTTAAGGCATAGAAATGTCAAGAGAAATAGAAAAGTCATTAGTTTTTTTTTTTCCCTTTTTAGTCCCCCCCCAAAAAATCAGTAATATATAATCCTTAATATTATGTTATATGTTTATAATGTAGCAGCTATTATTATGTATAATATGGTATGTACATACAATGTATACTATACATATATGTATAATTCATACGTGTATATATATAGTAACATGTTCTATTTTTATTGTATACTGTTAATATAGTATTTTATAGTATTTAAAATGTTTGTAGCATGGTATTATTTATATTCATTTGGCAAAAGCCGTGCTAAAAACATTGGCTATATGGTCAGGAAAAAGAGAAACAGCAGGCTTGAAATTAATTGTTAGGCTATCCATGCTCTCCTTCTGCTCTGCATTTGGTTTCCATGGAAACCTTCCAGAGGACCCTGTAAGTCAGCGACTGACCAAAGCTGGTTTGCTGAGCCCTTTGAAATGAGGTGTAAGCTTGACGGTCAGAGAAAATGTTGCAAGTAAAATTGCACTGGCTGACTAATTTTCAAAGTCCATTGAACATAATTAGGCCTATTATTTTCCACCCGTAATTCTATTCCTAGCCATCATATTATCAGGTCCCCGACCACATCCAGATACATGTATATAACTTACATCACTATGTATCTCTTGGGGAGTCACAATTTAAGGTCATTTCAAACATGTAAGTAGGTTTCTTAGGTGGCTCAGTGGTAAAGAACCCGCCTGTTAATGGAGGAGACGCAAGAGACATATGTTCGATCCTTGGCTCAGGAAGATCCTCTGGAGGAGGAAAGGGCAACCCACTCCAGTATTATAACCTGGGAAATGCCATGGACAGAGTAGCCTGGGAGGCTACAGTCCATTGGGTTGCAGAGTCAGACACAACTGAGCACTCATGCAAACATACAAAGAAGATATATAGTGGGCAACTGTTGTTCCCATGGGACAAACTCAGATGCACAAAATGTAACTTCCTTTATTTTCTCATACCTAGCTTATTTTTGAAAAGTGACACGACTGAGTGACTTCACTTTCACTTTTCACTTTCATGCATTGGAGAAGGAAATGGCAACCCGCTCCAGTGTTCTTGCCTGGAGAATCCCAGGGACGGGGGAGCCTGGTGGGCTGCTGTCTATGGGGTCACACAGAGTCGGACATGACTGAAGTGACTTAGCATAGCATAGCATAGCTTATTTTTATCTTGCACCTCCATTTCTGCCAAATGGTTGGTAGGAAAAATATCCTAGTTACATTGAAGTCAAGGAGATTCAAGTTACACTTACTATATTCAAGTTACAAAATTGTTACATTCAAGTTACAAACTTAGTCAATTTTTAACTTTCTACCCTCATCCTTCATTTCCCCATGGTTGATTCTGAGCTCTGCCACTACAAGGCTACAGCATTGGTAAAGAGGGATGTCCATTTTTCCACTTGGATACACCTTTCTGTGGCCTCCTCTGATATGTACTGTGACCTGTGATGGTGTTTGGTCAACTCTATCTGCCCCGACGTCTGCTGGAAGTAACCCATTCCTACCATGGTCACCCAACAACATTGTTATCTAACATTAACATCCAATATCATCATCCCGTGGAGACTCCCCTCATCATAAACTGGAGACCCCTTTAGATTTCCTCCAAAATCTAATTGCTATAATCCCTTTAAAATTAATTAGCTGGTAGGATGATTGAATATACTGTGAATAGTTTAGGATGGACAGGTTCAATTCAGTTCAGTGGCTCAGTCGTGTCCGACTCTTTACGACCCCATGAATCGCAGCACACCAGGCCTTCCTGTCCATCACCAACTCCCAGAATTCACTCAGACTCACATCCATCGAGTCAGTGATGCCATCAGCCATCTCATCTGTTGTCCCTTTCTCCTCCTGCCCCCAATCCCTCCCAGCATCAGAGTCTTTTCCAATGAGTCAACTCTTCACATGAGGTGGCCAAAGTACTGGGGTTTCAGCTTTAGCATCATTGCTTCCAAAGAAATCCCAGGGCTGATCTCCTTCAGAATGGACTGGTTGGATCTCCTTGCAGTCCAAGGGACTCTCAAGAGTCTTCTCCAAAACCACAGTTCAAAAGCATCAATTCTTTGGTGCTCAGCTTTCTTCACAGTCCAACTCTCACATCCATACATGGCCACTGGAAAAACCATTGCCTTGACTAGATGAACCTTTGTTGGCAAAGTAATGTCTCTGCTTTTCAATATGCTATCCAGGTTGGTCATAACTTTCCTTCCAAGGAGTAAGCATCTTTTAATTTCATGGCTGCAGTCACCATCTGCAGTGATTTTGGAGCCCAGAAAAATAAAGTCTGACACTGTTTCCACTGTTTCCACTGTTTCCCCATCTATTTCAATGAAGTGATGGGACCGGATGCCATGATCTTCGTTTTTTGAATGTTGAGCTTTAAGCCAACTTTTTCATGCTCCTTTTTCACTTTCATCAAGAGGCTTTTTAGTTCCTCTTCACTTTCTGCCATAAGGGTGGTGTTGTTTGCATATCTGAGGTTATTGATATTTCTCTTGGCAATCTTGATTCCAGCTTGCGCTTCTTCCAGCCCAGCGTTTCTCATGATATACTCTGCATATAAGTTCAATAAGCAGGGTGACAATATACAGTCTTGACATACTCCTTTTCCTATTTGGAACCAGTCTGTTGTTCCATACCCAGTTCTAACTGTTGCTTCCTGACCTGCATATAGGTTTCTCAAGAGGCAAGTCAGGTGTTCTAGTATTCCTATCTCTTTCAGAATTTTCCACAGTTTATTGTGATCCACACAGTCAAAGGCTTTGGCATAGTCAGTAAAGCAGAAATAGATGTTTTTCTGGAACTCTCTTGCCTTTTCCATGATCCAGCGGATGTTGGCAATTTGATCTCTGGTTCCTTTGCCTTTTCTAAAACCAGCTGGAACATCTGGAAGTTTGCAGTCACGTACTGCTGAAGCCTGGCTTGGAGAATTTTGAGCATTACTTTACTAGTGTGTGAGATGAGTGCAATTGTGTGGTAGTTAGCATTCTTTGGCATTGCCTTTCTTTGGGATTGGAATGAAAACTGACCTATTCCAGTCCTGTGGCCACTGCTGAGTTTTCCAAATTTGTTGGCATATTGAGTACAGCACTTTCACAGCATCATCTTTCAGGATTTGAAATAGCTCAACTGGAATTCCATCACCTCCACTAGCTTTGTTCATAGTGATGCTTTCTAAGGCCCACTTGACTTCACATTCCAAGATGTCTGGCTCTAGGTGAGTGATTATACCATTGTGATTATCTTGGTCATGAAGATCTTTTTTGTACAGTTCTGTGTATTCTTGCCACCTCTTCTTAATATCTTCTGCTTCTGTTAGGTCCATACCATTTCTGTCCTTTATCGAGCCCATCTTTGCATGAAATGTTCCCTTGGTATCTCTAATTTTCTTGAAGAGATCTCTAGTCTTTCCCATTCTGCTGTTTTCCTCTATTTCTTTGCACTGATTGCTGAAGAAGGCTTTCTTATCTCTTCTTGCTATTCTTTGGAACTCTGCATTCAAATGCTTATATCTTTCCTTTTCTCCTTTGCTTTTCGCTTCTCTTCTTTTCACAGCTGTTTGTAAGTCCTCCTCAGACAGCCATTTTGCTTTTTTGCATTTATTTTCCATGGGGATGCTCTTGATCCCTGTCTCCTGTACAATGTCAGGAACCTCATTCCATAGTTCATCGGGCACTGTCTATCAGATCTAGGCCCTTAAATCTATTTCTCACTTCTACTGTATAATCATAAGGGATTTGATTTAGGTCATACCTGAATGATCTAGTGGTTTTCCCTACTTTCTTCAATTTAAGTCTCAATTTGGCAATAAGGAGTTCATGATCTGAGCCACAGTCAGCTCCTAGTCTTGTTTTTGTTGACTGTATAGAGCTTCTCCATCTTTGGCTGCAAAGAATATAATCAGTCTGATTTCCGTGTTGACCATCTGGTGATGTCTATGTGTAGAGTCTTCTCTTGTGTTGTTGGAACAGGGTGTTTGCTATGACCAGTGCGTTTTCTTGGCAAAACTCTATTAGTTTTTGCCCTGCTTCATTCTGTATTCCAAGGCCAAATTTGCCTGTTACTCCAGGTGTTTCTTGACTTCCTACTTTTGCATTCCAGTCCCCTATAATGAAAAGGACATCTCTTTTTTGGATGTTAGTTCTAAAAGGTCTTGTAGGTCTTCACAGAACCATTCAACTTCAGCTTCTTCAGCATTCCTTGTTGGGGCATAGACTTGCATTATGGTGATATTGAATGGTTTGCCTTGGAAACGAACAGAGATCATTCTGTCATTTTTGAGATTGCATTTTGGACTCTTTTGTTGACCATGATGGCTACTCCATTTCTTCTAAGGGATTCCTGCCCACAGTAGTAGTTATAATGGTCATCTGAGTTAAATTCACCCATTCCAGTCCATTTTAGTTCACGGATTCCTAGAATGTCAACGTTCACTCTTGCCATCTCCTGTTTGACCACTTCCAATTTGCCTTGATTCATGGACCTAGCATTCCAGGTCCCTATGCAATATTGCTCTTTATAGCATAGACAGGTACACACTGCTAAATTTAAAATGATATCCAACATGGACCTACCATATAGCATAGGGAACTCTGCCTAATGCTATGTTGCAGCCTGGGTGGAAGAGGGGCTTGGGGGAGAATGGACATATGTTTATGTATGTCTGAGTCCCTTCGTAGTTCTCCTGAAAATATTGCAACATTGTTAATAGGCTATACAGCAATATAAAATTAAAAGTTAAGAAAAAATAAAATCAGGTTGACAAATGAAGCATAAAACTCAGAAATATAAATATATTTCTTTGATTAAATTCAGTATCAATTATTTGATTTCACATAAAACAACATATATCATTTAGATCAAATCAGTGCATTTAGGATTTTATACGTTTTATAGTATTTTTTTGCATTTATTTTGCTCGTTTCTATATAAAGGTTGAAAGCAACCCTTCACATCTAATTTCAAATTAGAGATAACAATACTTAAGAAAAAGTGCAGTCAACAAGAATATTTTTTTCTGTTTGTATATAATTCAAGTTGAAGTACCAACAATCTAGATTCAGCATTTCACCTCTGGGCATATACACAAGAGATTTGGAAACATATGGTCAAACAGAAACTTATATATAAATTTTCATAAGAGCACTATTAATAATAATCTGAAGTAGGAACAACCCAGTTCAGTTCAGTTTCAGTTCAGTTGCTTAGTCATGTCCAACTCTTTGCAACCACATGGACTGGAGCACACCAGGCTTCCCTGTCCACCACCAACTTCCAGAGCTTACACAAACTCATGTCCATCGAGTCAGTGATGCCATCCAACCATCTTATCCTCTGTTGTTCCCTTTTCCCGCCTTTAATCTTTCCCAGGGTCTTTTCCAATGAGTCAGTTCTTCACATCAGGTGGCCAAATTATTGGAGCTTCAGCTTCAACATCAGTCCTTCCAATGAATATTTAGGACTGATTTCCTTTAGGATTGACTGGTTGGATCTCCTTGCAGTCCAAGGGACTCTCAAGAGTCTTCTCCAACACCAAGTTCAAAAGCATCAATTCTTCAGCACTCAGCTTTCTTGATAATCCAACTCTCACATCCATACACAACTACTGGGAAAACCATAGCTTTGACTAGATGGACCTTTGTTGGCAAAGTAATGTCTCTACTTTTTAATATGCTGTCTAGGTTGGTCATAGCTTTTCTTCCAATGAGCAATTGCTTTTTAATTTCATGGCTGCAGTCACCATCTGCAGTGATTTTGGAGCCCCCCAAAATAAAGTCTCTCACTGTTTCCATTGTTTCCCCATCTATTTGCCATGAAGTGATGGGACCAGATGCCATAATCTTAGTTTTCTGAAAGTTGAGTTTTAAGCCAATTTTTTCACTTTTCTCTTTCACTTTGATCAAGAGCCTCTTTAGTTCTTCTTTGCTTTCTGCCATAAAGGTGCCATAAGGGTGGTGTCACTTGCATATCTGAGGTTATCTGCATTCCTGAGGCAGTAAACTTAATAACCCCAGAAACAACCCATATACCCATAAAGTAATGAACGAGTAAAAAATGTACTATATCTACACCGTGCACAATTATTTGGCTATGAAAGGAATGAAGTGCTGGTAGGTGCTATGAAGTAGATGAACCTTGAAAACATTATGCCACATGAAAGAAGGCAGATGCAAAAGGCATCTGTGTGTATGATTGTATTTACATGAACTGTGCACAAAAGACAAGTCCATAACAGCAGAAAAGCACATTATGGTGTCCTAGAGTGAGGGATGGGAAGAAGCAATGCCTGCAAGTAGGCATGAGGGATCTTTCTAATGTGATAGAAATGTTCTAAAATTGGATTGTGGTATTGGTGGCAAAACTGTGAAATCACTGAACGGTATACTTTAAAATGATAGGTTTTATGATGTGTGAATTATATCTCAAGAAATTTGTTATTAAAAAGTCAATAGTCTAGGTTCTTTTAACACATTATTCCAGCCACTTTTAATCATACTATTTAAGTGAAAATAATTAAAATAGTGCTAATTCTTAATATTTACAGAAAGATTTATGATTCAAAACCAAATTTGCACATACATTATCTCATGTGAAATTCATAAATCTATAATGTGAAAGGTATTATCATCCCAGGTTTACAGATAAAGAAATTTGGTGATCATCAGACAATTTGAGTAACTTGTCTATTCTCACACACCAGTCATTGTGTGGTCAGGATTTAAACCCAGATGTTATGATTCAAAATCTTACACTTTAAGTACCACGCAGCAATCATGAGCTATAATTGTTCTGAGGTACTATAATTGTTCTGAGGAAGAACCAACCATTGAGACTTTAAATGTCAGGAATGAAAACTTTAATGTAGCATTAGGTCTTTACTTTTCATAGATAATAAGTTGAATGTTTTCCAGCATATCTGGTAGCTCTTCCAGAATGGTCCTTGGCAAAAGTTTCATCATCTTCAATACAGAGACCAATTGGCTACGTCTTATTAAAAAAAAAAAAAAAGTATTAGATTCCTTAAACTAATTAGGAAAAAATCTGATGTTATCTGTAAGCCTTATGGACTTAAAACAGACTTCATGAAATCTGGTCCCTTAGAGATGCCAGTTCTATTTAAGCTTCTGATACCCACTCTTGAGGGAGGCTTTAGAACCTAGAGAAAAGATCAATGACTCAATGAGCTCTAGATTGGGAATCTATTTGCACAGACCCTGACCAGCTCAAGGACAGAAACACAGCAACACCACAAGCCTAAAAAGCCCAGGATCAAGCCAGTTTGTATCCTTTCTTGACAAGGTGACCATAAAAGCATCCATAAGAGGCACCAGAAGAACAGAGAAGTGTAAAACTGTACTGACCTGGATCACAACACTGTTTTTATGATGGTATAAGCCTACATGTTTATTATAACATATAGTTTCCTCTCTTTTTCCCTATATCTTTTCCTATCACTTTCTCACTCCTCTCTGCCCTTTCTGCTATGTAACTTCCTTATTCTATTTTTTCCCCATTTGCTCTAAGTAGACGCTAAGACATTTTCACTCTTTTGTCATGGAATATAAACACAAATATATTTGTTTCACCTTAGTTCTTACCCTGCTCAGTCATAGACATTGTGTGTCATTTTTCTAGTTTAGTCTAAGTAGTGATTCCTCATCATTTTGATGGCTGTAACCCCTTTTAAGAACCCAAGAATACTTATGGACATTTTCCCAGAAAAAATATGTGTCTGTGTTTGTATGTCTGTGTGTATCTCCCTTCCCATCCCCCCGACATGACATGCTGAAAATGATGTCAAGGGATTAAGTAGAACTGATTCAGATTAACCACAACATACCCTGGACCTAAATTCTAATCCTGAATCTAAGACATTGGGCGTTTGTCCTCTCTTGACCTTTATTTTTTCATTTACGATTTGAGACACAAACTGAGTTCGTCTTTTTGTCTCCTTCCAGATTTAGCCGTGTAGGATTTACTCTGCATTAGTTATAATATATGTCTGCTCTGTGGCTCTCCTTTGTATGATGATAATAAAGACATGTATACAGTTAAGGAATTGTGCCATAGAATTATTCATTAGAACATTACGATTTGGGCTCCTGGATTGTTAAATTGTTCGCTGGCCTAACTGTTCTCATGAATTTTGAGAGAAGAAATTAAAAATAACCACTTTAATATATTTACAGTGTTCTTGTCCCTGGAGAGTCATTCAAATGACTGACATTGCTTGGCATGTCATTTCCTGGTATTCACTTCAATGCTATTATACACAGAGTAAACACTGAGCCTGATAGTCCTTTTTCTATCCATTTTATTGTCTGACTCACTTTACAGCCTTACAACTGTATGAGGCTTCTTTTTCACCAACATGAAACCTGGACTGAGACTTTTAAAAACTCAGAAATAAGTATAGACCAACTGTAATCAGGTGACTCATGCTTAGCAAACACATCACCAGATCTATTTTGGCGGGGAGAGAGAGTGTCAGAAATTACTATCTGGTAATCATACGTAATGTGGCAAATTATTTAATCTTCTATTATGCAGTTTACTCTTCTGAGACACTTTCATTTTCAATCGTAAGTAATGTGGCAAATTATTATTCCGTTTACTCTTCTGTAAATGGGGAATAATAATACAACTACTACAGATGGTTGTTAAGAGGATTAAATATGTTAATGATATAAAGGCTGATTATTAGTTATTATTTATTTAATTTACTGATTTTTAACAGTACATTGGAATCAGATAATAATGTGAGGAGTGGTGAGGGGAAGGAATGAAGACAGGATTCATAATTCCCTAGACTTCTCAAGTGTTCCCAGTTCCTCTCTTGTGTTCTATATTTTGTACTCATCTATATTTTCCTAAATGCAAGGAGCAATCTTCCATTTTTTGGTTACATCTTTAGCACTGAACTTCTCTTTGGTTTCAGAGTCATGCATTCAACTCCACTTTGGACATCATCAATTGCTTGGTCCATAGGTTCCTCAAAGTCAATAGATACAGGAACAATTCTATTATTTACCTTAAAAATAGATTTTCATTCTATAATTCACTTAGTTCCATATTTCATTGAATAGCACTACCATCCACCATGTTGAATTAAGAGAATAATTTAGCATTATAGGAATGAGGGTCTTTTCAATGTCTAAACATTTGCTAATTTTGTTTTATTGTGTGTTATAATTTCTCTTCTCTGATTTGAAAACTTTCCCCTTTCTGCTCTTGAATCAATAGAATCAATAGAACGTATTCTTTTTATTCAAAACTTCAATGAAAATAAAATCTAACCCTAAAAAAGGCATGGTCTAAATAAACTTTTATGATTTATTTTATCATAAAATTTTAGATATCTTATTATTCCCTGAGGGAATGAAGAAAAAAAGCTGAAGGATGTGTGTATGATGGATCCCTCAAAGTTAATAATCTGTTTTTCTGATTCATTTCTGACTCATCACACATGTTAGTCTTGATTTTACTCTTAAAAGTTGCTTTCCCTTTGCATATTAAAAAAAACTGTTTAGGATGTTAAATTAAGTTCATCTGATTTCATATGGTTGCTTCAGAAGCAAAAAATATCCTATTTCAGATAGTTCATGAAATTTGTTATTTCTGAATCTCTTTTAGAGAATACAAAAAAAACCTCTCCAGAATGTTATGAAATATTCTTTATTTTCAGTGATTTACTTTATCCATAGGTTTTAAGAATTTTTTGTATGTACATTTGTGCAATGCTAGCTAGAATACTCAAATTTAGTTAAATTGAAAGAATTATAAAAGTTGATCCATATATCTTCCCTACTTAGATCAGAAATAGGATACATAATATATCCAAATATTTTAGTAAAGAAAAACTTACTGCCATTTTAGGCAGTTTCTTTTACCAATATCTTCCATATGGATATAGATGAAAATGTGGACACTATACAACACCTTATGATTAAAGGAAGGGCATGCTGGAAAGAATACAGTGCATTGTGTATTTTTGATGACAGTCCAAATACACAAAGATGTTTTGATAGGCTTGGGTGATGGGTGAATACTAAAACTATGAAACTGGACACCTATAAATTATATATGTAGGAACCTGTGTTTTCATAAAAAAAGACATAAAAAATGTTTTCAGCACTAAATAACAGAAACCAGTGTGAAAACGTCTTTTTAGCTTCACATGTGAATAATTCAATTTCAGATCACAGTGTTCTCAAAGTTGCTTTGAAAGTTCATGAAATGTATAAGTGCACTGACAGAAATAGAATAAGGAATGCAGGATAACAGCTCTCATTGTATAACTGTCTGGAACGTTTAACAATAATAGACAGGAAGAGTATAGTGAGACAAAAATTGGAAAGGAGGGACTCAGTGACAACTTGGCAAGGGTGTTTATGGAGAAATCTAAATTTAAAAAAATGAATGACCGAGCCACATTGTCTTGTCCTCTCAGTTTAGAAAATACAATAGTATTTTCTCTTATCTGCATTTCCATAATTATTTTTCTTCTTTTCCAATTAAGGTATAATGGATTTAGAATCCTTGGAGTCTAATTCTGGATCTTCCATGAGTTATATATGAGAAATTCAACAAGTTACTTAATCTCTCTGAATCATAATTTCATCATCTATGAAATAGAAATATTATTCCTATATTATATATACGACTCTGTTACTGTTTAGTCACTCAGTCGTGTTCCATTCTTGGTGACCCTATGGACTGTAGCCCACCAGGCTCCTCTGCCAGTGGGATTTCCCAGGCAAGAATATTGGAGCGAGTTGCCATTCCTTCTCCAGAGGATCTTCCCTTATCAGACTCTATTAAGGCTTAACTTGAAAATGGTCATAAAAATTCTCTGTAAACTATAAACATGCCTCATTTTTTCCTTTTCTTTTCTCTACTCTGTTTTCCTTCCCTTTCCCTTTTTTTTCCTTCATCAGTTTTCAAGGCTTCTACTCTCTTTGTCACTTGCTCCTCTCTCTCTAATAATAATAAAACAATGTCTGTCCATATACCAGCCTGCCTTCAGTCCTCACCCCAGAGACGGTACCTCCTTCTGGGGTATTTGCTATTCTTGATGTCTCAGTCACAAGAAGCATTATCCTTCCATGAATAGAACCTATGATCGTCTTTCCTTTTATGAATCTATTGGTAGCAAGCTGCGGATTTTGGTGCTGTGGGTCATTAACTTACTGTCACTTCCCTTCTTTTCAGGACAAGAATCTAACTTTTATGGAGATAAGGAATCACACTTTGGTTAAAGAGTTCATCCTGTTGGGCATCCCTCGAACCCAGGGGCAGGAAGTTGTGCTCTTTGTGGTGTTCTTCATCTTCTACGCCTGCACTCTGCTAGGAAATCTGCTTATCCTGCTAGCTGTGGTGTCTGATTCCCACCTCCACACTCCTATGTATTTCTTTCTTTGTAACCTCTCCGTGGCTGGACATTGGTTTCTCTTCTGTGAGCACCCCAAAGATGTTGGCCAACCTGCTGGTGAAGAGCTGGGTCATCTCCCTGGGTGGCTGCATGTCCCAGGTCTTCTTTTACCACTTCCTAGGCTGCACGGAGTCTCTGCTCTACACGGTGATGGCGTATGACCGATTTGCTGCGATCTGCCACCCTCTGCGTTATGCCATCATCATGAACCGTCGGGCGTGTGTCCTGCTGGTGGCTGGCACCTGGGCTATTAGCTCTTTCCACGCCACAAGTCTCACTACACTGACCTTCCAGTTGCCATACTGTGGGTCTAATGAGATAGATTATTTCTTCTGTGACATCTTTCCTGTTGTCAAATTGGCCTGTGGTAACACACTCATCATTGAGATGGTGAGCTTCACCAACATTGGCCTCATTCCCATGATCTGTTTCCTCCTCATTGTTTCCTCCTACCTGTGCATCCTCACTGCAGTTGTAAAGATGCACTCGGCTGAGGGGCGGCACAAGGCGGCGTCTACCTGTGTCTCCCACCTCTCTGTGGTCACTCTGTTCTTTGGGCCCTGTGCTCTTGTCTATACCCAGCCGTCTTTGAGCGAGGTGCTGGTCACTCCAGTGCAAATCTTTGCAAGTGTAATCACTCCCATGCTGAACCCCACAATCTATACTTTGAGAAACAAAGATGTCAAGGGCTCCCTGAAGAAACTGGTTGGGCGCCAGATCGCTTCAGAAAGAGGTCACTAGTCACTTGTGGGTAAAGCTGATTTTTCCCCCCTCATTTGTATATTAAATTAATTTTTAAAATATATCTATGACAGTTGTAAAGACCTTTTTGCAATAAAGAGAGTGGGGAAGCAACTCTAGCTGATCCAAACTGGTGGCATTTTCCCCATCTCAGAGACCAGGCATCAGCAAATATTTTTTCTAAAGGTCCAGGTAGTATGTATTTTAGACTTTGGGAGCCAGAGGGTCTCTATCACAAATACAAAATTCTGCTATGGTAGCATGAAAACAGGCATAGAATGAATGAATAAACATAAATGAATGAAAAAAGAGAAGGCTTGATCCAGTGAAATTCCATTTACACAAATAGGCTACAGGCAGGATATTCCCCACAAGCCATAGCTTGCTGATCTCTGTCAGAGGTTACTTGAATTTGAAATCAGTTTTTTTTCAAGGCTACGTTGATAGTGCTTTAAGACTGGACTTTGACGTGGGCTTAGTCCCACCAGGGCACAAGCTGAACTATTGATCAAGGATGGTCAAGGAAGGGATGGGTGTCAGGAACACAGGGAGCACACCCTGAAGAGAAATCCACAGCATTTCAGAGAGACCTGTTATTGCTACAGGCTCATCTGAATATGACCCATGCTAAAGTTTGGCCACCTGATGCAAAGAAGAGAAACCCTGATGCTGGGAAAGATTGAGGGCAGGAGAAGAAGGGGGTGACAGAGGATGAGATGTTGGATAGCATCACCGACTCAATGGACATGGATTTAAGCAAACTCCAGGAGACAGTGAAGGACAGGGAAGCCTGGCATGCTACAGACCTTGGGGTTGCAGAGAGCCCGACATGACTTAGTGACTGAACAACAACAATGCCAAAAATAATGAGCTTCCCAGGTGGCTCAGTGGTAAAGAATCTATCTGCCAATCAGGAGATGTAGGTTCAATCTCTGGGTCAGGAAGATCCCCTGAAGAAGAAAATGGCAACCCACTTCAGTACTCTTGCCTGGGAAATGCCATGGACAGAGGAGTTTGGCAGGCTACAGTCCATGGGGCTGCACAGATTAGACACAATTTAATGATTAAACAACAGCAACAATACCTAGAAATGTACTGATGCCTTTGGTCCTGGTACTAGAAATGGTTTGTGTCCAGTTTTCTGAGGCTTGAAGGTCATAGAGGTCATTAGTAGTAGTGTTAGTTGCTCAGTCATGTCTGACTCTTTGCAATCCCACGGACTGTGGCCTGCCAGGCTCCTCTGTCCATGGGATTCTCCAGGCAAGAATACCGGAGTGGATTGCCATTTCCTTCTCCAGAGGATCTTCTTGACCCAGGGATCGAACCTGGGTCTCCTGCATTGCAGGCAGATTCTTTACTGTCTGAGCTACAGGGAAGATGCATAGAGGTCATTACTGTTGCTTATAAAAACAATTTATGTTTACCTCAGAAGTTGCTCAGCTTGCCTCTGTTGGTATCAACCACTCCATTAGCATGCCAGCTGTAAAACCCCGAAGGTGACTGGGTGGGCACCTTGGAATATTCTGTTGAAATGACTACCAAGTTTTGTCACAAGATAGGATTATTTTATCTCAGTTTAGCAGAGTTGTCAACAGAGTGAATCTCCTCCTGGAACCTTTAGTTTTTAGACTCCATGCTCAGTGGTAAAGGACACAATATGTGTGTGGTGTGTGTGTGTTTATGTGTGTTACTATAGTTTTTTCAGCAATGTGACTAGCCCCTCTGAGGGAGCTGAGAGGGAGCTGAGAAGTAAAGATAGTTCTCTAGTTGGGACCATGGACTTTGCATGTTTTATTCACACTCCATGTATTCTGGGAACCTGTGTAAGTTCTTATTTAACTAACTGAGCAAACAGTGTTATTAGGTGGTACAGGCAACTCAAGCTGGCCTCAGCCTGAGCAGATAGAAAGATATAGATAAAGCCTTCTTTCTAATGATATCGGGCTAAGTTCTTTTTTTCCCATTTCCACATAAAAGCAGATCCAAAAAATCCATGGTGCCAAGCCCCCAGAATATTTAAAGTGGCTAGTATATTGGAGGGGGCTTTCCTTATAGCTCAGTTGGTAAAGAATCTGTCTGCAATGCAGGAGACCCGGGTTCAATGCCTGGGTCAGGAAGATCTCTTGGAGAAAGAAACAGCAACCCACTCCAGTATTCTTGCCTGGAGAATCCCATGGACAGAGGAGCCTGGCAGGCTACAGTCCATGGGATCGCAAGAATCGAACACAACTTGGTGACTAAACTACTACTATAGTATATTGGAGAGACTTCCCTGGTGAACCACTGGTTAAGACTCTGTGCTTCTTATGCAGGGGACATGGGTGTGATCTTTGGTTGGGGAACTAAGATACCACATGTTGTTCAGAGTGGTCAAAAAAATAAATTAACAAGGGCTTAGTATACTGGAGCTCCTCTTTTGCCATTCCTAATTCTCCTCTGTTAAAATATAAAATACAAGTTTCTTCCAAAGGACAGAATCCAAGTGTTATAGACACACTGGCAAGATCACACCAACTTCTAATTTTGACCTTTTCTAGAAAGATTGTCATTAACTATGGTTCTTGTGGCATGGGTAGAAGTCTGTGTGACTATTACCCTTAAATTGATATTAATTTTATTTATTGATCCATTTGTGTATTCTTACCTTCTATTTTTGTGATTATTCAACAGAGGTTTGGAAAAGGATTGAAAGTGTTAGTTGTTCAGTTGTATCCACCTCGTCATTGTGACCCTGTGGACTGTAACTCACTAGGCTCCTCTGTCCATGGAATTCTCCAGGCAAGAATACTGGAGTGGGTTACCATTTCTTCTCCAAGGGATCTTCCTGACCTAAGAATTGACCCTAGTCTCCTATATAGCAGGCAGATTCTTTACTGTCTGAATCACTAAGAAAAGAACTATCCATCTGAAATCTTGGTGTCTACTCTAAGAAGTAAGAAAACCAAAAGAATGACTCAAGAAAAGTTGCCTGTATATGGAAAAATAATACTGAGAGGAACTTGGGACAATTGGGAGTTGTCAGGCTTTATCCTCACATCTGTTCTCAAGTCCATTGAATTTTTTATTTATATAGGTTGTTTTTTTTCTTTTTTTTTTTTAAATCGGTTACTTTCATCTCCTGAGAGGGACCATTGCCTTACATCTCCTAGAACATACAGTTTCAAATGAACTAATAGTGGAGAAACTTTGACAGCATTTCTAATTCTTCCTAATATCATTCTATGATGTCACATTTTGTAAGTATTAAAACACCGTCTTAGTACAGTCGCTTATTTTCCCATTAACAACACTGTGTTCATCATACCTTCTGTTTCCTCTACTGCACATGCCATAGGTAGTATTGAGTAAAAGATGTCATCCAACAAGTCCTAGAATATGAAATTGAAAGGTATCAATGTGTCTTTTTAAAATTATTTTTATTTTAAAATTTTATTTTATTTTTAAATTTTACAATATTGTACTGGTTCTGCCATATATCGAAATGAAACCACCACAGGCATACATGTGTTCCACATCCTGAACCCTCCTCCCTCCTCCCCCCCCATACCATCCCTCTGGGTCATCCCAGTGCACCAGCCCCAAGCATCCAGTATCGTGCATCAAACCTGGACTGTCGACTCATTTCATATATGATATTATACATATTTCAATGCCATTCTCCCAAATCATCCCACCCTCTCCCTCTCCCACAGAGTTCAAAAGACTGTTCTATACATCAGTGTCTCTTTTGCTGTCTCATATACAGCGTTATCATTACCATCTTTCTAAATTCCATATATATGCGGTAGTATACTGTCTTGGTGTTTTTCTTTCTGGCTTACTTCACTCTGTATAATAAGCTCCAGTTCATCCCCTTCATTAGAACTGATTCAAATGTATTCTTTTTAATGGCTGAGTAATACTCCACTGTGTACATGTACCACTGCTTTCCTATCCATTCATCTGCTGATGGACATCTAGGTTGCTTCCATGTCCTGGCTATTATAAACAGTGCTTCGATGAACATTGGGGTACACGTGTCTCTTTCCCTTCTGGTTTCCTCAGTGTGTATGCCCAGCAGTGGGATTGCTGGATCATAAGGCAGTTCTATTTCCAGTTTTTTAGGGAATCTCCACACTGTTCTCCATAGTGGCTGTACTAGTTTGCATTCCCACCAACAGTGTAAGAGGGTTCCCTTTTCTCCACATCCTCTCCAGCATTTATTGCTTGTAGACTTTTGGATTGCAGCCATTCTGACTGGTGTGAAATGGTACCTCATAGTGGTTTTGATTTGCATTTCTCTGATAATGAGTGATGTTGAGCATATTTTCATGTGTTTGTTCAATGTGTCTTACTGTATCAAAACTCAGAGCGTCCAAGGTTAATCACAGGAAGGAAAATCTTTAGTCCTTTTACAAAACTGTCTCAAATTTGTCCCTCTGTGTCTCACTTTCTCCTTGTTGGCTCTCACCCTTTGATAAGTCAGAGGTACATGTTGCAGGTTGACAATCTGAACCTGGTTTAGACAAGACATTTTTTTCTCTGATTAAAAAAAAATGATGTTATTAGAAGGATAGCAATAGAAACAAGGGATATGAAAACTGAGAACAAGTAAATGTAAAAAACAGATTGAATTGTGAAGGCAGATATCACTCTCTCAGCAATGACTTCCTCATGAAAGCGCCTTCTCTTGGGGAAAGGAAAACACCGGTTTAAGATGTAAAAGTGTGCTAGCAAAGAGATGTGGTCTGAAAAGACAAACCTCCAGGAAATGAAGTACTAAGAGCAAGATAGGAGCTGTCACTGTTCAACTAGAGAATGTGTATGGGGGAGGTAGAATGAATTTCCAGACATGAATAGCAACTTTAGTCCAACACAAAGAAATACAAAAGGTGGAAGAAAGAAGTCATCTATTTGTTCAATAGACATTTATTGAGCAGTCTTATATCCAAGGCACAATCTAAATGTTATTATACCTGAAATACTAACTCTAAAGTACTTGACTAAGTCAAGTCTAAAATCACTAGGGGGCTATTGACAAACCAGATGCAGAAATGTCAGAAAGCCAAAAGAGCAAGGTATATGAGAAACAGTTGTTGGAAATTAGACTGTTTAGACAAAGAGAAAGCAGATATAACCAAGGATCTGAAATTTGTAATGGGATGCTGAATGAAAAAAGGGTTAGATTCTATTGGTAATGTGCAAAGAGTAAAACAAGCAATATTTGCTAGATGTCTTTTTAAAACCTCAACTGTTGCTTTCAAAAAGACTGTAAAATCACTGTGCTCAACTTTAAGAATAAAATCTTCATTTTCAACCTTAAAGTCAAACTGGAGGGAAGACTAAAAGCAGTCATTTTTTCAAACTGAAAAAGAAAACACGCATGTGACCACGTCACAGAATACAGTTCACGCAACCCTTGCCTCCTCAGCCTTCTCCTCGACCACCAGCAGCCCGTCATCACAAGGCCTGCCCTGGGCCGTCAGGGGCAGGGGAAGAGGGCAGACCGGCTCCTCTGTCCCCAGGCCGCATGGGCCGCTTGCTCCACCTTCTTCCCAAGTTGAAGTGGCACTGACACAGCCCAGGGAAGCTGGGGATTCTGATCAAAAACACAACCGTGGGTACTAAGCATGGACCTCTGGTTCTTGTTTTCCCCGGTATCAAAGATGATCAATATAATTACTGTGAATTTTACCTGTGGCTTCAGATGAGAGAAGACACCCAGGGTTTCCCCACTTCCAGTTACAGACACAGGCAGCTTGTGGGTCAGCCTACCAAGAGCTAGAGAAGCTAAATACACTTTATTTATTTATTTATTTTTTTCTCAATAAGTATTTTTTTTTATTTTATTTTTAAACTTTACATAACTGTATTAGTTCCTTAGGCAGCCACAATCCAAGATTTCAAACAAAAGCCCAGTGAGGGAGCTGGACACTGAGAGGGCCACTCCTTCCCTCGCGGCATCTGAACAAAGCTGACTCTTGGAAGAAAAGGCAGGGGAAAAGTCAAGCAGAGGGTACTGGCTAACACAGCTCTGGATGGTTCCTTGGGCTGGGAAGACAAAAATTCGAGCTCAGGCCTGACAAGTCAGTCCTGGTGGCTCAGAGGATGAAGCGTCTGCCTGCAATGCCGGAGACCCGTGTTCGATCCCTGGGTTGGGAAGATCCCCTAAAGAAGGAAATGGCAACCCACTCCAGCATTCTTGTCTGGAGAATCCCATGGACAGAGCAGCCTGGCGGGCTACAGTCCACAGGGTGGCAAAGAGTCGGACACGACTGAGCGACTTCACTGCACTCACTGCTTCAATAAAGTACTGGAGCAAAATTTCCCGCTGCCAATAGAGAGTGCCGAGGGTAAGCTGTACTCTCAATGAGAACAGACCAGAGCTGGTAATGGGAGCCCGTGTCATCACACGGACATTCTGTTAAGAGAAACGGATGGATACAATGGAAAGGCTAGAAGGCGGAAGTATAGGTGTCCCCAAAGGACGACCGACTAGGTGTTCGTACCCTTGGCTCCGGAGACAAGAGGCTTCATCACTTCAGCATCTGTGGGGACAGGGCCCCTCTGCTGCTGAGGCGTGGGCAGCGGGCCGAGGGTGGGAACAAAGTGCAGGTGTCAAGGCTCACCGTGGATCCCAGGGCGGGGTGGCCGAGGGCAACCCTGACGCGGACCTGAATGATGCACTAGGGAGTGTGCGTGTGCATGCTTGTGTGTGGGAGCTTTTTATGTTATTTTAGTCAAGAGTCTTTATTATTCATATATCCATAGAAACAAGAATGTAGCAAAGGGAGGTGGGAGGGAGATTCAAGAGGGAGGGGATATATGTACACCTATGGCTAATTCGTGTTGATGTATGGCAGAAATCAAATCGATATTGCACAGCAATTATGCTTCAGAAAAAAAGAACATAGCAAGGTGGTCAGGAAAGTATGAAAAAAAGATTTCTCATATTTATAATCACAACTCTGTGTACATCTGGGAGCAGGCTGCCCACCATCATCACACCTCCCGCCAGCATCAGACGTTTGCCCCCAGCATCAGGCCCTAGTCCAGGATCAGGACCTCCCCCAGCATCAGGCCTTAGTCCAGCATCAGGGCCTCCCCCAGAATCAGACCCTAGTCCAGCATCAGATGTTCCTGCCCCAGCATCAGGGCCCTCCTACAGCATCAGGTCCTCCCCCAGGACCAGGCCCATAGTCCAGCATCAGGCCCTCCTCCAGCATCAGACGTTCCTGCCCCAGCATCAGGGCCCTCCTCCAGCATCAGGTCCTCCCCCAGCATCAGGGCCTCCCCCAGCATCAGGGCCTTCCCCAGCATCAGGACCTCCTCCAGCATCACACCCTCCCCCAGCATCAGGCCTTAGTCCAGCTCCAGACCTTCCTCAACCATCAGACCCTAGTCCGCCATCAGGCCCTCCTCCAGCATCAGGCCCTAGTCCAGCATCAGACCTTCCCCCAGCATCAGACCCTCCCCCAATATCAGGCCCTAGTCCAGCATCAGGCACTCCCCCAGCATCAGGCCCTTCCCCAGCATCAGGCGTGGCAGCCCCACTTGTCGGACACTCCTGAGCACACTTAGGCAGCCCCAGAGCAGCAGGACGATAGCTCTTGCAGGAGGTGCATCTTTAGGAATCACCTGCGGAACAACAGTAGCAGCTGGGGTCTGTTTCAGGCCAAGGAGAGGCAAAGAAGAGGCACTTGTGCCGGAAGCAGCGGTGGGTGTGGGCACGTTTCAAAGCTCTGCTTCCTCCCCGAGGGGGCTTTGCTCTCCAGCTCTCTCACGTGGTCACTCGAGGGCCCCAGGGCTGTGTCCTTCCAGATTCACGGTCTCCTCGATATCTCAAGCCCAAGTCCTGAGTTGAGTCCCGGTCTGGGGACTCAGAGGAGGTAGGCTTTAAATGGAAGAGATAATTATTACAGAATGATCTGCTTGGAAAGAGTGTCATTCTTGGCCCAGAAGCACTGGAATGCGTTCTAGGTTTCACAGAGTATATTCTAAATTATTCAGCAGCCTTTTCAAATTGAGGGTTTCAAAACCCACAGAGATTTCCTGGAAATGATCCTTGCACTTCATATCAGTAGGGAGAGCAATGGCGTTACTTTTTTCCAATATGTGTTTTTTTTTTTTTTTTAATGAGTTAACAAAAGTATTTTAATGCATTTTCCCCTAAATAAAAGCTTTGAAAGCCTCTGTGTGTGGCTTGAATAAACAAGAGCAGAATTTGAGGCTATGAGACTATATGCTCACAATTTGTTCACTGATTTATTGATGTGTGTGCTTAGTTGCTCAGTTGTGTCCGGCTCTCTCCAACCTCATGGACTGTAGCCAGCCAGGCTCCTCTGTCCATGGAATTTTCCAGGCAAGAATATTGGAACGGGTTGCCATTTCTTCCTCCAGGGGATCTTCCACCCAGGGATTGAACTGGAGTCTCCTGTGTCTCCTGAATTGCCCTCAGGTTCTTTACTTTCTGAGGCTTGGGAAAGCCTGATTTGTTGATATTGTGCAAAAATAACAATTGATTACCCACTGTATCTTTAAATTGTTTGTCTTAACTGTTTATATGTAATTATATTCACATTGGACTAATGGTTAAAAAGACGAGGCATGAGGAAAAATGATACTGAGATTCAAACTAATACAGAGGGTAAATGTGTGCGTGCTCAGTCGTTGTTGTTTCTGACTCTCTGCAATCCTATGGACGATAGCCGGCCAGGCTCCTTTGTTTATGGGGTTTTTCCAGGCAAGAATATTGGAGTGGGTTGCCGTTTACAGAAGATAGATGGATTGACATAAATAACATATTTGGCTCACGTTGAACTTCGGATATTATACTCATCTCATCAAATTTTGGTCCCTGGTTTAAAATCAACTTTAAGATATATAGCAACAATTACAACAAAGGTTTTGTTTCTTTTCCTGAGGATATAGACTTTGCCCTTGGTTTTTAAAATAGCTGATAAGTGTTTACAAATAAAAGACTGAATCTTTCACTTTTTAACATTACTTTTTTTGTTGTTGTTATTCAGTATTTTATTTTATTTTTATTTTATTTTTAAACTTTACATAATTGTATTAGTTTTGCCAAACATCAAAATGAATCCGCCACAGGTATACATGTGTTCCCCATCCTGAACCCTCCTCCCTCCTCCCTCCCCATTCCATCCCTCTGGGTCATCCCAGTGCACCAGCCCCAAGCATCCAGTATCGTGCATCGAACCTGGACTGGCAACTCATTTCATACATGATATTTTACATGTTTCAATGCCATTCTCCCAAATCTTCCCACCCTCTCCCTCTCCCACAGAGTCCATAAGACTGTTCTATACATCAGTGTCTCTTTTGCTGTCTCGTACACAGGGTTATTGTTACCATCTTTCTAAATTCCATATATATGCGTTAGTATACTGTCTTGGTGTTTTTCTTTCTGGCTTACTTCACTCTGTATAATAGGCTCCAGTTTCATCCACCTCATTAGAACTGATTCAAATGTATTCTTTTTAATGGCTGAGTAATACTCCATTGTGTATATGTACCATAGCTTTCTTATCCATTCATCTGCTGATGGACATCTAGGTTGCTTCCATGTCCTGGCTATTATAAACAGTGCTGCGATGAACATTGGGGTACACGTTCTTTTTAAAAATTTAAAGCATGAAGTGTTAAAATTTAGGCAGTGGGTTTTAAAAAATGTTTTTGTCCATGTATATGTCCTAATACTCAATGACATTTTAGTCTGTACTTTTTGTACATGTTTGGTAAACTAGCCAAACATAACATAATAAGACATGAAAAAAATGTGGTTATAAATTATTTGTTGTTTTCCATAATCATTTCAAGATAAATTAATAGGGTACATTCTTTAGTGGTTAGAAATATATACATATATATGTTTCATATATTATTTAAAATTAATAACATTTTTCATTTATTACAGTTTTTAAAATTGTTTTCCTTGTGGAACATCTTTAAATTATCATATGTGAAATGAATTGTCAGTCCAGGTTCAATGCATGATACAGGGTGCTTAGGGCTGGTGCACTGGGATGACCCAGAGGGATGGGATGGGGACGGGGTGGAAGGGGATTCAGGATGGGGAACACGTGTATGCCCATGGTGGATTCATGTCAATGTATGGCAAAACAATACAATATTGTAAAGTAAAAATAAATAATAATAATAATAATAAAAAAGAATATTAGTAAATTCATGGGAGCTTTTCAGCCAGTACAGGATATAGAATATAATCTAGAAGTTCCCTTTGTGTAATTTTGTCATCCTCATCTTCTCACCAGTTGTTAGACTGCTGAATTTTTGTTAAGAAAATACCTTCCTTTTATTTATGGATTTGCCATTATGAGTACATATAAACAATATACTATTTTTTTCTTCTGGTTTTAAAATTTGTTTAAAAAGACTAACATGTGATTGCCCTTATTCCCATCAAACTTGCTTTTGAGATTGATCAATCTTAACCCATATGGTGTTTTTTTCAGTAATAATCTTTGCAGCAGTATATCTATTTTCTTAGTATTTTAAGAAGGTCAAAATTTAGCATCATTCATCTTTTCGCTTTTGGTTTTCTTTATTTCATTAGTTTATGCTTTTATTTATTTATTTTAGTTCTTTGAAAATTAGATAGCTCTCTGCCACATAAAATATCAGTTCTCACATTTCCAACATTTGTGTTCAAGAGTCAAGTTTATTGACTTCTGTTAAGTAAGAGAAGTTCCAGACTCAGCAAACATGTTTTGTGCTTAGTTGGACATAGTAGTATAAGTTACTAATAAATATTTGCTGATCGATACATTAATAGAATTCTGGGAAAGTCATGTGGAGAACAATTCCTCATTCAGGGAAGTCAACTTTGCCAATTGAGAATTCTGCTTTTAGGAGAATCTGATATTGGAAATTATATTTCCAAACCAAAGTATCATAGAAAAGTATATGGGCTAAAGAGAAACTGAGATAAAGTATATGAAATTAGATAGTTAAAAGCCTGAGATATATGGTTGCTATTCTAAAAGTATACCCTGAAACTGGGGAAATGGTTTCTACATATGTCCTAAGGTTGAGCTGTACATCTTAGCTTTTCTCTAACTTCCCCAGGTCATTCACAGAAGTAGAAAATATAGATATGGCTCTATCTTGTTCACATCACAGTAATGTCACAGGGGAGTTATCATCACTCACTTCTAATTACTCCCTTTGCTTAACAACCCCCGCAAAACAGGATTCATTCAGGAATGGGGTTCCCCAAGGGCTTCAAGAGCTTTTAAATTTTCACTATGAGAAAACAATGTTGCTATTAGTGTTTTGCAAGAGATCTTTGCAGAAGGCAGAGGGACTTTCAGCTTTCTGTCACTTAATCTGAGTTTATTTCACTAAGAAGAAAGAACTTTCCAGATTATGAGAGGAGATCCCTGATTCTGGCTTATGGTATGATGTCAGAAGCAAACTTGGGTGACAGATCCTAGAGAGACAAATACTACAGGGATGAAACTTTCTCCTTGCTAGTCATGTTAAGTGCCGCCCTCATCTCTCTCTCTTTTTAAGTCCTCTTTTCTTCCTCAGGTATCCAGTGGAAAGGAGAATTTGGAGTCCCTGGTTTACAAATGGTCTCAAAGTCCAGGAAATGAACAGAAAGTTGTGGCTAAGAATAGAACACTGCTTGCTTGGTTTGTCATTTACCTCATGATATTGGCTCACCAACTCCAAATCTTCCTTTACAACTAGGGCTTTGGTCTTCATTCAAAATAATTAAAGGATTGGACACTTGAATGAGCCTATCCCTGGACACCTTCAGTCCAGTTCTTTTCTTCTGTGTGACTCTCTTAATAAGATATCCAGGTCTCATTTTTTTTTTTTTTGAGACTACAGATTATGTCGGCTTCCCAGGTGGCTCAACAGTAAAGAATCCACCTGCAATGCAGGAGCCACAGGAGATGCAGTTTTGATCCCCAGGTCAGGAAGATCCCCTGGAAGAGGGCACAGTAACCCACTCCAGTATTCTTGTCTAAAGAATCCTACGGACAGAGGAGCCTGGCGGGCTACAGTTTATGGGGTCACAAAGAGTCGTACAAGACTGAAGCAACTTAGCATGCACTCACATACAGATTATGTAGTTCTTGTCTTGGGTCATCTTTACAGCACAAAGCAAAGCTTCTTCTTGGGTTCAGATGCCATATAGGTAACAGAGAAAGTTCAACTATTCAGAGGATGGTGAAAAAGAGAAACAGATGTATGATCAAGCTTCTTTACATGGTTGTTTAGGAAGACTAATATCTGATAGTGTCATGTAAGTCCTTGTACAAGACAAAACAACTGAATGCTTTTCTTTCCAGTTATTCAAGGAGTTGTTTCATTATCTCATTCATCAGATCTTTATTAAGAACCTACTCTGTGCTGGTCACTGTTTTCTGCACCAAGGGTATAGCCATACATGTCAAAAAGTATTAATTCTTCTCGACTTTATATTTAAATGTGTATGTGTGTCTTTGTGTGTGTGTGTGTGTGTGTGGTGGTGTTTCATGGAGAGACAAGTTGGGTTTACATTGTTTACTAAAGAGAACTGGGAGCATTTTTGGAGCCTGGTGACATCAAAAGGAAAAACATAAACAACATGAAGGTGAAGGACAAAATTTGACAAGGTCAGTAACACCACAGTCCATCACAAGTGCACACAGTGGAAAGACTCATGTCGGGGGAAAAAAAAAAGATTTAAGTACCTAGCTCTGCGATGTATAGTAACCTCAAATTAGGCAAGTCATTCACTCTTCCTAATGTTCAGAAATTTCCTTTTCTATACATTTATCTCAAAGGGTTACTGGGAGGATTAAATGAACTGAGATCATGTTGAGTAAGTGTTTCAAACTGTTATGAGGTTCAACCCTAGGTCTCACCAGAAAACAGATAAAATATAATTTTGTCACCAGCAGTGGCTCACAAATATAGTGATTCTCAAGTTTCATTCTAGAGACATTAAAGAGCCTTTGTCTGTTTTTGAGGCTTCCTCCACTCTGAGGGAGCATATTTGTATGGGCATCACCCTTCTCTTTAAAAGCCTTGCTCCAACATTAAAAGTAGTATTTTAATAAAGGATATTTGCATTTAGAATCAGTATGATAAAAATATTTGTTATAAAAACTATGACGTTTTGCTATGGTAGCTGCATTCCAGGTTAAATGCTCTGTAATTTGGCTTAGACATAGTATTTCCTTAACTTTGAAACAAAACGCTGTAATTTCCCTCACATATTTCATTTCTCCAGTACATTGTCTGCTGACATCAAATCAGGACATTCTTCCACATTCTCTGCTTCCGTTTCCTTCCACAGGACTGACATTCACGGAGATGAAGAACTGCTCTGAGGTGACTGAGTTCATCCTGTTGGGAATCCCGCACACGGAGGGGCTGGAGACTCTACTCTTTGTCCTGTTCTTGCCCTTCTATGCCTGCACCCTGCTGGGAAACATGTCGATCCTTGTAACTGTTCTTTTTTCCAGTCGCCTTCACACACCCATGTATTTTTTCCTGGGGAACTTGTCTGTGTTTGACATGAGTTTCTCCTCTGTGACCTGTCCTAAAATGCTGCTCTACCTCATGGGCCTGAGCCCACGTATTTCCTACAAGGACTGTGTCTCCCAGCTCTTCTTCTTCCATTTCCTCGGCAGCATTGAGTGTTTCTTGTACACCGTGATGGCCTATGACCGCTTCACCGCCATTTGTCACCCGCTGCGGTACGCAGTCATCATGAGCCCTAGAGTCTGCGTGGCCTTGGCTGTGGGCACGTGGCTGCTAGGATGTGTCCATTCCAGCGTCCTGACTTTGCTTACCTTCACCCTGCCATACTGTGGTCCCAATGAAGTGGCTCACTTCTTTTGTGATATTCCAGCACTCTTACCCTTGGCCTGTGCTGATACATCCTTGGCCCAGAGGCTGAGTTTCACTAACGTTGGCCTAGTATCTCTAGTCTGCTTTCTCCTAATCCTTGTGTCTTATACTCGGATCACCATCTCCATCTTGTGGATTCCATCAGCTGAGGGCCGTCGCCGGGCCTTCTCCACATGCAGTGCCCACCTCATTGCCATCCTCTGTGCCTATGGACCCATCATTACTGTCTACCTGCAGCCCACACCTAACCCCATGCTAGGAACCGTGGTGCAAATTCTGATGAATCTGGTGGGACCAATGCTGAACCCTTTAATCTACACCTTGAGGAATAAAGAAGTAAAAACAGCTCTGAAAAAAGTATTGCACAGGAAAAACCATGTTCTTGTGATTTAAAAAGAATGGCTGGAAAGGTTGATGATGTGGAATTCTTTCTGCCTCAATATGTGAAATTTTTTTTTTTTTTTTTTTTTTTTTTTTTTTTTAATTTTATTTTATTTTTAAACTTTACATAACTGTATTAGATTTGCCAAATATCAAAATGAATCCGCCACAGGTTTACATGTGTTCCCCATCCTGAACCCTCCTCCCTCCTCCCTCCCCATTCCATCCCTCTGGGTCGTCCCAGTGCACCAGCCCCAAGCATCCAGTATCGTGCATCGAACCTGGACTGGCAACTCATTTCATACATGATATTTTACATGTTTCAATGCCATTCTCCCAAATCTTCCCACCCTCTCCCTCTCCCACAGAGTCCATAAGACTGTTCTATACATCAGTGTCTCTTTTGCTGTCTCGTACACAGGGTTATTGTTACCATCTTTCTAAATTCCATATATATGCGTTAGTATACTGTATTGGTGTTTTTCTTTCTGGCTTACTTCACTCTGTATAATAGGCTCCAGTTTCATCCACCTCATTAGAACTGATTCAAATGTATTCTTTTTAATGGCTGAATAATACTCCATTGTGTATATGTACCACAGCTTTCTTTATTTTTCTCTGGAATTCTTACATGTGTCTTTTCAGCTCATGCTGAATGCTGTGGATGGGTATGTCAAAATATGTCATCATTTTGTCTGTTTTATTTTCTTGTATTACCTAAGCCCCTCCTCATAGCTTCAGAATAGCATGTTGTTGTTATTCAGTCACTAAGTCATGCCTGACTCTTTGACCCCATGGACTGTAACCCACCTGGCTCCTCTGTCCATGGGATTCTCCAGGCAAGAAAACTGGAGTGGGTTGCCAGTTCCTTTTCCAGAGGATCTTCTCAACCCAGGAATTGAACCCACTTCCCCTGTATTCGAAAGCAGATTATTTACCACTGAGCACCAGAGAAACCCTCAAAATAGTATAGTTTTGTTATTTTGCTTTCCTTCTGTGGAGAATCTCTTCCCACTAAAAGGAAGGAAGATTGCCTTTGCCATTGCACTTTTCCTACCTTTTCTACTTTATTTCCTGCTAAACTTTTTGTGAGATAGGACAGTGAAAGATGAACTCCCCAGGTTGGCAGGTGTCCAGCATGCTACTGGAGATTGCTGCTGCTGCTGCTAAGTCACTTCAGTTGTGTCTGACTCTGTGCGACCCCACAGATGGCAGCCCATCAGGCTCCACTGTCCCTGGGATTCTCCAGGCAAGAATACTGGAGTGGGGTGCCATTGCCTTCTCCAGCTACTGGAGATTAGTGGAGAAATAAATCCAGAAAGAATGAAGGGATGGAGCCAAATAAAAAACAACACCCAGTTGTGGATGTGACTGGTGATAGAAGCGAAGTCCGATGCTGTAAAGAGCAATATTGCATAGGAACCTGGAATGTTAGGCCCATGAATCAAGGCAAATTGGAACTGGTCAAACAGGAGATGGCAAGAGTGAACATCAACATTTTAGGAATCAGCAAACTAAAATGGACTGGAATGGGTGAATTTAACTCAGATGACCATTACATCTACTACTGTGGGCAGGAATCCCTTAGAAGAAATGAAGCAGCCATCATAGTCAACAAAATAGTCCAAAATGCAGTCTCAAAAATTACAGAATGATCTCTGTTCGTTCCCAAGGCAATCCATACAATATCACAGTAATCCAAGTCTATGCTCTGACCAGTAATGCTGAAGATGCTGAAGCTGAATGGTTTTATGAAAACCTACAAGACCTTTTAGAACTAATGCCCAAAGAAGATGTCCTTTTCATTATAGGGGACTGGAATGCAAAAGTAGGGAGTCAAGAGATACCTGGAGTAACAGGCAAATTTGACCTTGGAGTACAAAATGAAGCAGGGCAAAGGCTAACAGAGTTTTGCCAAGAGAATGCACTAGTCATAGCAAACACTCTCTTCCAACAACACAAAAGAAGACTCTACACATGGACATCACCAGATGGTCAATACCGAAATCAGATTGATTGTATTCTTTGCAGCCAAAGATGGAGAAGCTCTATAGAGCCAGCAAAAAAAGACCAGGAGCTGACTGTGGCTCAGATCATGAACTCCTTATTGCCAAATTCAGACTTAAATTGAAGAAAGTAGGGAAAACCACTAGACCATTCAAGTATGATCTAAGTCAAATCCCTTATGATTATACAGTGAAAGCGAGAAATAGATTGAAGGGATTAGACCTGATAGATGCCTGAAGAACTATGGATGGAGGTGTGTGACATTGTACAGGAGGCAGCAATCAAGACCATCCCCAAGAAAAAGAAATGCAAAAAAGACAAAATGGTTGTCTGAGGAGGGCTTACAAATAGCTTTGAAAAGAAGAGAAGTGAAAGGCAAAGGAGAAAAGGAAAGATATACCCATTTGAATTCAGAGTTCCAAAAATAGTAAGGAGAGATAAGAAAGTCTTCCTCAGCAATCAGTGCAAAGAAATAGAGGAAAAGAATAGAATGGGAAAGACTAGAGATCTATTCAAGAAAATCTTATATACCAAGGGAAATTTTCATGCAAAGGTGGGTACAATAAAGGACAGAAATGGTATGGACCTAACAGAAGCAGAAGATATTAAGAAGAGGTGGCAAGAGTACACAGAAGAATTGTACAAAAAAGATCTTCATGACCCAGATATTCATGATGGTGTGATCACTCAACTAGAGTCAGACATCCTGAAATGTGAAGTCAAGTGGGCCTTAGGAAGCATCACTATGAACAAAGCTAGTGGAGGTGATGGAATTCCAGCTGAGCTATTTCAAATCCTAAAAGGTCATGCTGTGAAACTGCTGCACTCAATATGCCAGCAAGTTTGGAAAACTCAGCAGTGGCCACAGGACTGGAAAAGGTCAGTTTTCATTCCAGTCCCAAAGAAAGGCAATGCCAAAGAATGCTCAAACTACCACACAATTGCACTCATCTCACACACTAGTAAAGTAATGCTCAAAATTCTCCAAGCCAGGATTCAGCAATACATGAACCGTGAACTTCCTGATGTTCAAGCTGGTTTTAGAAAAGGCAGAGGAACTAGAGATCAAATTGCCAACATCCGTTGGATCATCAAAAAAGGAAGAGAGTTCCAGAAAAACATCTACTTCTGCTTTATTGATTATGCAAAAGGTTTTGACTGTGTGAATCACAACAAACTGTGGAAAATTCTTCAAGAGATGGGAAGACCAGAGCACCTGACCTGCCTCCTGAGAAATCTGTATGCAGGTCAGGAAGCAACAGTTAGAAGTGGACATGGAACAACAGGCTGGTACCAAACTGGGAGAGGAGTACATCAAGGCTATATATTGTCACTCTGTTTATTGAACTTATATGCAGAGTACATCATGAGAAATGCTGGGCTGGAAGAAGCACAAGCTGGAATCAAGATTGCCAGAAGAAATATCAATAATTTCAGATATTCAAATGACACCACCCTTATGGCAGAAAGCGGAGAAGAACTAAAGAGCCTCTTGATGAAAGTGAAACAGGAGAGTGAAAATGTTGGCTTAAAAGTCAACATTCAGAAAACTAAGATTGTGGCATCTGGTCCTATCACTTCATGGCAAATAGATGGGGAAACAGTGTCAGACTTTATTTTTTGGGGCTCCCAAATCACTGCAGATGGTAATTGCAGCCATGAAATTAAAAGACGTTTGCTCCTTGGAAGAAAAGTTATGACCAACATAGACTGCTTTTTATTTTTTTTATTTTAGTTTTTGTTAAATTTAATTTAATTTTATTTTTAAACCTGAAACACTGTATTAGTTTTGCCAAACATCAAAACGAATCCGCCACAGGTATACATACGCTCCCCATCCTGAACCCTCCTCCCTCCTCCCTCCCACACCATCCCTCTGGGTCGTCCCAGTGCACCAGCCCCAAGCATCCAGTATCGTGCATCGAACCTGGACTGGCAACTCGTTTCATACATGATATTACACATGTTTCAATGCCATTCTCCCAAATCTTCCCACCCTCTCCCTCTCCAACAGAGTCCATAAGACTGTTCTGTACATCAGTGTCTCTTTTGCTGTCTCATACACGGGGTTATTGTTACCATCTTTCTAAATTCCATATATATGCGTTAGTATACTGTATTGGTGTTTTTCTTTCTGGCTTACTTCACTCTGTATAATAAGCTCCAGTTTCATCCACCTCATTAGAACTGATTCAAATGTAAGCTGGGGTACATATACACAATGGAGTACTACTCAGCCATTAAATAGACTGCTTTTTAAAAAGCAGAAACATTACTTTGCCAACAAAGTTTCCTCTAGTCAAAGCTATGGCTTTTCCAGTAGTCATGATGGATGTGAGAGTTGCACTATAAAGAAAGCTGAACACCGAAGAATTGATGCTTTAGAACTGTGGTTTTGGAGAAGACTCTTGAGAGTCCCTTGGACTGCAAGGAGATCCAAACTGTCCATCCTAAAGAAGATTAGTCCTGAATATCTTTTGGAAGGTCTGATGTTGAAGCTGAAACTCCAATATTTTGGCCACCTGATGCAAAGAGCTGACTCATTTGAAAAGACCCTGATGATGGGAAAGATCGAAAGTAGAAGGAGAAGGGGACAACAGAGGATGAGATGGTTGAATGGCACATTGACTCAATGGGCATGAGTTTGAGTAAACTCCGGGAGTTGGTGATGGACAGAGAGGCCTGGCGTGCTTCAGTCCATGGGGTCACAAAGAGTCGAACACATTGGAGTGACTGACCTGAACTGAAACTATGTGTGAGACCAAGCCTATGAAGTGAGGGAATAAATAGAAAAATGTGATTTTAAATACTGAATAAGAACTTGATAGCATCTTATCCTTTTTAGTATTAACAGACTGAATGCCAGAGGAAAAATAAAGTTTTTATTTTTCTTCCTTTACTGCATAAGAAGGGAATACGTGTGCCAGCAAGGATGTTCTCTTCTTTATCCCATGATTTCCTCATGCCTGTGGGTTCTCAGGCAACTAAAATTAGTTCAGCTGTGAAAGGAAAGTGAAAAGCTTTATGACTAGCATCATAGATTACATGTATATGTTTCACTACCTGCCAATAGTGTGATTGTTAATGTGGTGCCGTGTTGTGCTGTGCTGTGTTGTGCTGTGCTGTGTTGTGCTGTGCTGTGTTGTGCTGTGCTGTGTTGCTTCAGTCGTGTCAACTCTGTGACCCTATGGACTGAAGCCCACCGGGGTCCTCTGTCCATAGGATTCTCCAGGCAAGAATACTGGAGTGGGTTGCCATTTCCTCCTCTAGGGGATCTTCCCAACCCTGGGATCGAACCCACATCTCTATGTCTCCTACAGAGGCAGGCCAGTTCTTTACCACTAGCACCACCTGGGAAGCCTATTAATGTGATAAAACAGTCACTTTATCAGGTCATATTATTAGACTGAGCCAGTGGTTTTCCAAGCATGATTCCAGGAGTCCTGAGACTCTAGTGAATTTATTCTAAGGCTTTGTATTAAGTATAATGAAAACTTCCCTTTTGTCTACTTTATATATTGTATTTCTGAGAAAATTCCATTGGGAAAAGTTTGAAAGCTTCTGGAATATAGAACATTCATGGTACCTTCCAGAACTAAGCACCATGGTGTACATAATTTTCTTCTACCATAACTTTAAAGGTATAATTGTCTTTTTTCCAGCACCCAAATGTTGACCTTACTTCTTCGACCTTTACTTGAGCTTGTACTAGTTAAGTCCCAGAGTTCACTTAAATACCTGCCAGACAATTCTCTTTTTCCTATATATTATTATATACTTGGTCTCATGTAACCTCTTTACTATTTGATCTATATCAGCGATATCTACTTTGGTCCACAAATGGCTACACAGAAGTTTTCAGAAGGCACTGATTAGATGTGAAATGTTATAGAGGGGAAGGGTGGGTTTCATGGAATCTATCATACTCAATGCCTGGATTACTCATAATTTTATCGTAACCCTTTGTACCTCTCACTTAAGCAACCGTACTATTAAAATTCCAATTAGAATATCTCCTGATTCAGTCTGATAGAAAATAAGTTCAGCTTCATAAAATGCCCTCCTGAGAATTCTTAGAAGTGACTCCTAATGGGAAAGTCTCCTCCCCAAACTTTCTGAAACCTTAGAAATATCATGTACATATATTCTTTAACTTAAGATTACATTCTAATGAGCTTATATGTTGAAAATTTAAGTAAAAAATGCATTTAGTACACCTAACCTACCAAAAATCATAACTTAGCCTAGTATATTTCAAACATGCTCAGATAACTTACAGTAGCCTACAGTTGGGCAAAATCATCTAATATAAAACTTACTTTTAAATAGTGTTGAATAGGTTAAGTAATTTACAGAATACTGTATTGCAGGTGAGAAACAAGAATGGTTGTTTGTGTGCAGAATGGTTGTAGGTGTATCAGCTGTTTATCTTCATGATCCTATGGTTGACTGGGAGCTTGGGCTCATGGCTGCTGTCTAGCATCATGAAAGAATATCCTACCACACATAGTGAATCCAGGGAAAGATCAAAATTCAAAATTAGAAATAAGGTTTGTACTGAATGCATATGGCTTTTGCATCACCAGAAAGTAAAAAAAAAAAGTCAAACAGTTGTAAGTTGGGGATTATCTGTATATAATTATTTTCAATAGTCTCTTCACTCATTTGTGCCTCACATTCCTGTCTTTGGTTCTGTAGTATGGAGATCATTATTTATAGAGCCCTTACTGTTTGTCAGATAATATGTAAAATGCTATACAAAATGACCTCATTTATTCCTCACAACAATCTTGTGACAGTTGTATTATTATCTCAATTGTATTAATGAATTTCCAGGGCTTGATAAAAAATAAATTTCTTGCTCAAGATCACATAGCTAGAATATAATAGGACTAGGTTATGAAGCTGAGGCTTTTTCCTCTTAATGAGAAAATCTTTACCAAATACTTAGGGATCTTTCCTGTTGAGAATAGGTAAGGCACTAAATAGGATTGCTTATCTTTATCTATGCAAACACAAGAAGATAAAGAACCTAGATAAGGACATTTTTTTTTTTTCAACCCTTATGAAGGAAATGGTAACCCAAGTGGTCAGTGGTGTGTTTACCTCACTCTGGCCCTATAGTGAGATATGAAGGGGCACACCACTTAGGATCCAACACAGCAACAGAAAAGCAAGGAGGGCCACCCAGCAATAAGAAGTGTTACATCTTTCTCTGTGTCTTTTTCCAGAATAAAAGGAGGGCAGGCGCTATAAATGAAGGCACTGGAAACTTTGATTATATCTAATCTGAGGAAACTTGCAAAGAGGAGAGAAGACCAAGGATATAAAAAAACGAGCAGGAGCTGGAGACAAAGCTCTGTTTCCAAGCAAACATAGACCCCATGCCACCTCTGTCACCTGTGGTCTCCATCCCGTTCATGAGGAAATTCCCTGGACCATGAAAGAGATGGATGCTACTTTCCCAGTGTTTATTCCTCACCTGATCTGGACTACAACCTTTATTCTAGAAGCTCACAGACTTCTTCTCAGCTACACTATTGTTTGCATTGAGCCTGGCGAATTCACCTTCTGCTGAATTTCAGAAACATCCCAAAGGCTCTGTTAATGGGGAGGGGATATCCTACAAAAAATATCCAAGAGTACCTTGGTGGTTTCCAACTTCACCCAAGGGCCTAGAGAAATGATAGCAATGGGACTGCACTTTTCCTGCTTCACTAATACATATTTTTTTGTAATATTTTAAGACAAAATGAAAAATTGAAGACAAAATACTGAAACAGAGCAGGGACCTATGGTCCTACCCCATGTCCTCTGTCTGCCTTTTGCCTGTATAAAAACTATAATAGAAGATAAATTTAATCAGAGAAGTGAGAAATGCAGAAGCAAAGGAAAATAAACAAGACCAAATAATAGTTTAGTCATTAAGCAGAGTCATAGATGTTTAGTTTCCCTTCAAGGGCTATAGATAATATTCTGATCCATATCTTATAAGCTGTTTTTTAGATACTGAAAAAAGATGAAAATAAAATTTATTCTAGTTCTGTAAAAGTATACAATCCAGGAAAACAGAAACATATACATATGCATCTCTCTTTATATATATGTAACTTCAGTACCAAATTAACAGGTGCTACAGCTGGTGGTCATAGAAGTTCTCTTGACTGTTTTCAATTTCTCCTCATATTTCTCAAGTAGAAAGCTCTGGGAAGGGTGGTACCAAAGCCAGTCTCTGTTTATTGTGGAAAGTGAAAGTGAAAGTCACTCAGTCATGTCCGACCCTTAGTAACTCTGTATAGTCCATGGAATTCTCCAGGCCAGAATGCTGGAGTGGGTAGTCATTCCCTCCTCCAGGGGATCTTCCCAGCCCAGGGATAGAACCCAGATCTCCCGCATTGCAGGTGGATTCTCTACCAGCTGAGCCAGCAGGGAAACCCGGCTTAAGGTCCTTTTCTCCCTATGTGTTGGTGATACTCCTCATGTCTTCTTTTCCTATATCAATAGACTGTCCCCTCACCATTGGCACAAAATCAGTTAATGTAGAAGACAATTAAAGGGCTTCAAAAGGATTATATGAACCAGGATAGAAGGACTTAGAAAGTAGAACTCAAATAATAACTGGAAGAGTATCAGATTTGGTCTAATAAGGTCCCTAATTTAAATCAAAGAGTTGCACATCACTGGTATCTCTGGCCTTCTTATAAATGGTGATAATAAACCCAAATGTGTGCATAGTCATTTGTGGTTCGCAAAGTTACTCTACACAAACCATCTGCTTTTATTCTCAAAATAGACCTATGAGGTTGGAAAAGTATAAGGTAGATATTCTTGGCTCTTAAACCAGTGCCAAAGAAGGATGTTCACAAATAACTTGGGATTGTAAATAGATTACTCTCTGAGACATATTCTAAATTCAGTGAACACTATATCAGATAAACAAACTTTACCAAATGTAATGTACTCTGGTCCAGCCAGACTTGACTGTAATCTGAAATAATGTGTTTATTCAGAATATAATTTATTAGTGTCAACTTATTCAGGTTCCTGGAACAACAATACCATAGGCTGGGTGGCTTAAACACTATCTCTCCACAATCTGGAGGCTGAAAAGTCCGGGATCAAGGCATCAGCAGATTTGGTGTCTGGCGAGAGCCTGCTTCCTGGTCCATAAATGGCCATTTTTGACTGTGTCCCCTATGGTGGAAAAAACCAATGAACTCTCTAGAATCTCTTTCATAATGACACTAAAAATGGGGCTTCCCTGGTGGCTCAGACAGTAAAGAATCTGCCTGCAGTGCAGGAGACCTGGGTTCAATTCCTGGGTCCTCCATGGGCAGAGGAGCCTGGAGGGCTACAATCCATGGGGTCACAAACAGTCAGACATGACTGAGCAACTGATGCACAACAGCTTTGCCCTTATGACCTTATCATCTACCTAAGGCCCCACTAACTGATACCATCACTTTAGGAGTTAGGATTTCAGCACATGAATTTTAGAAGGATACGAATGTTCAACCATGGCAGTGGGACTGTGTTCAAGATAGGTAGGAATTGTTCAGATCCAGAACCACAAAAAAAGATACATTATTAAGATAAATATTTACAGCTAAAATAAACCCAAGAGATGGACTCCAAGTATTATGGTTTCAAAGTCAAGTCCACACTCATGTAGAAAGGAATGAAAGGAAGTTATAGCCAATTGATTCTAAGTATTACCAGCCCACTGGAAAATTACTTATACTGAGTGATGAATGCAACAGCTATTTAAAATACCTAATCTGGTGATTTATTACTTGTGGCCTATGGAATAGTATGAAACTGTGATAAAATTTTCACCAGTCAATGGCAAAACTAAAATTTTAATGTTGGCATTGCCTTTCCTTGGGAATAATGTATTTTTTTTTTTCTGTGAAACTATATGTCTTCCCCCTCCCCTTTTTAAAAAGTAGTTTTTAGTGTTAATTACAGTTTTAATTAATATCTTGCCAAAATAAGAAGTAGGTAACTCCAAATGTAGTTTTAATTGAATTATTTTCTTTTTTAAATTACTGAACAATAAAATTCAAAGACTGAGAAAAACAGATTCTGTTCAATTTGATTCAATTCACCTATTTTCCTTGTCATTTGACTTCTTAATAAGATCTCACTGGAGAGAAATTGCAGGGTGTAGATTTTGCTAGTTTGTGTGGCATTTATGATTCCAATTTTAAATTAAATTGAACTTTTGGTATTCAGACTTCCCATGTGTAACAATATTGCTCTTTACCATTATTAGTATCTTAGGTTCATGGAAAATTAATAAATTAGGATTCTGGCTTTATGCCTGTTTTATGTGCCTGGTTGATGTGAAATTGATCCCCTGAGAGAACAATTTCCTTTCTGCATGTGGAGAAAATTAAGTTTCCAAAGGTACAAAACTGAAGGTCAGATGTCTAGACTGTGACAAATTTGCTAGCGTTATGAATCTCAGTCTATGAAGTCCTTTGGAACAACTGCTAAGCTTTTCCTGCTGATGGATGGATCAACACATATTGCTGATTTCTGCACTCTCCCTTATTGTACTGATAAAAAATAACTTGAAAATATCTAAGACACATACCTAAGGAAATAGAATAATTTGGGTAGAATTGGTTTCCAAGCCCAAGTCTTCTGATTCTTAGTACTATTCCCATGCCTTTAACCAGTGTTTTTAATATTCCACTGAAGTGACTTGAAAGGCTATGCAGAGAAAATTGTGTAGGATGGAATGAAGTTGAGAGGGAACAGGGGATGATGGGGAGAGGATAGTTATCTGGATCTTCATCCATCTTAGAAATGGTCTAAGCTCTCTCTCTCTCTTTTAATTTAAAGGTTATTTGAAAATTTGCTTCATAAATACTTTATTTTCTATTCCATAATAGATTAATTTTTAATTTTTATAGGACTTTTTTCATCCTCAAAATTTCAAGTTTAAAAGTCTGAGGACTTTATAAAGGTAACTCTTATTTATTCTATTGCATCATGAATCTCAGGTCCAATTTAGATGGATCCTTGTCCAGACAACAAAGCTTTAAAAATGGGGCTCCACACTGTGTTGTTTTCTCCTCATTTGGTCATTAAAAGATATAATCTTTTTGTTGTTGTTGTTGTTGTTGTTATGGCAACACATGCAGATTGTCATGGCAACATGTTACAGGTTTTCACACACCAGTAAAACAGAAATGCTTGTGTGATTCAAAACGAGTGTGAGAGTCAGGCTCGTGCTCTCAGACTCTCTGCTCTCCTGCCCCTACTACACCTCTGGCAACAACTCAGCTATCAATTTTAAAAGCAAAAATAGATTAATTTTAAAGACTTGTCTAATATTTTTGAGCTGCTAAATAAATTTGCTAACTTTCCGATCCCGCAATTTGTGAATGAGCAGCTAAGGTGACATTTTCAGTGATCCACTCTGGGTGGATGTCGAGTTACATGGATTTAATTCTGTATTCCAGAAACCCTGCTTGGGTGGATTTATTGAACACTTCCAATAATCTTTGTTTAGCATTCCTGTCCAGTAAAAATTGACTAATGGTGGAATTTGATAACTCAGCAGTGAAAAAATCTGTCAAGCGGTGTTGTAGACAGACTAATGCTCCCCAGAGATGCCCACATTCAAATCCTCAAAACCTATGAAAGTGTTAGGTTACTGACAAAAAGGAATTAAGAATGCAGATGAATTAAGGTTGCTAATCAAATGACTTTGAAGTGAAATTATCCTAGATGATCTGGGTAAGCACAATATAATTACAAAGATTTTTCTAAGTGGAAGAGAAAGGCAGAAGAGAATCAGAGAAATGACAGCTGAGAAGGAACTCAGTCCTGCCAACTCTTTGATTTTAGTGGGGTTGAGTTGTCTTATTGCTAAGTCATGTCTGATTCTTTTGTGATCCCCATGGACTGTAGCCCACCAGGCTTCTGTGTCCATGGGATTTCCCAAGCAAGAATACTGGAGTGGGTTGCCATTTCCTTCTTCAGGGGATGTTCCCAACATCCCCAACAGGGGGATGAACCTGGATCTTCTGCTTGGCAGGCAGATTTTTTACTACTGAACCACCAGGGAAGCAGTGACACTCACTGTGGATTTCTGATCTCTAGAACTGTAGATGATAAACTATATTGTTTTAAGCCACTACATGTGTGGTAATTTGTCACAGCAGAAATAGGAATCTCATACACCTGGTGTGTCTCTGACCTTCACTGCTCATGCAGAAGATGTCCTGGGTTCTCCCCTGCTCAGCTAGGGCAGAGATGACTCTGAGGGATGGATGGTATGACGAACTCCTGAGAACCTGTTAGCCTCACTGAGAAGACAGGAATGCCAAACTAGAAGCACACAGGATGACAAAGACCCTAGATGCTCACTGGGACAAGTCCGAGGAAGACTTTGGGGGTAAGCATTCAGTTCTCAACTGCCCTAGAAGTGCAACTGTGTATTTGTCTTAAGCAGAAGTCCCTTGGTACCATAGAACAAGCATACCTACAGAGCCAGACGTCCAGTCTCAGTAATTATGAAGAAAAAAAAATTCAACAAATAATGATTACATCCCTGGGTTGGCAATATCCCCTGGAGTAGGAAATGGCAACCTGCTCCAGTATTCTTGAAAAATCCCATGGAAAGTGGTGCCTCTTGTGGGCTGTAGAGTCAGACACGACTGAGCGACTAAGCACACACACACACATATGGCTTTTGCACAAGCTAACCTAAACTAGTTTGTAATTCCCTGAAGTAATGTAACAAAATAGCCTAGATTTCCCAGTTCAGTCCTGACTGAAAAGATCCTGTTGCCATGTAGGCCATGTTTTGTACACGATGCCAGATCATAGAGCCTGAATTTTGGTGCATTCCTCACTCATGCCCAGTCTTTGTTGACCCTGGGTCTTGATCTTGGTCCCTCAGCCTGGCATATGAGTTTTATTTATATGTCCAAATAAATCATACTCATCTTTCAAGACACTATCCAAGCACAGCCTCATCCCAGCATCTCCAAAGACTTTGATGTTCCACTTCTCTACTCTGAACCCTTTTGTTTGGAAGTGTAGACTTAAAACAAAAGCCACACAACTGGAGAGCTGTGAAATTGAATTTTATTTGGGGATTTTGGGGGGGAACCATAGCCTGGATTACAGTCTTTTTAAAAAAAATAATTTATTTATTATAATTGGAGGCCAATTACTTTAAAATATTGTTATAGTTTTTGCTACACATTGACATGAATCTGCCATGGTGTACATGTGTCCCTCCCAATCCCAACCCCCCCCCCCCCCCACCTCCCTCTCCACTCCATCCCTCTGGGTTGTCCCAGTGCACTGGCTTTGAGTGTGCTGTTTCATGCATTGAACTTGGACTGGTCATCTATTTCACACATGGTAATATACATGTTTCAATGCTATTCTCTCAAGTCATCCCACCCTCACCTTCTCCCACAGAGTCCAAAAGTCTGTTCTTTATATCTGTGTCTCTTTTACTGTCTTGCATATAGGGTCATCATGACCATCTTTCTAAATTCCATATATTTGTGTTAATGTACTGTATTGCTGCTTTTCTTTCTGACTTATATTGCTGTGTATAATAGTCTCTGGTTTCATCCACCTCATTAGAACTGACTCAAATGCATTCTTTTTAAAAGCTGAGTAATATTCCATTGTGTATATGTACCACAGCTTTCTTATCCATTCTTCTGCCGATGGACTTCTAGGTTGCTTCCATGTCCTAGCTATTGTAAATGATGCTGCGATGAATATTGGGGTACACGTGTCTCTTTCAATTCTGATTTCCTCAGTGTGTATACCCAGCAGTGGGATTGCTGGCTCATAAGGCAGTTCTATTTCCAGTGTTTTAAGGAATCTCCACGCTATTCTCCATAGTGGCTGTACTAGTTTGCGTTCCTAACAACAGTGTAAGAGGGTTCCCTTTTCTCCACACCCTTTCCAGCATTTATTACAGTCTTTTAGGGAGCTCTGAACAACTGCTCTGAAGAGGTAAGGGGAGAAGCCAGTATATATGTGACACTGGTGAAAGAGTAAGAGCAATCCAGCAGTCATCTCAGTAGAAGGCTACCACTAATCACAAATAATGGATATCTCAGTTAAAGATTTTAGTGCTTTTCAAAGTATGGGAAGATACAAGAATCTGGGTTCATTTCTCCTGAAATATATCCAACTATCTGAGGGCCTGTTTTCCCAATGCACAGAGTGCTTTATCTTGTTCTTTGTCCTTGATTAGCTTTCAGCCTTTACTCTAGGTAGGTTACCAGGATGGCTAATGATTCAATCCTACAGAACCCAATGGAGAGAAACATCCCTTTCCCTTACAGAGGTTCAGCTAACATTCTTAACAACTACTACCAAGCTGAGGAAAAAGTATGAGTGGAGGGAAATAAGATGACAAAAGCTTTTTATACTAAGCAAATACCTGATAGATTGGCATCAAGCCCTACTAGGATCAATAAATTTATATGAAACAATAAGACTCAAATGGAATTTATAGCAGAATAACCAAGTTTCAGCAGGAAGTGTTTGAAGTACACTCAAAGACTTTGATAAGCAGTTATACCTAGGATACCATGAAAACTAAAGGCATTTATTAATAACTGACCCATAGTGGTTATGACAGTTGTGGAACCAATAGCCACCACTGGAATGTTTGTACTCAATACAGCCAAACTGAATGCCTCAGTTTAGAGAAAGATAGTCTCTCATTCATGTCTGACTCTTTGCAATCCCATGGACTGTAGCCTGTCAGGCTCCTCTGTCCATGGGATTCTCCAGGCAAGGATACTGGAGTGGATAGCCGTTTCCTTCTCCAAGAGGATCTTCCTGACCTAGGGATTGAACTCAAGTCTTCTGCATTGCAGGTGGATTCTTTAGCAATGAGCCACCAGGGAAGCCATAGACTTTGATAAGGAGTTGTATTTAGAATACCTTGAAAGCTAAAGGCTTTTGTTAATAACTGACCCACAGTGGTTATAACAATTGTGGAGCCAACAACCGCCACTGGAATGTTTGTATTCAATACAGCTAAACTGAATGCTTCACTTTAGAGAATGAAGTGAAGTGAAGGTCACTTAGTCATGTTCGACCCTTTGCGACCCCATGGACTATACAGTCCATGGAATTCTCCAGGCCGGAATACAGGAGTGGATAGCTGGTCCCTTCTCTATGGGATCTTCCCAACACAGGGATCGAACCCAGGTCTCCCACATTGCAGGCAGATTCTTTAGCAGCTGAGCCACAGGGAAGCTCTTAGAGAATGATAATCCTTTATAAAATTTCCTCAATTTATGATTGCGTACTTAGGTAAAAACAGAAGTAACAAATATATAGGATATATTAATAGTACATTTGTAATGGATCTGAGACACTTTTATACTAATTTGCATGCCCTGGTCATAAGAGTGTTTTCATATTTTCTGCTTCTTAGCAACCCAAAGAGCTGGAGAACTCGGAGCTTCCCTTTGAACAGCTGTCAGTAATAGAATCCAATCTCTCCCTATTTTGAGTCTTGAGTTACTGTACTGTGAGCAAAGTACAGGCTTCTTTTGTCTGTGTGACTCCAAGCTGTATTTAAATACCCTGCTTTATCAATGGAATGCAAAATGCAAAGACAAGCAGGAGACACAGGAGACTCTGATTCAGTCCCTGGGGCTGGAAGATTCCCTGGAGGAGGAAATGGTAACCCATTCCAGTATTCTTGCCTGAAAAATTCTGTGGACAGAGGAGCCTGGTGGGCTGCATTCCGTGGAGTCACAAAGAGTCATCTGACTGGGAGACTGAACACACACACCACACCAGTTCAGTTCAGCTTAGTTGTTCAGTCGTGTCTGACTCTTTGCAACCCCATGAATCGCAGCACACCAGGCCTCCCTGTCCATCACCAACTCCCGAAGTTCACTCAGACTCACATCCATCGAGTCAGTGATGCCATCCAGCCATCTCATCCTCTGTTGTTACCTTCTCCTCCTGCCCCCAATCCCTCCCAGCATCAGAGTCTTTTCCAATGAGTCAACTCTTCGCATGAGGTGGCCAAAGTACTGGAGTTTCAGCTTTAGCATCATTCCTTCCAAAGAACACCCGGGACTGATCTCCTTTAGAATGGACTGGTTGGATCTCCTTGCAGTCCAAGGGACTCTCAAGAGTCTTCTCTAACACCACAGTTCAAAAGTATCAATTCTTCGGCACTCAGCTTTCTTCACAGTCCAACTCTCACATCCATACATGACCACAGGAAAACCCATAGCCTTGAATAGACGGACCTTTGTTGGCAAAGTAATGTCTCTGCTTTTCAATATGCTATCTAGGTTGGTCATAACTTTCCTTCCAAGGAGTAAAAGTCTTTTAATTTCATGGCTGCAGTCACCATCTGCAGTGATTTTGGAGCCCCCCCAAAATAAAGTCTGACACTGTTTCCACTGTTTCCCCATCTGTTTCCCATAAAGTGATGGAACAGGATGCCATGATCTTCATTTTCTGAATGTTGAGCTTTAAGCCAACTTTTTCACTCTCCACTTTCACTTTCATCAAGAGGCTTTTGAGTTCCTCTTCACTGTCTGCTGTAAGGGTGGTGTCATCTGCATATCTGAGCTTCTTGATATTTCTCCCGGCAATCTTGATTCCAGCTTGTGCTTCATCCAGCCCAGCATTTCTCATGATGTACTCTGCATATAAGTTAAATAAGTAGGGTGACAATATACACAGCCTTGATGTACTCCTTTTCCTATTTGGAACCAGTCTGTTGTTCCATGTCCATTTCCAACTGTTGCTTCCTGACCTGCATACAGATTTCTCAAGAGGCAGATCAGGTGGTTTGGTATTCCCATCTCTTTCAGAATTTTCCACAGTTTATTGTGATCCACACAGTCAAAGGCTTTGGCATAGTCAATAAAGCAGAAATAGATGTTTTTCCGGAACTCTCTTGCTTTTTCGATGATCCAGCAGGTGTTGGCAATTTGATCTCTGGTTCCTCTGCCTTTTCTAAAACCAGTTTGAATATCTGGAAGTTTACATTCACGTATTGCTGAAGTCTGGCTTGTAGAATTTTGAGCATTACTTTATTAGCATGTGAGATGCGTGCAGTTGTGTGGTAGTTTGAGCATTCTTTGGCATTGCCTTTCTTTGGGATTGGAATGAAAACTGACACACCAGTGCAATGCAAATTGCAAAAAGATGGTGTCCAAAGTCACAAGGATCCCACTTGTGACCTATTTTACCAAACTTAGGGTAAATCAGTGGGTGTGGCATCTACTGCAAACCCAGAAGGATGAAAGAATTAGGAACTCACTTTGTCTTCTCTGACTTTGGAGCTTGTGATTGAAAATAATAAGGCTTGCAGGCTCTCTTTGAGCTCTTTAAATTATCCCTGATATTCTGATGTGTTTCCCATTATTTGTCCTTGCACAAGATAGTTGCCTTATCTTTTCCAATATATATTAGGTTTACAGATGAACAGGAATCCTGGCAGTATCTTGGATCTATGATACAGTCTAAGTCAGTTAAATCTAGACATAAACTGATCCAAGGTGGAGAAGGCCAGCTCTTTGTATTCTGCAAACTGTGCTCTGTCGCCCTCTGGTGGATGAAGCGCATCTCCAAACCTAGCACAGAATTAAGGGTTCTCCCTGGCTTTAGAAATCAACAATATGTTTGTGTTTGGAAGGACTCGGAGAGAGGATAAAATTTGTTTTATACGTGAGCTGATAATTTTGAAGAGATAAAAATTCTGAATAAATGTTACGTACAAAGATGCTGTCTATAAAAATATTTATAATATTTGAAAACACGGGAAACAACTGAAATATTAAAAAATGGTGTTTATTAAGAAATGGAATATTTGCTGCCATATCAGTAAACAAAGGATGTCACTGTTATTAGAGAGTGCAGGCACCACCAAAGGTGAGCTGGTGAGCCCTGAGGGAACTCAGGAAGAATACCTGCCATCTCGCAGCCATCAGACTGTAGCCCCTACCTAAGATGAGCCCTGAGGAAACTCAGGATATGAGAATGCAGGATCTTGGCCTCAGACAGTTGAGGTGTGTGTGAAAGGAATGATATCAGTGAGCCCAAACTCTTACATTTTCCCATACATAAAAAACATGCTAAATTCCTTATCTTGAGATATCTGTTTTTTCTTTAATTTGCAATTATCTTTGGACATTCAGACTACTTGCTCTTAATCACAAAACTTCTATATAACATGGCTCCCACCTTCTCCTCTTTGGAACAGTTCTCTGAGGATTACTTAAGATGCTGTCTCCCAGACTTGACGTCCTGAAAATTCCTGCTGAATAAAAATGCAACTCTCAACTTTTAGGTTGCACCTATTTTTTCAGTAGAAATGGTAAAAATAATTAAATCCAATTGAATTGTAGACATTTCTTCTGATATGACTTTTTAAAATTACAATGAATACTTGTGATTATTACTTGTGGTAAAATGTTTTCTTTAAATAATGACTGCTTGATAAAATAGGTATTTTTTGAAAATAAGTTTTACCTGTCTATGTTGTCAAAAATCCAGAAATAGCAAAATTAAACTCACCAAATCAATGAACTGTACTTCTGAGAGTTTATTGTGTATATGAGAACAGTCCACAAAGTAGGAACTTTCAAATGCAAAGACTGATATGATCATGAATTTATAGGATTGTTGGCAAAGTGGAAATGAGGAAGCTGTGTAATCTCCACCATGATCAGTTATTACCATGTGGTTTCCAAATGGCAGTGTTAGTGCTACATGTATGTCAGTCATGTGAGACTCTTTGTGACCCCATGGACTGTAGCCCACCAGGCTCCTCTGTTCATGGGATTTCCCAGGCAAGAATACTGGAGTGGGTTGCCATTTCCTCCTACAGGTGATCTTCCTGACCCAGGGATTGAATTTGAGTCTTACACTGGCAAGTGGATTCTTTACTGCTGGGGCACCTGGGAAGCCAAATGTCAGGGGACCAGTCACAAGGGACCATCTTAAGTTTTTGAGCAGGATCCTGTGGGGCGTTCCTGGAACAGCCCTTCCCCCAGACCCTCTGCCTTAGCTCCTTTCTGAAGTACCTAGGTAGCAGTATTTGATGCAGATTTCCTGAGTCGTTTTGCAGATGTGAACACCTACTCCATCCCAAACGGAAGATATTAACTACTTAATAACAAAAAGCGCACAGCCCCAGGCTTCCTGGAGCCTAAAGACTGATTTAAATTAAACTTTATGACACCATGCTGTTTCCTGACCTTCAGCCAGAGAACTGTGCAGGAGCTGATCACATACCCTGTGCCCCGTCTCCCCCTTCTGCCTTTTAAAAGTGATTTGCTGAACTCTTTTGGGGAGCTAGGGGTTTTTAAGGTCATGAATCACCCATCTCCTTGCATGACCTTGCAATAAGCATTTCTCTGCTCCAAACTCCTATGTTTCAATTTACTTGGCCTAACTATGCACACAAACTTGTGTTAAAACTCATACCATTTTTAGGAAGATGACTTAAGCTGCTTTCATGATTGTGTGTGTCCCTCAGTTCTGTCTGACTCTTTGCTACCCCATGGACCCTTTGCTACTCCATAGTCCACCAGGCTCCTCTGCACATAGAATTTTCCAGGCAAGAAATTAAGAGTGGGTTGCCATTTCCTACTCCAGGGGATCTTCCCAACCCAGGGATCCAACCTGAGTCTTTTGCATCGCTTGTATTGGCAGGCGGATTCTTTACTACCATGCCACCTAGAAGCCTTCTTTCATGATTATCAGAAGCATTCACAAGAAATAGCCTAAATTAAGTCTCACTTAAGTTCATGAAATAAGCTAGAATTAGTTTTACTTACTTATTTGGGTTAAATAGTTTTGTCTATTCAGAAAATTCTCAAGTCCAGTCTCCATTTTATATTTAACAATGTAGAAGTCCACCTGATGACATTACTTTTGTGCTTTAAATTTTTTTGTGTCTATCCATTTACTTTAGAATAAAACTGTTAGGTTGTTAGAATAGGGAAAAGGAGTCCATGATGGCGGTGGCTAAAAGACAAAGAAAAGAAAAGGCCCGTGAAAATAGAACAAAGGAAGGTCTGAGGACTAGAGTTAGAATCTCAGATAAAACAAACAAACAAACAAACAAAAAACCCAGCCTTCCTGGCTAGCCCAATTTACATAGGGCAGAGTCAGGGAGAGGAGAAAAAAACACATGAAAAGAGAAACCAAATTTGAGCCCGGGTCTCTCTTCTCTTTGTGTCTTTTGGGTCGGCCTGCTCTCCTGCTTCAAGGATGTATTTTCGTTTGCTTGCCAAATAAAACTGAGCTGTAACACTCGTCCATCCATCGCTTCAAATTTTTGCTGTGGCGAGGCAGAAGCGAGGAAATTACAAACTCCCTCGACATCTATGGTGCCATGACTTGGATTTAACCTGGCTCGGATTTAACTTGGAAACAACCTTGGCTCGGCCCCCATGAGGCAGAGGCCAAGTACAGCAGAAGCCCAACTGAGCAAAAACTCCCGTGGTAGAAGCTGAACGTGAAGAAAACCCAGCACATAGGAGGTGACAAGAAGCCCAGTGTGCTGGAAACCAGGACAGCAAAAACAAACTCCACAGAAAGCTCAGGCAGCTCAGTCTCAGATTCCAGAAGACCTCTGGTTGGGGTAGGAAGTCCTCACTCCTATGACTGGAAGGACATATGGCTAACAAAATCTTAAATCTTAATTCCTTTACAATCTCTTGTTTCTTGTTTCCTCAAACCCCCTGTGAACAGGCAAGCAGCCGTGGGTGTCCCAGGGTGTTCTGAAGGCTCTACTATCTGCTGTGCCTTAGTAGGTGTTGCCCAAGCAGGTGGGGGTTCTTCAGTCCTTAATATCCTTTGTGTCAAGGACCAGGCCAATGAAAACTGTGAGCACAGGTCAGGTATTTAGCAGATTTTTCAGCAGGTTATGATGGAGATTCCTTGGCACGTTTTTCCTCCTGTCCTTTAGCTCCTTTCTCCATCTATGCCACTGCTTACAAAGTATTGGGCAGGTCATCATCTTTCCATTTTTGAAAGTTGTTCTTGAAACTGTTTACCTAAGATTAAGACTCAAACCCACACGGCAGGCACTCTGTGCTATGCTTAGTCTCTCAGTCACGTCTGACTGGGACTTGAGCCCGGCCAAAACCCATAATGCCTGGTTTTAGGTCCTAATGAAGGTCAGGCTTTTGATGTCTCATTGCAAAAAAATTCATTGAGAGACACAGCGACAGCGATAGATAAGTTTGTTTGGATTTGTTTGGATTTAGAGATAAGCACACTCCAAGAGTGTGGGCCATCACAGAGGAGAGTGTGGCATCCATGGAATGTGGTGTGGTTAGTTTTTCCTTGCTGGCTGATTTCATATGCTAATGAGTAGGGGGATCATTCCAACAATTTGGAATGATTGGAATTCCAACAATTCCAACCCACTCCTCTGTCTTTTGACAGTGACTTAAAACTGTCCTCTTGCCTGGAAAATTCCATGGACTGAGAGGCTCCTCAGAGCCTGGTAGGCTACAGTCCATGGGGTCGCAAAGAGTCGGACATGACTGAGCAACTTCACTAAAACTGTCCTAGTACCTCTGGGTTGTGTCATTTAGCTTGCAGACTGAGGATCAAAGTTTAGTTGGATTTGACTTGTCATCTTGGACTCATTTGATTTTAATCAATTTATGTTACTCCCTTGGGCTATGTCATTCTTTCAAAAGTTGGGCCTGCCCCCTTCCCTCCTGTTTCATGCTCTTTTCCTGAGCCCCGTCTGGACCCACAATGTTGCCTCTACATTCTTCTGGAGTGACAACCAGAAATTAGCTGGCCCTTGGGAGGGAAATACTATATAATATCCAATCCCTCTAGATATTAAGTTCTTCATCTTCTATGTTCCCTACTATATGTGTAACAACAGCCTATCTCGGTGAACACACTAGGGTGGGTGACAGGCACACAGTGCCTGCTAGAAGTCCATCTGTTGGCCTCCCTTCAAGGGGAGTTGGGCTTCCAGGGATAATGTTTGACCCTTTGGGAGTTAGCCTTGCAGTCCGCTTGGGCCCAAACCCATACCACCCTTCTCTTAAATTTACAAGCATACCCCTGGATCAAATCTCCACTCCACTATTGTGGAACATCTGGTTTGTTGCCTCTTGTCAATTTGTTATTAAGCCACTTATTAACTCCTACAACCAGGACCCTGGCCCCTTATAGGCAACACTGCTCCACCCCACTTATTATTAAAATACTCTTAATGTTCCTAACAGGACCAGATAACCCACTCTTTTGTCATTACTTCTGCTATTACCTAAAGTGGGTCTATGACACTGAAATGTTTACCACTGGAAACACCCTAAACTGCTCTTATGGAGGACTAGAGGAGGAAATCAGTGACTTACATTTTCTCAGAGCAATAAGAGGATAAGGCTTATGGCTCTTTCACCAGGTTCCCAGTCTCAGGGCATAAGCTAGGATTGCTTTACATCATGATATCTATGATGTAAACTTCTCTTGTGGCTGGAGAATTCCATGGACTGTATAGTCCATGGGGTCGCAAAGAGTCAGACAAGACTGAGTGATTTTCAGTTCACTTCACATCTATTCCCATCTGTGGTAGACAAACCAACAATGAGTTAAGATTACAACCCCTTCATCCTACCCAGCATTTATCACGCTGGAGACCTTGGGGATGCCCAACTCCAGTCTGGGAGTCCCAAGAGGTTGATCTGCCTTGACCTGCCTATGGATCTGGCCCTTGGAAGCTTGTCACGCCTCAACCTGCTAGGGAATCTGCCAGTCCAGGGGTCCCAGGAGGCCAACCTGCCTCAACCTGCCCGGGGATTCAATCTCCAGAAGGCTGTCATGCCTCAGCTTGCCTGGGAATCTGCACCATGACCCTGGTACACCTGGCTCTCAGATTGCAACAGTACTGGGTAGGATAAGCTTCAAAAAAACTCACCCCTAAGGAAGTCCACCCATGGAAATAGAAGGAGGCCTATTAGTTTTTTTCTTTTTTTTCCCTTCCTGTCATGACTGTCTTTCAGATGGGAAATAATCAATCCACTTCCCAACAGATGCCCTTGAGATGCATCCTTGATAACCAGAAGATGTTCAATCCTCTAACTCTAAGGAGAAGTTACTTAAAATCCTTTTGTGTCACTACATGGCCATGGTATCCTCTGGGGGACAAGGAACGCTAGCCTGAGGATGGGAGTTTAAATTGCAGTACCATCCTGCAGCTAGACTTATTCTGCAAAAGACAAGGGAAATGGACAGAGCTCTCCTATGTCCAAATCTTCTTCCAGCCAAGAGATATGAAGGAACTCTGTTTTAAGTATGGGATTGTCATATGCCCTAAAAGTGAGCCTACTAGGCAAATGGTGTTAGGCACAGACAACATAGAGAAGGAAGCCGCCTGTGAAGGCTCACGTCCCATGGCTCCTGATACCACGTCCCTGGTACTCCTTCCTTGTATCTTAACGTGCCCCCATATCCAGGAGCACCTCTTCCACAAAAGCCAACTCAAGTATGTCCCTTAGTTGAAACTGGAGGAGAATTTGGACCAACCGGGTCCATAAGCCCTTCTCTCTTTTAGAACTAAGACAGATCAAACAAGACCTGGGAAGCTATACAGATGACCCAGGCAAATATATAGGTACATTCCAACACATTACCTTGGCCTTTGACTTGACATGGAAGGACATTATGGTCATATTTAGTCAAACTTTATCTGACCCTGAGCATGCTAGGGTCTTAAAGGAAACTCAAAGGTATGCTACGGGACTTCACATGTCAAGCAATAAATATGCAGTGGGGGAAACTGCGGTCCCCTCCTCAGATCCTAACTGAAATTATAATGACGCTGAGCACATCTGGGAAAGGGATCATTTTCTGATCTCTGTAAAGGCAGGACTAAAAGCAGCCCAGCAAAAAGTAATCAGCTACACCTGGGTCTCAGCAGTAACTCAGAGCCCAATGAGAACCCCATTGCCTTTCTGGAAAGGCTAAAAGAGACCCTCCAAAAGTTTACCAATCTGGACTTAGACTCTTATGAGGGACAGATGATTTTAAAGGACAAATTCCTGTCCCAGTGTGCATCAGACATCAGGATAAAGTTACAACAGCTACAGCACCAGGATGCTGCTGCCTCTTTAGATGAGACGGCCCAGATAGCAGCCCAGTTATACCTTTTATAACAGAGAACAGGAGAGGGAGGCCAAGGCCCAGGAAAGGGAGAAAAGAAAAGACAAGGCATGCTTAGATGCTGGCCGCCCTCCTGGGAATCCCTATGGCAAACCCTGAGAGTCCTTAAAGGACAAGGCATGAGGCAAATGACTAATCTGTAGATAGGTGGGACATTGGGCCAAAGAGTGTCCAAACCAAGCCAATTCTCCTAAAACGACTTGCTACAAATGCCATCAACTGGGACATTGGGAGGCACTTTGCCCTGGGGACCCAAGAGCCTCAAGGTCAAGAGCCAAGCCTTCCCTCAGGATGGTTCAACAGGACTGAAGCAGCCTGTTCCAGCCAGCCCGCCTGTCACAGATAACCATCACGGGGCTGGAGGCAAGGGTACAACTGGATATGGCAGGTAGGTCTGAGAATTTCTTGGTTAACCCAGGGGCTATGTACTCTGTCGTGACCTCCTACTCCGGAGCTTTCTCCTTCCAAACCTGTACCATTTTGGGTGTTACAGGAAAAACAGTTACAAAAAGCTTCACCTGAGCACTTTGCTGCTGGGATGGACAAATATTTCCCCACCAGTTTCTGATGGTCCCTGAGGGTCCTACTCCCTTATATTGGGAAAAGATCTTTCCCTGCCTTTGAAATCTTGCAGCTATTGCGGTCCTGATAGAAGATGCTTTAAAACTCTCTTTTTGGGGCAAACTAACTATTTTTACCAGCCACCAAGTGAAACAACTCCTGAATGGGAAAGGTCATTTATGAGTGTCTGATCAAAGAATCCTCAGATATCAAGTACTGCTGATGGAAAGTCCAGGCTTCATTATATCCCCTTGTGAGGTTCTTAACCCAGCTACTCTCTTGCCTAGCCCTGAGGACTCTTTCCCCTTTCACTCTTGTCTAAAAACCTTGGACCGCTGGACAAAACCCTGAGAAAGGTTGTCAGAAGATCCTCTGACCAGTCCTGAGGAAATCTGGTACACTAATGGAAGCAGCTTTGTCATGGATGGAAAAAGAAGAGCCGGATATGTAGTAGTCTCATATTTTGAGACCATAGAGGCTAAACCTTTGCCACCAGGTACTTCAGCTCAATTAGCTGAGCTCATAGCCCTAACTCGAGCTTTAGAGCTGGGAAAAGGAAAAAGAGTAGCCATTTACACTGACTCCAAGTATGTCTTTCTGTTGCTACATGCACATGCTACTATTTGGAAAGAAAGAGGCCACTTGACCACCCAAGGGTCCCCAATCAAATATGATGATCAAATCCTTAGGCTCTTGGATGCAGTCCATCTGCCCACTGAGGTTTCAATCTCCCACTGTAAAAGACACCAAAAAGGGAGCACGGAAGTGGCATGAGGGAACCAAGCAGCCGATCAGGCAGCTAAGAGAGCAGCATCACAGAACAATGACCTAATACGGGTTGCCACCTTAGTTACACAGACTAATTTGCCGAAACTCCTTCATATACTGAAGGTGAGACTCTTAAAGCTAAGAGTAAGGGCTTTCAAGAGGATCATATGGGGTGGTGCCAAAAGGAGGGCCTCCTTTTTCTGCCTGGGAACCTCCGATGGAAGTTGGTTAACTCCTTACATGCCACCACTCATTTAAGGGAGAAGGCCCTCCAAAGATTACTAAAAAGGTCCTTCAGAGGAACAGGCCTCCAAACAACTATAAGGCAAGTGATCTCCTCTTGTCCCACTTGCCAATTAAACAACCCCCGAGAAGCTCAAAGACCCTAGCTGCCTCAGCCCATCCAATGACATGGGACCTACCCAGGAGAGGACTGGCAGATGGACTTCACCCAGATGCCAGTTTCTCAAGGGTATAAATACCTATTAGTCATGATAGATACATTCACAGGATGGATTGAAGGTTTTCCCACCCAGACTGAAAAGGAAGGAGTTGGTAAAAAAAAAAAAACTGCTCCATTAAATCATTCCGAGATTTGGTCTGCCCAAGTCATTACAAAGTGACAATGGGACATCATTTACTTCTAAGGTCACTCAAGGGGTATTTAAAACATTGGGTGCTACTTATTATCTCCACTGTGCCCGGAGGCCTCAGTCTTCAGGAAAAGTAGAAAGAGCCAACCAATTCTTAAAATCAGAGATAAAAAGATAATCCAGGAGACCTCCATGTGATGGAAGAAAGCTTTAGTAATAGCTCTCCTCCATACCCATATTGCCCCTAAGGAACAGGTTGGTCTTAGTCCTTTGTTTTTGTCAATGACCTCTTCCTAGATCCAGAGGCTCAGACCCTCTGGTGTTATACCATGGCCATTGGGCAATTCCAACAGCATATACACTGTGGGTATCAACCAGGACCCAGAAGATTCTAAAGAGCCACCACTATATGCTCCAGGGACTCAATTCCTAATTAAAGTCTGGAAAGATGGGTCCCTAAAGGTTCAACTCCAGCCCTCATGGAACGGCCCCTACCCTGTATACTTTCTACCTCCACAGCACTCAAGGTACCAGGACATGACTCCTGGATTCACTACTCATGGGTCAAGTTGTAGAAGAAAACAGAAGAGGACTCTCAATACACCTGTCAGCCCTGGGAGATCTCAGATACATATTCAGGGCTACAAATGAGTGCCATTCTAATGAACACCCCCAAAATTAAGTTTCTGGGGATATGATTTCTCAGGATAGCTCTAAAAAGCAAACACAGCTGGCTAGGGGTTGTACTCCAAAATAGACAGGAGATAGATCTCCTGATCCCTGAACAACGAGGGACTTGAGCCATCTTGAACGAGACTTGTTGTTTCTGGGTAAATACCTCCAGCCAAGTTAAGTCTCACAGTCCTCAAGAAAAACATTCAGATTCTACTGGATCTCAAAGAACAAGCTGGAGAGTTTTCAGGGTGGCTACAATCTCTCTTTGGGGGATCCTTTTCTTGGTGAGGGGGATTTGGGGTTGGCTGTTGTCCCTACTAATCCCTGTTATCGCCATATTGATGCTGCTTATGATTGCTCTATGTATTGCAGTCCATGGGGTCGTGAAGAGTCGGACACGACTGAGCGGCTTTACTTTCACTTTTCACTTTCATGCATTGGAGAAGGAAATGGCAACCCACTCCAGTGTTCTTGCCTGGGGAATCCCAGGGATGGGGGAGCCTGGTGGGCTGCCGTCTATGGGGTTGCACAGAGTCGGACATGACTGAAGTGACCTAGCAGCAGCAGCAGCAGCAGCCAGAAGGGCTATTTGTCTAACCCATTTTGTCTCTGCCCAGGTCAACAAGCTACAACATGCAGTGCCAGTTCAACAAGGATATATAAAGCTACACCTGACCAAGGAAAATATCACTCACCCTTAGATGAACACTGCTATAAGGACTCTGAGGCTTGAGATTAGCAAGAGGAGGAGGTCCAATGCCCCTCGCCATCCCAGTTCAGTAGGAAGTAGCCAGAGAGACCTCAACACCCCTATTCCCAAAGAATTGGGCCTCCCATCTCTTGAGGGGAGAAAGTTAGGTAGTTAGAATAGGAAAAAAGAGTCCATAATGGTGGTGGCTAAAAGACAAAGAAAGGAAAAAGTCCATGAAAATAGAACAAAGGTAGGTCTGAAGACTGGAGTTAGAACCTCAGGTAAAACAAACAGCCCTTCTGGCTGCTGCTGCTGCTAAGTCTCTTCAGTTGTGTCTGACTCTGTGCGACCCCAAAGATGGCAGCCCACCAGGCTCATCCGTCCATAGGATTTTCCAGGCAAGAGTACTGGAGTTGGGTGCCATTGCCTTTAGGGCAGGCTCAGGAGGAGGAGAAAAAAACATATAAAAAGAGAAGACAAATTTGAGCCTGGGGCCTCTTTTCTCTTCGTATCTTTTGGATCGGCCTGCCCTCATGCCTCTAGGATGTATTTTCCCTTCCTTGCCAAATAAAACTGATCTGTAACACTGGTCCATCCGTCAGTTCAAATTTTTGCTGTCGTGAGACATAACCAAGGAAATTACAAACTCCCCTGACAAAACAAACTTTTTAATATATGTATAATAATTTGCATTGCCTGGCTGCATCTAAATATCCAGTCTCTATTTTCCTCTTCAGTCCAAAATTACCAAGCTATTTGCTACTTCTCCAAAAGAAAATGCTATCAAAATTTGATGTCTTTGGAGATGTTGTTCCAAGTCTTTGAAATGCAATTCATTTCTATTTCATCTGCTAACGTTCCTCTGCAAAAAGTCTGACCTGATTCCCACAAGATGACTTGTTTCCTTTGTTCTCTAACTTTAGATTATATATACCCTAATGTTACACAGGTTACATTATATTGTGTCCTCTAAGCTCCTTGGACACTGTGGCTATATTTCTGATTTCTGTGTATAATTCGTATGTGCTGGGTTCACAGAAGGAATTCAACAATTGAGGGAAGAAGAATTGCACCCACATGATCAAATTCTATAGATGTTGACATGAAACAGTGTATTTCAAAATTTTCACATGGTTATATTAAAATTCAGTTCAGTCACTCAGTTGGGTTCAACTACTGTGATGCCATGGACTGCAGCATGCCAGGCTTTCCTGTCCATCACCAACTCCCAGAGTTTACTCAAACTCATGTCCATTGAGCCAGTGATGCCATCCAACAATCTCATCCTCTGTCATCGCCTTCTCCTCTTGCCTTCAATCTTTCCCAGAATTAGGGTCTTTTCAAATGAGTCAGCTCTTCACATCCGGTGGCCAAAGTATTGGAGTTTCAGCTTCAACATCAGTCCTTCCAATGAACACTCAGGACTGATTTCCCTCAGGATAGACTGGTTGGATCTCCTTGCAGTCAAAGGGACTTTCAAGAGTCTTCTCCAACACTACCATTCAAAACCATCAATTTTTCAGCTCTCAGCTTTGTTTATAGTCCAACTCTCACATCCATACATGACTACTAAAAAAACTATAGCCTTGACTAGATGGACCTCTGTTGGCAAAGTAATGTCTCTGCTTTTTAATATGCTGTATAGGTTGGTCATAAATTTCCTTCAAAGGAGTAAGTGTCTTTTAATTTCATGGCTGCAGTAACCATCTGCAGTGATTTTGGAGCCCTAAAAATAAAGTCTGACACTGTTTCCACTGTTTCCCCATCTATTTGCCATGAAGTGATGGGATCAGATGCCATGACTTTAGTTTTCTGAATGTTGAGCTTTAAGCCAACTTTTTCACTCTCCTCTTTGACTTTCATCAAGCGGCTCTTTAGTTCTTCTTCACTTTCTGCCATAAGGGTGGTGTCATCTGCATATCTGAGGTGACTGATATTCCTCCCGCCAATCTTGATTCCAGCTTGTGCTTCATCCAGCCCAGAATTTCTCATGATTTACTCTGCATACAAGTTAAATAAGCACAGTGACAATAAAAATATACAGCTTTGATGCACTCCTTTCCCAATTTGGAACCAGTCTGTTGTTCCATGTCCAGTTCTAACTGTTGCTTCCTGACCTGCATACAAATTTCTCAAGAGGCAGGTCAGGTGGTCTGGTATTCCCATCTCTTTCAGAATTTTCCACAGTTTGTTGTGATCCACAAGTCAAAGGCTTTGGCATGGTCAATAAAGCAGAAATAGATGTTTTTCTGGAACTCTCTTGCTTGTTTGATGATCCAGTGGATGTTGGCAATGTGATCTCTGATTCCTCTGCCTTTTCTAAAACCAGCTTGAACATCTGGAATTTCACAGTTCATGTATTGCTGAAGCCAGTGTAAAACGGAGTAGAATAAGAAGTACCAGAAAATATGATCATTTCAAATATATAATGAAATACCTTAAAGTTCACACAAGATGAAACCAAACTAAGAAGCATAGATGTTTAACATTCACTTTTTATTTTATTTATTTATTTATTTTACTTTACAATATTGTATTGGTTTTGCCATACATCAACATGTTGATGTATGACAAAACATTCACTTTTAAATATAGCAATGTGATATTATGATACTGTTTTACATCTAGTCTGTTTCAGTTCAGTTCAGTTCAGTTGCTCAGTTGTATCTGACTCTTTGCAACCCCATGAACCACAGCACACCAGGTCTCCCTGTCCATCACCAACTCCCAGATTCCACCCAAACCCATGTCCATTGAGTCAGTGATTTAAATAATTAAACTACATATTAACAAGCTCTATATTAACTCTGCTGCTTTTGGTAAGTAATCTTTATCAACTCATCTACAGGTAAACTTTATTGATTCATTCAATAAGTGTTTTTTGAATATCAATTCTATATCCTGCATAGTGATAGGAGTTGGGCTGATGATTCAGATAAGACATTGATTCTGCCCCAAAGTTTATTGCAATGACACATAAATACACAGGATTTTAAGAGAGTACTGAAGAGAGATATTTATTGAAAAATGGGCAAGATGTCAAGAAAAACTTCCAATGTGGAAAGAAACATTAAATGGAATGTTAAGCAGAGAAATAAGAATTAGTCCTGAAATCAAAATAGTTAAGGGATTAAGGGAACAGAATTAACAAAAGCACAGAGCTATAGATAAAATAGCTTAGTTTATTCATGGGATAAACATATTGGCTTAAAACATTTTTCCATCCTCTGAAAAAACAATTTTATAATATAAATCATGATAAATATATTCGTATACAGTTGACTCAAAAAAACACAGGTTTGAACTGCTTATGTTGGCTTATATGCAGTTTTTTTTTTTTTTTCCTTTCCTTCCAGTAATAACTTACTAAGGTACTATATGACCTGAGGCTGGTTTATGAGAATGGCAGACTGATTGTAAAGTCACACCTGGATTTTTCAACTTCTCGTGAGTCAGTATCCCTAACCTCTGCCATTGTGCAAGGGTCAACTATACTTTTGTCCAGTGAGTCAAATGTTGAATGCATGTGGCAAAGAGTATAGAGCAGGAATGCTGGAAAATTCCCCATGTACAAATGTAACAAAACCACTTAGAAGCACAAAACAGGAACCATCAGTCAGTCCATTGCATCTAGGCAAGAAGACATTTTAGTTTCATATGCTGTATCAGAACTCCCCCACATTTTCCCCACTTCACTGTCAAGACGAATATAACTTGCCCTTGCAACTGACCTTCTGGGTCCAAGACTATCACCTGAGTGGTTACCATTTTCAGGCAAATGCTTAGATACTTGAGGCCATAAATGACACATTCATAGCACAGTGGACATACCTTCCTTATTATTTTTATGGTTTTACATTTGATGACTCATTTCATCAATTTCTCCCTCTTCTACTGAACCAGCACTATCTAATAGAATTTTTGGAAATAAGCCTGATGTTCAATATTTGCCTTCTCCAATACAGTAACCATTGGCTATGTGTGACTATTGAGTAATTAAAATAACATAAAAAAATGAATTTTAAATTTGGTGTACTTTAGTTATATTTTGAATGGCTCACAAGAATAGTGGCTACCATGTTGGGGAGCTCAGAAGAGCAGTAGACAGCAATCCTTTTATATTTAATTTGCTCACCATTATAATCTCAGCCCCAAATTATTTATAATGTCTTCATAAAACTTGCTATTCAGTTTTCCCATAGATAAAGTGAGAATAATTCCAGTATATATAAAACAAAGGAGGATAAAGCAGAAGAGTACTTAAAATGCTATTTGACACAAAGTAAGTGATATGGGCTTCCCGGGTAGCTCAGCTGGTGAAGAATATGCCTGCAATGCAAGAGATCCTAGTTTGATTCCTGGGTCAGGAAGTTCCCCTGTAAAAGGGATAGCTACCTACTCCAGTATTATTGAGCTTCCCTTGTGGCTCAGATGGTAAAGAATCCATCTGCAATGTGGGAGACCTGGGTTTGATCCCTGGGTTGGGAAGATCCTATAGAGGGGGGCATGGCAACCCACTCCAGTATTCTTGCATGGAGAATCCTCATGGACAGTGGAGCCTTGGGGCTACATTCCATGGGGAAGCAAAGAGCTGGACACAACTGAGTGACGAAGCACAGCACAAGTGCTATATAATTGTTTGCTATATATATATATGCATTAATTTCTATTGTTCAGTTCAGTTCAGTTCAGTCACTCAGTCGTGTCCGACTCTTTGTGACCCCATGAATCACAGCACGCCAGGCCTCCCTGTCCATCACTAACTCCCGGAGTTCACTCAAACTCATGTCCATCGAATCAGTGATTCCATCCAGCCATCTCATCCTCTGTCGTCCCCTTCTCCTCCTGCCCCCAAACCCTCCCAGCATCAGAGTCTTTTCCAATGAGTTAACTCTTCGCACCAGGTGGCCAAAGTACTGGAGTTTCAGCTTTAGCATCATTCCTTCCAAAGAAATCCCAGGGCTGATCTCCTTCAGAATGGACTGGTCGGATCTCCTTGCAGTCCAAGGGACTCTCAAGAGTCTTCCACAACACCACAGTTCAAAAGCATCAATTCTTTGGTGCTCAGCTTTCTTCACAGTCCAACTCTCACATCCATACATGACCACAGGAAAAACCATAGCCTTGACTAGATGGACCTTTGTTGGCAAAGTAATGTCTCTGCTTTTGAATATACTCTCTAGGTTGGTCATAACTTTCCTTCCAAGGAGTAAGCGTCTTTTAATTTCATGGCTGCAGTCACCATCTGCAGTGATTTTGGAGCCCCCCAAAATAAAGTCTGACACTGATTCCACTGTTTCCCCATCTATTGTAGACATATTTAAAAACATGCTGTTTGTATCTCTGAGTTTTTGTCCTAACACTTACTATGGTGTGTTGCATGTCTGCTGAATGAATAAATTATTGACTTTTAAAATAAATGTAATATATCAAATACAATTATTTTATGAATGAACTGAACTACAACTTACTATCCTGATAAGCATGGGAAAATTAATTAATATTTCTGTGTCTCAGCTTCTTAGCTTTTTAAGTATTACATTTTTATTAGGTTTAATTATATCAAATTTCTACCTGATTCAACCTAATATTCAGGGTTTCCCTGGTGGCTCAAATGGTAAAGAATCTGTCTACACTGCAGGAGACCTGGGTTCAATCCCTGGGTCAGAAAGATCCCCTGGAGAAGGGAATGGCTATCCACTCCAGTATTCTTGCCTGGAGATTCCATGGACAGAGTCTGTCAGCCTATAGTCCATGGGGTCTCAAAGAATTGGAAATGACTGAACAATTAACACTTCACTTTTCAACCTAATATTATCTGCCACACTGAGCTATAATGAGAATTGAATGAGTTAGCAAATGTAACAAGATTAATATTAAATGTAGTGCACAGTAAGCACTCAGTAAATTCTGGCTATAAATAGTGGACTTCAGTTCGGTTTAGATCAGTCGCTTAGTCATTTCCAAGTCTTTGCAACCCCATGGACTGCAGCATGTCAGGCTTCCCTGTCCATGACCAACTCCTGGAGTTTACTCAAACTCATGTCCATTGAGTCGGTGATGCCATCCAACCATCTCACCTATGTCGTCCCCTCCTCCTCCTGCCTTCAATCTTTTCCAGCGTCAGGGTCTTTTCAAATGAGTCAGTTCTTCGCATCAGGTGGCCAAAGTATTGGAGTTTCAGCTTCAATATCAGTCCTTCTAATGAATATTCAGGACTGATTTACTTTAGGATGGACTGGTTGGATCTTCTTGCAGTCCAAGGGACTCTCAAGAATCTTCTCCAACACCACAGTTCAAAAGTATCAATTCTTCAGCACTCAGCTTTCTTTATAGTTCAAATTTCACATTCCTTCATGACTACTGGAAAAACCATAGCCTTGACTAGATGGACCTCTGTTGGCAAAGTAATGTCTCTGCTTTTTAATATGCTGTCTAGGTTGGTCATAAATTTCCTTCAAAGGAGTAAGCGTCTTTTAATTTCATGGCTACAGTCACCATCTGCAGTGATTTTGGAGCCCCCCCAAATAAACTCTGTCACTGTTTCCACTGTTTCCCCATCTATTTGCCATGAAGTGATGGGACCAGATGCCATGATCTTAGTTTTCTGGATGTTGAGCTTTAAGTCAACTTTTTCACTCTCCTCTTTCACTTTCATCAAGAAGTTCTTTAGTTCTTCTTCACTTTCTGCCATAAGGGTGGTGTCATCTGCGTATCTGAGGTTATTGTTATTTCTCTCGCCAATCTTGATTCTAGCTTGCGCTTCATCCAGCTCAGAGTTTCTCATGATGTATTCTGCATATAAGTTAAATAAGCACAATAACAATAAAAATATACAGCTTTGATGTACTCCTTTCCCAATTTGGAACCAGTCTGTTGTTCCATGTCCAGTTCTAACTGTTACTTCCTGCCCTGCATACAGATTTCTCAAGAGGCAGGTCAGGTGATCTGGTATTCCCATCTTTTTCAGAATTTTCCATAGTTGATTGTGATCCACACAGTCACAGGCTTTTGACATAGTCAATAAATCAGAAATAGATATGTTTCTGGAACTCTCTTGCTTTTACAATCATCCAATGGATGTTGGCATTTTGATCTCTGGTTCCTCTGCTTTTTCTAAAACTTGTTTGTACATCTGGAAGTTCATGGTTCATGTACTGTTGAAGCCTGGCTTGGAGAATTTTGAGCATTACTTTACAAGCGTGTGAGATGAGTGCAATTGTGCAGTAATTTGAGCATTCTTTGGCGTTGCCTTTCTTTGGGATTGAAATGAAAACTGACCTTTTCCAGTCCTGTGGCCACTGTTGAGTTTTCCAAATTTGCTGGCATATTGAGTGCAGCACTTTCACAGCATCATCTTTCAGGATTTGAAATAGCTCCACTGGAATTCCATCACCTCCACTAGCTTTGTTTGTAGTGATGCTTCCTAAGGCCCACTTGACTTCATATTCTAGGATATCTGGCTCTAGGTGAATGATCACACCATCGTGATTATCTGGGTCATGAAGTTCTTTTTTGTATAGTTCTTCTGTGTATTCTTGCCACCTCTTCTTGATATTTCCTGCTTCTGTTAGGTCTATACCATTTCTGTCCTTTATCGAGCCCATCTTTGCATGAAATATTCCCTTGGTATCTCTAATTTTCTTGAAGAGATCTCTAGTGTTTCCCATTCTATTGTTTTTCCTCTATTTCTTTGCACTGTTTACTAGGAAGGCTTTCTTATCTGTCCTTGCTCTTCTTTGGAACTCTGCATTCAAATGGGTATATCTTTCCTTTTCTCCTTTACTTCACTTCTCTTCTTTTCACAGCTATTTGTAAGGACTTCTCAGACAACCATTTTGCTTCTTTGCATAGTGGACTTATGTACATAAAAATAAAGTGTTTGAAAACTACATAGAGCACCTACAACTAATGGCTGACACATTACCTACTACTGTGCTAATGAGGCATTTACTACTAATAATAGATACAATTACGTATTTCCTCAAACCTCAAGTAAACAGAAAAATATTGAATTCATGGCTTCAAATATTTCAGAAATTATATTCATATAGGAAGTTGTTTTCAAAGACTGCCTAAAGCAATGTCTGCAGTCTTTAATTTCTAGCCGTTAAACTAATGACTGTTCACTGTCTCAACACTGAGAATATTATACACAAGGGAGCTAATGATATGATCAACAACGAATGAAAAAGGCAGATTTTAATTGCTGCTATACTCCAATAGCTCATCCCTGATGAAAGAAAATCTTGAGGGAGTTTCCAATAGCTTCCAACATGTTTTTGATATTATTAATACATCTTATATATTGAATCCTTAGTTGAAAGGATGTCACTTTGGATGTCACTTTGTCAAATCTTGAAGGAGTTTCCAATAACTTCCAACATGTTTTTGATATTATTAATACCTTTTATATATTGAAACCTTACATAAAAGGATGTCACTTTGTCAAGTGTCTCTGGTAGAATTATGAGGAAGCTACAATAAGGAGTCATGACTCTTGATTCATAGTATCCCTATGAACAACTCAGGAATCAAGATTTGAATTTGGACACCGAGTACAAGAGAGCATAGGAACTTTTATCTTGAACAGCTCCTATCTTCATCATTGAGATTTCCCTTAGAGAGTACTTGTTCTAAAGCAGACATACATCCCAGTCTAAGGTTTCCAAGAAAAGGGTGAGTATCTGAACTCCATCTGTTCCAGAATTTTTAAATCTGAGAATATTAAAGGAGTCTAACCTCTTCACATCATTACAGAGATTTCCTGAATATGGTTAATATCTAAAAATGGTTGCTCATTTCTTAATGCCTCTGAAGGCAGACACTGTCTTTTTCATAATTCAACCTATATTATATTCAGACCCACTTAATGGTTAGACAGCCTTGCTATTGAAACAGGTATCTTATGGGCTGCAGTTCTGTCCTTTGAGGTAACATACAATAAATCTAATTCCAATTCATGTTATTAGTTGTGTAGTTACTTGGAGTAGATTATTTTTATCCAAATATTGTTGTCTTGGATAATTACAATTTGAAATTCACCATCATAAAGTATAGCCCCCAGAAATAAGCACAATTCATCAGATGTATTTCTTTTTTCTTGTGTGATTATCACTCCCTTAAATTTGGATATTACGTTCTTTTTAATGAATTTATTGGCAGTTTGAAGCATTTTCTCTTGATCCAGATATTTTGAACACAGATTCGTTAGGCCAGTGCTTCCCAATTTTGAATGTTTTTGAAGACCTGGCTTATTCCTACTTATATCCTTCCAGATTCAGTTTTTTTTTTTTTTTTTTTTTTGAAGCTTTCACTGACCCCTGCCCTGGGTTAGCACCATAGTCACCGTGTTCTGGAGGATCTGTTCAATCATGTATCACATTGTCTAGTCTGCCCCCTCCACTCTCTCTAGACCGTAAAACTCTGAAGAGTAGGGATTCTATCTTATTCGTCTCTATATCCTAAATGTCCACAGCAAATTGTATTTATAGACTATTAAATTCTTTCTAATATCAAAGGCTATCAGATCCACAGGCTAATAGTATCTTCTAGAATCATTATCATGATAAAAGTGTCTGTTATTCTTCTCTATGTTAACATCATCTACAAATTTCATAATGATTTCTTTTATGGTATTATCAGAGTTATTAGTAGAATATTTTTTTCAGTATAGGACTAAGTATACAGTACCATGGAATAATTCTCAAAATAATATCTCAAAGTGCAAGTTCCACTTTTTTAAAATATAAATTTGTATTTAAAAAGGTAAACAGTTTTATCTGCTGTTATCACTAAATTCTAGAAAAATAGCTTAAAAAAAAATCACAATTTGCAGTGTCCTGCTAGCTAAAGACTAAGAGGACCTTACTCTGAAATAAAAATTTTCATAATCAGGACTGAAATTTAGGCCTATGAATGAAAAATGTCAATAACAAGAGGGTGGCAGAAAATAAATGTTCATATCATGATTATAGTTTTTTCAGCTCTTATGCTCTTTGCATCTAGCATATGATTTATGCATGCTTTGATTTTGAGATAGTATATCCAGAAGATATCAGTATTGGGTCAAACCCTTAATTACCATTACCAGTTTTATTTCTTATGGCTATGTCATGTTTTTAGTCTGTACTATTAGGAGATCACTATATTGAACATTTTTTTTTTCTTTTTTAAAAAATTTTATTTTATTTTTTAACTTTACAATATTGTATTGGTTTTGAAATATATCAACATGAATCTGCCACAGGTATACATGTGCTCCCCATCCCTCTGTGTCGTCCCAGTGCACCAGCCCCAAGCATCCAGTATCGTGCATCAAACCTGGACTGGCGACTTGTTTCATATATGATATTATACATGTTCCAATGCCATTCTCCCAAATCATCCCACCCTCTCCCTCTCCCACAGAGTCCAAAAGACTGTTCTATACATCAGTGTCTCTTTTGCAGTCTCATATACAGGGTTACTGTTACCATCTATTGAAAATTTATATATTGAAAAACCACATTTATATTGAAAAACCACAATCAAGGCTAACAAATCAATTGTCTCTGAATTGTTAATAGCTTCTTCATCTATTTAGTGGGAATAATACACTCATAAGGTTGCTGGGACACCATTTATAAAAGGCCTTGGACAGCACATGGTATGCTCTGAATAAATAGTCATCATTTTTGGTACACCAATAATCTCTGATGATATCTCTTGGGTCTCTTTCTTTTGAAGTCATCTCACTCTGCTGGGCATGGAATCATCAGCTTTCTTCCAAACCCATATCCCAGAGATGGAAAAATACAAATATTCTTTCTGCTTTGGTCTATGGGGGAGTGCTGTGGTTTGAAGGTGAGTTTGAAGGTGAGTACAAAGACACCAAAACCACACCCATACTGTTGTTGTAGCCCAAGGATCATGCAAGATCCACATTCTACAGCCCTGATTTCCCAGAACCTAAGCCCAGGATCATAACAGGTCATACAAAGTACTTAGCACATGGTGACTAGTCCATAAGAGATTTTTAGGATGAATGAATTTAGGCTTTAATATTTCACAGTTCTGAATTCTCCTCATTAAGAAACTCACCTTTCCTGGATGTGGAGTTTATGTTTAATGATAGACTTATTTTTAGCCATCCAGTTGCTTTTTAGAGCTACTCTATCTGTATTTTTGAAAAGGTGACCATAGTGAAGGTATTCACTGCAAAGGATCAGTTATTGATACACTGCTGTCAGTACTTTATATTAATTTTTCCACTTACATTAGTTACTGTAAACGGTTGCTCTGATACGACAAAGAGAGATAGAAGGGCAGATATGAGTAGCTAAAAGAAGAGATGGAAAGTGAGACAGAAAGGCCTTATTTTGTATCCTTGATCATGTACTTTTTATATGCCTAACTGTGGGAAAATATCTAACCACTATATTAGTTATCCAGCATGTAAAATAGGCATACTAGTATTTTCTCTGTAGAAGAGTTGGGAGGAATGAAAACAAATCATTGAAAGTTCTTATAATAAAGTTAACAGAAAATTTCTTTGGCTGTATAGGGACTGGGCAATACTGAGACCCACTGGGAGAGTGCTTTGATTTGATACCATAGAACAAACAAAGGAACATTCCATCTTATATTTGTTAATATTTACATGTCCTATGTTACTGAGATGCACTTTGACCACTAATGTAGATTAGGAATAGACAGAGAACTGGAGCTATCTGCTTGAGAAGTCTTGGTTTTTATATTACACATTATTGTGTTATAAGACAATAAATATCCACTTCAATTGTTCATTTCTTCCATAAATTCCCAGAGGAAAATGGCAGCAGGAAATCACTCCTCAGTGACTGAGTTCATCCTTGCTGGGTTAACAGAGCATCCAGGACTCCAGCTGCCCCTTTTCCTCCTCTTCCTAGGAATCTATGTGGTCACGGTGGTGGGAAACCTGGTCATGATCATACTGATTGGGCTCAGTTCTCACCTGCACACCCCCATGTACTATTTCCTCTGCAGCTTGTCCTTCATTGACCTCTGTCAGTCCACTGTCATTACCCCCAAAATGCTGGTGAGCTTTGTGACAGAGAAGAATACTATCTCCTACCCAGCATGTATGATTCAACTCTTCTTCTTCCTTGTTTTTGTTATATCAGAAAGTCATATGTTGGCTGTAATGGCATATGATCGCTATGTTGCCATCTGTAACCCCTTGCTTTACAATGTCACCATGTCTTATCAGCTCTGTTCTTGCATGGTAGTTGGGGTTTATATCATGGGCTTGACTGGTGCCACAGCTCACACAGGCTGCATGCTAAGAGTGTTTTTCTGTGAGGCTGATGTGATCAACCATTACTTCTGTGATCTTTTTCCTCTACTGGAGCTCTCCTGTTCCAGTACTTATATCAATGAGGTGGTAGTTTTGTGTTTCAGTGCATTTAATATCCTCATCCCAATCCTGACCATCCTCAGCTCCTACATCTTCATCATCTTCAACATCCTCCAAATTCACTCCAAGGAGAGCAGATCCAAATCCTTCAGCACATGCAGCTCCCACATTGCAGCTGTTGCTATCTTCTATGGATCTGCAGCGTTCATGTACCTGCAGCCTTCATCAGTCAGCAGCATGGATCATGGGAAAGTGTCCTCTGTGTTTTACACCATTATTGTGCCCATGCTGAATCCCCTGATCTACAGCCTGAGGAATAAAGATGTCAAAATTGCCTTCAATAAAATCCTTGAAAAAAGAAATTTCCTGTGAAAATGAGTGTTTTGCCTTGGCAAAAATTTATAATTTCCTGAGAAAGTTTGGTAAGAAAACAGTCCAGACACAGGAATGTGTGTCCACAAGTAATTAGATGGTTTCTACTATTAATTCTTGATTTTTGGGGATGAAAGTGGCAGGGAGAGGACTGGAGTCATAGTGTTATCATATGGAGAGCAGCACTGTTTGAGGCTGTGCCAGTGTCCACATGTCCATAAAACTCTGTATTACATCTAAACATTAATACAGTATTCAAAGGCCTTCATGTGGATTATTACAAGCATGCAATATGGAACTTTTTTTAGCCAAGACTTATTCATCTTTAAAATTTCTTTTTTTAATTTTAAATTTTTATTTTTTGGCTGTCTTGCGTGACTTGCAATATCTTAGTTCCCCCAACCAAGAAGTAAACTTGGGTACACAACGTTGAAAATGCTGAGTCCTAACCGCAGGACTGCCAGGGAAATTCAAAATTTATTTATCTTAATTCAAGGAATAAATTCATCTAATCAGTACCCTTTGATTTTCTCAATATGTTGTGTCCCTATTGCTGTTTACTAGTAAGACAAATGTCTCTGGAAGTGTGATCTCTATAATAAACAATGTTTAACCATTTGGAATCTATAAAATTCAATCTTTAATTCTTAATTTGTGCACAGAAATGTATTAGGAGGTACAAGGGCATATGATGGGTGATAAGACATAATTCCTATGTCATAGGACACACATATGCTCAACACTATAGTGGACGAGATTGACAGTAATAAACAGCACTGAAGAATTATGTTTATTTTGACATATCTTTATGCAGCATTCCTTACTCCACAGTTCTGAGATCATTCTTCTACTTCCATTTCCCTGACAATCCTGTACTCATTTTCTCTTCTCTCTAAAAAACATACCTTTTTGTACCATTCACATTATAGAATTTTAAGATTTAGAAGTTACATTCTTTTATTATTACAACCTTATGGACCATTTATTCACATAGAAGTTTACAATTGAAAAAATATTTTCTGATTAAGTACCTGGCTATCATGGAAAAGAAACTGAATTATTTTGAGGAAAGCAATAAATTCCCTCTTTACCCTTTGACTCAGTATGAGCTGTTATACCTGGTAAAAATCCCTGGTGTCTTAGATGGTAAAGAGTCTGCCTGCCAATGAGAGATGCAGGTTCAATCCCTGGGTCTGGAAGATCCCCTGGAGGAGGAAATGGCAACCCACTCCAGTATTCTTGCCTGGAAAAGTCCATGGACAGAGGAGCAAAGTGGGGTACAGTCCATCAGGTGACAAAGAGTCAGACATGACTGAATGACTAACACTTTTTTTCTTTTCAAACTGTATTTTCAACATCATTTGTCTCATCTAAAAATGTTAAAGCAATGTTTTCTTTGAAATTACCTTGCCTTCAAACATTCAATAGTAACACTCCTGTGAGATATCACCCTTTATCTTATCTTATAAAACCTAAATTCATAATGTGTGAGGCAAGGTTATGACTCTCTTTGAGAATTAGAGGAAAATTTCTTTTTGACTTACTATGTACTAATCATTCTGAAAGTTCATACTCCACTTTTTAATCCATAAAAACTCTGTGTATACATGTATATCTATCCATATGTGTACATATGTGTATATATATGTCTATGTTTATGTGTAATTGATATGAATATTATAATTCTAAACCAATCTGCATTTTTACTGCTAGGATATGCTTTATAAGGCTTATGTGTGTAATAATTATTTTATTACACTATGGATTAAACAAACAATATTGAATAAATTTTTTCATATGGATGGCTGAAAGATAGGAATGAATATTTCTGAGAATTTTTGTTTGTTTCTGAGCATTCATTTGTGTATTTCTGCTGCTTAATGCTCAGTCATGTCTGACTCTCTGTGACCCCATGGACTGTAGCCTATCTGGCTCGTCTGTCCACGGGATTCTGCAGTCAAGAATACTGGAGTGGGTTGCCATTTCCTCTCCAGGGGATCTTTCTGACTCAGGAATCAAAACTGCATCTCATATATCTCCTGCCTTGGCAGACAGATTCTCTAGCATTACCACTACCTGGGAAGCACCATTTGTGTATTAAAACTATCAAAAAGATTAAAGAAAGATAAAACATGTCTGTATTTACTCTAGTGATATGAGAACTGATAGTAGATATGGATTAAAATATTGGAATAGATAGCAGACAGATTCCAAAGTGGAGATGAAACTTTACTACAAAAATGAGAGGTAAAGGACTTTGAAAAAGAACTACTACAAATGAGACAAAAATTAACAAATATATAGGAATTTTTAGATACCAGTACAGAGGGCACACTGTTTTACTAATGGAAAATAACATGATACAATAAATATATTCTAACACTAGGCACTATGATAACCTTGGATAAAGCTCTCGTACAGAGTGTGTCTTTCATTAATTTTCATACAAGCACATATCAATTTCTAAAAATTACACAGTTCCTTATGTACAATTAGCATTTCAAAATGTCACAGAAGTGAATTTCAGAAAATTACTTTATATCTTCTGCTTTAGTCACAGTTAGGTGTTACTGTGCATTACACACACAGAAGTACATACATACCATGGTACATAATCCTGAAAGTGACACAGGACAGGTTCAGTGGCTCACTGGGGACATAAGCTGCTTTTCAATTGCTGCTCTGCTACAACATCTGGCTTCCATCCATTGTTTGGTCTCAGAGAGTAGTTCCAGATTCATCCTTCATTTCTACCTCTCAGCCATCAGAACTAAAGATAGGGAAGGAGAGAGAATGTCCCCTAACTTGAAGACAACCACCTGGAAGTGACAGACCTCACCTCCTCTTATTTCCCTTCGGTGTGACCCAGCCATATGGTCCAAGGTGGCTGTAAGAGGGGCTAAGAAATACCATATCTATGTAGCCACCTGCCCAACTAAGAATTGGGGCATTTATTATTGAGGAAGAGAGGGTAAATTAGGAATAACTAAATCTCTTCCACTCTTTTGAGTATTTGTATTTAGTCCTAGACAGCTGCATGTTCTCTCTAGAGTTAACATTTGAATTTGGCTTTGGATCTAAAAGAATAATAATATGAACTGTGATTAAAATTATATGTATAATATGCAAAATATATTAATATTTCATAACTATTAGGATCTGCCAGAAGGCTGTTTGTCCTGCTGGGTGGGATAGTTTCTGTAATATCTCGACAATGTGGTTTATTCCTATCACTTCATTCTTGCTGCTTTCCTGTCTTGATATAGCTTCTTGACTCCATACTCCTTTTCTAGTTTTACACACATTTCAGTTATAAACACCTTTTAAGAACAAATGCAAGTTTTTAATTCTCCATGCGTTTCTGACCACTCCACACTATTATCAAGCACTTTTTTGGTTCCTCAAACATGCTGTAATAATGATGTCTTTTATGATACTGCTTATCATTAGAGAATGTTTGTGAGTATTCTATCAAAGTTATCAGAATGTTGAGAACAGTTGTTTTGTGTTACATTGTACCATATTTATTGTTCTAAGTTCTGATAATTGTTGATGAGCAACATTTTCCTATGTGTTTATGGAATATTCTACTCTAGGTTTTACCCTTTTTCATAGCAATTTGGAAAAATACCTTGAAAATCAGATTAAAATCTTATACCCAACAATAAATTAAAACCTTTTAAAATTTGATTGGTCAATATTCAGAAACAGTTCAGTCACTCGGTTGTGTTCAACACTTTGTGGCCCCAGGACTGCAGCACGCCAAGCCTCCCTGTCCATCACCAACTCCCAGAGTTTACTCAAACTCATGTCCATTGAGTCGGTGATGCCATCCAACCATCTCATCCTCTGTCATCCCCTTTTCCTCCCACCTTCAATCTATCCCAGCATCAGGGTCTTATCAAATGAGTCAGTTCTTCACATCAGTTGGCCAAAGTATTGGAGTTTCAGCTTCAACATCAGTCCTTCCAATGGAGACCCAGGACTGATCTCCTTTAGGATGGACTGGTTGGATCTCCTTGCAGTCCAAGAGACTCTCAAGAGTCTTCTCCAACACCACAGTTCAAAAGCATCAATTCTTCAGCACTCAGCTTTCTTTATAGTCCAACTCTCACATCCATACATGACCACAGGAAAAACCATAGCCTTCACTATACAGACCTCTGTTGGCAAAGTAATGTCTCTGCTTTTGAATATGCTGTCTAACAGGCTCATAACTTTCCTTCCAAGGAGTAAGCGTCTCTTAACTTCATGGCTGCAGTCAGCTCTGCAGTGATTTTGGAGCCCCCCAGAATAAAGTCTGTCACTGTTTCCACTGTTTCCCCATCTCTATTTGCCAGGAAATGATGGGACCAGATGCCATGATCTTAGTTTTCTGAATGTTGAGCTTTAAGCCAACTTTTTCACTCTACTCTTTCACTTTCATCGAGAGGCTATTTAGTTCTTTTTTGCTTTCTGCCATAAGAGTAATGTTATCTGCATATCTGAGGTGATTGGTATTTCTTCCAGCAATCTTGATTCCAGCTTGTTTTTCTTCTAGCCCAGCATTTCTCATGATTTAGTTTGCATGTAAGTTATATAAACAGGGTGACAATATATAGCTTTGACATACTCCTTTCCCTATTAAGGGAGAAGGCAATGGCACCCCACTCTGGCACTCTTGCCTGGAAAATCCCATGGATGGAGGAGCCTGGTGGGTTGCAGTCCATGGGGTCGCTAAGAGTCGGACACGACTGAGCGACTTCACTTTCACTTTTCACTTTCATGCATTGGAGAAGGAAATGGCAACCCACTCCAGTGTTCTTGCCTGGAGAATCCCAGGGATGGTGGAGCCTGGTGGGCTGCCGTCTATGGGGTTGCACGGAGTCAGACACAACTGAAGTGACTTAGCAGCAGCAGTTTCCCTATAGGGACCAGTCTGTTTTTCCATGTCCAGTTCTAACTGTTGCTTCTTGACCTGCATATAGATTTCTCAAGAGGCAGTTCAGGTGGTCTGGTATTCCCACCTCTTTAAGATTTTTCATAGTTTGTTGTGATCCACACAGTCAAAGGGTTTGGCATAGTTAATAAAGCAGAAATAGATGTTTTTCTGGAACTCTCTTGCTTTTTCGATGATCCAATGGATGTTGGCAATTTGATCTCTGGTTCCTCTGATTTTTCTAAAACCAGCTTGAACATCTGGAAATTCACAGTTTATGTGCTGTTGAAGCCTGGCTTGGAGAATTTTAAGCATTACTTTGCAAGTGTGTGAGAAGAGTGCATTTATGCAGTAGTTTGAACATTCTTTGGCATTGCCTTTCTTTGGGATTGGAATGAAAAGTGAAATTTTCCAGTCCTGTGGCCACTGCTGAGTTTTCCAAATTTGCTGGCATATTGAGTGCAGCACTTTCACAGTATCATCTTTCAGGATTTGAAATAGCTCAACTGGAATTCCATCACCTCCACTAGCTTTGTTTGTAGTGATGCTTCCTAACGCCCACTTGACTTCCCATTCCAGGATGTCTGGCTCTAGGTGAGTGATAGCATCATGATTATCTGGGTCATGAAGATTTTTTTGTACAGTTCTTCTGTGTATTTTTGCCACCTCTTCTTAAAATCTTCTGCTTCTGTTAGATCCATACCATTTCTGTCCTTTATTGAGCCCATCTTTGCATGAAACATTCCCTTGGTCTCTAATTTTCTTGAAGAGATCTCTAATCTTTCCTATTCTATTGTTTTCCTCTATTTCTTTGCATTGATCACTGAGGAAGGCTTTCTTATCTCTCCTTGCTATTCTTTGGAGCTCTGCATTCAAATGGGCATATATTTTCTTTTTTCTTTTACTTTTCACTTCTCTTCTTTTCACAACTATTTGTAAGGCCTCCTCAGACAGCCATTTTGCTTTTTTGCATTTCTTTTTCTTGGGGATGTTCTTGCTCCCTGTCTCTGGTACAATGTCATGAACCTCTGTCCATAGTTCATCAAGCACTCTGTTTATCAGATCTAGTCCTTTAAATCTATTTCTCACTTTCACTGTATAATTGTAAGGGATTTGATTTAAGTCATATCTGAATGGTCTAGTGTTTTTCCCTACTTTCTTCAATTTAATCTGAATTTGGCAATAAGGAATTAATGATCTGAGGCATAGTCAGCCCCCAGTCTTGTTTTTGCTGACTGTATAGAGCTTCTCCATCTTTGGCTGCAAAGAATATAATCAATCTGATTTCGGTGTTGACCATCTGGTGATGTCCATGTGTAGAGTTTTCTCTTGTTTTGTTAGAACACCCTCTTCCAGCTGTCCTTGGCTGAATAAAATTATGACCAACACTTACTTATTTACTCACTTTGATGGAGGTAGTGTGAGAATTTTGTTCACTTATATGGAGTCTGTATTAATGTATCACCTACTTACCTCTTGAGAAACTTATATGCAGGTCAGGAAGCAACGGTTAGAACTGGACATGGAACAACAGACTGGTTCCAAATAGGAAAAGGAGTATGTCAAGGCTGTATATTGTCACCATGCTTATTTAACTTACATGCAGAGTACATTATGAGAAACACTGGGCTGGAAGAAGCACAAGCTGGAATCAAGATTGCTGGGAGAAATATCAATAACCTCAGATATGCAGATGACACTACCCTTATGGCAGAAAGTGAAGAGGAACTAAAAAGCCTCTTGATGAAAATGAAAGAGGAGAGTGAAAAAGTTGGCTTAAAGCTCAACATTCAGAAAACGAAGATCATGGCATCCGGTCCCATCACTTTATGGGAAATAGATGGGGAAACAGTGGAAACAGTGACAGGCTTTATTTTTTTGGGCTCCAAAATCACTGCAGATGGTGACTGCAGCCATGAACTTAAAAGACGCTTACTCCTTGGAAGGAAAGTTATAACCAACCTAGATAGCATATTGAAAAGCAGAGACATTGCCAACAAAAGTCCATCTAGTCAAGGCTATGCTTTTTCCAGTAGTCATGTATGGATGTGAAAGTTGGACTGTGAAGAAAGCTGAGCACCGAAGAACTGATGCTTTTGAACTGTGGTGTTGGAGAAGACTCTTGAGAGTCCTTTGGACTGAAAGAAGATGCAACCAGTCCATTCTAAAGGAGATCAGCCCTGGGATTTCTTTGGAAGGAATGATGCTAAAGCTGAAACTGCAATACTTTGGCCACCTTATGTGAAGAGTTGACTCATTGGAAAAGACTCTGATGCTGAGAGGGATTGTGGGCAGAAGGAGAAGGGGACGACAGAGGATTAAATGGCTGGATGGCATCACCGACTCGATGGACATGAGTTTGGGTGAACTCTGGGGGTTGATGATGGACAGGGAGGCCTGGCGTGCTGCAATTCATGGGGTCGCAGAGTCGGACACGACTGCGCGACTGAACTGAACTGAACTGAAGCATCTTTCAAATGATTTTATTAAAAACTCTTGTTTATTGATACTTGCTGTATGTAATGCACCATACAAAACACTGTATTGAGTAAACACTCTAGTGCAGAAGTAAAATCAGTACATAACCCATAATAATTGATACAGATTTATGTACTAAGTATAACATAAGAAATATATTCATGGGCACATATAAAATCTTATTAACTGGGGCTTCCACTGTTAAAGTCCTTAACTAAAGGGTCTTTAAAGTCAATTACATTTTATAAGATAAAGGGAGTAGAGTGAGAAGAGCTAAAGGACTTTGTTGATTCAAAAATGTGAGCCTATTATGCTGTTTTGTGAAATAATTAAATCATGTGAAACCTATTGGGACATTATAAAGAAAACTTTTTTTGTCAGATGTTATGAATCTTGGAATGACAAAGAATTTGGCTTGACTTTATTTGGAGACCATGGAAAATATTCATAATTAAAAAATTTAATATTTAGCAAAATATTTCAAATCTCTGTATTACCATATGTGTTAATGTAGAAAGGAGCAACAAGAAGATATGCTAAGGAAAAGAAAACTTAAAACTCTTGCCATGATTAAAGAATAAAAATGTTGGCCAAATAAAGCATATTATAGAGAGAAGCTGAATAGATTAACAGTAAAATAACATTGACATTTTCTTACTAAAAGCTAGGGACTGGGCTAAGCTCTTCATAAGAATCATTTTACTTAATTTTCACATGAAACAGATTTTTTTCTTTTTCAGTGTTGGAGAGCAGACCTGATCATCTGAAGGTCATGTGGCAAGTATGGGATTCAGGGAGGTTTCAATGCACTAATGCTAACAGTATCAGGGCTTACATGTGTGTGTTCAGTCGCTAAGTCATGTCCAACTCTTTGTGACCTCATAGACTATAGCCCACCGGACTCTTCTGTCCATGGGATTCTCCAGGCAAGAATACTGGAGTGTTTTGCCATTTCCTACTTCAGGGGATCTTCCCAACACAGGGATCAAACCCGAGTCTCCTGTGTCTCCTGCATTGCAAGCAGATTCTTATAAAAATTCTAAAATCATGAAACAGTGAAACTGAGATGTTAAAGATTATTTAATACAAGCATCAAGTGTTTATTGTTATTAAAAATGCCTGCTAAGTAACTAGTTATTCAGTATGAAATCAACATTTTTACTGTAAGATCTGGGTATTTTGATGGTTGGAGTGTTTGTTTTGCTGTGAAACCAAATATTTCTCCAACAGTTTCAAGCAGTAATTTTTCTTCACTCTTCTGATGTTACATAAAATAAACCCAATAACTCTTAAATAAAGCAATATGTTGAACTATAAGATAACTATCAGGTGTCACATAAGTATTTTTCTGGAAAAGCATCCTCAGTTATTTCAGCATTCTAATATGGAAAATATTTGATCATTTTTCTGAAATTTTCCAATTTTTTTCTGTCACATAAAGCATTTCATCTTGAACTGAACACATGAATCCAACCATTGCTTGAGTTTTAAGTAAGATTATGAATTTTCATTTTATAGAATCTGCTCATTATCTGTACAATTGTAAACTAAGAGTGAGTTGATTTTTAAACAAAGAACACCTCCCACAGTTAACAAATGCTGAATTTAAATTAAAATTTCTAATTGTATTTTTGTGTACTCTACTAATCCACATGTCTATCATCTTTGAATTTCATAGTGAACATCTGCAAAATACATGATTGTATTGATAAAAAAAGACCAGAATAAATGAGACCGAATATTTGTCTTCAAAAATGCATCTTGTATTTTGGGAGAATATAAATAGTTTCTCACCCTTTCCATTAACCATGAAGTTCAAATTGCATGGAATAAATTTTATACATTGATTCCCCTGGTCACAGTGGTGGAATACATGACCTATATTGAGGTCATTATATTCTGAACCATAAGATTGACAAAATTAGAATAAAGGAGGAAGGTTCCTGAGTCTGGAAATGCCACTGAGGTATAAGTATGAAGTCTGCCATGAAGTTAAGTTTCTGCCTTCTGGAATCAAAGTCCTGGGAGAAGGAAGTTGGAACATTAAAGCCATAGATCTCAGGTGAAATGATATAGTTTCCCATTCCTTTAGATATTCTGGGTTATGATTCTAATAAGGAAAATAGTTGAGAATAATACAATTACTTTTCATAGATTTATGAATCATCTGTTAATTTATTAGAGAAAGCACACACTACTCATATATTCCAAGTGAAATAAACCAATACAATATTGTAAAGTTAAAAAATAAAACAAAATTAAAAAAAATCCTAAAAGATGAAAAAAAAAATACAATGCCATTTTACATGAATATTATTAAGACATACATAAAGAACATGGGAAGAAAGAAAAAGTCCTCAGAGGTCTCAATAGTACTGTTCACTCTGATTTTAAAAATCTATGGGTTGGTGTTTTCTCTTAAAATGTTATGAAGTATCTTAATTATAAATTTCATGAAGTTTGTATATTTTTCCTCTGATTAAACTAGGATCATTGTTTGTCTCAGAGGAGCGGGAGAGACTCAGGAGAGCCCTGCATCATGAGTCTCTTTTTATGAGGGATCAAACAATGACCCTCCGAGAATTGCTCTCCCCAGTACCCACTCACAGGAGCACACGTGCCCACAGACACTCACACACATGCACACATGTGCATAAAATCTACTCATTTTCTCTTTCAACATAGGACTGATTGAGAAGATAATGGGCCCTGGAAATCACTCCTCAGTGACTGAGTTCATACTTGCTGGGCTCACAGAACATCCACAACTCCAGCTGCCCCTTTTCCTCCTCTTCCTAGGAATCTACATGGTCATGGTGGTGGGGAACCTGGGCGTGATCACACTGACTCTGCTCAGTTCTCACCTGCACACCCCCATGTACTTTCTTCACCAACTTGTCCTTTATTGATCTCTGTCAGTCCACTGTCATTACCCCCAAAACGCTGGTGAACTTTATGACAGAGAAGAATATTATCTCTTATCCTGAATGCATGACTCAACTTTATTTCTTCATTTTTTTGCTATTGCAGAGTGTCACATGTTGGCTGTGATGGCCTATGACCGCTATGTTGCCATCTGCAACCCCTTGCTTTACAATGTCACCATGTCTTATTACATCTGCTTCTGCCTCACAGTGGGAGTTTATATTTTGGGCATCACTGGATCCACAATTCATGCAGGATTTATGTTGGGACTCCTTTTCTGCAAGAACAATGTGGTTAACCATTATTTCTATGATCTCTTCCCACTCTTGGAGCTATCCTGTTCCAGCATCTATGTTAATGAATTATTGGTTATATTCTTAAGTGCATTTAACATTTTGATTCCTGCCTTAGTTATTTTGCTTCCTACATCTTCATCATCTCCAACATCCTCCAAATCCACTCCAAGGAGGGCAGGTCCAAAGCCTTCAGCACCTGCAGCTCTCACATCTCAGCTGTTGCTATTTTCTATGGATCTATTGCATTCCTGTACCTGAAGCCATCATCAGTCAGCTCTACAGACCAAGAGAAAGTGTCCTCTGTGTTTTATATCATTATTTTGCCTATGCTAAACCCCCTTATCTACCCCCTACAAAATAGGGATGTCAAATTTGCACTGAAAAAAATTCTAGACTGTGCAAAACATATGTGAACAGAGCCAATATCATGATGGCATATTAGTCATTTGGACTGCCAAGAAATCCCAATTCATAATTATCTAGAATATATTTAATAGAAAAAACTCTATTCTTAATTGATCCCTTTATAATAGGTGTTAGTAACTTGTTTTCCAACAAATATATATTATTAGGACTCTAAGAGGTGAATTCTTTGGTGATTAGGTCAGAACTAATAAGTAATAGAGAAGATAATTTGAAATTAATAAAAATTCCAAGATGTTGCAGCTAATGTTCCTAGTTCTCAATCCATTAGGAGACCCATTCAAATTTTCATGTCTGTCTGTTGTTGCTCAGTTACTCAGTCGTGTCCAAGGACTCTTTGTGATCCCAAGGACTGCAGCATGCCAGGCTTCTCTGTCGTTCACCATCTCTGGGAGTTTGCTCAAACTCATGTCCATTGAGTTGGCAGTGCCATCCAACTATTGACCATCTTGTCCTCTGTCATCCCCTTCTCCTTACTTCAATCTCTCCCAGCATCAGGGACTTTTCCGATGAGTTGACTCTTTGCCTCAGGTGGCCAAAGTATGTTTCTCTGAGTTTTCTCCAGTTTTATTTTCATATTATATTTCATTATGTTAAGTATTAGACCTCCTTAGTACGAAGTTTCAAATTTCATGAGGTCTATAACTGTGATTTTGTAATTCTTTTATTCCAGTTTAAATAGCATTGAGTGGTAAAATTCTTTCTAAACTCAACATCCAAAAAACTAAGATCTTGGCTATGGTGCCATCACTTCATGGCAAATAGATGGAGAACAAGTGGAAACAGTGACAAATTTTATTTTCTTGGGCTCCAATATCCACGTGGATGGTGACTGTGGCCACAAAATTAATAGATACTTGTGCCTTGAAAGAAAAGCTATGATTAACCTAGACAGCATATTAAGAAGCATATATAACACATATATCTCTATATTTTCCCTCACCATTTCCCTTTTAGTAGTAGAGGAAAATAAAGTCATCAGTTTCCTGGTGAGTCTTTTAAAAAACTTTTCATGGGGTGTCAGTATCCCGCTGATGCAGACTGCACATTGTAAAGTAAAAAAAAAATTTTTTTTTTGAATATTGCTCTTAATATGTGTCAAGTCTTATGAATAGTCTAAATAAAATTAGCAGAGATCAATGAGAATAAAAAGTTTCAAATCTGACACATAAAGGTTTCCCTTCTGATTTTCTACTTACTCCTCGTGGGCAATTACTTTAGAAAATTTCTTTAGTGTATGTCTTTAAAATTTCCTAAAGTTTTGAACTTTAAATTAGCTTGACAGAGAAGTCCCTGGAGCTCAAACAAAATCTATCATATCCTTGTTTACAATACATAATCTGATAAAAGCAAGGTATCATATCTATTAAACACTGGTGAGTCAATGGGGAAAAGAGAAATTCTGATTATTTCTGAAGAGTTGATACTTGTGAGACAAGATTCTAGTGGGAGATCATTATCATTATTTGTTCCCCATCAGACTCTTAACATGAGTACCAGAGAGTATAAAATCATCATTTATATCAACCAACTTTTACAGAAGGCTGCTGACATGTTCAGAGGTCAGGACCAATGATTCACAATAGAGAATATTAGATCCTGACCCTCAACAACAAGGAGTCATGCAAGGTGAGGACTCAGAACTATCCAGCAGAATCATGAGAATAATTTTTTCCTTCAGAAAAATAGGGAAGAAAAATACAAGGTACTGACATCTTGGAAAGCATCTGTGCTGTGTCTGAATCCCAACTCTTAACTATTAAAATTTAGAGTCCTTTAATTTGGCTCCCTCCCACAGCATTTAGAGATGCTCATAGTTATTTATCTATCTCTACCTGTCATTACTCTAATATTCACACTCCCTCATGAACAGAGATTTCCTGATTCATCTACTTGTTCCTTCTACTAAAATGATGGCAAAGACTTCCTTGTTTACTCACTTCAACTCAGGCAGTGTAAGCATTTCATTGACCTGTGTTTAGTCTCTAACCTATCTCTAAATTTCTTTCAATATTTTTATTAAAAGCACGTGTTTACTGGTATTTGTTGTAAGTCAGGAACTGTGCCAAATACTGTATTGAGTTTACAGTCTAATAGAAAAGAAATATCAATTAAAAAAATAAACTCATAATAAGTATATATACTATTAAGTGTGTACTTAACCACTTCAGTATTCTTGCCTTGAGAACCCCATGAACAGTATGAAAAGGCAAAAAGATAGAACACTGAATGATGAACTCCCCAGGTAAGTAGGTGCCCAATATGCTACTGGAGATCAGTGGAAAAATAACTCCAGAAAGAATGAAGGGATGGAGCCAAAGCAAAAACAATACCCAGCTGTGGATATGACTGGTAATGAAAGTAAAGTCTGAGCATGGCCCTGCCCGTCAGAACAAGAACATTACTTCTGTGATCTCTTTCCACTCTTGGAGCTATCTTGTCCCAGAATCTATGAATAAATAATGAATTATTGGTTCTAGTCTTGAGTGCATTTAACATCCTGACTCCTGCCTTAACCATCCTTACATCCTACATCTTCATCCTCTCCAGCATCGTCCAAATCCAGCCCACTGAGGGCAGGTCCAAAGCTTCAGCACCTGCAGCTCTCACATCTCAGCTGTTGCTGTTTTCTTTGGATCTGCAGCATTCATGTACCTGCAGCCATCATTTGTGAGCTCCATGGATCAAGGAAAAGTGTCCTCTGTGTTTTATACCTGCCTTATTCCCCTGCCAAGTCCTCTGATTTACAGTCTGCAGAAAAAGGATGTCAAATTTGTCCTGAAGAAAGTTCTGGAAAGAGGAAAATGTATATGAATAGAATCAATAGCATGATGTCATAGAAGTCCTTTGGTTTGCTTAGATAAGCAGTGTGTTAGATTTACTTTTCAAATTTTTGGAAATTTATTGATACGTCTCTATATAATTCACCTCCAAAATTCTCCTCCTGGCTACTTCTTTGAACATACATTACAATGATTATATAAGGAGATATACAATAATAAAATTTAAAAAGTTATTGAATATTAATGGAGCTTAGTTTTATTTTTAATGATAGTATATCTAGGAAGAACAACAATGCTTATGATGATTATGGTGAAAATCACCATATTATTGTATGGTGCATACATATGCAATAGTAATGTATATTATCAAGATTTATGAAATATAAAGCACTATGCCCAGTATTTTAAATTTATAGCTGGGTATTTACTACATACCTTCAGGACAAATTCTAGTATTGTTTTCCCTTGGAGAGAAGAAATGGAAGGTTATTTCATTTGTTCATAGGCCACAGTCCCCAACATAATAAATGATAGAGCAGACATAATAAGTGGTACTTTTGCACAAGAAGATTGTGAGTAAGTCCAATGCCTTCCTGAGAATTCCCTTCTATATATCAAGCATCATCACTTTCCTAAAAGACAGTGTTTCTTTCCTCTAGATGTCTTCTATGCTATTTTCAGTTTTATTTCCTTTGAGATAATGAAAATAATAAAAATCTTTCAAACTGTACTGGCCAAAGCAAAAAATGCAAATATGGAGATTTATTGCAGCATTTCACAGTAGAGAGTCATTAAAGAGATTCAAATTATAACTGATATGAACGTATTTATAAAAGCAGCCAAACATTGTCTTACCTTTATACTAATAATGCTATAGCTATTTATAAAGCAACTGTTCATGAAAGCCAAATATCCTGCTGAGTTATATCACTTTCATGTTGTTAATGCTCTTTTGTCCCATAACTTATAGAGTTGCCATTTCATGTTCACATCAGTCACTCAGTCGTGTCCGACTCTTTGCAATCCCATGGACTGCAGCACATTAGGCTTCCCTGTCTATCACCATCTCCTGGAAGCCTCTCAAACTCATGTCTATTGAGTTGGTGATGCCATCAAACCATCTCATTCTCTGTCGTCCCCTTTTCCTCCTTCCTTCAATATTTCCCACCATCAGGGTCTTTTCCAAGGAGTCAGTTGTTTGCATCAGGTGGCCAAAGTATTGGAGTTTCAGCTTCAGTATCAGTCCTTCCAATGAATATTCAGGACTGATTCCCTTTAGAATTGACTGGTTTGATCTCCTTTCAGTCCAAGGGACTGTCAAGAGTCTTCTCCAACACCACAGTTCAAAAGCACCAATTCTTCAGTGCTCAGCTTTCTTTATAGTCCAACTTTCACATCCATACATGACTACTGGAAAAACCAAAGCTTTGACTGCATGGACCTTGGCTGACAAAGTAATGTCTCTGCTTTTTAATATGCTGTCTAGGTTGGTCATAACTTTTCTTCCAAGGAGCAAGTGTCTTTTAATTTCATGGCTGTAGTCACCATCTGCAGTGACTCTGGATCCCAAGAAAATAGTTTCCTACTGTTTCCATTGTTTCCCCATCTATTTGCCATGAAATTAGAGATGGGACCAGATGCCATGATCTTAAGTTTTTTGAACTTTGAGATTTAAGCCAGCTTTTTCACTCTCCTCATCAAGAGACTCTTTAGTTCTTTGCTTTCTGCCATAAGGGTGGTGTCATCTGCATACCTGAAATGATTGGTATTTCTCCCAGTAATCTTGATTCCAGCTTGCGCTTCATCCAGCCCAGCATTTCACATGATGTACTCCACATATAAGTTAAATAAGCAGGGTGCCAATATATAGTCTTGATGTATGTTAATGCTCTTTTGTCCCATAATTCATAGAGTTGCCATTTCATGCTGTGTTTTCTTTAAAACACTTCTTCTTTTCCCTCATATTATTGCTTTTTGATTGTGGGTCTTTATAATGATAAATTCTTTTGTTATTCTAAATAGTTATCTTCTGTCTTTTCCTAGTTTAAACCATCCTATTCATTATTGCCATATCAATGTCCTTTAGATCGTGTGCTGCCTATTCACCTAATATAACAAGTTGCAGTGTTTACTTATAAAATCCTGATATTGGACAAAATATATAATATAACTTTGTTGGTTTTTACTCACTAAGTTCTGTTCAACTCTTTGTAATCCCATGGACTGTAGCCTGCCAGCCTTCTCTGTCCATGGGGTTTCCCAGGCAGGAGTACTGGAGTGGGTTACTATTTCCTTCCCCAGAGGATCTTTCCAGAGGATCTTCCCAATGTATTTGAAGATGCATGTCTCCTGAATTGGCAGGTGGATTCTTTACTGCTGAGCCACCAGGGAAGCCCATAAATATAACTACCTCCCTGTATTTTATTAAACATTCATTCAATATCATAATCATTTTCAAAGAACACTCACATTTATCATTTGACTTAATTTTCATCAGTCATATGGGCTCATTTGCTTAGTCATATCTGACTTTTTGCAGCCCCATGGACTGTAGCCCACCAGGCTCCTCTGTCCATGGAATTTTCCAGGTGAGAATAGTGGGGTGAGGTGCCATTTTTACTTCTGGGGATCTTCCGAAACCCTCATCTCTATCTCCTGCATTGGCAGGGGGATTCTTTACCCCTAGAGCCACCTGGGAAGCCAGTCATATAAAAGAGGGGAGATGGCTACAATCACAGCTCCTGTCGTAGGCATGATTCCTAGCCCAGTGCTTTTCCCAACAAGCACAAATGGATTAACAGAGGACAAATACCAAGGGTCCTGGTGGATAGATCCTTGAACTACCGGGGCTTAGGCTCTTAAATAAAACATTGACTGAGTGACAGGAAGTGGTCTCACTAGAGAAGAAAAGCCTATGCAGACCCACAAAAAACAGGTCATATTCCACATGATATGATAATTCTACCAGGCTTGAAAAGTAAATAGCAGACCATTCATGAATCATATGTGGATCACTGTAAAACGTCACCTGTGTGTGTGTGTGTGTGTGTGTGTGAAGGGAGTTACTAAATGTTTTTTTAAATAGGGAAGTGACAGAGTTTTGAATGTCAGTAAAATCACTCTTAGGTTGTGTAGAGGACGGAGGGAAAGACAAGGCTGAATTCAAGGAAACAAGTCAGCAGCCACTTTTTTTTTTTTTTTTTTTTTTTTTAGTGGAGATTTTTGAAAAACTGACAGAGTGAAGCGTGTTGAAGGTTCAAGAAACCATGAGGATAAATGCAAGTGCCTAGCTTACAATAGTAAATAAAAGAATGGATAACAGTGGAACTCTTATGATGAAGCTCACTAACTCTAGAATAGAAGCCATGGCAGAAATGGGTCACATAAGTCAGCATAAAACTCAAACTCTATGACTCTTTGTCTTTATCTTTGTGTCTGTGTACTCATATATTTATATATACATGATAAATAAATGAATATGTATATATATATTTTTTCTCCTGTCAATACATATACACTGAAAGAATTGAAACAATAACGTCTATGAGTCTCTAAATAATCTTTATGATCATATAATAATTTATAAAGGCCAGTTTATAGTCTTTCTATTTTTGACCTTACCCAAGCCCCAGCTCTCTTTCTCTCTTCTTTTATTCAGCATAATGGAGTAATTGTCAATCACAGACTCCTTTCCTATAAGATATCACCCCAGAAACCTAGAACCCTTAATATCATCCCAGAATCCTGTGGCCATTGCGATTCCAAACTTAAAAGAAACTTTCTGATGTATGTACATGGAGCCCCTGCTTGAATCTGAAAGAATTATAGTGGGAGGGATTAAAAATAAGAGATCATATACAACCTTGTTTCTCAGAGTGTTCCATGTACTGGCAAGGTAAAAACTGCATAATCTCAAGTGGTATATGAGAGTGGCTAAATCAGAATCTACATTTAAACAAGATCACTAGGCTATTCCTGTGCACACTAAATTTTAATTGTTTTTAAAAATATATCTATTCCCAGACAAAGCTTAAGGTTTTGAATCTAAGGTTTTGAATTAATTGATATAGGGTACAACTTGGCTCAGTTCAGTTAAGTTCAGCCGCTCAGTCGTGTCTGACTCTTTGCAACCCCATGGACTGCAGCACGCTAGGCCTCCCTGTCCATCACCAACTCCTGGAGTTTACTCAAACTCATGTCCATTGAGTCAGTGATGCCATCCAACCATCTCATCCTCTATCGTCCCCTTGTTATTGAGGTTTAAAAATATCCCTTGATGATTTAAAATATACAGCCATATTTGAGAAACACTATAAAAGTCAACTGTAAAGTCCTTCGAAAAAGACCAAGCAAATACATTTAACCACATTTCATAAGAACTTCCTGATGTGTGTTTCCAGTTTAACTTTCTTGACTCATGTTGCAATCTAAGATTATTTCCAATTATTCCAGTTTTAGGGAAAAAAATAAAAGTATACAAGAAAAAAGAAGGGACTTGAAACATAGGTCCCTAAAAAGAAAATATTTCATTAAATATACAGTTTAACAAGTAGAATTATTTTAAATGACTACCTGAAAAAAAATCACTGCCAGGAGCCGGCATATTGCATATTGAGTGCAGCACTTTCCACAGCATCATCTTTCAGGATCTGGAACAGCTCAACTGGAATTCTATCACTGCCGGGAGCAGGAGCTCTGCCCATGGCAAAGGTCATGAGGAAGGAGGCTCGGCACACGCAAAGGCGGGATCGAGCCTCAGGAGTCCCCCTGGAAATTCTCGAGCATCTACCCCCAAACCAGAGTCTGCCTACTTTCTGCTTTGTGCTCTCACCTACACCTCTGACTTTAGGGGGGCTGTCCCCCACTACCTCTCTCTGAAAAAAGAGTTAGCTTACAGCTCCAGTTAATAATTCCTGGATGTGACAGTGTTTCAACCTACAAACTCCTTTGGAAATCCTCTAGCCTGCCTGAATAGGTTTTTCCGGCCACATGTGATTGTTCAGAGCCTCCCAACTGTGAGAGGCAGGAGATGTTCTAAACTGTCTAAACACAGATTCATTTGAGTAGTTAAAAGATTGATTAGAAATTGTATTGGTGAAGGGTTTTTCACTTACTGAGCCAATGTTTGCTGCTAAGTCTCCATACTCCTTACCTACTGTGTCCTTGGCAGTGTATTGATTGATATAATGGGTGTATAGAAATGTAAGTAGTAGCCTCAATGTTTGTAACCTTGGACCCTTGAGTTAATTCTTTTCTTGATTGAGCCCACCTCACCTTTGCCCTATAGGAATGCAGCTTTGTCCAATGCTTTTTTGGAGGCTGGTGCCTGACTTTGGAATAATCACCTTTAGAGAAAAATAAGTTTTCTTAAAATGTTAACAGGCCTCCTGGCCAGAAGATGATGTAATTCACCTGAACTTTTGCATATGATAAGTTTGAAAGCCTGGCTTCGATTAGGACCAGGAACTGCTGTCCTTGCATGACTCCACCCCTTCCCCCATTATCCTCTATGCACAACTTAAGGTATAAAAACTACTTTGAAAAATAAAGTGCGGGCCTTGTTCACCGAAACTTGGTCTCCCCATGTTGCTCGCTCTCTCAAATTCTGGCTAAGTCTCCATCTGGAGCGCGGAACCTGCCATGCTTACTAATTATGCCTGGGCTTCTAAGATCCGACCGGGGAGGCCTCAGTGTCTCCTCTCCTTCGGGAGAACGGGAGGACGCCTGCGGCCTACGTAAGTGGTGCAAGCTTCTTGTCTTGAAGTTTTATTGGTCTCCCGCGTAAACCAAGCTACTCAGCCTCTTTTCTCCACTGAATTTTCCTACTGAGCTATTCTCATTCTATTACTCTTTACATCTCTAATTAATATCTAATTGAAGCTATTGTATCCTGATCCTCGCCGACGCCGTCCCCGCTTCAAATACCCTGGATCAGCCGGGGCTGGACCCCAGCAAATCACATATTTGATTAATATTCTGAACTCTTACCCCACTACCTCAAATTCCAGTTTTATATAGATTTGACTTTTGCATCAATTATTTACATTACTTATGTGTACCTGCTAAGTTGCTTCTGACTTTGCAACCCCATAGACTGTAGCCCACCGAACTCCTGTGTCCATGGGATCCTCCAGGCAAGAATGTCTAAGTGGGTTGCGATGCCCTCCTTCATGGGATCTTACCAACCCAGGGATTTAACACATGTCTGTTACATCTCCTGCATTGGCAGGCATATTCTTTTCATTAGTGCCACCTGGGAAGCCCCATGTTACCTCTACATAAGACAAATTAAATATATATATATTTTTGCAATGAAGAAATATTTAATTTTTTAACATTTTAAGCCTTATTAACAATAAGATGACTTGTCAGGGTATGTCCTGATCCTCTAAAACCTGCTATTCACAGTGTTGACACTGAAGGGAAAGCATTGACTAGGAGCTTATAAGAAATAGAATCTCAAATCCCCTTCAGACTTGCTGGATCAGGATCTGCACTAAAAAAAAAAAAAAAAAAAAAAGTCCTCAGGAGACCCTGTGAACTAATCTGTATCATGAATTGTTCAGAATTAACAAAGATTCCCTCTTGAAAGAAAAATTTTAACAGTTTGGGAAATGCCAACTGCAATTGCTTCTTTTCTCAAGAGCTTGTTCCCTGAGAAATGGAAATCCCTGGAGGGTATTTGACTCTATTTTATTTATTGCCTTGAGCATCTAAAACCAGGACAAACCTCCACAGCACAACAGTCATAACTTCTCAGGGGACTGTCCTGAGGATGTTTGCTTCACTGAAGCTGTAGAAACACACACTGAAGACTTAGAATTGGAGATGCTGACCTGCGATGGAGACCAGCTTCAAAAATGGCTCCGACACCAGGGCTGTGCCTGCTCTCCCAGCACTAAGGACAAAAGAATTCTGGGTTCATATTACTCCCAACAAATCATTAATGCTATTTTCCTCTGAAAGCAGAATGCCAAAGTAAAGAAAAACTGATGTTTAGTTTTCCAGGAGTAAAAAAGGTAAGTGTTTTGATTTCAGAGCAATCACCTTGGGAATTCAGGGCAATGTCTCATGATATCTTCATTCATCCATATTATACTCATTTCTTCATAAAATATTTTTTAACTTGCTATGATGTGCCAGATGTGTGCTGTTTACTTGGATGCAGAGGACAGTTTAGTTTGATTTGGCCCATCCTCTGGCTTACAGGTAGCACTTGTGGTAAAGAATCCACCTGCCAATGCAGGAGACAAAAGAGGCATGGATTCTATCCCTGAGTTGGGAAGATCCCTTGGAGAAAAGCATGACAACTCACTCCAGTTTTCTTGCCTGGAGAATCCCATGGACAGAAAGCCTGGAGGGCTACTGTCCATAGTGCCGCAAAGAGTTGGACACAACTGAGGCGACAGCATGCACACATTGGCTTACAGTGCAGCTCAAATCTTAAAACTGTGGCTCAGAAATGAGTTTTCTGAGCATGCAGTGAGAAGGTCCAATTATTTAAAAGGAATTGGTGGTTCCTATTATGACAGCAAATATAAATGAAATTGAAAAAGAAAAAAATATTTACCAGAAAGCAGAGATAAATGAGGTTGCTGCTACTGCTGCTGCAAAGTCGCTTCAGTCGTGTCCGACTCTGTGCGACCCCATAGACGGCAGCCCACCAGGCTCCCCCGTCTCTGGGATTCTCCAGGCAAGAACACTGGAGTGGGTCGCCATTTCCTTCTCCAAAGCATGAAAGTGAAAAGTGAAAGTGAAGTCGCTCAGTCGTGTCCGACTCAGCGACCCCAAGGACTGCAGCCCACCAGGGTCCTCCGTCCAAGGGATTTTCCAGGCAAGAGTGCTGGAGTGGGGTGACATTGCCTTCTCCGAAATGTGGTTGGTAAGGCTATTATTTCATGTGAAAACAAGAGCAAATAAAATACAGATAGTTTGAGAGAATGTAACCCATCTCAGAAAATGAAAATTTAAGTGGGAAGTAAGGTTTCTAAACATAAACAGAACAAAATGTGAGCCGAGTCTGGCAAGAAGTAGGGTACATATTCTCACTATCTTAAATGCGGTGGAGGAAATCTTTTCTCCACTGTCTCTGGAAGTGGATCAAATTCTGAAGTATGGTTGAGTGTATTCAGTCATTAAGAATAAGTGCCTCACTTATTTCTAAGAATTCAAATTGTTATATTTTCCTTTTATTTCACAAAGAGTATATTTTTAGATCTTTCTAATATTGTACATAAGTTCTATTTTCTTCTCTTTAGATTCTTTTGCGATATATGATGATACCTGCTAATTATGCCATTACCTTAAAATATTTTCCAAGTTCAATACATTTTATTTGCTTTCCATTTTGTCAATGCTCCTCCTTAAAAAGAATACCCACTGATAGTTGCTCAGTCATGTCTGACTCTTTTGTGACCCCATGGATTGTAGCCCACCAGGCGCCTCTGTCCATGGGATTCCCAGGCAAGAATGCTGGAGTGGGTTGCCATTCCCTTCTCCAGGGGATCTTTCCACCCAGGGATAGAACCCAGGTCTCCTGCCTTGCAAGCAATTTGTTTACTGTCTGAGCACCATCAGATCAGATCAGATGAGTCCCTCAGTCGTGTCCGACTCTTTGTGACCCCATGAATCACAGCACGCCAGGCCTCCCTGTCCATCACTAACTCCCAGAGTTCACTCAGACTCACGTCCATCGAGTCAGTGATGCCATCCAGCCATCTCATCCTCTGTCGTCCCCTTCTCCTCCTGCCCCCAATCCCTCCCAGCATCAGAGTCTTTTCCACCATGGAAGCCCTCAAATATTTTCCAAATTCAATAGTTCTTATTTGCCTTCCATTTAGTCAATGTTCCTCCTTAAAAAAGAATATCTATAACAAAACCCAGAACTACAGATGTAATTTAAATGTAGCACAGTGCTTCCTAATCTTACGGCACTCTCAGAATATGGTCATATTTGTATGAGGTAGCAGATTAAGTGGACAAGACAAAGTGGCCAATGGTGACCACCTAGGAGTTTATGGATGTCACAGACTCAACCTGACTCCCTCAATGATGAAGACCAAGACCTCAGCACTGTTATAAGCTGTTCATGACATTTTAGTTCCATGGAAGATAAAAAATAAAAATAAAAATGACCTGACAATTTTCAAAATGGTAAATGGCTTGCAATTTCAGTTAAGTAGAACAAAAAGGAAAGAAGAAAATCTGAAAAACTGATAGTTGTTCAACAATTTCAACCTGTTATTAAAAACTTGACCATAAAGGACACCAGGGGCTTCCCTGATAGCTCAGTTGGTAAAGAATCCACTTGCAATGCAGGAGACCCTGGTTCCATTCCTGGCTTGGGAAGATCCACTAGAGAAGGGATAGGCTATCCACTCCAGTATTCTTGCACTTCCCTTGTGACTCAGCTGGTATAGAATCTGTCCACAATTCAGGAGACCTGGGTTTGATCCCTGGGTTGGGAAGATACCCTGGAGAAGGGAAAAGGCTACCCACAGCAGTATTCTGGCCTAGAGAATGACATGGACTGTATAGTTCATAGGGTTGCAAAGAGTTGGACACAACTGAGAGACTTTCATTTACTTTTCAAAGGACACCATAGGTCTAGATTGTGTCAGTGGGAACACATCCAAACATTTAAGGTACTTTTTATATTCCAAGAATAGAAAGAGAACAATCATTTTATAAATCTCTTATGAGGTCAAGAGGTTTTAAAAACAGTTCCAGCAAGAACATTACAAACAAGAAAAATTAGAAATCCATCTTTCTTACGATTATGGAAATTTAATGTTAGCAATTTGAATCTAGCTACACACACACATCCACATACATACACATCATATGGCACACAGAGAAAGTGAATTTATTTTAGACATACACCAATATTTAAATTCAGTGCAAATCAAAACCACAATGAGGTACCATTTTACGCCAGTCAGAATGGCTGCTATCCAAAAGTCTACAAGCAATAAATGCTGGAGAGAGTGTGGAGGAAAGGGAACCCTCTTACACTGTTGGCGGGAATGCAAAATAGTACAGCCACTATGGAGAACAGTGTGGAGATTCCTTAAAAAACTGGAAATAGAACTGGCCATACAACCCAGCAATCCCACTTCTGGGCATACACACTGAGGAAACCAGAAGGGAAAGAGACACGTGTACCCCAGTGTTCATTGCAGCACTGTTTATAATAGCCAGGACATGGAAGCAACCTAGATGCCCATCAGCAGATGAATGGATAAGAAAGCAGTGGTACATATACACAACGGAGTATTACTCAGCCATTAAAAAGAATACATTTGAATCAGTTCTAATGAGGTGGATGAAACTGGAGCCTATTATACAGAGTGAAGTAAACCAGAAAGAAAAACACCAATACAGTATACTAACACATATATATGGAATTTAGAAAGATGGTAATGATAACCCTCTATGCGAGACAGCAAAAGAGACACAGATGTATAGAACAGTATTTTGGACTCTCTGGGAGGGGGGATGATTTGGGAGAATGGCATTAAAACATGTATAATATCATATAAGAAACGAATTTCCAGTCTAGGTTTGATGCAGGATACAGGAAGATTGGGGCTGGTGCACTGGGATGACCCAGAGGGGTGGTATGGGGAGGGAGGTGGGAGGGGGGTTCAGGATGGGGAACATGTGTACACCTTGGTGGATGCATGTTGATGTATGGCAAAACCAATACAATATTGTAAAGTAAAAAATAATAATAATAAAAAAATTTTAAATTCTAAAATTAAATATTTTCTTTATTATTATTATTATTTTTTATTTCTTATAAAAATCTACCTTCAAACATTCAACTTAATGTCTAGAATTTGTATTTAATTTATTAATTTCTAAGACTTATCTCTATCACTTTTTTCTACCTACTCAGTCATATCACTTATACATAAGAGATTTATTTCTTCCTTTCCAATCCTTACTTTATTCTAATTGCCTTATTGAATTTGTTAGTATGTTCAGTAAAATAATGAATAGGAATGGAGACAGTAATTATCTTTGTCACTCTCACAGTACCAGAGGACATATGTCATGTTCCACTATTAAGTTTGTTGCTTGCTATGCCTGTTCTTTAAACAGATTTTAGAACTTATTATCTATTCTGCATTTTCTACAAGGTTATTATTACTATTGGATATTGTTTCCTTTTCTATATTTTAGAAGGAAATCTGTAAAATTACTGTCGTTCCTTTCTTAAATTGAAGACCAGTGAAAACATTTGAAGTGGTATTCTAGCTTGAATAATGAACCTGCATACAAATAATTTTGTGAAGTGCATACAAATAATTTTTAAAAAGTTCTATGTCCCCTTAAGAAGAATACATGTCATTTAATTGCTACATGCAATGGAATTATGCATAAATTACACATTTATACACATTTACAAACCTTGTTGAGATCCTCCTTAATCCTTTCCAATTTTTGTTAGATTTTCTATTTAAATTAATATTATTAATTTATTTTAAAATGTATTTTGGTATATTAATATTTTTTTCACACTCATAGCAAGGTACAACTTTATCAAGATTAAGAATTATGCACCCATTCTAAGAATAAATTTCACCTACAGGAGTTTTGATAGTTGCATACACTGTGCACTGAAAGCAACATCTCAGTAATGACATGAAATGTTTTTAATCATCCTAAAATCTTTTATCACGGCCTTTTCCAGTTATGCTCCCATGCCCCATGCTGTCAGTTATTGGTCTATCTTTATCTCTTTATAGATTAGTCTCCTTTTCTAAAGCTTTATATAAATGGAAATATGCATCTTCTCTTCTATGCATATTGGCTCTTTTTACTCAAGATATTTTCAAGATTAATCTGCATGTATCTGTGATTTGTTGCATTTTATTGGTGAGTAGTATTCTACTCTGTGTGCATACGTATCACAATTCATTTTAGTTGGTTGAGTACTTGCCTTATTTCGTGGTTTTTGTTGTTAATAACAAATACTCTATGCCCATTTTTGTACAAGTCATTATGTAGGGATATGTCTATTTTTATCTTGAGTAAAAACACCAAAGATTAGAGTTATTAAATTATGTGTTATATATTTTTTAAATATAAATTTATTTATTTTAATTGGAGGTTAATTACTTTACAATATTGTATTGGTTTTGCCATACATCAACATGAATCCACCACAGGTATATACGTGTTCCCCATCCTGAACCCCCTTACCTCCTCCCTCCTCGTACCATCCCTCTGGGTCCTCACAGTGCACCAGCCCCAAGCAACCATTATCATGCATCGAACTTGGACTGGCGATTCGTTTCATATATGATATTATACATGTTTCAATGCCATTCTCCCAAATCATCCCACCCCCTCCCCCAAACCCCCACCGAGTCCAAAAGACTGTTCTATACATCTGTGTCTCTTTTGCTGTCTTGCATACAGGGTTATCATTAACATCTTTTTTTTTTTAAATTTTATTTTATTTAACTTTACAATATTGTATTGGTTTTGCCATGTATCAAAATGAATCTGCCACAAGTATACATGTGTTCCCCATCCTGAACCCTCCTCCCTCCTCCCTTAAATTCCATATATATGCATTAGTATACTGTATTGGTGTTTTTCTTTCTGGCTTGTTATCTTGACTTTATAAAAATTGTCAGTTTTCCAAATTCATTGGACAGTTTTATACCTTTTTTAGCTATCTGTATTTGAGACCTCTGGTTGCCTCACATTATCTCAAAACTTTGGGTTGTAAGTTTTCATTTCTGTTTCCTTTCTTCTCTCTTCTTTGTAGATGTGTAGTGTTTTTTCATTCATGTTTTAGTTTAGTTTTCATTTCCCTGATGAATAGTAATTTAGTATCTTTTCATATGCTTATTAATTATTCTTTTATTTTCTGTGATAACATCTGTTCAAATAGTTTTCTTATTTTTTAATTTGCTTGTCTTCATATTATTGTCTTTTCAATATTAATTTATATTTTCAGTAACAGTCTGTAGTCAGTGGCTTGCTTTTAATATTCTAATAATACACTTTGAAGAACAATTTTTAATTTGGATATAACAAAATTGATCAATATTGTACAGTTAGCATATGTTCTAATACATACTAACTATACAATATTATAGTTTAGTGTTTAAACTATAGTTTAAATGATACTTTAGTGTTTTTTCCAGAAGTTTAATAGCTTAGTTTTTTGCTTAGAATTAAGATTCATTTCAATTATATTTTTATTTAGCTGTGAGGTAGAACATTTTAGAGTTTGTTTCTTCTTTTTAATTTTTATTCAAGTGGAAATTATTTTAATATACTTTGATCCATAAACATAATATAATCTGTTTATTATTTAATAGAATAGGGAACTGCATCTATTATTCTATATCCTCTAATTTTGTGACTGTTTTTATACCCTCTTAATGAAAGATAAAAATGTCTTAAACATTATAACTGATTTTTCTATGTATTTTGAAGTGTATGATTATCTCTTATTTTCAATTGATAACATATTATAACAACAATTATTACCATTTTCAGAGTGTTAAACCTTGTTAATTAAATAATGAAGTTATTTTACTTTTCCAGGTTTATCAACTGTAAATGATAGGTCAGTAGAAGAACACATACACTTGGACTTTAAGGCATATTCACTTAAGCACTATATTTCTTATCTCAAATAAAGACAGAGGCATTTGGACCATAAGCAGGTTAAAGGTGAGACAATTCAGGTATCATATATGCACAATGAAAGTTGTCTGTGTTATTTTAATTCAAGAACAATATTAAAAATCTGATGATTTTATGTAGAAACCCAAATTTTTGATTTTCAGAAAAATAATTCTGAAATCTAGTAATAATGTGTCTCTTTTCACCCCTGGCAGAAATCAGTTGCTGGTGAATAAAAGATTTTGCACTTATATGGGATTTGCTCTTTCTAGGTTGATGCTCAATCAGCTTCTGTCATTTTTAATAGGTCTTCTAAGTTTTCAAGTCTGCAAACCACACTTTAGGAAAAAACATTTAAAGATAAATGAAATGTTCAAACTAAGGAGTAATCACTCAAAAACCTAAACTGATAATCAGCCAGAGGTCTGACATACTTTTAAATTAGATAATTTAATACCTTTAATATAAAGGTGCAAAAACATTTAATTAAGAAAGTATTACTTAGGTAAACTTATCCAGAGTTAAAATTATTCACAGAAACCAAGAGAAAATTCAAATGATTAATTTTCTATGTAATTTGCCATTAATAGGGGGCATAGAAAAATCATGAATCCAAAAACTGTCTCTTACTCTCTCCCCTTCAGAAACTACCCAGAGAGAAATGGCTGCAGGAAATCACTCCTCAGTGACGGAGTTCATCCTCGCTGGGCTCACAGAACAGTCACAACTCCAGCTGCCCCTTTTCTTCCTCTTCCTAGGAATCTATGTGGTCACGGTGGTGGGGAACCTGGGCATGATCACACTGATTGGGCTCAGTTCTCACCTGCACACCCCCATGTACTATTTCCTTACCAATTTATCCTATATTGATCTCTGTCATTCCACTGTTGTCACCCCCAAAATGCTTGTGAACTTTGTGACAAAGCAGAACATCATCTCCTATCCTGAATGCATGACTCAGTTGTATTTCTTCATTGTTTTTATTATTGCAGAGTGTCACATGTTGGCTGCAATGGCATATGACCGCTATGCTGCCATCTGTAACCCCTTGGTTTACAATGTCACCATGTCTTATCACATCTGCTTCCGCCTCACAGTGGGAGTTTATATTTTGGCCATCATTGGATCCACAGTCCATACAGGATTTATGTTGAGACTCCTTTTCTGCAAGAACAATGTGGTTAACCATTATTTCTGTGATCTCTTCCCACTCTTTGAGCTATCCTGTTCCAGCATCTATGTCAATGAATTATTGGTCATATTCTTGAGTGCATTTAACCTCCTGACTCCTGCCTTAACTATCCTTGCCTCCTACATTTTTATCCTCTCCAACATCCTCCAAATCCGCTCCAACAAGGGCAGGTCTAAAGCCTTCAGCACCTGCAGTTCCCACCTCTTAGGTATTGCCATTTTCTATGGATCTGCAGCATTTATGTATCTGCAGCCATCATCTGTGAGCTCCATGGACCAAGGGAAAGTGTCCTCTGTGTTTTATACCATCCTTGTGCCCATGCTGAATCCCTTGATCTATAGTCTGCGGAATAAAGATGTCAAGTTTGCTCTGAGGAAAATTCTGGACAGTAGAAAACATTCATGAATTGAATCTGTATCGTGATGTCATAGTAATAATTTGCCGTGAGTTAGATTTGTTATTTAAATATTTATAGCTTCAGTGACACTTCCCCATATAACTCATCTCTAACATTCTTTTCCTGGACACTTCTTCAAAGGTATATTACAAAGATTATGAATGGAGAAATGGAAGAATAAAATAAAATGTTCTTGAGGATTAACAGAGCCTTTGTTTTATTTTTAATAAACTACAATAAAGCAAAACTACAGCAATGATGATGATGAAGAAAATTATAGTAATATATTTTATTATGCTATTATTTGTAGAGATGTGGAAGGACCTAGAATCTGTCCTATAGAGTGAAGTAAAGCAGAAACAGAAAAACAAATATCATTTGTTATAAAGAAAAAACTAACATTGTAAAGAAATTATATTTCAATAAAAATAACAAATAATGAATGATTTATGAAATATAAACACTATACCCTATCTTTGAATGGGTAACTGTTTACCATATTCTCTCATGGCAAGCTCTAGTATAATTGAAGCTTATTTCATTTGAGAAAATGATTGAGTTTTTTTGACAGTTTCAATGTGGAAAAATGATTGAGAAGCACTGTGTCACCCAATTGTAAAACTTTTAAAAATAATTGAACCTAATATATTTAATCATATTTTATAAGTGCTCCCTAATGTGAGTTTCCAATTTATCTTACATCATGCTAAAATCTAAGACTGCCTCCAGTTATTCCAGCTTTGGAAAAAAAGCAAAAGTATATATAAAAAAATATATTTTATGAAATATAATTGCCTAATAAGAAACTATTTCATTAAATATACAATTTAACAAGTAAAATTATTAGTGATATTAATTATTATTATTAGTGAAATTATTATAATAAAAATTATTACTTTTTATTAAAAAACCCCAAATACTACATCAATATTCTGAATCCTTGCCCCATAATTATAAAATTCAATTATATATAGATTTCATTTTTAAATCAATTATCTATATCACCTATTTCTATAAAAATTAAATATATTTACTACATGAAAAATGATATTAATTCATTATTAAAGCTTTCTGGCTTTATTAACAGTAAGATAAATTGTCGGAATATGTCCTGATACTCTAAATCTGCTATTCGCAGTCTGGACCATGAATCCACAGCACTGGTAGGAGCTTGTAAGAAATGCAGAATTTCAGATCCAACTTAGACTGGCTGGATCAGGATCTGCATTTTAACAAAATCCTCAAGATATCCCGTGAACAAATCTTTATCACTAATTGGTAAGTTCAGGATTGACAAATAATACCTTTTGAAAGAAAATGTTGGATAACTGGGGACCCGTCATCTGCAATTGCTTTTCTCAAGAGCCAGTCTCTTTAGAAATGAAAATCCTTGGGGAGTATTTGACTCCATGTTATTTATTGTTTGGTATATCTAAATCCAGTACAAACCTCATAGTATGGTGATCACAAGAGCTCAGGGGAGAACTGAGAAAGGTCAGGATGTTTGCTACCCTGAAGAAACAACACTGAAGGATTAGAATTGGAGATGCTGATGTGTGATGCAGAACAGCTTCAAAATTGACTCTTAATACCAAGGCTGTCAGACCTGCTCTCCCCGCAGTAAAGACAGCAGAATGCTGGGTACCTATCACTCCCCACACTAACACTAGTGCTATTCTTCCCTGAGAACACATTGTGAAGTAGATTTGGCATTGATTTCTAGGAACAAAGAAAGGTGAGTGTGTTAATTTTGTACTTGATATTTGAGACTTCAATTATGAAAGTAATAATCATTAGCATTCAGGCAAATATTCTACAACTTCTTCATTCATATAATTATCAATTTATTCATAAACCATGTTTTTAAACTTGCTGTGATGTGCCAGATGTGGGCTATTTTCTTGGATATAGAGGAGACTAAGTCAGATTTGTTCATCATTTAACTTATAGTGCAGCTGGAGTCTGAAAATGTGCTGTTTAGAAATGAAAGATTCTTGAGCATGTAGTAAGAAAATCTAATCGATTAGAAGGAGTCTAAGGATTTTTGCTTTTCTTGTGGCTCAGGTGGTAAAGAATCTGCTGTACAATGCAGAAGACCTGGGATTAATACTTGGGTTGGGAAGATGCCCTGGAGAAGAAAATGGCAACCCACTCCAGTATTCTTGCCTGGAGAATCCCATGGACAGTGAAGCCTGGTGGGCTAGAGTACAAGGGGTCGCAAAGAGTCAGACATGACTGAGCAGCTCTCACTACTACTACTATGAGGACATTAGATGTAAATGAGATTAGTAAAGAAAAACTGTTTAGCAGATAATAGAGATGAATGAGGTGGTGAGACTTATTTCATGTGAAAACATGAGCAAGTAAAAATCTAGACAAGTTGAGAGAATTTGACTTACTCCAGAAAATGAACAATTTCTGAATTTGAATGTAAGTTTCTGAAACTGGAAGGAATCAGATGTGAACTGAGTTTGTTTGAGTGTATTTAGTGATTAAGAATAGACATTTTGCACTGGGATGACCCAGAGGGATGGTATGGGGAGGGAGGTGAGAGGGGGGCTCAGGATGGGGAACACGTGTACGCCCATGGTAGATTCATGTTGATGTATGGCAAAACCAATACAATATTGTAAAGTAATTAGCCTCCAGTTAAAATAAATAAATTTATATTAAAAAAAAAGAACTCAAAGGTTTAGAATATTTTCCTTATATTCTTTTTTTTTATGGTTATCCCTTTTTTTTATTTAATTTTATTTTTAAACTTTACATAATTGTATTAGTTTTGCCAAATATGAAAATGAATCTGCCACAGGTATACATGTGTTCCCCATCCTGAACCCTCCTCCCTCCTCCCTCCCCATTCCATCCCTCTGGGTCATCCCAGTGCACCAGCCCCAAGCATCCAGTATTGTGCATCGAAGCTGGACTGGCAACTCGTTTCATACATGATATTATACACGTTTCAATGCCATTCTCCCAAATCTTCCCACCCTCTCCCTCTCTCACAGAGTCCATAAGACTGTTCTGTACATCAGTGTCTCTTTTGCTGTCTCGTACACAGGGTTATTGTTACCATCTTTCTAAATTCCATATATATGCGTTAGTATACTGTATTGGTGTTTTTCTTTCTGGTTTACTTCACTCTGTATAATAGGCTCCAGTTTCATCCACCTCATTAGAACTGATTCAAATGTATTCTTTTTAATGGCTGAGTAATACTCCATTGTGTATATATACCACTGCTTTCTTATCCATTCATCTGCTGATGGACATCTAGGTTGCTTCCATGTCCTGGCTATTATAAACAGTGCTGTGATGAACATTGGGGTACACGTGTCTCTTTCCCTTCTGGTTTCCTCAGTGTGTATGCCCAGCAGTGGGATTGCTGGATCATAAGGCAGTTCTATTTCCAGTTTTTTAAGGAATCTGCACACTGTTCTTCATAGTGGCTGTACTAGTTTGCATTCCCACCAACAGTGTAAGAGGGTTCCCTTTTCTCCACACCCTCTCCACCATTTATTACTTGTAGGCTTTTGGATCGCAGCCATTCTGACTGGTGTGAAATGGTACCTCATAGTGGTTTTGATTTGCATTTATCTGATAATGAGTGATGTTGAGCATCTTTTCATGTCTTTGTTAGCCATCTGTATGTCTTCTTTGGAGAAATGTCTATTTAGTTCTTTGGCCCATTTTTTGATTGGGTCATTTATTTTTCTGGAGTTGAGCTGTAGGACTTGTTTGTATATTCTCGAGATTAGTTGTTTGTCAGTTGCTTCATTTGCTATTATCTTCTCCCATTCTGAAGGCTGTCTTTTCACCTTGCTAATAGTTTCCTTTGATGTGCAGAAGCTTTTAATGTTAATTAGGTCCCATTTGTTTATTTTTGCTTTTATTTTCAATATTCTGGGAGGTGGGTCATAGAGGATCCTGCTGTGATGTATGTCAGAGAGTGTTTTGCCTATGTTCTCCTCTAGGAGTTTTATAGTTTCTGGTCTTACATTGAGATCTTTAATCCATTTTGAGTTTATTTTTGTGTATGGTGTTAGAAAGTGTTCTAGTTTCATTCTTTTACAAGTGGTTGACCAGATTTCCCAGCACCACTTGTTAAAGAGATTGTCTTTAATCCATTGTATATTCTTGCCTCCTTTGTCAAAGATAAGGTGTCCATATGTGCGTGGATTTATCTCTGGGCTTTCTATTTTGTTCCATTGATCTATATTTCTGTCTTTGTGCCAGTACCATACTGTCTTGATGACTGTGGCTTTGCAGTAGAGCCTGAAGTCAGGTAGGTTGATTCTTCCAGTTCCATTCTTCTTTCTCAAGATCGCTTTGGCTATTCGAGGTTTTTTGTATTTACATACAAATTGTGAAATTATTTGTTCTAGCTCTGTGAAGAATGCTGTTGGTAGCTTGATAGGGATTGCATTGAATCTATAGATTGCTTTGGGTAGATCTTTCAAATGCCATATATAAAATGTCATTTGTCTCTTTAGAGTCCCTTGAGATATATGATGAAATCTGTTAATTATCCCAACACCCTCAAATATATTTCAAATTTTACACAGTCTTTATTTGCTTTTTATCTTGTCAATATCTCTCCTTAAAAAGAATATCCATAACTAAACTCCAAACTCCAGAAATAATTAAAGTGTAGCACAGTGCTTCTTAACCTAATTGCACACATAGAAAATGGTAATATTTGTGTGAATTGACAGGTTAAGTGAATCAGGCTGCTTGTGACTATGGTGATCAGTTTAACATATGATGAAGTATTGGTTCATTCACACTTCCTCATATTTGTGGCTTTGTAGTTCCATGGAACTAGTATTAGAAAATAATGTTATTGGATTTGTTACTGATCATACTCTAGACATTGTGTTTCTCCAAGTGCAATCTGAAACTAATATCATTATTAACCAGTCACTTACTTTGTGAGTTTTATTGAGTTAAAAAAGAATTGATCCCTTATTCTTTTCAAGTGAATGGCACCCAAAGCTATGTCCAGTATACAAAGAATTAGGTTTTTTAAAATCTAAATTTTAAACATAAATACACTTTGCTTTGCTAAATTTCAATTTGTTTGTTTCAACTGTTTTCAGTGTTTCTACTCATTTTTCCAGTTGCTGTCACCATCAGGGTCTAGGTTGTACAAACTTGGAAGGTTTTGCTGATCACAGAGTGTGCACTAATCAGGGGGCATTGGCAAAGTTAAAGCCCAAGCTTCACTGAGAAAAGAAAAATTTGAGAGAAAGAGAGTTTGAGTGCCAACTGCTCTTTTCTAATTGTACTCCTTCCTATCCCCATTAAAAGTCAAATAAGCTAAAGGCCAGTAAGAAGTACCTTTGTCATTTTTAATGTTCAGTGGTTTCATCTTATATTCTGATAAATGACTTAAATCCAACATATATATCATTGTTATATACATCTAGATAGCATATTCAAAAGCAGAGACATTACTTTGCCAACAAAAGTCCATCTAGTCAAGGCTATGGCTTTTCCAGTGGTCATGTATGGATGTGAGAGTTGGACTGTGAAGAATGCTGAGTGCCGAAGAATTGATACTTTTGAACTGTGGTGTTGGAGAAGACTCTTGAGAGTCCCTTGCACTGCAAGGAAATCCAACCAATCCATTCTAAAGGAGATCAGTCCTGGGGTGTTCTTTGGAAGAAATGATGCTAAAGCTGAAACTCCAGTACTTTGGTCACCTCATGCGAAGAGTTACTCATTGGAAAAGACCCTGATGCTGGGAGGGATTGGGGACAGGAGGAGAAGGGAATGACAGAGGATGAGATGGCTGGATGGCATCACCGACTTGATGGACCTGAGTTTGGATGAACTCCGGGAGTTGGTGATAGACAGGGAGGCCTGGCATGCTGCAATTCATGGGGTCACAAAGCGTAGGACACGACTGAGCAGCTGAACTGAACTGATATACACCTAATTCTTACATTAGGTGTATAAATGGAACTTGGATCAGGACTAATAAATAACAGAAGACGTTTTGAAACAAAAGTTACAAAACATTCAGCTACCTTGCTCTGAATCCATTAGGAGACTGCTCAAATTTGCATGCCCCTCTGAGTCTTCACTCCAATTTTATTTTCATACTATGCTTCTTTATAATGAATATTCAGTTCAGTACAGTTCAGTTCAGTCGCTCAATCATGTCCGACTCTTTACAACCCCATGAATTGCAGCACGCCAGGCCTCCCTGTCTATCACCAACTCCTGGAGTTCATCCAAACTCAGGTCCATCAAGTCGGTGATGCCATCCAGCCATCTCATCCTCTGTCATTCCCTTCTCCTCCTGTCCCCAATCCCTCCTAGCATCAGGGTCTTTTCCAATGAGTCAGCTCTTTGCATGAGGTGGCCAAAGTACTGGAGTTTCAGCTTTAGCATCAGTCCTTCCAATGAACACCCAGGACTGGTCTCCTTTAGGATGGACTGGTTGGATCTCCCTGCAGTCCAAGGGACTCTAAAGAGTCTTCTCCAACACCACAGTTCAAAAGCATCAATTCTTCAGTGCTCAGCTTTCTTCACAGTCCAATTCTCACATTCATATATGACCACTGGAAACACAGTAACGTTGACTAGACGGACCTTTGTTGGCAAAGTAATGTCTCTGCTTTTGAATATGCTATCTAGGTTGGTCATAACTTTCCTTCCAAGGAGTAAGCGTCTTTTAATTTCATGGCTGCAATCACCATCTGCAGTGATCTTGGAGCCCCCCAAAATAAAGTCTTATACTGTTTCCACTGTTTCCTCATCTATTTCCCATGAAATGATGGGACCAGATGCCATGATCTTAGTTTTCTGAATGTTGAGCTTTAAGCCAACTTTTTCACTCTCCTCTTTCACTTTCATCAAGAGGCTTTTTAGTTCCTCTTCACTTTCTGCCATAAGGATGGTGTCATCTGCATATCTGAGGTTATTGATATTTCTCTGGGCAATCTTGATTCCAGCTTCTGCTTCTTCCAGCCCAGCATTTCTCATGATGTACTCTGCATATAAGTTAAATAAGCAGGGTGACAATGTACAGCCTTGACGTACTCCTTTTCCTATTTGGAGCCAGTCTGTTGTTCCATTTCCAGTTCTAACTGCTGCTTCCTCACCTGCATATAGGTGTCTCAAGAGACAGGTCAGGTGGTCTGGTATTCCCATCTCTTTCAGAATTTTCCACAGTTTATTGTTATCTGCATAGTCAAAGGCTTTGGCATAGTCAGTAAAGCAGAAATAGATGTTTTTCTGGAACTCTTGCTTTTTCGATGATCCAGCAGATGTTGGCAATTTGATCTCTGGTTCCTCTGCCTTTCCTAAAAGCAGCTTGAATATCTGGAAATTCACAGTTCACGTATTGCTGAAGCCTAACTTGGAGAATCTTGAGCATTACTTTACTAGCATGTGAGATGAGTGCAATTGTGTGGTAGTTTGAGCATTCTTTGGCATTACCTTTCTTTGGGACTGGAATGAAAACTGACCTTTTCCAGTCCTGTGGCCACTGCTGAGTTTTCCAAATTTGCTAGCATATTGTGGGCAGCAATTTCACAGCATCATCTTTCAGGATTTGAAATAGCTTAACTGGAATTCCATCACCTCCACTAGCTTTGTTCATAGTGATGCTTTCTAAGGCCCACTTGACTTCACATTCCAGGATGTCTGGCTCTAGGTGAGTAATCATACCATGTTTATTATCTTGGTCATGAAGATCTTTTTTGTACAGTTCTTCTGTGTATTCTTGCCACCTCTTCTTAATATCTTCTGCTTCTGTTAGGTCCATACCATTTCTGGCCTTTATTGAGCCCATCTTTGCATGAAATGTTCCCTTGGTATCCATAATTTTCTTGAAGAGATCTCTAGTCTTTCCCAGTCTGTTGTTTTCCTCTATTTCTTTGCATTGAGCTCTGAGGAAGGCTGTCTTATCTCTTTGCTGTTCTTTGGAATTCTGCATTCAGATGCTTATATCTTTCCTTTTCTCCTTTGCTTTTCGCTTCTTTTTTTTTTTCACAGCTATTTGTAAGGCCTCCTCAAACAGCCGTTTTTCTTTTTTGCATAGACCTCTTTAATATCAAGTTTTGAATTTCATGAGGTTCGTAACTGTGTTTTTTCAATTTTTATACTCTTGACTAAACTTCATTTTGTAGTAAAGTGCTGTTTCAGCACTTTTTGCTAAATTATTGAAGAAAGAATGAAGGAAGGAGGTAGAGAAAGAAGGATGAAAACAAGGAAAGGGAAGAAAGGAGTAAAACAAATAAAAACATAAAAGGAAAAGAAAGGAGAAAAAATTTTCTCAAGTTCTCCACCTAAAACATGCTGTTACATGAACTTTGTGTCACTCACTAGTACCCCAAGCTGGCTAATCATCAGAATTACATTGGAGGCTTTGTTGGTTTATTTGTTTTATACTATTTTGATTATCAGATATTAATATCTTTAAAATATTCCAAGATTCTAAAAACTTTTAAGAACATTTTTAAAGATAAAGATCAACTAAGAAAAACATTTTTTAAAAAATATAAGCATCAACTATTAGACTAAAAAGGAGGCAGTGTTAAAGATTTAACTAAAGTTCAGTTCAGGTGCTCAATCATGTCCGACTCTTTGCGACCCCATGAACTGCAGCATTCCAGGCCTCCCTGTCCATCACCAACTCCTGGAGTTTACTCACACTCATGTCCATTGAGTCAGTAATGCCATCCAGCCATTTCATCCTCTGTTGTCCCCTTGTCTTCCTGCCTTCAATCTTTCCCAGCATCAGGGTCTTTTCCAATGAGACAGTTCTTTGAATCAAGTAGCCAAAGTATTGGAGTTTCAGCTTCAGCATCAGTCTTTCCAATGAATATTCGGGACTGATTTCCTTTAGGATGGACTGGTTGGATCTCCTTGCAGTCCAAGGGACTCTCAAGAGTCTTCTCCAACACCACAGTTCAAAAGCATTCTTCAGCACTCAGCTTTCTTTATAGTCCAAGTCTCACATCCATACATGACTACTGGAAAAGCCATAGCTTTGAATGGATGGACCTTTCTTAGCAAAGACATGTCTCTGCTTTTTAATATGCTGTCTAGGTTGGCCATAAATTTTCTTCCATGGAGCAAGTGTCTTTTAATTTCATGGCTGCAGTCACCATCTGCAGTGATTTTGGAGCGCTCCCCCCACCCCGAAATAAAGTCTGTCACTGTTTCCACTGTTTCCCCATGTATTTGCCATGATGTGATGGACCAGATAGCCTGATCTTGGTTTTCTGAATGTTGAGTTTTAAGTCACTTTTTCACTTCCTTTTTCATTTTCATCAAGAAACTCTTTAGTTCTTCTTCTCTTTCTGCCATAAGGGTGGTGACATCTGCATATCTGAAAGTGAAAGTGAAGTAGCTCAGTTGTGTCCAACTCTTTGCGAATGCATGGACTGTAGCCTACCAGGCTTTTCCGTCCATGGGATTTTCCAGGCAAGAATACTGGAGTGGGTTGCCATTTCCTTCTCCAAGGGATCTTCCCTACCCAGGGATCGAACCAGAGTCTCCTGCATTGCAGGCAGATGCTTTGCCATCTGAGCTACCAGGGAATTGGAGGTTATTAATATTTCTCTGGAAATCTTGATTCCAGCTTGTGCTTCATCCAGCCCAGTTTTTCTCATGATGTACTCTGCATATAAGTTAAATAAGCAGGGTGACAATATACAGCCTTGACATACTCCTTTCCCAATTTAGAACCATTCTGTTGTTCCATGTCCAGTTCTAACTGCTGTTTCCTGACCTGCATACAGTTTTTTCAAGAGGCAGGTCAGGTGGTCTGCTATTCCCATCTCTTTCAGAATTTTCCACAGCTTATGGTGATCCACACAGTCAAAGGCGTTGACATAGTCAATAACGCAGAAGTAGATGTTTTTCTCGAACTCTCTTGCTTTTTCAACAATCCAACGGTTGTTGGCAGTTTGATTTCTGGTTCCTTTGCCTTTTCTAAATCCAGCTTGAATATCTGGAAGTTCACGATTCATGTACTGTTGAAGCCTGGCCTGGAGAATTTTGAGCATTGCTTTGGTAGCATCTGAGATGAGTTCAATTGTGTTGTAGTTTGAGCAGACTTTGATATTGCCTTACTTTGGGATTGGAACAAAAACTGACATGGATGTCACCAGATGGTCAATAACAAAATCAGACTGATGGAGCCAAAGATGGAGAGGCTGTATACAGTCAGCAAAAACAAGACTGGGAGCTGACTGTGGCTCAGATCATGAACTCCTTATTGACAAATTCAGACTTAAATTGAAGAAAGTAGGGAAAACCCTAGACCATTCAAGTATGATCTAAATCAAATCCCTTATGATTATACAGTGGAAGTGACAAATAGATTCAAGGGATTAAATTTGTTAGTGTGCCTGAGAACTATGGATGGAGGTTCATGATGTTGTACAGGAGGCAGTGATCAAGACCATCTCCCAGAAAAAGAAATGCAAAAAGGCAAAATGGCTGTCTGAGAAGGCCTTAAAAATAGCTGTGAATAGATGAGAAGTGAAAAGCAAAGGAGAAAAGAAAGATATAACCATTTGAATGTAGAGTTCCAAAGAATAGCAAGGAGAGATAAGAAAGCCTTCCTCAGCGATCAATGCAAAGATATAGAGGAAAACAATAGAATGAGAAAGACTAGAGATCTCTTTAAGAAAATTAGAGATACCAAGGGAACATTTCATGCAAAGATGGGCACAATAAAGGACAGAAATGGTATGGACCTAACAGAAGCAGAAGATATTAACAAGAGGTGGCAACAATACACAGAAGAACTATGCAAAAAATATCATCATGACCCAGATAATCACAATGGTATGATCACTCACCTAGAGCCAGACATCCTGGAATGCGAAGTCAAGTGGGCCTTAGGAAGCATCACTACAAACACAGCTAGTGGAAGTGATGGAGTTCCAGTTGAGCTATTTCAAATCCTGAAAGATGATGCTGTGAAATTGCTGCACTCAATATGCCAGCAAGTTAATTAAAGTAATAACATAGATAATAAAATAGAAATTTGATAAAATGTTCATGGTTGATAATTCTGGAAGTACCAAGATTTATGAATTATTTAAAGCTGCAGAGGCAATCTTTTGAAGAACAGCTGCTACTGCTAAGTCACTTCAGTCATGTCCAACTCTGTGCGACCCCATAGACGGCAGCCCACTAGGCCCCGCTGTCCCTGGAATTCTCCAGGCAAGAACACTGGAGTGGGTTGCCATTTCTTCCTCCAATGCATGAAAGTGAAAGAATAGACAGAAACAAAAATCATTTCAGAGCTTTTCTACAGAGATTAATATATCCCTGAAGTAAAGAATGTTAAGGATGATGATTCAGGACTTGTGGTTTTAATTATAATATATTTACATTTTTACACTCATTATTTTTATAAATATTGTATTCTGTCTATGTGACTGTGATGCTCAACCATATTGGTGAATCCCTGACTCAACAGATATTCTTTGTGTTCAGATATGTTCTTTTACATCTGCATTGGAGAAGGAAACGGCAACCCACTCTAGTGTTCTTGCCTGGAGAATCCCAGGGACGGGGGAGCCTGGTGGGCTGCCGTCTATGGGGTCACACAGAGTCGGACACGACTGAAGTGACTTAGACATAAAGTGACCAGCCCACGGAATTTCATCTTCCTGACAAGCATATCATGAGATCCAGTTCCACTTGACTATGCGAAGTGATGATAAGTTGTGTCTATATTATGCTCATGCTCATAAACTTAAAATCTTGGCCTTGATGTAAAATTCTGCTGACTTGAAATAGGTTGGAATCCAGAAATTTGGAGTAAAGAAGAGTGCTCAAATGAATAGTAGAAATGTTCAATTTGTTTGACTTTAAAAGTCCAGAAATCAGTGTTTCTCTTAAACTTTATGAAATATCTCAATTATAAAATTCTTGAAGTTTATAAAATCTATTCTGATTCAGGAGAAGGCAATGGCACCCCACTCCAGTACTCTTGCCTGGAAAATCCCATGGACGGAGGAGCCTGTTAGGCTGCAATCCATGGGGTCGCTAAGAGTCGGACACGACTGAACGACTTCACTTTCACTTTTCACTTTTCATGCATTGGAGAAGGAAATGGCAACCCACTCCAGTGTTCTTGCCTGGAGAATCCCAGGGAAGGGGGAGCCTGGTGGGCTGCCGTCTATGGGGTCGCACAGAGTCGGACACGACTGAAGTGACTTAGCATAGCATTCTAATTCAACCAGAATCATAGTCGTCCTAGAGTGGCAATACAAGCTAAAGAAATCCCCACATTATGTATGTCCTCTGATTACCAATAAACAACGATCTCAGCAGGATTACTCTCTGCAGTACACACATGCACATACATATGTCCAAAAATATCTCTCTCTGTCTCTCACACACCTTAACAGAAAAGTACACTCATTTTCTCATTTTTAAACCTAGAACCTGCTGAGAAGAAAATGGACCCTGGAAATCACTCCTCAGTGACTGAGTTCATCCTCGCTGGGCTCACAGAGAAACCAGAGCTCCAGATTCCCCTTCTGGTCTTCTTCCTAGGAATCTACTCAGTCACAGTGCTGGGGAACCTGGGCATGATCACACTGATAGGGCTCAGTTCTCACCTGCACACCCCCATGTACTATTTCCTCACCAATTTGTCCTTTATTGACTTCTGTCATTCCACTGTCGTTACCCCCAAAATGCTGGTGAACTTTGTGACAGAGAAAAGTATCATCTCCTACCCTGAATGTATGACTCAGCTCTATTTCTTTATTGCTTTTATTATTGCAGAATGTTATATGTTGGCTGTAATGGCATATGACCGCTATGTTGCCATCTGTAACCCTTTGCTTTACAATGTCATCATGTCTTATAATAGGTGCTTCCAGCTCACAGTGACAGTTTATATTTTGTGCATCATTGAATCTGCAATCCATACAGGCTTTATGTTGAGACTCTATTTCTGCAAGGCCAATGTGATTAACCATTATTTCTGCGATATCTTCCCACTCTTGGAGTTATCCTGTTCTAGCATCTCCATGAATGAATTATTGGCTCTAGTCTTTAGTGCTTTTAATGTCCTGATTCCTGTTTTAACCATCATTGCTTCCTACATTTTCATCCTCTCTACCATCCTTCACATTCACTCCACTAAAGGCAGATCCAAAGCCTTCAGTACATGCAGCTCCCATATCTCAGCTGTTGCTATTTTCTATGGATCTGCAGCATTCATGTACCTGAAGCCTTCATCTGTGAGCTCTATGGACCAAGGGAAAGTGTCCTCTGTGTTTTATACCTGCATTGTAACCATGCTAAACCCTCTGATCTACAGTCTGCGGAATAAGGATGTCAAATTTGCTCTGAAGAAAATTCTAGAGAGTGGAAAATGTAGATGAATAGACACAATGTCATAGTGTCATATCAGAAATATGCCTTTGGTTTGCTGAGATAGGCAATGTTTTAGTTTTATTGTTAAAATTTTTGGAAATTCAGAATAATTTTCTCATATAATACCTTTCCCAAATTCTCTCTGGGCCACTTCCATTGAAACTGTTTTACAGTGACTATGTATGGAGAAATAACAAGAATAAAGTCATAGATTCCTAAGAATTAAAGAAGCTCCAGTTTGATTAAAAAAATACAAACAACCACAACTATGATGATCATCATAAAATAATAGCATACATGATTAAAATAGTATAAAATATCAAGCAGAAAGCCCAGCACTTTAAAGTAGATGACTTCATTTAGCATTTACAGTTTTCTCTCAGGAAAGCCCTAGTGCTATTTTATTCTGAAAGCTGAATAAATTGACACTTATTTAGTTTCAGTAAATGTCCATGTTCCCAAACATAATTAATGACAAGAATCTAGAATGTCTGGCTCCAGGACCCATGATTTTACTCAAAATATAAATACTTGGCCCCAAGTAAAGGTGGGTAAGTCTAAGGCCTTACCAGTAATTTTCTTCTACACTTTAATATACAGTTCCTTATAAGACTGTGCTGCTTTCTTCTCTCCCTCCAATTCTAGTATCACTTTTGTTTCATTTGATATAATGAAGTAATTGAAATATTTCAAACCTGTCCTGATCAAAGGGAAAAAAAAATCAGTTGGAGAGTTACTGCAGAATCTTATGATAGAGTCTTACTAAAGAGATTCAAATTTCTATGCTCAACACCAACAATTTTTATAAAAGTGGCCCAAAACATTTTTTATCTTTATACTAGTAATGCTGTATTATTTATGGAACAGTTACTTATAGTAGCCAAAAAACCATAATTTACAAACAATTACCATTTCATGTCAGTTTCATCTTAGAATCATTTCTTCTTTCCTTTGCTTCTATCACCAGTCCCATCCACAACTGGGTGTTGTTTTTGCTTTGGCTCCATCCCTTCATTCTTTCTGGAGTTATTTCTCCACTGATCTCCAGTACCATATCGGGCACCTACTGACCTGGGGAGCTCATCTTTCAGTGTCCTGTCTTTTTTGCCTTTTCATACTATTCATGGGGTTCTCAAGGCAAGAATACTGAAGTGGTTTGCCATCCCCTTCTCCAGTGGACCACATTCTGTCAGACCTCTCCACCATGACCTGTCCATCTTGGGCAGCTCCACATGGCGTGGCTTAGTTTTATTGACTTAGACAAGGCTGTGGTCCATGTGATCAGATTGGCTAGTTGTCTGTGATTTGGTTTCAGTCTGTCTGCCCCCTGATACCTTCTCTCAGTGCCTACCATCTTCCTTGGGTTTCTCTTACCTTGCATATCTCTTCACGGCTGCTCCAGCAAAACTGCTTATTTAACTTCTATGCAGAGTACATCATGAGAAATGCTGGGCTGGAAGAAGCATAAGCTGGAGTCAAGATTGCTAGGAGAAATATCAGTAATCTCAGATATGCAGAGGAGAAGGCAATGGCAACCCACTCCAGTACTCTTGCCTGGAAAATCCCGTGGGAGGAGCTTCTTAGGCTGCAGTCCATGGGGTCGTTAAGAGTCGGACATGACTGAGTGGCTTCACTTTCACTTTTCACTTTCATGCATTGGAGAAGGAAATGGCAACCCACTCCAGTGTTTCTGCCGGGAGAATCCCAGAGATGGGGGAGCCTGGTGGGCTGCCGTCTGTGGGGTCGCACAGAGTTGGACACGACTGAAGTGACTTAGCAGCAGCAGATATGCAGATGACACCATCCTTATGGCAGAAAGTGAAGAACTAAAAAGCCTCTTGATGTAAGTGAAAGAGGATAGTGAAAAAATTGGCTTAAAGCTCAACATTCAGAAAACTAAGATCATGGCATCTGGTCCCATCACTTCATGGCAAATAGATGGGGAAACAATGGAAACAGTGAGAGACTTTTTTTTTTTTTTTGGGGGTGGGGGGCAGTCTACAAAATCACTGGAGATGGTGACTGCAGCTGTGAAATTAAAAGAAGTTTGCTCCTTGGAAGAAAAGCTATTACCAGCCTAGAAAGCATATTAAAAAGCAGAGACATTACTTTGCCAACAAATGTCTGTCTAGTCGGAGAAGGCAATGGCACCCCACTCCTGTAAAATCCCATGGACAGAGGAGCCTGTGGGCTGCAGTCCATGAAGTCACAAAGAGTCGGACATGACTGAGCGACTTCACTTTCACTTTTCACTTTCATACATTGGAAAAGGAAATGGCAACCCACTCCAGTGTTCTTGCCTGGAGAATCCCAGGGACGGGGGAGCCTTGTGGGCTGCCGTCTATGGGGTCGCACAGAGTTGGACATGACTGAAATGACTTAGCAGCAGCAGTCAAAGGTATGGTTTTTCTAGTAGTCATTTATGGATGTGAGAGTTGGACTATAAAGAAAGCTGAGAGCTGAAGAACTGATGCTTTTGAACAATGGTATTGGAGAACACACTTGAGAGTCCCTTGAACTGCAAGGTGATCCAGTCAGTCAATACTAAAGCAAACCAGTCCTGAATATTCACTGGAAGGACTGATGCTGAAGCTGAAACTCCAATACTTTGGTCACCTGATCTGAAGAACAAACTCATTGCAAAAGTCCCTGAAGGTGGGAAGGATTGAAGGCAGGATGAGAATGGGACCACAGAGGATGAGATGGCTGGATGGCATCACCAACTAGATGGACATGAGTTTGAGTAAGCTCCAGGAGTTGGTCATGGACAGGGAAGACTGGCGTTCTGCCGTCCAGGGTGTCACAAAGAGTTGTACACGAGTCAATGACTGAATGGAACTGAACTGCACTGAACCATTATTTCTGTGATCTTCTGCCCCTCCTCAAGCTCTCCTGCTCTAGCACCTATCTCAGTGAATTACTGGTTTTATGTTTTGGTGCACCTAACATCTCTGTCCCCATCCTGACCATCCTCAGCTCCAACATCTTCATCATTTCCAGCATCATCTACATTTGGTCCACAGAGGGCAGGTCCAAAGCTTTCAACACATGCAGCTCCCACATCTCAGCTGTTGCTATTTTGTATGGATCTCTAACATTCATGTACCTGCATGCATCATCTGTGAGCTCCATGGACTAAGGGAAAGTGTCCTCTGTGTTTTATACCTGCATTGTAACCATGCTTTTTTTTATCCTATTGCTGTGCCCATGCTGAATCCCCTGTTCTCCAGCCTCAGGAATAAAGATGTCAATGTTGTCATGATGAAAATGATTGAGAGAATGTTTTTGTGACCAGACATAACATAAGCATGCTATTTTAGATATAGTCTTTGCTTATTACATTGTTGGATGTTTGGTTCTCTTACTTCAAAATCCTTACCAGAGCTTAAAATCTGAGTTAAGAACCCCTTCATGCTTTGTTCAGTTCAGTTCAGTTCAGTTGCTCAGTCGTGTCCGACTCTGCAACCCCATGAATTGCAGCACACCAGGCCTCCCTGTCCATTACCAACTCCCAGAGTTCACACAAACTCATGTCTATCGAGTCTGTGATGCCATCCAGCCATCTCATCCTCTGTCGTCCCCTTCTCCTCCTGCCCCCAATCCCTCCCAGCATCAGAGTCTTTTCCCATGAGTCAACTCTTTGCATGAGGTGGCCAAAGTATTGGAGTTTCAGCTTTAGCATCATTCCTTCCAAAGAACACCCAGGACTGATCTCCTTTAGAATGGACTGGTTGGATCTCCCTGTAGTCCAAGGGACTCTCAAGAGTCTTCTCCAACACCACAGTTCAAAAGCATCAATTCTTCCGTGCTCAGCTTTTCTTCACAGTCCTACTCTCACATCCATACATGACCACTGGAAAAACCATAGCCTTAACTAGATGGACCTTTGTTGGCAAAGTAATGTCTCTGCTTTTGAATATGCTATCTAGGTTGGTCATAACTTTCCTTCCAAGGAGGAAGCGTCTTTTAATTTCATGGCTGCAATCACCATCTGCAGTGATTTTGGAGCCCCCCCACCTCAAAAAAATAAAGTCTGTCACTGTTTCCATTGTTTCCCCATCTGTTTCCCATGAAGTGATGGGACCAGATGCCATGATCTTCGTTTTCTGAATGTTGAGCTTTAAGCCAACTTTTTCACTCTCCTCTTTCACTTTAATCAAGAGGCTTTTTAGTTCCTCTTCACTTTCTGCCATAAGGGTGGTGTTATCTGCATATCTGAGGTTATTGATCTTTCTCCCAGCAATCTTGATTTGTACCATTGCTCAAACCTGTGTGCTCCTACTATGTCATTTATTGTTTTGGGTGTGTACTTGCCTGCTTATTGTCCAAAATGCACTGTTATGTAATGTTCATGAAGGTTATCCTCGTGCATGTATTTCACTGCCATATCTGCAGGACCTAAGATAGTTCCTGGCACTAGAAAGACCTTGATAATTTTCTTATTTCCTTTTTAAAAATATTTACGGGAAGCTATAAACATCTCATACTATCTTTATCCATTACTTTCTCCAGTTAGCTACATATGACTTTTAAAAGTTAAAATCAATTGAACTTATGTTTGAAGAGTTCTTCAAAGATCTGCAATAAAATTGATGACATCCTAAATTATTTCTATAAAAAATTTAGAAGAATGAAATTGAGTAATTTCTGTATCAAACCCCAGTACAGGTAAGATGACTCATGAACACATGATTTTTTAAGCCATTAAATGAAGTCAACTACCCCAAGTCCTTGAAACAAAACTCTTGGTTTTCAAGCATGTAGCATATATGTATTAAAAAAATAGTATGTATATTTGTTATCTGATGGGGTAACATAGCAAATCTGGAGATATGGTGGTATCTGAAACTCGAATACTCCAGTCTAGATTACCATGGTTTCCCATAAGCATACCAGAAAAGAACATCACCTATATTGACACTGAGAAAATTCTTAGTATGTAGAATTTTACCATATGTAAATTTAATTTCTAGATAAAGAGAAAAGATGATGACCTATATTGTTGCAGAGTTGTGGATCTTCCTAGATTGTCACCTTGAACCAGAACATGATTTTTTATTACTCTATATCTTAAGCAAACAATATCTAGTAAATTTTTTTTCACATTATTTGACAGATCTGTATATTATTCCTCAATATTTCTTTTGTTTATATACTTGGAAAAGTCATTAACTTATTCTACTTGTTACGAGTTTTCATGGGGTTATGACAGTAACCAATTGAAACCTTCCTGCAGCACACATGTTAAAATATTTAAAGTACTACTGTTTTATAAATGCATCATGACATCTAAATACAGTTATTATAGGTCTATGAGAAAAAAATGTTCAAATATTGCACGCAAAATTTTTTTTCTGATTTTTTATTTATCTCTTGTGTGAAATCTCTTTAGAGTGTTCCTTTAATGCAGGTCATAAAAATTTCCTAAAATTTTGAATTCTTAGCTTGACGTGAAATTCACCAGAGCTCTAATAAGATTTATCACAATATTTCTTCCAACCTATAATCTAACAAAAACAATAAATTACAATGATATTACACTATTAAATACTTTAGAGTCAATGGGAGAAAAGGGAAGAGCTAATTGTAACTTTTCCTGACAGTTGATACTTGACAGTTGATTCTAATTGGAGATCATTAACATTACTTGTTCCTCATCTGACTCTTAGCATCAATACTCAGAGTATAAATCACAATTCATATCAATCTACCTTTGCAGAGGGCTATTGATTTCAACAAGTCAGGACCAGTGACTCAAAATTATTACAACAGAGTCTTCTAGGTTATGACTCTACAACAACAAGGAGTCCTGCAAGGTTAGTACTCAGAACTATCCATCAGCATCACCAGAACCATTTTTCCCTTCAGAGAAATAGAGTAGACGAATACACAGCACTGATGTTTTGGGGAGCAAGAGGGTTGTATCTGAATCCCAGTCCTGGACTTTAAAAAGTTAGATCTTCTGTTCTAGCTCCCTCTCAGTGCACTAATAGATGCAAGTAGCTATTTTTCTGTCTCTATCTGTCCTTACTCTAATATCAACACTCCCTGAGGAGCAAAGGTTCCCTTACCATCTTTCTGTGCCCACTGGATAAATGTATGGCCAGTATTTCTTTGTTTACTCACTTCAGCTCAGGCAGTGTGAGAGCTTCCTTCACTTGAGTTGGAGTCTATGTTAATTTATCGCTACAAATCCTTTCAATAATTTTATTAAAAATCATATTTATTGATAGCTGTATGCAAGGCATTGTGCCAAGCATTGCATTGAGTTTACAGTCTAGAACAGAAGAAAAGCCAAGAAGTAACTCATAATAATTGATAAAGAATTAAGCATGTTCTAAGTGTAGACATAAGAAGGGTATTCCTCAGCACATAGAAAATGGTCTTATTAACTGGGGTTTCCATTATTAAAACCCTTAACTGAAGGACCCTAACTATTGAATAGATTTCATCAGATACACGGTGGGAATGTGTGAGAGAAGATAAAGAATACGATGAGTCATAAAAGGAATTCTATCAAATGCTGTTTTGTGTCATTGTTAAATCATGTGATACCTGGTGGGATATAAAAATAAAAGATTTTGTTGGGTGAAATAAATCATTGAATGACAGACATTTATTCAAACTTTATTTGGCAACCTTGGAAAATATTGTATTTAAGAGGTTAAGATTTAATAATAATTTCAAATTTCTGTATCATGATATGTATTTAGGTAGAAAGGAGAAACAAAAAAATGTCTTAAGGAAAAAAAAATTTAAAATCCCAGCCATCATAGAAGGAATGATAATGCCACTGAGACAAAAGGGGCTGGTGCACTGGGACGACCCAGAGGGATGGCATGGGAAGGGAGGAGGGAGGAGGGTTCAGGATGGGGAACATATGTATGCCTGTGGCAGATTCATTTCGATGTATGGCAGAACCAATACAATATTGTAAAGTTAAAAAATATATATATAATTGAAAGCAACTCAATAGGTTGAAACTAAAATAACATTGACAGAATCCAGTTCTTACCAACTGTATGGGACTGTGCTAAGCACCTCACAGGAATAATTTATCTGAATTTACACAGAAGGTGGATTTTTTTTCAGAGAGTTGGAGAGTAGACATATTATCTCAAGACTCCATAGCAAGAATGGGGTTGAGCTAAGGATTTGATCCTCTATTGTCTAACATAATCAGGATCCATTAGAATGAAGATATTAGAAGTACATTGAATCCAACTACCCATTAGGTGCAGCTGTGACAGTGCACAAGCGTGGCTGAGAGGAGCTACCTTACGTGTGAGGCCACGGGCAGAAGCCGAGAGGACCCCATGCCCAAGGGGCGGCGGCCAAGAGGAGATACCCCACGTCCAAGGTCAGGGGCAGTGGCCGAGAGTGCCAGGCTGCGATGGGGCAGGAATGGCAGAGAGGAGCTACCCAACATCCAAGGTCGGGGCAGTTACCCCGTGCCTGAGTTCAGGAGTGGCAGCCAAGAGTGCCAGGCCGCGACAGCACAGGAGCAGCCAAGAGTAGCTACCCCACGTCCAGGGTCAGGGGCAGTGGCTGAGAGCAGCTACCCCACATCCAGCAGCCAAGAGGAGCTACCCCATACCCAAGGAACGGTGGCTGCTCAGGTGCAGGAGGGCCTAGAGGAGTCACTACACGTTCAAGGTCAGGAGGGGTGGCTGTGAGGAGATACCACTCGCCCAAGGTAAGGAGCAGCGGCTGCACTTTGCTGGAGCAGCCATGAAGAGATACCCCACGTCCAAGGTAAGAGAAACCCAAGTAAGATGGTAGGTGTTGCAAGAGGGCATCAGAGGGCAGACACACTGAAACCATAATCACAGAAAACTAGTCAATCTAATCACACTAGGACCACAGCCTTGTCTAACTCAACGAAACTAAGCCACGCCATGTGGGGACACCCAGGACGGGCGGGTCATGGTGGAGAGGTCTGATAGAATGTGGTCCACTGGAGAAGGGAATGGCAAACCACTTCAGTATTGCCTTGAGAACTCCATGAACAGTATGAAAAGGCAAAATGATAGGACACTGAAAGAGGAACTCCCCAGGTCAGTAAGCTGCCCAATATGCTACTGGAGATCAGTGGAGAAATAACTCCAGAAAGAATGAAGGGATGGAGCCAAAGCAAAAACAATACCCAGATGTGGAAGTGACTGGTGATAGAAGCAAGATCCGATACTGTAAAGAGCAATATTGCATAGGGACCTGGAATATTAGGTCCATGAATCAAGGCAAATTGGAAGTGGTCAAACAGGAGATGGCAAGAGGTAACGTTGAGATTCTAGGAATCAGCGAACTAAAATGGACTGGAATGGGTGAATTTAACTCAAATGACCATTATATCTACTACTGTGGGCAGGAATCCCTTAGAAGAAATGGAGTAGCCATCATGGTCTACAAAAGAGTCTGAAATGCAGTACTTGGATGCAATCTCAAAAACGACAGAATAATCTCTGTTCATTTGAAGGCAAACCATTCAACGTTACAGTAATCCAAGTCGATGCCCCAACCAGTAATGCTGAAGAAGCTGAAATGGAACGGTTATGAAGACCTACAAGACCTTTTAGAACTAACACCCAAAAAAGATGTCCTTTTCATTATAGGGGACTGGAATGCAAAAGTAGGATGTCAAAAAATACCTGGAGTAACAGGCAAATTTGGCCTTGGAACACAGAATGAAGCAGGGCAAAGGCTAATCTAGAGTTTTGCCAAGAGAATGCACTGGTCATAGCAAACACCCTCTTCCAACAACACAAGAGAAGACTCTACACATGGACGTCACCAGATGGTCAACACCGAAATCAGATTGATTATATTCTTTGCAGCCAAAGATGAAGAAGCTCTATACTGTCAGCAAAAACAAGACCAGGAGCTGACTGTGCCTCAGATCATGAACTCCTTATTGCAAATTCAGACTGAAATTGAAGAAAGTAGGGAAAACCACTAGACCATTCAGATATGATCTAAATCAAATCCCTTATGATTATACAGTGAAAGTGAGAAATAGACTTAAGGGACTAGATCTGATAGTCAGAGTGCCTGATGAACTATGGACAGAGGTTTGTAACATTGTACAGGAGACAAGGATCAAGACTATCCCCAAGGAAAAGAAATGCAAAAAAGCAAAATGGCTGTCTGAGGAGGCCTTACAAATAGCTGTGAAAAGAAGAGAAGCAAGAAGCAAAGGAGAAAAGGATAGATATAAACATCTGAATGCAGAGTTCCAAAGAATAGCAAGGAGAGATAAGAAAACCTTGCTCATGCCAGTCCAGGTTCAATGCACGATACTGGATGCTTGGGGATGGTGTTCTGGGACGACCCAGAGGGATGGTATGGAGAGGGAGGATGGAGGAGGGTTCAGGATGGGGAACACGTGTATACCTGTGGTGGATTCATGTTGATATATGGCAAAAACAATACAATATTGCAAAGTTAAAAAATAAAATAAAATTAAAAAAAAAGAAAGAAAGAAAGCCTTCCTCAGCAATCAATGCAAAGAAATAGATGAAACAACAGAATGGGAAAGACTAGAGATCTCTTCAAGAAAATTAGAGATACCAAGGGAACGTTTGATGCAAAGATGGGCTTGATAAAAGATAGACATGGTATGGACCTAATAGAAGCAGAAGATATTAAGAAGAGGTGGCAAGAATACACAGAGGAACTGTACAAAAAAGATCTTCACGATCAAGACAATCACGATGGTGTGATCACTGACTTAGAGCCAGACATCCTGGAATGTGAAGTCAAGTGGGCCTTAGAAAGCATCACTACAAACAAAACTAGTGGAGGTGATGGAATTCCAGTTGAGCTCTTTCAAATCCTGAAAGATGATGCTGTAAAAGTGCTGCACTCAATATGCCAGCAAATTTGGAAAACTCAGCAGTGGCCACAGGACTGGAAAAGGTCAGTTTTCATTCCAATCCCAAAGAAAGGCAATGCCAAAGAATGCTCAAGCTACCGCACAATTGCACTTATCTCACACGCTAGTAAAGTAATGCTCAAAATTCTCCAAGCCAGGCTTCAGCAATATGTGAACCGTGAACTTCCTGATGTTCAAGCTGGTTTTAGAAAAAGCATAGGAACCAGAGATCAAATTGCCAACATCTGTTGGATCATCAAAAAAGCAAGAGAGTTCCAGATAAACATCTATTTCTGCTTTATTGACTATGCCAAAGCCTTTGACTGTGTGGATCACAATAAACTGTGGAAAATTCTGAAAGAGATGGGAATACCAGACCACCTGACCTACCTCTTGAGAAACCTATATGTAGGTCAGGAAGCAGCAGTTAGGACTGAACATGGAACAACAGACTGGTTCCAAATAGGAAAAGGAGTATGTCAGGCTGTGTACTGTCACCTTGCTTTTTTAGCTTATATGCAGAGTACATCATGAGAAACGCTGGGTTGGAAGAAGCACAAGTTGGAATCAAGATTTCCGGGAGAAATATCAATAACCTCAGATATACAGATGATACCACCCTTATGGCAGAAAGTGAAGAGGAACTAGAATGCCTCTTGATGAAAGTGAAAGAGAAGAGTGAAAATGTTGGCTTAAATCTCAACATTCAGAAAACGAAGATCATGGCATCTGGTCCCATCACTTCATGGGAAATAGATGGAGGAACAGTGGAAACAGTGTCAGACTTTATTTTTGGGGGCTCCAAAATCAATGCAGATGGTGACTGCAGCCGTGAAATTAAAAGATGCTTACTCCTTGGAAGGAAAGTTATGACCAACCTAGATAGCATATTCAAAAGCAGAGACATTACTTTGCCAACAAAGGTCCGTCTAGTCAAGGCTATGGTTTTTCCAGTGGTCATGTATGGATGTGAGAGTTGGTCTATGAAGAAAGCTGAGCACTGAAGAATTGATGCTTTTGAACTGTCGTGTTGGAGAAGACTCTTGAGAGTCCCTTGGACTTCAAGGAGGTCCAACCAGTCCATCTTAAGGATATCAGCCCTGGGATTTCTTTGGAAGGAACGATGCTGAAGCTGAAACTCCAGTACTTTGGCCACCTCATGCGAAGAGTTGACTCATTTGTAAAAGACTCTGATGCTGGGAGGGATTGGGGGCAGGAGGAAAAGGGGACGACAGAGGATGAGATGGCTGGATGGCATCACTGACTCGATGGACGTGAGTTTGAGTGAACTCAGGGAGTTGGTGATGGACAGGGAGGCCTGGCATACTGCAATTCATGGGGTCGCAAAGAGTCGGACACGACTGACTGACTGAACTGAACTGACTGAACTGAGAGAATATCTGCTATGTACGTGGTTATTTAGCCTGTGCTCCAACTTTTATGACTGTCAGCTCAGGGTGAGTTTGATGATAGGGATGTTTGTCTTTGCTGTGAAACCAAATATTTCTTCCCATAGTTTGAAGCAGTTAATTTTACCCAATCTCTTGAATGTATACAATAAGTTCAGTACCTCTCATTTCCATATAATGAATGTTTAAATAGCTTTCCTGTGCCACAAGAATTTTTGCTTTGCTATAAAAAAGGTCCTCGATTGTTTTAGCCATCTTAAAATAACTGATTTCTAGATCATATTTATGAAATTCTGCAGCTTTACCTATATCACACACAATTGCTTTTTACCTCATACTGTACACAGTAGTCTATATAATGCTTGAGTGTTATGAATATGAATTTCTTTTTTCTGAACCTACTCATTTTCTTTGCAAATCTAAACAGAAGATACATTGGTCTTTTAAAAAACATATCACTGTTGACTAGTATTGAATTGACACTAAAATTACTTATTTTATTTTGCATGTATTTTATTAATCCACATCTCTATCATCTTTGAATTCTTTTTAGAGCATGTGCAAATACACGATTATATTTTTAAAATGTCGGCATACCAAATGCTTAGTGCTTTGCATAAATCTGTCTTAGTACAATGATGCCCTGATCACAGTGTTGGAGTACATGACTTTTATTTAGGCCATTATACTCTCACCTCTAAGATTATCTAAATTAGAATGAGAAAGAGTAGTTCATGGGGTGGGAAAACCTACTGAGGTATAAACATGAAGTATAAAATGCATACCTCAAGACCCCAGAGCAAGAATGGGATTGAGCTGAGGATTTGATCCTCTATTGTCTAACATAATCACAATTTATTCAGATCAGATCAGATCAGTTGCTCAGTCGTGTCCGACTCTTTGCGACCCCATGAATCACAGCATGCCAGGCCTCCCTGTCCATCACCAACACACGGAGTTCACTCAGACTCACGTCCATCGAGTCAGTGATGCCATCCAGCCATCTCATCCTCTGTCATCCCCGTCTCCTATTGCCCCCAATCCCTCCCAGCATCAGAGTCTTTTCCAATGAGTCAACTCTTCGCATGAGGTGGCCAAAGTACTGGAGTTTCAGCTTTAGCATCATTCCCTCCAAAGAAATCCCAGGGCTGATCTCGATCAGAATGGACTGGTTGGATCTCCTTGCAGTCCAAGGGACTCTCAAGAGTCTTCTCTAACACCACAGTTCAAAAGCATCAGTTCTTTGGCGCTCAGGTTTCTTCACAGTCCAACTCTCACATCCATACATGACCACTGGAAAAACCATAACCTTGACTAGACAAACCTTTCTTTGTTGGCAAAGTAATGTCTCTGCTTTTGAATATGCTATCTAGGTTGGTCATAACTTTCCTTCCAAGGAGTAAGCGTCTTTTAATTTCATGGCTGCAGTCACAATCTGCAGTGATTTTGGAGCCCCCAAAATCTGTTAATCCCAACAGGGTGAATTCAGTCACATAAGAGTAATTTTCAGTCATTCTTCTCTAAGGAAATCTGTTAACTCACAAGAAATGGGTAGCATTAGAAAACAACTCAGTTCTTCTCATAATAGTTCATCCTAAGGTAGAGTGTATAAACTGGCAATGCATGAGCCTAGACCCTACCTAGACCCATTGAGTTTACCTTTACCATTATCATGATACATAGTGAAATGGACTTTCACTTTATCAGAGCTTTTGTAAGCTAATATAACAAAGACATCATAAACAGCCTATAGTGGGAAGACAACAGGCAAAGATGACACTGGAAAAACCAAGGGAGAAGAACTGTTGGTCAGGACAGGGGTGTATTACTTTCCTCTCAACATTTCCTCATTCACCTCAACTCTTCCCTCACCAGGAAAATTGGAGGCAGTGTTCCTAGCAACCTGGTGCTAGCTTCCAATGCAGATTAGTCTTGACTGGTAGGAACCAAGAATTCTGCTTTTAATACAAAATGAAGGCACCAGAATCCTCATGAGGTTAAGTTACTTCCTCTGTTAGAGTGTAAAAAACTACAAAGGTAGAAGACTGAGAGTTCCACCTATTTAGAAGAGACTTCCTGATTGATATACTCGTTGAGCCCCTGAATGACTCTGAATATTCTCTGACCAACCCCCTGAAGAGATTTTGCCACAAACTTCACTTGAGTCTCAGAAGTACACAAAATGGGAGAGAACAGGCATATTTGCATCCCTGGATTTCCATCTCAAAACAAGGATTATATGTTGTAAATTGAATTCAGAAACTTACCCTCCTTAGTTCAGAAAACCTCAGGGCTGGCTCTCTTATCAGTGGTCTCTACCCAGTTGATATTGAAAATTCATTTTCAGATTCTTGAGGCTTAATTCCTTTGATTCTAAGGGAGATAGCCTAGACTTATGTCGACATATTCCTTGGAAATTTTTCTTAACTAATATAAAATCTGACAATTATTTTCAGTCCTTTCAAGCAACAGAGGAAAAAAAAAAAGCCTTTTTATTATTATACTTGCTACCTGATTAAACACAGAAGATTTAATGTGTGTTTAATGATGTGATGCATTTGGTTAAAAATAGGCTAGAAGCTTGTTCAGTCTTTTCTTCAGGGTGTAGATTATATGTATAAATGGGAATAAGGCAATTATATGTCTTGGATCATGACCTGTCTTTTGTTTCTTGGGGGCTCACTGCTTTACTCCTTTTCATTTTAGGTATTGTACATCCCTCAGTGTAAATCTGAAGTAAATTCTCATCTCCTCATTACACTCATCTCTGAAGGAAAAGCTACTAAATTATTTAATTCCCTCTTTATTCCCATTTCCCAAATGTATATATTTTCTGTAAGGCTCTTATTTCCAGGTTTCCTTATGTCTTTATCTGAAAATTTTCAAGTGTTGCAGCTACTCATTTCAGTTCTTCCCTCTCTAGAATATCTCTGAAATGATTTGCAATGTTGCATATTCCTTCTATGGGGCTTCCCCAGTGGCTCTGTGGTAAAGAAACTGCCTGCAAATTCAAGAGACACAGGTTTGATCCCTGGGTCAGAAGATCTACTTGGATGGAAATGGCAACCTATTCGAATATTCTTACCTGGAAATCCCTTGAACAGAGGAGCCTGGTGGTTTACAGTCCATAGTGTCACAAAGAGTCAGACATGGCTTAGCAGCTCAACATTTTCCTTCTATAGTTTATACCTTTAAAAACACTTACTTGAAATTTATACTTGATTCTCCCACTGGGTCATTTTATGTAACATTTCAGTAACTGAAGTTATCAATTTCTTCTCATCACAGAAGAGAGTAGGGATTATCGAGTTGGAGTGTTGTGAATCTTAATTTTCTACTTACAAACTATAACTCTTTGGGTAAGTGACTTCTCTTTCTGTTCCATCCAGTAAAATAACCTCTCTTTCATTGGGCTACTGTGTTAATTAAATGGAAGAAGCCCAAGTGAACTGGTTGAGAAAGTATCTGGAATATGGTAAATAGTCAATAAATGTCAGTTGTCATTATCTGTGCTCATAAATGCCACTAGATTCTCCACCATAACACTCATCAGGCTTTTTTGCCCCTTGAATATCTGTGTTTCTCTAGAAATTGTAAATTCTATAAGGAAAAACATTTCTTCTATTTTGTTTACTATATGGCTTCTAGATCTAAGACAATGCAGAGTACATAGAAGAAACTCAATAGATATTTCTGAAAATCATGTTATTTTTCTCTAAAAACCATCAGAACATATTCAACATTTTTCTTACACCAAATCACAACATCTGCAACCACAATGACCTCCACCCATGTCCCTTAGCCATCACACAACTTCCGGCTTTTCCCTGGTGGCTCAGACGGTAAAGTGTCTGCCCACAATGTGGGAGACCCGGGTTTGATCCCTGGGTCGGGAAGATCCCCTGGAAAAGGACATGGCAACCCACTCCAGTACTCTTGCCTAGAAAATTCCATGGATGGAGGAGCCTCGTGGGCTACAGTCCATGCGGTCACAAAGAACTGGACACGACTGAGCGACTTCACTTCACTTCATTGTAATATTGAACTTTAGTGGCTTCTAATGATTATTTTAGCATTTTCCAACATACTCTTATTTAGCCATAAACTTTGTCATTAAACTCAATCTTATTTAGCCATAAAGACCGAAGTCTGAAATCATTGCTCTATCCCTCTCTAGTTCAAGTACCTTCTATGGTTATGAGAGGGTGATAGGCAGAAAGGCCAGGGGTCTCCAAACGGAGGAAATAGGCTGCAAGTGCCACATTTTCCTCTCTCCTTTAAGCGGTAGGAGGAAACAAACTAGTGTTATATTTTTTCCTCTTCTGTATACAAATATAAAAAGAGGATACAGGAAGCTTGGGGCTGGTGCACTGGGATGACCCAGAGGGATCGTATGGGGAGGGAGGTGGGAGGGGGATTCAGGATTGCGAACACGGGTACACCCGTGGCGGATTCATGTTGATGTATGGCAAAACCAATACAATATTGTAAAGTAGTTAGCCTTAACGGACAACCCAGAGGCATGGTATGGGGAGGGAGGAGGGTTCAGGATGGGGAACACGTGTATACCTGTGGTAGATTCATGTTGATATATGGCAAAACCAAAAAAATATTGTAAAGTTAAAAAATAAAAAAAAATTAAAAAGAATAAAAAATAAATAAATTTAAAGTAGAAAAAAAAAAAGAGGTTTCTCTTAAAATTTTATGTTACCATAATGACACCTGGTTCCACCTGAACTTAACTTTTCTCAAACCTTAAGCTAACCAATGCATTTTCATATGGAAATGTTTGTCTTCAGTCCATTTAGTTCAGTCGCTCAGTCATGTCTGACTCTTTGCGACCCCATGAATCGTGGCATGCCAGGCCTCCCTGTCTATCACCAGCTCCAGGAGTTCACTCAAACTCATGTCCATCGAGTCTGTGATGCCATCCAGCCATCTCATCCTCTGTCATCCCCTTCTCCTCCTGCCCCCAATCCCTCCCAGCATCAGAGTCTTTTCCAATGAGTCAACTCTTTGCATGAGGTGGCCAAAGTATTGGAGTTTCAGTTTTAGTATCAGTCCTTCCAATGAACACCCAGGACTGATCTCCTTTAGAATGGACTGGTTGGATCTCCTTGCAGTCCAAGGGACTCTCAAGAGTCTTCTTCAACACCACAGGTCAAAGGCATCAGTTCTTCAGCACTCAGCTGCTAATGTACTTACTCTGTACATTAATGCATTTACTCTGTCTTCAAGTTGATTCTCAGAGAAGGCAATGGCACCCCACTCCAGAACTCTTGCCTGGAAAATCCCATGGGCGGAGGAGCCTGGTGGGCTGCAGTCCATGGGGTCGCTGGGAGTTGGACACAACTGAGCAAATTCACTTTGACTTTTCACTTTCATGCATTGGAGAAGGCAATGGCACCCCACTCCGGTGTTCTTGCCTGGAGAATCTCAAGGATGGGGGAGCCTGGTGGGCTGTAGTTCATGGGGTCGCTGGGAGTCGGACACGACTGAGCAAATTCACTTTCAGTTTTCACTTTCATGCATTGGAGAAGGAAATGGCAACCCACTCCAGTGTTCTTGCCTGGAGAATCCCAGGGACGGGGGAGCCTGGTGGGCTGCTGTCTATGAGGTCGCACAGAGTCGGACACGACTGAAGCGACTTAGCAGCAGCAGCAGCAGCAAGTTGGTTCCACCTGATAAACCAGTATGTTATACTCATACATTTTTCTCCTAATCTGTGTTAATTAAACTATATATTTGTATGGAAATCTGCCTTTCTTCAAGATTCATGTCAGTCATTTTATGGCCTGGGATGCCAATGTTATCTCAATTCATGTTGTGGGTGAGGGCCCTGTTGCCATTCTCTGAGTTTTGAGACATTTCCTTTCTTTAATTAGCAGATTGCTAGTAGCTATATAACATCAGGTTAAAGACTAGCAAGGGGTACTCTTTTGCCCCCTTCTGATGTCTATGTCAGAAGCTTTCTTTATCTCTTTTATACTTTAATAAAACTTTATTACACAAACGCTCTGAGCAATCAAGCCTGTCTCTGGCCTCCAATTGAATTCTTCTCCTCCAGAGGCCAAGAATCTTTCGTGATTCAGCAACAACCTTTCAGTTCTCCATTACTCACTTGAAAATTCAAGCAATATAATAAAAATGTACTTCTCAAAGTTATGATTAAACCTTGGTTAAAACTAAAAAAATTGAGTCAGAGTTACCTTTGATGAGAAGCTATATATAAAAAGACCAGTTTGATTTATGAAGTATTTAGCACAAATTAGCTATTGTACAAAATTTAACCTTCTGAAAAACCTAAAAAAAGAAAATTGGAGAATGTTTACTTTTCTGAGACAATGCAATTGCTTTGGGAAGTTCAACCTATTTTAGAACTATGTATGTGTTTGTATGTGAAAAATAAACATTTATATGTCTATATACACACATTGCTTACATTTAATGGAAGGAGGGGAAGATTATAATTTTACAATCTCTTATTAGTAGAAAAGCATTAAACTCTCAAAAAAAAAATCTTCAAATTTCTCAAAAAAAGTAGTTTCCCCACACACAAAACAGGAACTTGTGCTACCAAAATTAAGTGATTTATTTATTTATTTATTTTCATAACAACTCCTAAGAGAGGGATGGAAAAGACCAACAGGCACTGAATTTATAACGAATAAAAATTAAGAGTATGCCATTTAAAATTTTGGGGTTTTTTGTAATTTTTTCATAGCTCCCTACCTCTTGTATTGAATCTTTCTAATATATTATGTAATATTTAAATCTACTAGTCTAACTAAATTAGGAAAGAGAAGGTATGATTCATGATGTAGCATTTTGGAAAAGAATCCAATGTAAAGAAAAAATTACTAATTCTATGAACAGAGGTTAAAAATACCCCCAGGAAACTTCACAAATGCTTATGATATTAATATTAAATAAGAGACATTAGGCTCTCTTCAGGGAAATTCTTGTACCAATCCTGGCTCTCCATCTCAAAGAAAGTCTGATTATACACAGTAAAGATCCCAGTGGAAGTTATGATGTATTAAAAGCTGACTAAGCTAACTGTGTTTTTCAGACCCTAAGTAAAGATAATGAAGCAGAAAAAGGACTTGTCAATCCATGATTCATGTGATCAGTGCTCAGTTTTCATGTCCTCTTCAGAACCAAGTGGCCATATCTGAGTGCCCTTTCATTTCCTCAAAAAAACTCCATAGCCAGAAATTTATGAACAGATGAAAGAATGAAAAATAGGATGCAGAAATGTGTCTTAACAAATCCCACAGTGTAACAGTACGTGCGTTATTTGAAAAGTGCATTAATCTGGGGTTTATGCTATTTAGGGTATCAACTATCCTATCAATGAACCACTTACAGGAAAAGTTTCTTGCCTCTAAGATCTGTTAGATCATGAATTCTCCAAAACAGTCTACAATATAATAGATGATAAATGAGAAAAAAAGAACATTGGGTCTAAAGATCTTTTTCCTAAAGGGGAAAAGAAAGCCTTACTAATTTCATCTGTCCTAAAAGTAACAATATTCTTCTGAATGAAAACTACCACAGTGTGAAAAATCAATCTCTGATAACTCTCCCTGTGAATTAAGGAAGAATGTTATTTGTCTCTGAGTAGGTCCTTGTCAGAGGTTGGGGATTTTATCATTTGGAAATGTTTTGGAAGCATTTTAAAATGTTTTCAAGATAATCTAAGTAACCAGCTGCCATTGGTGGGAATTTTTGACTTGGATAAGATCTGAAATAATTAAGAGAGAAAATTGCTTTAGGGAATTTCCCAGATGAGGGCTCTTAATAAAAATACTAAAAATCAGAGTACAATCCTGGGAATACATGCCCAACATTTTTAATTGCAGAAAACTTTATAATACTAAGGGAGAACAAATTGGCAATTATTTTACAATCTACTTTCACCTCCTCTTATCTCACTCTGAGAAGACTGAGTTCTTTGGAGGAATGTTGATAGGTAAGGAAAACTTTCAAACTCATTCTATGAGGCCACCAAGACCTGCTACCAAAGCTAGACAAAGATACCACAAAAAAAAAAAAAAAAGAAAGAAAGAAAGAAAGAAAACTATAGGCCAGTATTATTGATGAAAAATAGATGCAAAAATCTTCAACACAATCCTAGCAATCTGAATCCAACAATACTTTAAAAACGTCATATACCATGATCAAGTGCGATTCATCCCAGGGAAGCAAGGATTTTTCAATATCTGCAAATCAATCAATGTGATACACTACATCAACAAATTGAAGAATAAAAACAATATGATCATCTCATTAGATGCACAATAAACTTTTGACAAAGTTCAGCACCGATTTATGACCAAAAAACTCTCCAGAAAGTGGGCATGGAGGGTACATACCTCAGCATAATAAAGGCCATATGCAACAAACTTCTGGCAACCCACTCCAGTATTCCTGCCTGGAAAATTTCATGGACAGAGGAGTCAGCAGGCTACAGTCCATTGGGTCACAAAGAGTAGGACACAACTGATCAACCGTGCAGAGTCACTTAAGCATTTTAGAGTAACTATGTCCTCATATTTTCTCAAAAGGTAAGTAATCCAACATCCTAAAAGACAGTCATAACTTGAGCTAGTCTCTAAATATTTCTTTCAAATTATCATTCTCTAACAGCAATTTGAGGATTTTATAACTTAAAATCCATGAGGAAGTAGCCAACAAAAGCAGAAATGATTTAGTTTTGCCCACGTCACACACAGTGATGGAGGTTAATGAGTTTAATTTTTAATTATCAAATAAGTTTTCATCCTACCCATAGAAATACTGTGATCTCCTTCATATTTCTAGGCCTTCAGAAAAAAGAGGAGAATCATAAAAAAGAGGCTTTTATTTTTAAAAATTTATTTCCTAGATTCCTTACCCTTAATTTGAATTTTAATCACTAATAATTATTTTATCTTCTGAAAAAAGTCCTCTAACTTTCTCCTCATATGTAACCACAACTTTTATACCTTCATTTCAAAAAACATTACTATTGATTGGTTGCTGTGTATCATAAGTTTATGAAAGCTTTATGGACTAAATAGTTAATGTACTAGATGGAATAGGTAAAAACCCATGTTTAAATACAATTCCTAAGCCTCATGAGAACTTCCCATAGAAACCTCTTATTTATTGCCAATGTGGCTTGTTAAACCTTGGGTTCATTACAGGATTCTGGACTCTTTAATCTCCCATAGCCCTGTTCCTTGCATTAAAAACACTTGCAAGTGTTTCATTTATTTTTCTTATTTTTTGGAAGAAATAACATCCTTATTTAAGCCAGTCATCTTCCCAATATTCAGATTCATAAGGCCTCCCATTTCCCAACAACAACAAGAACAAAATAAACTATTTTCATAAACAAAAAAAGCAACTAAAAAATACCCATCCTGAGAAAAATTCAGGTACCATCCAGGGACAAAACACAGTCAAATTTCAAATTAGAATATTTTCTTCTGTGCCATGTTTACTGAAACAAAAATAATCAGATAAAGTATAAGCAAAGTATACTGAGATTAGTAGATTTTAAATCATAAAATTGAATTTAGTCTAGATGTTTTCATTGAAAGATATACAACTGTAATAAAGCAATAACTACTCTGAGCTATACTTTCCCATCCAAGCAGTATATGTTAACAATCTGTTATGTGAAGGACTGGCTGTATAAAAGCAAAATTCTTTGTCAAAAAAAGCAAACTGTGTACTGTTTTGTTAACTGTACTGTTAACAAAAGCAAAATTGTTTATACTTAACAATTTTGTTAAGTATTTATGTAACAGTCACTATGTAACCTTATATCTCAGGGATTAAATGAAATATATTCTTGCTCAAGGAAGACAAGAAGGAAGAGAAGAGAAAACATTGTCTGATTCATGCTTCCAATGGCAAGTTGTGGATAAGATATCCATGAAGACACAATGTTAATCTCAAGTTCCCTGATTTGATCATCAGCAGACCTGTCTGTTATTTCTACACGGAAAAACATTCAAACTGAAAGAAAAAAACAGATTTAATAATTTTTTGAATAATATTAATAAATAGGAGAAAATGAGGAAAGGAAATTGTGCTAGTGGGCAAGAAAAAGAGACCTATTCTGAAAAAGTGGAAATAAATTGAGAGATGACTCAGGTATCGGATATCTTGCCACATGGTGAAAAAGAATTAAGAATATTGTCAATAAAATTACTATGATTAAACACAAAACCTTCCTACCTTTGACCAACTGCACAGAGAGATACTCTAGTCTATTCAAAATTATCTCCTACTCAGAGTTTTTCTCAGAGCAGTTTTCACAACTTTATTTCTCAAGCTATAGATCAAGGGGTTCATCATGGCAACCACATTCATATAAAAGACAGAAGATAATTTTTTCCTCATCCACAGATGCAGCAGAAGATGGTTTGAGATACATAAATTCACAAGATCTGAAGAACAGAGAAATAACAATGATGTGGGAACTGGATGCTGAGGGCTTTGGACCTGCCTTCTGTGGACTTGATTTGGAGGATGTTGGTGAGGATGAGACAATAAGAGACAAAGATTGTGAAACTGGGCACAATGATGTTGATGCCCACCACAATGAAAACTACAAGCTTATTGACATAGGTACTTGTGCAGGAGAGCTGGAGCAAAGGGTGGACATCACAGAAATAATGGTTGATGGTGTTTGCATCACAGAAGGTCAGTCTTAGCATGCATCCAGTGTGAGCCATGGCACCAGAAAATGCCATCAAGTAGGAACCAAGCATAAGCCTGGAACACACTTTAGGAGGCGTAACAACATTATAAAAAAGTGGGTTACAGATGGCCACATAATGACCATAGGACATTGATGTCAGCACATAGATTTCAGAAATGACAAAAAAAAAACCAAAAAAACAAAAAAAAAACAGAAGAAGTAGAGCTGAGTGATGCACCCCATGTAAGAAATAATATTCTTCTTTGATGTGAAGTTAATCAGCATTTTGGGTGTAAATACAGAAGAATAACAGAGATCTTTGAAGGACAAGTTAAAGAGGAAAAAGTACATTGGGGTGTGTAGGTGTGAGTTCAGTGCAATTAGGATTATCAATCCCAAATTTCCCAACACAATGACTGTATACATTCCTAGAAACAGGAAGAATAGAGGGAGTTGGAGATTTGGTTGATCTGTTAATCCCAACAGAATAAATTCAGTCTCAAAAGAATAATTTCCAGGAGCCATTATTCTCTAAGGGAATCTGTGGACACAGGAGGAAGGGTTACATTAGAGAACAACTTGGCTCTTCCACAGTATTGCATCCTACAAAAGAGCACTGTTGTTTTTCTTGTTTAGTCACTGAATTTTATCCAATTCTCTTGGGATCTCGTGGACTTCAGCCTGGCAGGCTCCTCTTTCAATGGAATCTCCCAGGCAAGAATACTGGAGTGGGTTTCCATGCTCTCCTCTGGGGGATCTTCCCAACCCAGGGATTGTTCCCTGTTCTCCCGCATTGCATGTGGATTCTTTACCAACTGAGCCACCAGAGATGCCATTATTAGAGCTGTTATAGGCTAAATATAGCAAAGTACATCACAAACAGAGGGAAGCCCAGTCCTGTCATACGCAAGCATACCTCCTGGAAAATCCAAGGGGAAGAAGAATGGATTAGGATACCATTGTTCTACTGTCATCTCAACATTTCCTCATTCACTTGAACTCTTCCTGCGCCAGGATAACTGAGGCAGTTACCCTAACAACAGCCTGGTGTTTTCTTCTAATGCAGGTTAGACCTGATGTGGTAGGAACCAAGAGCACTGTTCTAAACCAAAATGAAGGAACTGGAATCTATGAGAAACATGTTACTCCCCTTGTCACAGAGCAAAAGCCATACAGGTAGGAGGGAGTTACACCTACTTATAGGAAACTTCCTGACTTATATGTCATTTGCGTTCCCCTCATGTTTCTGAATATTTTCTGATCCCTCTCTAACAGATGCTTCCACTAGTTTCACTTCATTCACAGAACTGGACAAAATGAGAAAAAGGGGGAATATATCAGGTCCCTGGACTTTCCTCTCAAAAAGGACAATACATTAGTATAAACTGGATTCAGAAATGCACACTCCTTAGTTCAGAAAACCTCAAGGTTGGCTCCCTTATCAGTTGTCTTTACCCAGTTGATACTGGAGATGCAACTTCCAGTTCCTAAGACTTGATTTCTTTGATTCTCTGATGAGATGGCATCAACATATGCCCTTGAAATCTCTGTGAACTACTGTGATCTCTGATAATCGTTTTCAGTTCTTTCATGCAGTATAGAAAAATTAAGCCTCTTGTTTTCACACTTGCTATTTTATTGGACACCAAGATTTAATGTGAGTGTAATGATGTAATGCATTTGGTTAAAAACAGGCTAGATGCTTGCTGAGTCTTTTCCCCAGGGAGTAGATTATATGAAAACAGGGAATAAGATTATTGTTCCCCATTCATGATCTCTTTTTAGTTCTTTATGGACTCACTCTTTTACTCATTTTTCACTTTACTCTAGGGATTGTGCATCCCTTAGGTGGATCAAAGTATATTCTCAACCTCCTAATTATCTTCACCTCTGAAGGGAAAGTTACTATATTGCTTCATTCTCTCTTTACACCCATTTACTAAGTAGACACGTTTTCTGCAAGGGTCCTAATTCCAGAGTTCTCTATTTCTTTTTCAAAAATGTTTCAAATGTTGAAGTAACTCATTTCTGCTGTTCTCTCTCATTTCTGAAATTATTGATATTTCTGAAATTATTGGTAATGTTGTATATCCTTTCTAGTGTTTATCTTCTTAATATATACCCAAAATTTCTACCTGATTCTCCTGCTTGGTCATTTTCTGTAACATTTCAATAACTAAAGTTACCAATCTTTTCTACCATAGAAAAGAGCAGCTGCTGTTGCTGCTAAGTTGCTTCAGTCGTGTCCGACTCTGTGCGACCCCATAGACGGCAGCCCACCAGGCTCCCCCGTCCCTGGGATTCTCCAGGCAAGGATTCTGGAGTGGGTTGCCATTTCCTCCTCCAATGCATGAAAGTGAAAAGTGAAAGTGAAGTAGCTCAGTCATGTCCAACTTGTAGCGACCCCATGGACTGCAGCCCACCAGACTCCTCCGTCCATGGGATTTTCCAGGCAAGAATACTGGAGTGGGGTGCCATTGCCTTCTTCGAGAAAAGAGCAGGGGCCTATGGAATTAGACAGAGTGTTGGGACTCTTGTCTTCCTTCTTCTATTCTTACTAACTACAACACTTGGAACAATTTACTTAAATCTCTCCTTTCAAATGTTTAAAATAGGGATGGTAAAGAGAACACCTCTTTCATTGGGCTGTTGTGTTAATAAATGAAAAATACCTAAGTGAAATGGTTGGCACTGTACCCGGCATATGGTGAATAGTCATTAAGTGTCAGCTGTCATTATTTATATTATCATAAATTCCAGTAGGGTCTCCCTTATAACATTCAACAGACTTCTTCCTTTAATTCCTGTGTTCCTCTATAAATTGTAAATTCTCTAAGGACAAACATTTATTCTGCCATGTTTACTATTTTGCTAATGAATCTCAGAACAGTGCAGAGTACATAGAAAAAACTCAATGGCTCTTTCTGAAAAGCAAGTTCTTTTCTGCCTGAAACCCTCCAGAATATATTCGACATTTCTCTTACGCTAAGCCACAGCACCTACAATCACAATGTCCTTCATCCATGTCCCTCAGCCACCACATGACTTCTGGGTTTCATGTTTAAACTGAACTATAATGCTGAACTACCATGGCCACTATTATTCTAGCATTTTCCTAACTGCTTCCTCTTATTTAGTCATGGACACTGCTGCTAGAATAAGGTCTGAAATCATAGCTCTGGTCCTCCCTAGTTCATGAATTTTCAATGGTTCTCCATTACTCACTTGAAAACTGAACCTATGGAGTAAAAATACAGTTCTTAAAATGATGATGAAGTCTTTGCTAAAACTAATGAAGAAATTGAGTCAGAGTTATCTTTGATGAGAAGCCATGAAAATACCATTTTGATGGATTAGAATATATTTTACACAGATTAAATATTGAAAAAACTTTTAGCTTTCTCAAAAATATAAGAATTTATATTTTTATAAATATTTTTATTTATAAAATAAAATTAATTTAAACATCAAGAGCTTCAAGCCATTTCAGAAATATGTATGTATTCTAAATTTAATTTTTTGAGGAATCTTCATAATGTTTTCCATTGTATTGCCACCAGCAGTGCACAAACATGCCCTTCTCTTCACATTCTTATTAATACTCCATTTTCTTTTTGATAATGGACATTCAGAGAGTTGAAGTGATATCTCACTGGGGTTTGATTAGCCTTTCCCTGAGATCAGTAAGCTGAACATCTTTCCATATGTGTGTTGACCATCTATTTGTCTTCTTTGGAAAAATGTCTATCCAGTTTCTTCGCCCATTTTTAAATTGGGTTATTTATTTTCTTGATATTAACCTCTATCAGTTATTTCTATATTCTGTAAATCAACTGTTTATCAGCTATGTCATTTGCAAATCTTCTTCCATTCAGTGTGCTGCCTTTTCATTTTTTTAAATAATTTTATTTATTTATTTATTTGCCGGAGTCCAGCTCCAGTAGCCAGGGATTCAACCTGAAAAGATGAACGGTGTCGGTGGTAGAAATGAGACAGCCTCTCATTTTTCTTGGACTGCCTGTTTATTTCAAGTTTAAGATTCTCTTTTATACTTTTACAAAAACATTAGGCAAGAGGTTTGACATTTTCAGTTCCCCCCTCCCAGATTTATTATCTCCATAAATCATTGTTGCTCTTCAAATGGAGTTCCTGCTTCAGTGATTCTCTCAGAATCAGCCTTATCATCTATTATCTACCTCCTCTAATGTGTCCTATAGGTAACTTGTGATTACACTGTAACTCATGCTACATTCCTCAGTTTACTATTTATCTTCCTAAATCCTGTTTGCCCCTAACATCCTAAGCTCACTATCTCTCTCTTTTTTTTTTTAATATCTCTTAAAAAGGCTTCTAGCTATAGTGTCTCTAAAAATTCCTAACTTCTATAAGCTATAGTAAAATATGCTAACTTTACAACATTCCTTAAATCTTTAACTTCTAACTGTTTTAATTATTTCTAAGCCTTAAATTCAGTAAACTCCTTTGCCGTAAACATTCTCCTCACAAATAGGCTTCAGATAGCAATCCCTCCCATGGCCTCAAGCTATGGCCTATGTGCTCATCCTGGAACACTCTTTTGTAAACGTCCTTGAACAAATGTCAATGATTAACTTTATGAATTATTTTCTGAGCACAGCTGCAGAAGGCTTTCTGCCTTCTCATGCTCCTCTCAAGAACAATGAGCACCTTAATATTCCTTTTCAGTCAACTCAGCTGAGGAGAGGAAAAGCCAAGTGAGAATTACAAGGCCTAACTCCTTAATCCCAGGTCCATGCCTGCGGAATGAGGAGAGAGGGCTGGGGGCTGTGCCTCCATTTTGTCAGTAATGCCTAACACAGCTCCCGATATCTATTTGTGGCTGTGCCATGTCCTTGCTGTTGTTCAAGCTTTTCTCTAGTTGCAGAGTGTGGGGGCTACTCTTCATTGCAGTGGCATCTCTTATTGAGGATCAGGGGTCTCTATGGCATGAGAGCTTCAACAGTTGCAGCACTTGGGTCAGTAGCTGCAGCTCCCAGACCTTAGAGCACAGGTACAGTACCTGTGGCACATGGGCTTAGTTGTTCCGTGGCATGTGGTGTCATCCCAGACGAGAGGTCGAACCTGTGTCTCCTGCATTGGCAGGCAGATCTTTACCACGGAGCCACCAAGGAAGCCCTGCCTTTTCATACTGGTGCCAGTTTCCTTTACTGTGAAACAGTTTTTCAGTTTGAATAGTTCCATTTATTTATGCTTTTATTTCTCTTGGCCAAGAAGACATAGCCAAAGAAATACTGCTAATTCTAATGTCAAAGAGCATTTGGTTTATGTATTCTTCCAGAAATTTTATGTTCCAGATTTTATCTTCCAAATTTTATGTACCTTTAATTTTTAAATCCATTTTGAGTTTATTTTTGTATGTGGTGTGATAGTTGTCCAGTTTCTTTTGCATGTAGCTGTCCAGTTTTCCCAAAACCCTTTATTGAAGAGGCAATCTTTTACACACTTTGTATTCTTGATTCCTATGTCATAGATTCATTGACATACAAGTGTGTGTTCATTTTTGGACTCTCTATTCTGTCCAGTTGATCGACATACATTTTGTGCCAGTACTATGCTGTTTTGATCCCTATAGTTTTGTAGTATTGTTTGAAATCAGGAAGTGTGATATCTCAAGATCTGCTCTTCTTTGTTAAGACTATTTAAGCTATCTTGATGAAAGTGAAAGAGGAGAGTTAAAAAGTTGGCTTAAAACTCAACATTCAGAAAATGAAGATCATGGCATCTGGTCCCATCACTTCATGGGAAATAGATGGGGAAACAGTGGAAACAGTGTCAGACTTTATTTCTGGGGGCTCCAAAATCACTGCAGATGGTGATTGCAGCAATGAAATTAAAAGATACTTACTCCTTGGAAGGAAAGTTATGACCAACCTAGATAGCATATTCAAAAGCAGAGACATTACTTTGCCAACAAAGGTCCATCTAGTCAAGGCTATGGTATTTCCCAGTGGTCATATATGAATGTGAGAATTGGACTGTGAAGAAAGCTGAGAGCCGAAAAATTGATGCTTTTGAACTGTGGTGTTGGAGAAGACTCTTGAGAGTCCCTTGGACTGCAAGGAGATCCAACCAGTCCATCCTAAAGGAGATCAGTCCTGGGTGTTCATTGGAAGAACTGATGCTAAAGCTGAAACTCCAATACTTTGGCCACCTCATGTGAAGAGTTGACTCATTGGAAAAGACCCTGATGCTGGGAGGGATTGAGGGCAGGAGGAGAAGGGGACGACAGAGGATGAGATGGCTGGATGGCATCACCGACTCAATGGACATGAGTTTGGGTGAACTCCGGGAGTTTGTGATGGACAGGGAGGCCTGGCGTGCTGCGATTCATGGGGTCACAGAGTGGAACATGAGTGAGCAACTGAACCAAAGCTATTTGTTTTGTGTGTGTGTGTGTTTTCATACAAGTTTTAGCATTATTTGTTTAAGTTCTATGAAAAATGCTATTGTAAGGATTGCAAGAAATTTCTTTGGGTAGTATGGTCACTTTAATAATACTAATTTTGCCAAACCATGAGCAAGGTATATCTTTCCATTTCTTAGTGCAATCTTAAATTTCTTTCATCAGTGTCATCATTTTCTGAGCATGGGTCATTCACCTCCTCAGTTATGTTTATTCCTGGGTATTTTATTCTTTTTAATGCAATTGTACATTTGATTATTCTCTCAAACTATCTTTCTGATAGTTAACTACTTTAGAGAGATGCAACAAATTGCTGTGTGTTCAGTTTTGTTTCCTGGACATTTACTGAATTTATGAATGAGTACTAATGGTTTTTGGTGGTTTCTGTAGGATTCTATTTTTTCTACAATCATGTGTGCAAAGAGTACAAGTTTTAGCTCTTCCTTTACAATGTGGATGCCTTTATGTCATTTTCTTGTCTGATTTCTATGGCTAGGACTTCCAATACTATGTGGACTGAAGTGGTGATAGTGAGCATCCTGGTCTCATTTCTGATCTTAGAGGAAATTCTTTCTGCTTTTCACCATTGAATATATAAGAAAGCTGTGGTACATATACACAATGGAGTATTACTCAGCCATTAAAAAGAATATAATGTCAGCAGTGAGTTTCTCACATGTGGATTATACTCTTTGGAGATGCCTCCCTCTGTGGCCATTTAGTGAAAGACTTATGAAAAACAAATATTGAACTTCCACCAAAGATTTGTTTTGCATCTATTGAGGTGATTTTATTTTTATTTCAATTTGTTAATGTGGTATATCACACTGATTGATTTCCATTTATTGAATCATCCTTGCATCTCTGAGATATATCCCAATTGATAATGGTGTATAAGCCTTTTAATGTATTGGTGAAATCGATTTTCCTGTGTTTTCTTAAGAATTTTGGCAGCTGCATTCATCAGTGATAATGGCCTGTAAACATTTTGTGGTATTTTTGTCTTGTTTTTATATCAGGATGAGGCTGATCTGAAATAATGAGCTTGAAATTGCTCCTTTCTCTGAAATTTATTGGAATAGTTTGAAAAAGATAGCTGTTCTCTCTTTTTAATTGTTTGGTGGAATTCACCTTTGAAGCCATTTGGTCTTGGACTTTTAAAAAAAATACTGAATCAATTTCATTACTGACAAGTGATCTGTTCATATTCTACTTCTTTTCAGTTCAGTCTTGGGAGACTGTACATTTCTAGGAGTTTGTCCATTTCCTCTAGGTTATCCATTTTATTGTCATATAATGCTTCATATAATCTCTTATGATCCTTCTTATTTGTGTGGTGTTTCTGGTAATGCCTCTTTTTTCATTTTTATTTTATTTTTGGAGCCATCTCTTTTTTGTCTTGATAAGTCTGGCAGAAGGGTTATTGATTTTGTTTATCTTTTCAAAGAACATAGTCTCATTGACCTTTCCTATTGTACTTTTTCAGTCTCTGTTTCACTAATTTCTGCTCTTTTCTTTATAATTTCTTTCCTTTTATTAACTTTGGGTTTTGTTATTTCTACTCTTTATATTTTCTTTAAATACAAGGTAAGGTTCTTTATTTGAGATTTATCTTGTTTCATGAGGTATGTTTTTATTGCTATAAGCCTTGAAAGAAAGATCATATCTAAATTACTTATTTCCACTTTAATTGCATGAGTATAGCTAACTTCCACTTTCAAAAATTATTTTTTTCACAATAATCGGATGGAATGAAACCTAATTTGAAAGTTCATTTTTTCTAAAAATGAAACAAATTTAATTTCTATTTTGAGGCTTCTTAAATGCAAGATTTGTGACCAACTGTTGCACATTTTTGGCACCTCAAATAATGGTAAAATAGTGAGCAGAGTGGGTGTACCTCTGCATACCTACAAAGGTTATAAAGAGTGTAATCATTATTGACTAATTTAGATATACTTCTGTATATATAAGGAAGACAATTTTATAAAAAGGGATAGCAGATAAATGAAAAAAATACCAATCTAGGTCAACTGTTTTATATAAAAAGATCTTTTTAAATGAAAATCGTACATGTTGATATTAAGATCAGGGGATGTGGTATGAGTGAAAACTACATTGAAAACTACAAATCAAGGATATAACAAGGAGTTAAAAACTATGTTAATGGTGAATATCTAAAAATACACAAAAAAGCAAACATATAGTGGTGATAAATGCATAATTTCTCAGTACCTAACTCTTCAGAGGGGACTATAAAACAAACAAAAAATAAAATTAAAGTTATCTTTAAAAATGTGGAAATTGATACAATTAAAGCTTTAAGCATTTTAGAGTAACCGTTTTCCTTATTTTCTTGAAAGAAAAATAATCCAACATCTTATTCCAGAAAAGACACTGTTACAATTTATCCACCAAATGTTTCTTTCAAATTATCATAGTTTTAACTGCAGATTGATTTATTTTATACCTTAAAATAAATAAGGAAGAAGCATATGGAAGTCAACAAAAGCAGGAGTGGTTTAGTTGTACTCAGGTTACACCAAAGGAATGGAGACTTGCGAATTTAACATTTTTAATATCAAAAGTTTAAGATTTTATCCTATCCAGATAAATCCCATGATCTCTATAGTATTTCTCAGTTCAGTTCAGTCACTCAGTCATGTCTGACTCTTTGTGACCCCATGAATTGCAGCACACCAGGCCTCCCTGTCCTCTAGGGCTGTCCAAAAAAAAAAAAAAAGAGGAGACTCATAAATATAGGTTTTTGCTTTCTATCATTTTTTTTTTTCTAAATTCCTTCATTCTTATTTGGGCTTTAGTTACTACTCACCATTTTATTTCATGCGAAACTGTCTTATTTCTACCTGGATTACCCAGTTCTGGCCACAGCTTTATTTCCTTTATTTCCTTTAAATTCACCTTTATTCCCCCAAGCAGTACTACTGTGTAGTCACTGTGCATTATAAGATTAGAAAAACTTTATGGACTGGATACATTTCCTTCATTAGATGGAACAGAAAAAACTTCCAGATTAAAAAGCAGGTCCTAAGCCTCATGCCCACGTTCCACAGGGGACCTCTTATTTATTGGCCATGTGTCTGTTGAGGTCCAGCCTTATGAGAGGTTACTGGGCTCATTTCTCTCCCCTGCCTTGTTCTCAGAAATACAAACACTTGCAAGTATTCCAAAAACTATTTATTTTTTAAATTTTGTGAAAAAAGGAATGTTCTTACTTGAACAATCACCTCCCCAATATACTAACCCAAGAGGCATTCTCTTTCTAATAAACTACATTAAAAAAAATGCCCTTGACAAACTGTTTTCTTAAAAAAAAATTAAATAGCAAAAGAGCAATCAATACTCAGCCGAGAGAAATTCATGTACCACCTGAAACAAAGCTCAGTCAGCTTACAAGCTAGAGTAGTTTTTCTTGTACCATATTTACTTAAGCAATATTAAAGAGATAGAATAGGAGCAAAGGATACTAAGGAGCTTAATCAACTTGAAATCAGAAACAAATTTATTCTACACTTTTTCATTAAAAACACATATGACTGTAAATACATCATTAACGATTCTGAGCTTTATTGTACCACCCATATAATGATGCATTTTGACAACCTGTAATGATTTGCAGGTGACAAAATTATTTGTCAAAGGAAGCATAATGCAGTGTTTACAGATGCAAAATGGGTTATACTTAACAGTCACTATGAAGTCTTCCACCACAGAAATTAGGTGATACAGTCTTGCTTAATGAAGCCTGGAAAGATGGGAAGAGGGAACACTCTGAGTCATGTTTCTAATGGCAATAGGCAGATAAAACATCTCCAGCAACATAATGTCACCCTAATGTTCCCTGATTTGATCATCTGTTGAGTAGTCTTCTATTTTCAGAGGAAAAGGGAAGTTCAAACTAATAGAGAGAAAAATGTATTCTAGAAAAGAATACAATAAATACACAAAATGTATTATAATAAATACACAAAATGTACTACAATAAATAGTAACGTGCATTCATGCTCAGTTATGTCGTATCTAACTATTTGCGACCATATGGACAGTGTAGTCCACCAGGCTCCTCTCTCCATGGGATTTCTCAGGCAAGAATTCTGGAGTGGGTTCCTGTTTCCTCCTCCAGGGGCTCTTCCTGACCCAGGAATTGAACCTGAGTCTCTCAAATGCCTTTCAATATGATAAAATAGAAATAGGTTAAGAAGATGCTAATAAAATTATTATAGTTGAAAAGAGAGTCTTTTGATACTTTGACTATCTGCACAGAGACACTGTTGCTAGTCAAAACTGCATCCCACTTACAGTTTTTCTCAGAGCAGTTTTCACATCTTTATTTCTAAAGCTGTAGAATAAGGGGGTCATCATAGCAACCACATTGGTGTAAAAGACAGAAGAGATACTTCTCTCATCCATACACCCAGCAGATGGTTTGAGATACACTAATGACATTGATCCAAAGAACAGAGAAACAGAAATTATGTGAGGACTGTAAGTGCTTAGGGCTTTGGACCTGCCCTCCATGGAGCTGATGTGAAAGATGTTGGAGAAAATGAGACCATAAGAGACAAAGATGGTAATACTGGACACAATTATATTGATGCCTGCCATTAAGAAAACTACCAGCTCATTGAAGTAGGCACTTGTGCAGGAGAGCTGGAGCAGAGGGAGGATGTCACAGAAATAATGGTTGATGGTGTTTGCATTACAGAAGGTCAGTCTCAGCATGCATCCAGTGTGAGCCATGGCACCAGAAAATGCCATCAAGTAGGAACCAAGCATAGGGTGGAACACACTTTAGGGGACATAACAACATTATACAAGAGTGGCTTACAGATGGCCACATAGTTGTCATAGGCCATTGATGTCAGCACATAGATTTCAGAAATGACAAAAAAAAAAACAAAACAAACAAACAAAAAAAACACAAAACAAAACAGAAAAAGTAGAGCTGAGTGATGCACCCCATGTAAGAAATAATCTTCTTTGATGTGAAGTTAATTAGCATTTTGTGTGTAAACACATAGGAATAACACAGATCTATGAAGGACAAGTTAAAGTGGAAAAACTGCATGGGGGTATGTAGATGTGAATTCAGCTGAATTAAGATTATCAAGCCCAGGTTCCCCATCACAGTGACCATATGCATTCTTAGGAACAGGAAGAAAAGGGGGAGCTGGAGATCTGCTTGGTCTGTTAATCCCCTCAGAATGAACTGAGTCAGGAAAAACCCATTTCTAGGAGCCATTCTTTTCTAAAGGAATCTGTGGACACAGGAGAAAGAGTTCCATTAGAGAACAACTCAGCTCTTCCACTGTTTCTCCTCCTATGAAAGAGTATACACACTGTGAACGCCTGACACTATCCCAACCTGGTCCCGTAGAGTCTGCCTTTTCCATGATCAGGATACAGAGTGATGTGGACATGCCTTTATGAGAGCTTTTATCAGCTGAATATAACAAAGGATATCATAATCTCCTAGAGAGGCAAGGCAAGTGCTGCCATATGCAAACATACCTTCTGGGAAAACCCAGGGAAAGGAAGGATGGACAAGGATGCAATTCTTGTGCTCTCATCTTAGCATTCTTTCATTACTGTGAACTCTTCCCTCACCAGTCTTCTCATTGCAGATAGACCTTATGTGGCAGGAACCAGGAACACTGTTTCTAAATCAAGATGAGGGGATCCGAGTCTATGAGAATTACATTACCAAGCTTGTCACAGAGTAAAAATCATGAAGGTAGATGAATGAGAGATCTACCTACTTAGAGGAATCTGCCTGACTGTTATGTCCTTTGAGCTCTCCAATATTCTCTGATTCCTCTCCAACAGATGCTTCCACCAGTTTCACTTGAGACTCAACAGCACAAAATGAGAAAGAATGGTCCATGGAATTTCATCTCAAAACAAGGAATATGTATTGTAAATTAAATTCAGAAACTCACCCAACTGTGTCTAAAACTTCACGTCTGGCTCCCTTACCCTAGGTTCTGGTTGGTTCTGGAAATGTCATTTCATGTTCTCCAAACTTGATCCTTTTGATTTTAGGGGAGAGGAGATAGACATTAATTCATCTATGCTCTGGAAATCTTTCTGAACTTCTATAATTTCTGATATTTTCAGTGTTCTCAAGTGACAGAAGAAAATAATCTTTTTTTTCTTTTTAAAAATTTATTTTATTGAAGGATAGTTGATTGACAATATTCTGTTAATTTCTACTGTACAGCAAAGTGACTCAGTTATACATATATATACATTGTTTTTCATATTCTTTTTCATTATGGTTTATCACAAGATATTGAATACAATTTCCTGTGCTATACAGTAGGGCCCTGTTTATCCATTTTATATATAATTGCTTGCATCTGCTAATCCCCAAACTCCCAATTCATCCCTCTGCTGCCCCACCTCCTCCTTGATAACCAGGCACAAGTCTGTTCTCTGTGTCTGTGAGTCTGTTTCTTAGAATAAGTTCATTTGCATAAGATTCCACATGTAAGTGATATCATATGATATTCTTCCTTCTCTGTCTGACTCTCTTTTCTTAGGATGACAATCTCTAGGTCTATGCATGTTGCTGCAAATGGCATTATTTCACTCTTTTTCTGTGTGTGGGCTCCAAAATCACTGCAGATGGTGACTGCAGCCATGAAATTAAAAGATGCTTACTCCTTGGAAGGAAAGTTATGACCAACCTAGATAGCATATTCAAAAGCAGAGACATTACTTTGCCAACAAAGGTTCATCTAGTCAAGGCTATGGTTTTTCCTGTGGTCATGTATGCATGTGAGAGTTGGACTGTGAAGAAAGCTGAGCACTGAAGAACTGATGCTTTTGAACTGTGGTGTTGGAGAAGACTGTTGAGAGTCCCGTCCCTTGGACTGCAAGGAGATCCAACCAGTCCATTCTGAAGGAGATCAGCCCTGGGATTTCTTTGGAAGGAAAGATGCTGAAGCTGAAACTCCAGTACTTTGGCCACCTCATGCGAAGAGTTGACTCATTGGAAAAGACTCTGATGCTGGGAGGAACTGGGGGCAGGAGGAGAAGGGGACAACAGAGGATGAGATGGCTGGATGGCATCACTGACTCGATGGACTTGAGTCTGGGTGAACTCCGGGAGTTGGTGATGGACAGGGAGGCCTGGTGTGCTACGATTCATGGGGTCTCAAAGAGTTGGACACGACTGAGCGACTGATCTGATCTGATCTGATGTATGTATATGCGTACAGTTGTGTCCTACTCTTTGCGATGCCATGGACTGTGGCCCACCAGGCCTCTCTGTGCGGGGGATTTCCCAGGCAAGAATACTGGAGAGAGGGTAGCCATTTCCTCCTTCAGCAATGAATAATCTTGCTTTGCTTCTGCACCTTCTCTGTATAAGTCATTTTTCCTGGCTCCTATAGGCAAAGTGCTCCTAATCACTTCGGGTCAGGTTTGCTGCTACTGCTGCTAAGTCACTTCAGTCGTGTCCGACTCTATACGACCCCATAGACGGCAGCCCACCAGGCTCCCCCATCCCTGAGATTCTCCAGGCAAGAACATGGGAGTGGGTTGCCATTTCCTTCTCCAATGCATGAAAGTGAAAAGTGAAAGTGAAGTCGCTTAGTCGCATCTGACTCTTAGCAACCCCATGGACTGCAGCCTACCAGGCTCCTCCATCCATGGGATTTTCCAGGCAAGAGTACCAGAGTGGGGTGCCATTGCTTTCTCCATCGGGTCAGGTTTGGCTCTGCCCAATTCAAATAGGTTGTAGCTCCAGTCAACACTTAAAATTGTTAATAGGCCTCAGTTTCTCTTCTACCACATGTTTCCCTTTTCTTGGTTTATTTCCTCTTTGCTGCTGCTGCTAAGTCGCTTCAGTCGTGTCCGACTCTGTGCTAGAGCACATCTTCTAGGAACTTCTCAAGATAGGGTCATAGTTACTATTTTGAGTTCCTTGTGAGTTTGAACATGTCCTAATTCTTGATGTACACTTTGGTGGACTATGTATTTCCAGGTTGGTAATCTTTTTCCTGCAGAATTTCTCCATTGCCTTTCAGTCTCTCTTATTATAATTGAGAAGTTTATGGTATTCTGATTTCTGATCTTCAGTATGTGACCTGCTTTAATTCTTTTTGCTTCCATGGTGGCTCAGATGGTAAAGAATCTGCCTGCAATGCCGGAGACTGGAGTTCAATCCCTGGGTCAGGAAGATCCCCTAGAGAAGGGAAAGGCTACCCACTCCAGCATTCTTGCCTGGAGAATTCCATGGACAGAGGAGCCTGGCAGGGTCTCAAAGAATCAGACACGACTGAGAAACTAACACTTTCAGTTTAGTTCTTTCCAAAAGGTTTGTTTATCTAGGCTCGTGAAATTTTGCGAAAATATTACTTTGAATGAGTCTCTTTTGTTTATTCTGTTAGGCAACGAGGAATTCTTTACAGTTCTTGGAAATTTTCTTGTGTGTTTTTTCTTTTCTTCTCTCCAACAGGACGTTTGCTATTATGTCCTCCCCTGGAACATTGTCCCTGCCGATTTATACCTCTTTTATACGCCTTTCCTGTTTTTTTTTTGCCAATTTGCAAAAGAATTGAAGAGATAATATGCATGTTCAGTTGGCCACAAAAATGAGGTGCCTTTGTGCCATCACTTTTTGAAGGTTTATTAGAAGAGGAGTCTAGTGTGAATCTGGGGAAGTTATCCTTTAAAACACACAAAATGGAACCAGCAGAATATCTTTAAGTAGAAGGTTTTGTAAAGAAAATATTTTAGAATAGGCCCTGTCTCTTTTGACCTTGGTTCCTGCCTAGATACCGGGATTAAAGTGGCAACTGTAGACATGGAAGAGTCACATTTCAGAGAGATCGATGAATGGTATCATAATTGTCTGCCATGAAACTAGTCCCTGGTGCCAAAACAGTTGGAGACCACTGCTGTAATGGATTAATCTCTAAAATATACAAACAGCTCATGCAGCTCTATGTAAAAAAAAAAACAAATAACCCAATCAAAAAAATGAGCAGGAGATCTAAGTAGACATTTCTCCAAAGAAGACATACAGATGGCTAAAAAAAAATCACATGGAAAGAAGCTAAACATCACTAATTATTGGAGAAATGCTATTTGCTATTTGCAAACTACCATTAGGTATCACCTCACACTGGTCCAAATGGCCATCATCAAAATATCTAGAAATAATAAATGCTGGAGAGGGTGTGGAGAAAAGGGAACCCTCCTACCTTGTTGGTGGGAATGTATATTGGTATAGCTACTATGGAGAACTTACAGTGGAATACTACTCAGCCTTAAAAAAGAAGGAAATAATGCCATTTGCAATAACATAGATGCACCTAGATCATACTAAGTGAAAAGAATCTTTTTATTATCATACTTGCTACTTGATTAGACACAGAAGATTTAATGTGAGAATAATGATGTAATGCACTTGGTGAAAAACAGGTTAGAGCTTGCTTGGTCTCCTCTCCAGGGTGTAGATTATATGTATAATATGGAATAAGGAAATTATGAATTCCGGTTCACATTCTGTCTTTAGTTCTTATGGACCTACACTTTTACTCATTTTTGCTTTATTCTAGGGACTGTACATCCCTCAGGTAGATCCAAAGTGAATTCCCATCTCCTCATTATGTACACCTCTGAAGGGAAAGCTACTAAATCTTCTCATTCCCTCTTTATTCAGATTTACTAAATGGACATGTTTCTGTAAGAGATCTACTTTCAGGTTTCTTTATTTTTTTTATCAGAAATTCTTCAAATGTTGCAGTGACTCATTTCAGCAGTTCTCTCTGAGATGTCTCTGACAGACTCTGTAATATAGTACATCCCTTCTATAGTTTATGCTTTTAACATATACCTGAAATTTCTACTTGACTCTTCTACTGGCTCATTTTCTGTAATATTTCTGTTATCAATTTTTTCTCATCATAGAAAACAATATGAGCCATGGAGTTAGAGTATTGTGAATTCTACCTTCCTTCTTCCTCTTTTACAAGCTACATCATTTGGGAAAAGTTACTTAATCTCTTGTTTCTCCTATGTAAAATAAGGAATGCTAAAATAGCATCCTTTTCATTGAGCTGCTGTGTTAATTAAATGAAAAAAAAAGTTAAATGGTTTGGACACTGTCTGGCATATGATAGTCAATAAATGTCAGCTGTTTTTATTCATGTTCTCATAACTTTCACTAGATTCTGTTTCATAACAGTCATCAGACTTTTCCCCTTTGTGTTCTCTATAAACTTTAAATTCTATAAGGACAAACATTTATTCTATTGTGTTAACTTTTTGGATCCTGGATCTAAGAACAACACAGAGTACACAGAAGGGATTCAATGAGTACTTCTGAAACTCATATTAATTTTATCTAAGAGCTTTCAGAATACACTCAAAACTTCACTTATGCTAAGCTATAACATCTACAGCCACAGTGACCTCATCCATTGTCCCCTAGCCACCACACAATTTCTGAAATTATCTTTAAACTGAACTACTCTAATGTTGAACTCTAGTGGCTCCTAACTATTATTTTTATCATTTTCCCACATATTCACTCTTATCTGTTCATGAACATTACTGCTAGAATAAGTTCTGAAAATACAGATCTGTGCCTCCGTAGTCCAAGAACTTCCAATGGTTCTCCTTTACACACTTGATAAATGGAGCTATGTAGTAAAAATATAATTCTCAAAACTATGATTTAGGCTTGGTTAAAACTAGAGATGAAATTGAGTCAGAGTTATCCTTGATGAGAAGCCATGAAAGTACTATTTTGATTGATCAAAGTGTTTTGCACACATTACATATGGTACAAAATTTTAACCTTCTCAGAACATACAAAACAACGCTGAATAATGTTTACTTTTCAGAGACCACTCAGTTCTCTTGGGAGATTCAACACATTTTAGAAATATACATGTTTGTGTTTGAAAAATAAACCTACATGGGTCTATATTTTAAAATGCTACTTATATTAAGTAGAAGAAGGGAGAAGAATATCACTCTATGATAAAAGAATGTTCTTTTATTGATAGAAACGCATCAAAATCTCAAAAATGTTTTTTCAAAATGCTCTAAAGATAGAAGGTCTTCACAAATAAAACAATGACTTGTGCTTCCCCAATTATGGGATTTGTTTTTTTTTTTTCCCCCTAGTATGGTGGTTTAGTTGCTAAGTCATGTCCAACTCTGCAACTCCATGGACTGTAGCTCACCAGGCTCCTCTATTCATGGGGTTCTCTGGGCAAGAATACTGAAGTGGCATGCCATTTCCTTCTCCAGGGGATCTTTCCAACCCAGGAATTGAACCTGAGTCTCCCACATTGCAGGAAGATATTTTACCAACTGAGATATAAGGGAAGCTCATTTTCAGTATGGCAACCTTTAAAAGACAGAGCTGGGAGACTGCTCAGCCCTGATGAGTGGTGATGAATGAAAATTAAAATTATGTCATGTCAAATTTTGAATGTAGGCTTATTTGAAACATCTTAGTTCTCCATTTCTTGTTTAGAATCTTCCCAATACATTGTATAATATTTGAAATCACTAGTGCATATAAATTAGATAATAAAAAGTATATAAATGAGGTAGCATTTTGAAAAAGAATTCACATTTCACACCAACTTAGAGAAAGCTGTGGCCTGGTTCATGGGCACAGAGAAACCCAGGGCTTATGAGGTTGACTTTAAGCTTTAATACCTTCAGCAGAACTGTAACTTCCCTCAACACTCTTCAGTGCCAATCACATAATTCAAGAAAGCAAAAACTACTAAGGATAACTGTGCTATGTGTGTAAAATACTCTGATTAGATCCCCCATCCACTTAAAAGAAGTCCAAATACAGAGATACACAGTTCCATTGCTGACTAAAACATGATTTAGTTGCCTCCGTTAGCATGTTACCACCTGCAGTTATTTCAAATTGTATTCTAAGTTGGGCTTCCCTTGTGGCTCAGCTGGTAAAGAATCCACCTGCAATGTGGGGGACCTGGGTTCAATCCCTGGGTTGGGAAGATCTCCTGGAGAAGGGAAAGGCTACCCACTCCAGTATTCTGGCCTGGAGAATTCCATGGACTATACAGTCCATGGGGTCGCAAAGGGTCAGACACAAGTAAGTGACTTTCACACTGTATTCTATGTTACTTATAATTTTTCAAGTTAGCCCAAAATAAAAATTACTCATTTTCAAAAGCAGTTCTTTTATGCAAATAAACAGGTTTCATATTAGTTTTGAGGCTCTCGAAAGATTAGTGACGAGGCTCAACTCACTTTGGGGATATTCAAATCATGATAAAATACATAACAGAGTAGATGCAGTAGGTTCTCAGTAGGTTTCCAAATGACCGACTTACGTCCACTTGTTTAGAGACACATTTGTTTCCATTTTAAAAACAAATTTATATAGGGAAACACGAGTTTAAACAAACAAAGTCTAACCGATATCGAACATTTTATATGAATAGAAATTGTTAAGAGAAAACCAATCATGTTTATATTGCAGTGAGGTGATGGAAAATGAGTTGTCATTGAAAACCATCGGCCAAGGATTTCTTTGTGCTGAACATCTAAAAGCAAACCACTCAAAAATCAGCTTTGACAAATTTCAAAATGCAAATACTGACTGGAGGTTAAGAAAGCTTTAAATAAAGAATATTATTCAAATTACCTTAGTAAATGTTTACATTTTCACTGATACAGCATATTGAGGTGTTTTAAAGTAGCACATTTTTGCCTTAAAAATTAATTCAACATCATCACTCATATGAACAAAGTGACTCCGTAACACACACACACACACATATATATATATATTCTTTATATATTCCTTTACATTGTGGTTTATCATAGGATGTTGAATATAGTTCACTGTGCTATTCAGTAGGTCCTTGATGTTTATCCATCCTATATGTAAGAGTTTGCATCTGCTAATCCAGACTCCCAATCCTTTCCCACTCACTGGGGGTCCTTTGCTTTCATGAAGTCTGTCTTGATTCATGGCCTCCAGAGGAGGAACCCAGTAGAACCTGGTTTATTTCTTTCAAATTATTATTATTATCCAAGCTTCAATTTGATGTTTCTGCACCTAAAAATCTATATGAGTGTAGCCTCATAATATCCAAAAACCACAGAAATAATCTAGTTATTCAAAGGTCATCTAGCCCTGTTGATTTAACATTTTAAATCTCAAATAACTTAAGCTTTTCCCCTATCTAGAGAAATCTGGTGATCTAGAGAATATTTCTAGGGCCATCCACAAAGAGTGGATCCATAGGTAAGCATTTTCATTATCCAACATAGTTCTGTATAAATTACTTCTTCCTTTCTTGATACAATTACTCCTCATGATTTATCTCCTGTAACTGATGCTCTCTATATACCTACTTATCTTTTTAAACTTGTGAAGACTTTATGTAAATCATTATCCACTCTTGGCTTCCCTTTTCCATCCATGCAAAACCTGTATTTTGATGATCAGTTATGTGTCAACTTGGTTGACAAAAGAAAAAAATAAAACTCTTTGTCAAAAGGAGTTTACACCAAACAATTACAGATGCAAAATGGATTATCCTTGATAGTCTTAGAACCTTCAGTCTCTGGCATTTAAACAAGATATACTCTTCCCAAGTGAAATATGAAAAGCTAAGAGTGAAAACAGAGTATCTTATTCATCCTTCTTATTGTAAGCGACAGATAAAAACACTTCCAGTTATATGTTTTCAGTCTCAGTTCAGTTCAGTGGCTCAGTCCTGTCCAAATCTTTGCAACACCATGAACTGCAGCATACCAAACCTCCCTGTCCATCATCAACTCCCGGAGCTTGTGAGTGTGTATTAGTTGCTCAGTCATGTCCGACTCTTTGCAACCCCATGGATTGTAGCCAGCCAGGCTCCTCTATCTATGGGATTTTCCAGACAAGAGTACTGGAGTGGGTTGCCATTTCCTTCTCCATACAACTGCATGTGCGTTTGTGTGTTTGTGTGTATGTTAGTTGCTCAGTCATGTCCGACTCTTTGCGACCCCAGGGATGGTAGCCCACTAGGCTCTTCTGTCCATGGTATTCTCCAGGCAAGAGTACTGGAGTGGGTTGCCATTTCCTTCTCCATACAACTCAAACTCATGTCTGTTGAGTTGGTGATGCCATCCAATCATCTCATGCTCTGTCTTCCCCTTCTCCTCCTGCCTTCAATCTTTCCCAGCATCAGGGATTTTTCCAGCAAGTCAGGTGGCCAAAGTATTGGTGTTTCAGCTTCAGTATCAGTCCTTCCAATGAATATTTAGGACTGATTTCCCTTAGGATGGACTAGTTGGATCTCCCTGCTCTCCAAGGGACTCTCAAGAGTCTTCTCCAACACCACAGTTCAAAAGCATCAAGTCTACAGCACTCAGCTTTCTTTATAGTCCAACTTTCACATCCATACATGACTACTGGAAAAACCATGGATTTGACTAGATGAGCTTTTTTTGGCAAAGTAATGTCTCTGCCTTTTAATATACTATCTGGGTTGTTCATAGCTTTTCTTCCAAGGAACAAGTGTCTTACTTTCATGGCTGCAGTCACCATCTTCAGTGATTGTGGAACCTCTCCCCCCCAAAAAGTCTCTCACTGTTTCCATTGTTTTCCCATCTACTTGCCACGAAGTGATGGGATCAGATAACCTTATCTTAGTTTTCTGAATGTTGAGTTTTAAGCCAACTTTTTCACTATCTTCTTTCACTTCCATCAAAAATCTCTTTAGTTCCTCTTCACTTTCTGCTATAAAGGTGGTGTCATTTGCATATCTGAGGTTATTGATATTTCTCCTGGCAACCTCGATTCCAGCTTATGCTTCATGTAGTCCAGTATTTTCTATGTGTACTTTGCATATAAGTTAAATAAGCAGGGTGACAATATACAGCCTTGACATATCCTTTCCCTATTGGAAACAGTCTGTTGTTCCATGTCCAGTTCTAACTGTTGCTTCCTGACCTGTATACAGGTTTCTCAAGAGACAGGTCAGATGGTCTTGTATTCCCATCTTTTTCAGAATTTTCCACAGTTTATTGTGATGCACACAGTCAAAGGCTTTGGCATAGTCAATAAAGCAGAAGTAGAAGTTTTTCTGGAACTCTCTCACTTTTTCAATGATCCAACAGATGCTGGCAATTTATCTCTGGTTCCTCTTCCTTTTCCAAATCCAGCTTGAACATCTGGAAGTTCATGGTTCATGTACTGCTGAAGCCTGGCTTGGAGAGTTTTGAGCATTACTTTGCCACTGTGTGAGATGAGTGCAATTGTGTAGTAGTTTGAGCATTCTTTGGCATTGCCTTTCTTTGGGACTGCAATGAAAACTGATCTTTTCCAGTCCTGTGGCTACTAATGAGTTTTCCAAATGTGCTGCCATAGTGAGTGCAGCACTTTCACAGCAACATCTTTTAGGATTTGAAATAGCTCAACTAAAATTGTCGAGTGTTTTGAAATGCATTATTTGGAGAGTATTCATCTTTTCCCAGTGAAAAAATAATTTCAAAATGACAAGGAAAATAAAGAGATAACATATTTACAATTTAATGATATAACTCAGCAGGAAATAGAGATTATATGTAATTTGAAAACAGTGGGGAAAGCAAATATTTATATAAAAATGTAAACAAATTATTCAAGCCTGACTCAAATTTCTTTATGGTGTTAGGTAAAAAAGATAACAGAAAGAATATAGTAAGAAAGCTGTCACTAAAATTAAACAGATCTCACTGTCGTGTAACTCATGCACACAGTGAGTGTTTCTAATCAAAACTGTCTCCTCCTCAGGGTTTTTCTCAGAGCATGTTTGACATCTTTATTCCTCATGCTGTAAATTAAGGGGTTGAGGAAGGGAACAGTATTGGTATAAAAGACAGAAGAGATTATACCCTCATCCACAGACACAGCAGAAGATGGTTTGAGATACATAAATGCCCCTGATCCAAAGAACAGAGAAATAGCAATGATGTGGGAGCTGCAGGTGCTGAAGGCTTTGGACCTGCCCTCTGTGGACTTGACATGGAGGATGTTGGACAGGATGAGACCATAGGAGACAAAGATTGTGAAACTGGGCACAATGATGTTGATGCCCACCACGATGAACATTTCCAATTCATTGATATAGGTACTTGTGCAGGAGAGCTGGAGCAGAGGGAGAATGTCACAGAAATAATGGTTAATGGTGTTTGCATCACAGAAGGTTAGTCTCAGCATGCATCCAGTATGAGCCATGGCGCCAGAAAATGCCATCATGTAGGATCCAAACATAAGGCTGGAACACACTTTAGGGGACATAACAACATTATACAAAAGGGGCTTACAGATGGCCACATAGCGGTCATAGGCCATTGATGTCAACAGATAGCATTCAGAAATGACAAAAAAACAGTAAAAGTAGAGCTGAGTCATGCACCCCGTATAAGAAATAATATTCTTCTTTGATATGAAATTAAGCAGCATTTTTGGTGTAAACACAGAAGAATAACAGAGGTCTATAGAGGACAAGTTAAAGAGGAAAAAGTACATGGGGGTGTGCAGATGTGAATTTAGCACAATTAGGATTATCAAGCCCAGATTGCCCAGCACAGTGACCATATACATTCCTAGAAAGAAAAAGAATAGGGGGAGTTGGAGATCTGGTTGGTCTGTTAATCCCAACAGAATGAATTCAGTCACAAAAGAGTCATTTCCAGGAGCCATTCTTCTTTAAGGGAATCTGTGGACACAGGAGAAAGGGTTCCATTAGAGAACAACTCAGCCCTTGCCACAGTGTCTCATCTACGAGGGAGGGTGAACACTGGGAATGTCAGAGACTCGTCCTACCTGGTTCCACAGAATCTGCCTTTATCTTTATCAGGATACAGAGTGATGTGGACTTATATAAGCTAAATGCAGCAAAGGAAATCACACACTTCAGAGTTAAGGCCAGTACTGTAATATGCAAATAAATTTCTGGAAACACAAAGGGTAAGAAGGATAGATCAGGCCAGAGCCATCCAATGTCTCTAAACATTCTGTGATAACCCTCTAACAGATTCCTCCACCAGTTTCATCTAAATCTCAGATCTACACAAAATGACAAAGAATGGGCATGCATTCAGTCACTGTCCCTTCATTTCAAAATGAAGTATATAAGTATATATACTTATATAAGTATATATAAGTATATAAATTGTCAATAAGTATATAAATTGAATTCAGAAACTCACCTGAGTTCAGAAAACCTCAGGGCTGTCTCCCTTATCCTTGGTCTTTACCCAGTTGGGGCTGGAAATGCAATTTCAGATTCCTGAGGCTTGATTTCTTTTATCCTGAGAGGTGCGAGCCTAGACATATGCCTAAGAAGTCTTTCTGCACTACTATGATTTCTGATAATTATTTCAGTCCTTTCAAGCAGCAGAGAAAATAAAGCCTTTTAATTATCACACTTGCTACTGGGTTAGACACAGAGGATTCACAGTGAGGGTAATGATGAGCGCACTTGGCAAAAACAGGCTAGAAACTTCTCAATCTTTTCCCTACAGAGTAGGTCATATGTATAAAAGGGAATATGGAAATTATATATCCTGGATCATGATCTGCCTTTAGTTCCTTAGGGACTCACTCTTTTGCTCTTTTTCATTTTATTTATTTCATTCATACATTTCATTTATGTATTGTGCATCCCTCAGTGTAGATCCACAGTAAATTCCCATCTCATCATTATCTTCACCTCTGAACAGAAAGCCTCTACATGGCTTCGTTCCCTTTTAATTCCAGATTCCCAAATGGACATATCATCTGTAAGGCTCCTATTTCCGGGTTTCTGTATTTCTTTATCAGAAAATTTTAAAAATGTTTCAGTAACTCACTTCAGCTCTTCTCACTATGAGATGTCTCTGAAATAATTTGCAATGTTGTATATTCTTTCTAGGAGAAGGCAATCTCAACCCACTCCAGTCCTCTTGCCTGGAAAATCCCATGGACAGAGGAGCCTGGTAGGCTGCAGTCCATGGGGTCGCTGGGAGTCGGGCACGACTGAGTGACTTTACTTTCAATTTTCACTTTCGTGCATTGGGGAGGGAAATGGCAACCCACTCCAGTGTTCTTGCCTGGAGAATCCCAGGGACAGAGGAGCTTGGTGGGCTGCTGTCTATGGGGTCGCACAGAGTTGGACACAACTGAATATTCTGTCTATAGCTTGTACTTAAAAAAACAAAAACAAAAACAAAACAAACAAAAAAACTTATAATTTCTACCTGATTCTCTCACTGTGTCATTTTCTGCAACATTTCAGTAATTGGAGTTATCGATTTCTTCTCATCATAGAAATGAGTAGGGACTATGGAGCTAAAGAGAGCATTGTGAATCTTAATTTACTTACAACCTATAATTCTTTAGGCAATTTATTTAATCTTTCAGTTCAAAGTTGTAAAATTGGATGGTAAAAATGGTATCTCTTTTATCATGCTGCTGAGTTAATTAAATGAAAAATGTCTAATTAAAATGGATGAGTCAGTGCCTGGCATATGGTAAATAGTCAATACATATTAGCTGTCATTATTCATGTTCTCATAAATTCTACTGGATTCTCCATCATAACACACATCAGAGTTTTTTTTTTTTTTTTTTCCCCTGAATACCCGTGTTCCTTCAGTTCAGTTCAGTTCAGTTCAGTCGCTCAGTCGTGTCCAACTTTTTGAGACCCCATGAATCACAGCACACCAGGCCTTCCTGTCCATCACCATCTCCTGGAGTTCACTCATACTCAAGTCCATTGAGTCGGTGATGCCATCCAGTCATCTCATTCTCTGTCATCCCCTTCTCCTCCTGCCCCCAATCCTTCCCAGCATCAGAGTCTTTTCCCATGAGTCAACTCTTCGCATGAGGTGGCCAAAGTACTGGAGTTTCAGCTTTAGCATCAGTCCTTCCAAAGAATACCCAGGACTGATCTCCTTTAGTATGGACTTGTTGGATCTCCTTGCAGTCCAAGGGACTCTCAAGAGTCTTCTCCAACATCACAGTTCAAAAGCATCAATTCTTCAGCGCTCAGCTTTCCTCACAGTCCAACTCTCGCATCCATACATGACCACTGGAAAAACCATAGCCTTGACTAGATGGACCTTTGTTGCTTTTTAATATGCTATCTAGGTTGGTCATAACTTTTCTTCTAAGGAGTAAGCATCTTTTAATAAACTCTAAATTCTATAAGGAAAAATATTTTTCCTATCTTGTTTACTGTTTGGCTCCTAGATCTAAGCACAATGTAGAGGACATGGAAGGAACTTTTTAAATATTTCTGATAATCCTCTTGTTTTTGTCCGAGAATGTATTCACCATTTTCCAAATGCTAAATCATAGCATCTAAACCCATAATGACCTCCAGCCATGTACCTCATCCACCACACAACTTCTGGCTTTTTGTGTTTAAGCTGAACTACTGTAATTTTGAACTATAGTGCTTCCTAATGATAATTTTAGTATTTTCCAAGATACTCCTATTTATCCCTAAACACTGAGATCTGAAATCACAGCTCTGTCCCTCCCTAGTTCAATACTTTCAATGGTTCTCCATTACCCATTTGAAAATTCAAGCATAAATTAAAAGTATAATTCTCAAAATTATGATTAATCCTTCGTTGTAACTAAGGAAGAAATTGAGTCCATTTTATCTTTGATGAGAAGCCATGAACGTGCCATTTTGATTGATATATTTATTTTGTGCAGATTAACCTTTGTAAAAATTTCAACCTTCTCAAAAATCTACAAAAAAATTGGAGAATTTTTACTTTTTACTTGTCTTTTTTTTTTTACTTGTTAATTTTTACTTGTCTTGGGAAGTTCAACCTATTTTATAAATATGTGTGTTTGTCTGTGAAAAATAAAAATATATGTCTATATTAACGCACATTGCTTATATATATTGGAAAGAGGGTTAAGAATACTACTCTATAATAAAAGAGGGTTCTCTTGCTAATAGCAAAGCAGGAAACTCTCAAAAAAAGTCTTCAAACTGTTCATAAAAAAGGAGTTCCTCCACACACAAAACAGTGACTTGTGCTGTCATGATTATGTGATTTATTGATTTTTTTTTTGCATGGCAATGTCTAAGAGAGCGAGATGGAAAAGACCAGTAGGCACTAAAGTTCTGATGAATCAAAATAAAGATTGTGCTATTTAAAATTTTAACTTTTGTCTTCCTTGAAACTTTACATATTTCTACATTATTTATTTAGAATTTCCCCAAAATATTGTATAATATTTAAATCTACTAATCAAACTAAATTAGGTAAGGGGCTGTATGATACATAATGTAGCATTATGGAAAAGGATCCAATGTAAAGAGAAAATTATTAATTATATTAATTGAGGCTATAAATACCCCCAGGAAACTTTATAAATGCTTATGATATTTAATAAGAGACACTAGACAACAAACTGTGAAAAATTCTTAAAGGGATGGGAATACCAGACGACCTAGCCTGCCTTGTGAGAAAGCTGTATATAGGTCAAAAGAAGCAACAGTTAGAACTGGACATGAAACAATGGACTGGTTCCAAATTGGGAAAGGAGTATGTCAAGGCTGTATATTGTCACCCTGCTTATTTAACTTACATGCAGAGCATATCATGCAAAATGCTGGGCTGAATGAAGCACAAACTAGATTCAAGATTGCAGGGAGAACTATCAACAAACTCAGATATGCAGAAGACAACATCCTTATGGCAGAAAGTGAAGTGGAACTAAGAAGTCTCTTGATGAAGGTGAAAGAGGAGAGTGAAAAAGCTAGCTTAAATCTCAACATTCAGAAAACCAAGATCATGGCATCTGGTCCCATCACTTCATGGCAAATAGATGGGAAAACAATGGAAACAGTGACAGACTTTATTTTTTGTGGCTCCAAGATCACTGCAGATGGTGATTGCAGCCATGAAATTAAAAGACGGTTGCCCCTTGGAAAAAAGCTATGACCAACCCAGACAGAATATTGAAAAGCAGAGATATTACTTTGCCCACAAACATCAATATAGCTAAAGCTATGTTTTTTCCACTAGTCATGAATGGATGTGAGAGTTGGACCATAAAGAAAGCTGAGCACAGCAGAATTGATGCTTTAAAATTATTGTGTTGTAGAAAACTCTTGAGAGTCCATTGGACAGCAAGGAGATCAAGCCAGTCAATCTTAAAGGAAATCAGTCCTGAATATTCATCAGCCACTCTATCTATCAGATCTAGGCCCTTAAATATATTTCTCATTTTCACTGTATAATCATAAGGAATTTGATTTAGGTCATACCTGAATGGCCTAGTGGTTTTCCCTACTTTCTTCAATTTAAGTCTGAATTTGCAATAAGGAGTTCATGATCAGAGCCACAGTCAGCTCCTGGTCTTGTTTTTGCTAACTGTATAGAGCTTCTCAATCTTGGCTGCAAAGAATATAATCAATCTGATTTTGGTGTTGACCATCTGGTGATGTCCATGTGTAGAGTCTTCTCTTGTGTTGTTGGAAGAGAGTGTTTGCTATGACCAGTGCATTCTTTTGCCAAAACTCTATTAGCCTTTGCCCTGCTTCATTCTATTTTGCAAGGCCAAATTTGCCTGTTACCCCACGTGTTTCTTGACTTCCTACTTTTGCATTCCAGTCCCCTATAATGAAAAGGACATCTTTTTTGGGTGTTAGTTCTAAAAGGTCTTGGAGGTCTTCATAGAACTGTTAAACTTCAGCTTCTTCAGCGTTACAGGTTGGTGCATAGACTTGGATTACTGTGATATTGAATGGTTTGCCTTGGAAACGAATGGAGATCATTCTGTCATTTTTGAGATTGCATCCAAGTACTGCATTTCAGACTCTTCTGTTGACCATGATGGCTACTCCATTTCTTCTAAAGGATTCTTGCCCACAGTAGTAGATATAATGGTCATCTGAGTTAAATTCATCCATTCCAGTCCATTTTAGTTTTACTGATTCCTAGAATGTCAGAGTCATGGGCGGCGGCTGAGAGGAGCAAACCCATGCCCAAGGAGCGGTGGCTGTGCAGGTGGAGAAGGGCCGAGAAGACCTACTCCACGTTCAAGGTCAGGAGGGGCGGCGGTGAGGAGATACCCCTCGTCCAAGGTAAGGAGTAGCAGGTGCTCTTTGCTGGAGCAACCATGAAGAGATACCCCACGTCCAAGGTAAGAGAAACCCAAGTAAGATGGTAGGTGTTGCGAGAGGCAACAGAGGGCAGATACACAAACCATAATCACAGACAACTAGTCAACCTAATCACACGGACCACAGCTTTGTCTAACCAATGAAACTAAGCCATGATGTGTGTGGCCACCCAAGACGGGCGGGTCATGGTGAAGAGGTCTGGCAGAATGTGGTCCACTGGAGAAGGGAATGGCAAACCACTTTAGTATTCTTGCCTAGAGAACCCCATGAACAGTATGAAAAGGCAAAATGATAGGATACTGAAAGAGGAACTTTCCCGGTCGGTAGGTGTCGAAATTGCTAGAGGAGATCAGTGGAAAAATAATTCCAGAAAGAATGAAGGGATGGAGCCAAAGCAAAAACAAAACCCAGTTGTGGATGTGACTGGTAATAGAAGCAAGGTCCGATGCTGTAAAGAGCAATATTGCACAGGAACCTGGATGTTAGGTCCATGAATCAAGGCAAATTGGAAGTAGTCAGACAGGATATGGCAAGACTATTCAGGTATGACCTAAATCAAATCCCTTATGATTATACAGTGGAAGTGAGAAATAGATTTAAGGGACTAGATGTGATAGACAGAGTGCCTGATGAACTATGGACTGAGGTTCGTGACATTGCACAGGAGACAGGGATTAAGACCATCCCCATGGAAAAGAAATGCGAAAAAGCAAAATGGCTGTCTGAGGAGATCTTACAAATAGCTGTGAAAAGAAAAGAAGCAAAAAACAAAGGAGAAATAGAAAAATATAAGCATCTGAATGCAGAGTTCCAAAGAATAGCAAGGAGAGATTAAAAAAAAAAGCCTTCCTCAGCGATCAATGCAAAGAAATATAGGAATACAACAGAATGGGAAAGACTAGAGGTCTCTTCAAGAAAATTAGAGACAACAAGGGAACATTTCATGCAAAGATGGGCTCGATAAAGGACAGAAATGGTATGGACCTAACAGAAGCAGATGATATTGAGAAGAGGTGGCAAGAATACACAGAAGAACTATACAAAAAACATGTTTATGACCCAGATAATCATGATGGTGTGATCACTCACTTAGAGCCAGACATCCTGGAATGTGAAGTCAAGTGGGCTTTAGAAAAGACCACTATGAACAAAGCTAGTGGAGGCGATGGAATTTCAATTGAGCTATTTCAAATCCTGAAAGATGATGCTGTGAAAGTGCTTCACTCAATATGCCAGCAAATTTGGAAAACTCATCAGTGGCCACAGGACTGGAAAAGGTCAGTTTTTATTCCAATCCCAAAGAAAGGCAATGCCAAAGAATGCTCAAACTACCGCACAGTTGCACTCATCTCACAGGCTAGTAAAGTAATGTTCAAAATTCTCCAAGTCAGGCTTCAGCAATACATGAACCATGAACTTCCAGATGTTCAAGCTGGTTGTAGAAAGGTCAGAAGAACCAGAGATCAAATTGCCAACATCTGCTGGATCACGGAAAAAGGAAGAGAGTTCCAGAAAAACATCTACTTCTGCTGTATTGACTATGCCAAAGCCTTTGACTGTGTGCATCACAATAAACTGCAGAAAATTCTGAAAGAGATGGGAATACCAGATCATCTGACTTGTCTCTTGAGAAACCTGTATACAGGTCAGGAAGCAACAGTTAGAACTGGACATGGAACAACAGACTGGTTCCAAATAGGAAAAGGAGTACGTCAAGGCTGCGTATTGTCACCCTGCTTATTTAACTTATATGCAGAGTACATCATGAGAAATGCCAGGCTGGATGAAGCACAAGCTAGATTGAAGATTGCAGGGAGAACTATCAATAAGCTCAGATATGCAGATGACACCACCCTTATGGCAGAAAGTGAAGAGGAACTAAAACGGCTCTTAATGGAAGTGAAAGAGGAGAGTGAAAAAGTTGGCTTAAAGCTCAACATTCAGAAAACGAAGATCATGGCATCTGGTCCCATCACTTCATGGGTGATAGATGGGGAAACAGTGGAAACAGTGTCAGACTTTATTTTTGGGGCTCCAAAATCACTGCAAATGGTGATTGAAGCCATGAAAGTAAAAGAGGCTTACTTCTTGGAAGGAAAGTTATGACCAACCTAGACAGCATATTTAAAAGCAGAGACATTACTTTGCCAACAAAGGTCCGTCTAGTCAAGGCTATGGTTTTTCCAGTGGTCATGTATGGATGTGAGAGTTGGACGTTCAAGAAAGCAGAGTGCCGAAGAATTGATACTTTTGAACTGTGGTGTTGGAGAAGACTCTTGAGAGATCCAACCAGTCCATTCTAAAGGAGATCAGTCCTGGGTGTTCTTTGGAAGGACTGATGCTAAAGCTGAAACTCCAATACTTTGGCCACCTCATGCGAAGAGCTGACGCAATGGAAAAGACTCTGATGCTGGGAGGGATTGAGGGCAGGAGGAGAAGGGGATGACAGAGGATGAGACGACTGGATGGCATCACCGACTCAATGGACATGGGTTTGGGTAAACTCTGGGAGCTGGTGATGGACAGGGAGGCCTGGCATGCTGCAATTCATGGGGTCACAAAAAGTCGGACATGACTGAGCGACTGAACTGAACTGAACTGAACTGAAGTACCTAGTGTCCAGAATACTTTCAAATCCAAACACATGCAATCTTTTTTTCCAATTTTAAACATGTTTGTTCTGGGTTTTGAAATATAATCAGTTCCCTGATGCTCAGATAGTGAAGAATCTGTCTGCAATGCAGGAAACCTGGGTTCAGTCCCTGGGATAGAAAGATCTCTTGGAGAAGGGAATGACTACCTGCTCCAGTGTTCTGGTCTGGACATTTCCATGGAGCTTTAGGGTACAGTCTATGGGATCACAAAGAGTAGGACACTTCTGAGAGACTAACAGTTTCACTTTTCTTCATATGGTATTGTGTACGTTTAAGATGTACAATATAATGATTTGATTTACATGCATCATGAGGTAATAACCACAATAAGAACACCCATCATCTAATATGGATACAAAATAAGATGGAAAAAAAAATCTGTTTTTCCTTTGTAATGAGAACTCTAAGGATTTCCTCTCTTAACAACTTTCATATAAAACATACAGCAGTGTTATTTACATTTATCATATTGTACATTACATTTAATCCTTATTTATCTTAGAACAGGTCATGTGTCCTGTCTTCATCCAGTTCTGCTTCCCACCAGATCCCCACCTTTGGTAACCACAAATCTGATCTATTTTTCTATACATCTGTTTGTTTGCTTTTAAACCATAGTTTACCAACAACATTATATTCATTCCTAATGGGCAATAAACTGATTTGCTATTTCTATACACTTTAAAATTAACACCAATATGTCTTGTTACCAACTTTCAGCATACAAAGATTCTACATTATAATCAACTACATTGCCCGCACTGTTCATGCCTATCATTTGTTTATTTTGTAACTGGAAGATTATACCTCTTAGACTATCTAATTTCTCTCCAATGCCCTCTTCCTTCCCTCTGGAAACAATCTGTCTATTCTCTGTATCTGTAAGAGTTTCTGCTTGCCTATGTTGTTAATTTTTTCTGTTTTGTAAATTCCAAATATAAATGAAGTCATGCAGTATTTTTCTATTTACATTCTGTAAGTTCATTTATGTTCTCTCAAATAGCAAGATTTCATTCTTTTTTATGTATAAGGAATATTCCATTGTATAAATATACACCACATCTCCTTTATCCATTCATCTATTATATCATTGGGCCTTTAGGCAAGCATATCTTGGCCATTATAAATAATGATGGAGTTAACTTCAGGGTATGTATATATTTTGAATTAATGATTTTATTTCCTTTAGGTAAATACTCAGGAGTAGAGTGGCTGGACAGTAGAGTAGTTCTATTTTTAATGTTTGAGGAAACTTCACACTGTTTTCCATCGTGTTTACATGCTGCCAATGGTACATGAGTGTTCCCTTTTCTTCACATTGTCAGCAACAAATATTGCTTGTTGCCTTTTTGTCTGCCATTCTGACAGTAGTGAGGTATCTCCTTGGATTTGACTTGCATTTTCCTGAAGATTAATGAAGCTGAGCATTGTTTTATGAGTCTGGTAGTCATCCATATGTCTTTGAAAAAATACACCTCTGCCCATTTTTTAATTGAGTTCTTTGTTTTCTAGATGCTGAGTAATGCAGGTTATTTGTATATTTTGGACACTAGCCTGTTATCAGATATATTGTTTTCAAATATCTTCTCCCATTCAATAGACTGATTTTTCATTTTGCTAAGTTTCTTGAGCTGCACAATGTCTATCAGTTTAATGCAGTACCTTTTGTTTAATTTTGCTTTTATCCAACCCATCCTGAGAAAAAGTCATATATCACCCAAAGATGAAGTCAACTTTCAAATTAGAGTATTTTCTCCTTTCCATGTTTACTGAAACAAAAACAATGACATAAAGTAGTAGCAAAGTAGCACTCACAACTTATCTCTCTCATTCAGGTAATATATTTAAAAAATATATTATGTGCAGGACTGGATGTGCAAACTAAGAAAAATTTTTCTATAATCATAATGCATAATGTTTAGAGAAGTAAAGTTGTTTATACTTAATCAACATTATGGAACCTTCCATCTTGGGCATTTAAGGAGATACATTCTTACTTAAGAAAGACTGAAAAGATGGGAAGAGAAAATTTTTTCTGATTCATACTTCCAATGGAAGGTGTCAGTTGAGACATTCCCAATGATGCTATTTCACCCTAATGTTTCCTGATTTCATCAACTATAGAGCAGTTTTATATTTCCAGAGGGAAAAAATGTTCAAACTGAGAAAAAAATAGGAGGTAACAAATTTTTCTAAATAGTATTAATAAATGGGAGATGGTGAGAAAGTCTGCAAATGGTTAGGTCAGAGATAAGTCTGGCTCAACACAAAGTGGAAATAGAGAAATGACTCAGATTTCCTTCCACCTGGTTAAAAAGAATCAAAAAGATTCCAACAAAATTATTATGATTAAACACAGAAATTTCTGCCCTGTAACAAGGTTCACAGAGAGATACTCTATCTATTCAAAATTCTCACCTACTCAGAGTTTTTCTCAGAGTCGCTTTCACGTTTTTATATCTCAAGCTGTAGATTAAGGGGTTCATCCTGGCAACCACATTGGTGTAAAAGAGAGAAGAGACTTTTCTTTCATCCATATACCCAGCAGATGAAGGTTTGAGATACATAGGTGTACATGATCAAAGAAGAGAGAAACAGCAATGATGTGGGGACAGCAGGTACTGAAAGCTTTGGACCTGCTCTCCATGGAGCTGATACAGAAGACGTTGGTGAGGATGAGACTATAAGAGACAAAGATGGTGAGACTGGGCACAATGATATTGGTGCCCACCACAATGAAAACTACCAGATCACTTTAATTGAGTCAGAGTTATCCTTGATGAGAAGCCATGAAAGTACCATTTTGATTGATCAAAGTATTTTGCACACATTACATATGGTACAAATTTTAACCTAATCAAGACATATAAAACAATGCTGAATATTGTTCACTTTTCTGAGATCACTCAGTTCTCTTGGAAGATTTAACACATCTTAGAAATATTTATGTTTGTCTTTTAAAAATAAGCCTACATGGGTCTATATTTAAATATGCTGCTTATATTGAGTGGAAGAAGGGAGAGGAATATCATTCTATGATAAAGAAAGTTCTTTTATTGATAGAAAAGCATCAAAATCTCAAAAATATGTTTTTAAAATGATCCAAAAAAAGAGGGTCTCCACAAACAAAGCAATGACTGTGCTTCCCCAATTATGGATTTTTTTTTTCCCCCTAGTATGGTGGCTTAGTTGCTAAGTCATCTCCAACTCTGCAACTCTATGGACTGTAGCTCACCAGGCTCCTCTATCCATGGGGTTCTCCGGGAAAGAATACTGGAGTGGAATGCAGTTTCCTTCTCCAGGGGATCTTTCTAACCTGGGAATTGAACCTGAGTCTCCTACAGGTAGATATTTTAACAACTGAGATATAAGGGAAGCTCATTTTCAGTTATGGCAACCTTTAAAAGACAGAGCTGGGAGACTGCTCAGCCTTGATGAATGATAATGAATGAAAACTAAAATTATGTCACATGAAATTTTGAATGTAGGCTTATTTGAAACACCTTAGTTCTCCATTTCTTGTTTAGAATCTTCCCAATACATTGTATAATATTTGAAATCACTAGTGCATATAACGGAGAAGGCAATGGCACCCCACTCCAGTACTCTTGCCTGGAAAATCCCATGGACGGAGGAGCCTGGTAGGCTGCAGACCATGGGGTCGCTAGGAGTCAGACATGACTAGGCGACTTCACTTTCACTTTTCACTTTCATGCGTTGGAGAAGGAAATGGCAACCCACTCCAGTGTTCTTGGCTGGAGAATCCCATGGACGGAGGAGCCTGGTGGGCTGCCATCTATGGGGTCGCACAGAGTCAGACAAGACTGAAGCGACTTAGCAGCAGCAGCAGTGCATATAAATTAGACAAGAAAAGGTGTATAAATGATGTAACATTTTGAAAAAGAATCCACATTTCACATCAACTTAAAGAAAGCTGTGGCGTGGTTCATGTGCACAGAGAAACCAAGGGCTTATGAGGTTGACTTTAAGCTTTAATACCTTCAGCAGAACTGTAACTTCCCTCAACACTCTTCAGTGCCAATCACATAATTCAAGAAAGCAAAAACTACTAAGGATAACTGTGCTATGTGTGTAAAATACTCTGATTTGATCCCCCATCCACTTAAAAGAAGTCCAAATGCAGAGATACACAGTTCCATTGCTGACTAAAACATGATTTAGTTGCCTCCGTTAGCATGTTACCATCTGCAGTTATTTCAAATTGTATTCTAAGTTGGGCTTCCCTTGTGGCCCTGCTGGTATAAAGAATCCACCTGCAATGTGGGCACTGTATTCTACGTTACTTATAATTTTTCAAGTTAGCCAAAGATAAAAAATACTCATTTTAAAGAGCAGTTCTTTTATGCAAATGAACAGGTTTCATATTAATTTTGAGATTCTCCAAAGATTAGTGACCGGGCTCAACTCACTTTGGGGATATTCAAATCATTATAAAATACATAACAGAGTAGATGCAGCTCTACTCGGCAGGTTTCCAAATGGCCCAGTTACGTCCACTTGTTTAGAGGCACATTTGTTTCCATTTGAAAAACAAGTTTATATAGGGAAACACTAGTTTAAACAAACAAACTCTAACTGACATCGAACATTTTATATAAATAGAAATTGTTAAGAGAAAATCAATCATGTTCATATTGCAGTGAGGTGATGGAATATGAATGGTCATTGAAAACCATCAACCAAGGATTTCTTTGTGCTGAACATCTAAAAACAAACCAGTCAGAAATCACCTTGGCAAATTTCAAAATGCACAAATACTGACTGGAGATTGAAAAAGTTTTAAATAAAGAATATTATTCAAATTACCTTAGAAAATGTTTACATTTTCACTGATACAGCATATTGAGGAGTTTTAAAGTAGCACATTTTTGCCTTAAAAATTAATTCAACATCATCTCTCATGATGTGTTTTTTTCACCAAATATTTCTGTCACATTATCATTATTCTCCAGGTTGCAATTTGATGTTTCTGTACCTAAAAATCTATATGAGTGTAGCCACATAAAAGCCAGAAAACCCAGATATAATCTAGTTATTCAAAAGTCATCTAGCCCTGTTGGTTTAAAATTTTAAATCTTAAATAACTTAAGCTTTCCCCCTATCTTAGAGAAATCTGGTGATATAGAGAGTATTTCTAGGGCTATCCACAAAGAGTGGATCCATAGGTAAGCATTTTCACTATCTAACATAGTTCTGTATAAACTACCTCTTCCTTATTTGATGCAATTACTCCTCATAATTTATCTCCAAAAACTGATGCTCTCTATTTACCTATTTTTCTTTTTAAACTTGTGTTGACTTTATGTAAATCATTATCCACTCTTGGCTTCCCTTTCCCATCCATGCAAAACCTGTATTTTGATGATCAGTTATGTGTCAACTTGACTGACAAAAGTAAAAAATAAAACTGTCAAGAGAAGTTTACACCAAACAATTACAGATGCTAAATGGATTATCCTTGATAGTCTTTGAACCTTCAATCTCTGGCATTTAAAAAAGATATATTCTTCCCAAGTGAAATATGGAAAGTTAAGAGTAAAATCGCAGTACTTTATTCATCCTTCTTATTGCAAGTGACAGATAAAAACACTTCCAGTGGTATGTTTTCAGTCTCAGTTCAGTTCAGGTCAGTAGCTCAGATCAGATCAGATCAGATCAGTCGCTCAGTCGTGTCTGACTCCTTGGGACCCCATGAATTGCAGCACGCCAGGCCTCCCTGTCCATCACCAACTCCCGGAGTTCACTCAGACTCATGTCCATCGAGTCAGTGATGCCATCCAGCCATCTCATCTTCTGTCATCCCCTTCTCCTCCTGCCCCCAATCCCTCTCAGCATCAGAGTCTTTTCCAGTGAGTCAACTCTTTGCATGAGGTGGCCAAAGTACTGGAGTTTCAGCTTCAGCATCATTCCTTCCAAAGAAATCCCAGGGCTGATCTCCTTCAGAATGGACTGGTTGGATCTCCTTGCAGTCCAAGGGACTCTCAAGAGTCTTCTCTAACACCACAGTTCAAAAGCATCAATTTTGGCGCTCAGCCTTCTTCACAGTCCAACTCTCACATCCATACATGACCACTGGAAAAACCATAGCCTTGACTAGACGAACCTTTGTTGGCAAAGTAATGTCTCTGCTTTTGAATATGCTATCTAGGTTGGTCATAACTTTCCTTCCAAGGAGTAAGCATCTTTTAATTTCATGGCTACAGTCACCATTTGTAGTGATTTTGGAGCCCAGAAAAATAAAGTCTGACACTGTTTCCACTGTTTCCCCATCTATTTCCCATGAAGTGGTGGGACCAGATGCCATGATCTTCGTTTTCTGAATGTTGAGCTTTAAGCCAACTTTTTCACTCTCCACTTTCACTTTCATCAAGAGGCTTTTTAGTTCCTTTTCACTTTCTGCCATAAGGGTGGTGTCATCTGCATATCTGAGATTATTGATATTTCTCCCGGCAATCTTGATTCCAGTAGCTCAGTCCTGTCCAAATCTTTGCAACACCATGAACTGCAGCATGCCAAGCCTCCCTGTCCATCATCAACTCTCCAAGCTTGTGAGTGTGTGTTAGTTGCTCAGTCATGTCCGACTCTCTGCGACCCCATAGATTGTAGCCAGCCAGGCTCCTCTATCTATGGGATTCTCCAGACAAGAGTACTGGCGTGGGTTGCCATTTCCTTCTCCATACAACTGCCTGTGTGCATGTGTCTGTATGTGTATGTATGTGTATGTTGTCCCTCAGTCAAGTCTGACTCTTTGCGACTCCAGGGATGGTACCCACCAGGCTCTTCTGTCCATGGGATTCTTCAGGCAAGAGTACTGGAGTGGGTTTCCCTTTTCTTTTCCATACAACTCAAAATCATGTCCATTGAGTTGGAGATGCCATCCAACCATCTCATCCTCTGTGTCCCCTTCTCCTCCTGCCTTCAATCTTTCCCAGCATCAGGGTTTTTTCCAGTGGGTCAGTTCTTTGCATCAGGTGGCCAAAGCATTGGAGTTTCAGCTTCAGTATCAGTCCTTCCAATGAATATTTAGGACTGATTTCCCTTAGGATGGACTGGTTGGATATCTTTGCTCTCTAAGGGACTCTCAAGAGTCTTCTCCCATACCACAGTTCAAAAGTACCAATTCTTTGGCACTCAGCTTTCTTTATAGTCCAACTTTCACATCCATACATGACTCCTGGAAAGACCATAGCTTTGACTAGATGGACCTTTGTTGGCAAAGTAATGTCTCTACTTTTTAATATGCTATCTAGGTTGTTCATAGCTTTTCTTCCAAGAAGCAAGTGTCTTTTACTTTCATGGCTGCAGTCAACATCTGCGGTGATTGTGGAGCCCCTCAAAATAAGTTCTCACTGTTTCCATTGTTTTCCTATCTATTTTCCATGAAGTGATGGGACCTGATGCCATTATTGTAGTTTTCTGAATGTTGAGTTTTAAGCCAACTTTTTCACTCTGCTCTTTTCTGCCACAAGGGTGGTGTCATTTGCCTATCTGAGGTTATTGATATTTTTCCCAGCAATCTTGATTAATGCAGTCTAGCATTTTTCATGATGTACTCTGCATATAAATTAAAGAAGCAGGGTGACTATACACAGCCTTGATGTACTGCATTCCTTATTTGGAACCAGTCTGTTGTTCCATGTCCAGTTCTAACTGTTGCTTAATGACCCGCATACAGATTTTTCAGGAGGCAGGTCAGGTGGTCTGGTATTCCCATCTCTTGAAGAATTTTTCCATGTTTGTTGTGATCCACACAGTCAAAGACTTTGGCATAGTCAATAAAGCAGAAGTAAATGATTTTCTGGAACTCTCTCACTTTTCAATGATCCAACGGATGCTGGCAATTAATTTGTGGTTCTTCTGCCTTTTATAAATCCAGCTTGAACATCTGGAAGTTCATGGTTCATGTACTGTTGAAGCCTGGTTTGGAGAGATTTGAGCATTAGTTTGCTAGCGCATGAGATGAGTGCAATTGTGTAGTAGTTTGAGCATTCTTTGGCATTGCCTTTCTTTGGGACTGGAATGAAAACTGACCTTTTCCAGTCCTGTAGCCACTGCTGAGTTTTCCAAATGTGCTGGCAAATTGAGTGCAGCATGTTCACAGCAACATTTTTAGGATTTGAAATAGCTCAATTGGAACTGTCTTTTTTTCTGAAATGCATTATTTGGAGAGTATTCATCTTTTCCCAGTGATAAAAACTAATTTCAAAATGATAAAGAAAACAAAGAGATAATATATTTACTATTTAATGATATTATGCAGCAGGAAATAGAGATGATATGTAATTTGAAAACAGTGGGGAAAACAAATACTTATATAAAAATTTAAATAATTTATTCGAGCAGGACTAAAATTTATTAACGGTAATAGGAAAAAAGATAACAGAAATAATATGGTAAGAAAGCTGTCACTAAAATTAAACAGAATCTCACTGGCGTGTAACTCATGCACACAATGAGTGTTTCTAATCAAAACTGTCTCCTCCTCAGGGTTTTTCTCAGAGCATGTTTGACATCTTTGTTCCTCATGCTGTAAATTAAGGGGTTGAGGAAGGGAAGAGTATTGGTATAAAAGACAGAAGAGATTTTACCCTCATTCATAGACACAGCAGAAGATGGTTTGAGATACATAAATGCCCCTGATCCAAAGGACAGAGAAACAGTAATGATGTGGGAACTGCAGGTGCTAAAGGCTTTGGACCTGCCCTCTGTGGACTTGACATGGAGGATGTTGGAGAGGATAAGACCATAAGAGACAAAGATTGTGAAACTGGGCACAATGATGTTGATGCCCACCACGATGAACACTTCCAATTCATTGATATAGGTACTTGTGCAGGAGAGCTGGAGCAGAGGGAGGATGTCACAGAAAAAATGGTTGATGGTGTTTGCATCACAGAAATTCAGTCTTAGCATGCATCCAGTGTGAGCCATGGCACCAGAAAAAGCCATCAAGTAGGAACCAAGCATAAGGCTGGAACACACTTTAGGGGACATGATAACATTATACAAAAGTGGCTTACAGATGGCCACATAGCGGTCATAGGCCATTGATGTCAACAGATAGCATTCAGAAATGACAAAAAAACAGTAAAAGTAGAGCTGAGTCATGCACCCTGTATAAGAAATAATATTCTTCTTTGATATGAAATTAAGCAGCATTTTTGGTGTAAACACAGAAGAATAACAGAGGTCTATAGAGGACAAGTTAAAGAGGAAAAAGTACATGGGGGTGTGCAGATGTGAATTTAGCACAATTAGGATTATCAAGCCCAGATTGCCCAGCACAGTGACCATATACATTCCTAGAAAGAAAAAGAATAGGGGGAGTTGGAGATCTGGTTGGTCTGTTAATCCCAACAGAATGAATTCAGTCACAAAAGAGTCATTTCCAGGAGCCATTCTTCTTTAAGGGAATCTGTGGACACAGGAGAAAGGGTTCCATTAGAGAACAACTCAGCCCTTGCCACAGTGTCTCATCTACGAGGGAGGGTAAACACTGGGAATGTCAGAGACTAGTCCTACCTGGTCTCACAGAATCTGCCTTTATCTTTATCAGGGTAGAGTGATGTGGATTTATATGAGCTAAATGCAGCAAAGGAAATCACACACTTCAGAATTAAGGCCAGTACTGTTATATGCAAATAAATTTCTGGAAACACAAAGGGCAAGAAGGATAGATCAGGACAGAGCCATCCAATGTCTCTAAACATTCTCTGATGACCCTCTAACAGATTCCTCCACCAGTTTCATCTAAGTCTCAGATCTACACAAAATGACAAAGAATGGGCATGCATTCAGTCATTGTCCCTTCATTTCAAAACAGCCAATAAGTATATAAATTGAATTCAGAAACTCACCTGAGTTCAGAAAACCTCAGGGCTGTCTCCCTTATCCTTGGTCTTTACCCAGTTGGGGCTGGAAATGCAATTTCAGATTCCTGAGGCTTGATTTCTTTTATCCTGAGAGGTGCGAGCCTAGACATATGCCTGAGAAGTCTTTCTGCACCACTATGCTTTCTGATAATTATTTCAGTCCTTTCAAGCAGCAGAGAAAATAAAGCCTTTTAATTATCACACTTGCTACTGGATTAGACACAGAGGATTCACAGTGAGGGTAATGATGAATGCACTTGGCAAAAACAGGCTAGATGCTTCTCAATCTTTTCCCTAGGGAGTAGGTCATATGTATAAAAGGGAATATGGAAATTATATATGCTGGATCATGATCTGCCTTTAGTTCCTTAGAGACTCACTCTTTTGCTCTTTTTCATTTTAGGTATTGTACAACCCTCAGTGTAGATCCACAGTAAATTCCCATGTTTTCATTATCTTCACCTCTGAACAGAAGGCCACTACATGGCTTCATTCCCTTTTAATTCCAGTTTCCCAAATGGACATATCATCTGTAAGGCTCCTATTTCCAGGTTTCTGTATGTCTTCATCAGAAATTTTTAAAATGTTTCAGTAACTCACTTCAGCTCTTCTCACTATGAAATGTCTCTGAAATAATTTGCAATGTTGTATATTCTTTCTATAGCTTATACTTAAAAAAAATTGTAATTTCTACCTGATTCTCTCACTGGGTCATTTTCTGCAACATGTCAATAATTGAAATTATCAATTTCTTCTTATGATAGAAATGAGTAGGGACTATGGAGGTAGAGAGAGCATTGTGAATCTTAATTTACTTACATCCTATATTCTTTGGGCAATTTATTTAATCTTTCACTAAAGTTGTAAAATTGGATGGTAAAAATGGAATCTCTTTTATCATGCTGCTGAGCTAATTAAATCAAAAATGTCAAGTAAAATGGCTGAATCAGTGCCTGGCATATGGTAAATAGTTAATACATGTCAGCTGTCATTATTCACATTCTCATAAATTTTACTAGATTCTCCATCATAACACACATCAGAGTTTTTTTGTTTGTTTTTCCTGAATACCTGTGTTCCTTAATAAACTCTAAATTCTATAAGAAAAAATATTTTTCCTATCTTGTTTACTGTTTGGCTCCAAGATCTAAGCACAAAGCAGAGGACATGGAAGGAACTTAATAAATATTTCTGATAATCATGTTGTTTTGTCCAAGAATGTATTTAACATTTTTCAAATGCTAAACCATAGCATCTAAAATCACAGTGACCTCCACCCATGTACCTCAGCTACCACAAAACTTCTGGCTTTTTGTGTTTAGGCTGAACTACTGTAATATTGAACTATGGTGCTTCCTAATGATAATTTTAGTATTTTCCAAGATGCTCCTATTTAGCCCTAAACACCAATGTCTGAAATCACAGCTTTGTCCCTCCCTAGTTCAAGTACTTTCAATGGTTCTCCATAACCCATTTGAAAATTGAAGCATAAATTAAAAGTATAATTCTGAAAATTATGATTAATGCTTAGTTATATATAACTAGAGAAGAAATTGAGACTGTTATCTTTGATGAGAAGCCATGAAATTACCATTTTGATTGTTATATGTATTTTGCGCAGATTAACCTTTGTAAAATTTTAACCTAGAAAATCTAAAAAAGAAAATTAGAGAATTTTTACTTTCTACTTGTCTTTTTTTAAAAAACTATTTTTACTTGTCTTGGGAAGTTCAACCTATTTTATAAATATATGTATGTTTGTGCATGAAAAATAAAAATATATGTCTATATTACACACCTTGCTTATATATATTGGAAAGAAGGTCAAGAATACTACTCTATAATAAAAGAGGGTTCTCTTCTTAGTAGAAAAGCATCAAACTCTCAAAAAAGATCTTCAAACTGTTCATAAAAAAGGAGTTTCTCCATATACAAAATATGACTTGTGCTATCATGATTATGTGATTTTGATTTATTTTTTTGCAAGGCAATGCCTAAGAAAGAGAGATGGAAAAGACCAATAAGCACTAAACTTCTGAGGAATCAAAATAAAGATAGTGCTATTTGAAATTTTAATTTTTGGCTTCTTTGAAACTTTACATAGTTCCATATTACTTATTTAGAATCTTCCCAAAATATTGTATAATATTTAAATCTACTAATCAAACTAAATTAGGTAAGGGGCTGTATAATACATGATGTAGCATTATGGAAAACAATCCAATATAAAGAGAATATTATTAATTTTATGAATTGAGGTTATAAATAACCCAGGAAACTTCACAAATGCTTATGATATTTAATAAGAGATGCTAGACAATAAACTGTGAAAAATTCTTAAAGGGATGGGAATACCAGACCACCTAGCCTGCCTGCTGAGAAACTTGTATACTGGTCAAAAGAAGTAATAGTTAGAACTGGACATGGAGCAACAGACTGGTTCCAAATTGGGAAAGGAGTATGTCAAGGCTGTATATTGTCACCCTGCTTATTTAACTTATATGCAGAGTACATCATGAGAAATGCCAGGCTGGATGAAGCACAAGCTAGATTGAAGATTGCAGGGAGAACTATCAATAAACTCAGATATGCAAATAACACCATCCTTATGGCAGAAATTGAAGAGGAACTAAAAAGCCTCCTGATGAAAGTGAAAGAGGAGAGTGAAAAAGTTGGCTTAAAACTCAACATTCAGAAAACTAAGATCATGGCATCTGGTCCCATCACTTCATAGCAAATAGATGGGAAAACAATGGAAACAGTGACAGACTTTATTTTTTGTTGCACCAAATCACTGCAGATGGTGACTTCAGCCATGAAATTAAAAGACACTTGCTCCTTGGGAAAAAAAGCTATGGCCAAGCTAGACAGCATATTAAAAAGCAGAGATATTTCTTTGCCCACAAACATCCATATACCTAAAGTTATGGTTTTTCCACTAGTCATGAATGGATGTGAGAGTTGAACCATAAAGAAAGCTGAGCAGAAGAATTGATTCTTTTGAATTGTTGTGTTGGAGAAAACTCTTGAGAGTCCCTTGGACAATAAGGAGATCCAACCAGTCCATCCTAAAGGAAATCATTTCTGAATATTCATTGGAAGGACTGATGCTGAAGCTGAAGCTCCAATACATTGGCTGCCTGATGTGAAGAGCTGACTCAGAAAAAATCCTGATTCTGGGAAAGATTGAAGATGGGAGGAGAAGGGGACGACAGAGGATGAGATGGTTGGATGGCATCACCGACTCGATGGACATGAGCTTGAGTTTACCTTGGCAGCTGGTGATGGACAGGAAAGTCTGGCATGCTGCAGTCCATGGGATCACAAAGAGTCAGATTTGACTGAGTGACTGAACGAAACTGAACCTGACTGTGTTCCTGAGACCTTGAATACTGAATGGGCTGCCATTCCCTTCTCCAAGTGATCATGCTGACCCCGGGTCTCACATTGCAGGCAGTTTCTTATCATCAGAACCACTAGGGAAGACCCTAAGTAAAAATGAAGAAGCACAAACAGGACCTGACAATCCATGATTCATGTGATCAGCGCTGAGTTTTCATGTTCTCTTCAGAACCAAGTGGCCATGTTTGAGTGCCCTTTCATTTCCTCAAACAGTTCCAGAGCTGAAAACCTCTGAAAAGATCAAAAGAAGAGAAATAGGACTCAGAAATTCATTCTAGCAAATTCCACAATTAATGGAATCTGCATTATTTGAAGGAAAGTGCAGTAATCAGGAATTTATTCGATTTGGGGTACCAACAATCCTTTCGACAGCTCACTCATAGGGACATTTTGTTGCCTCTGAGATATGTTATCTCATAAACTCTATAAAAAGTCTACAACATAATAGATGATACACAAGGAAAATAAAACTGGCTCTAAAGAGTTTTTCCGAAAGGGGAATGCCTTCTTACAGATTTCATCTGTCTTAAAAGTAAAAATGTTCTTTGGAATCAAAACTACTACAGTGTGAAAATTAATCTCTGATAGCTCTCCCTGGGAATTAAGGAAGAAAGGTATTTGGCCCAAGTAGGTCCTTGTCAGAGAAGGGAATTTTATCATTTGGAAATGTTTTGGATATATTTTGAAATGTTTTCATGACTAGGTAAACAGCTGCCTTTGGTGGAAGTTTTGGACTTGACTAAGATTTGATTTAGAAGTAAAAATTGTTTTAGGGAATTTCTCACATAAGGGCTCTGAAGACTGGATGCTTGGGGCTGGTGCACTGGGACGACCCAGAGGGATGGTATGGGGAGGGAGGAGGGTTCAGGATGGGGAACATGTATATACCTGTGGCAGAATCATGTTGATATATGGCAAAACCAATACAATATTGTACAGTTAAAAAATAAAATAAAATAAATAAACAAAACCTACTAACAGCAATTAAAAAAAGTTAGATTAAGATGCTTGAAATATATGTCTAATATATTTTAACTGCAGAAAACCATAAATTATAATACTACAGGATAACAAATTGGTAATCATTTTCCACTCTACTTTCACTTCCTCTTATCTCATTGGAAGAAGGCTTTGAACCCTTTAGAGGAATATTAACAGGTAAGGGAAGCAGTTTTTCCAGAAATAGCTCAGGAGAAGAAAGTATGAAGCCTCTTCCTTTTACCTCTCTACCATCCCTCTTATTGTCACAATAGTCACAAATAGTGGTTTGAAAAGACTATAACACCATGCCTACCTTTGTTTTTAATGAATGGAAAAAAAACAATTTTAAATAAACATATTTAAAAATAGTGATGCAAGCACAGTAGAGAAATGAAGTGAAAGAAAATGAAGTTAGAGCATAGATATGAATTTGCCGCATTTACATACACACATGTGAGGGATATGTGTGTGTGTGTGTGTGTGTGTGTGTGTGTATCAGAGAATCCTAAAATAAGCAATTCCATTTATGCTCACTTGATTTTCAACAGGGATGCCAAGATTATGTGATGGAGAGAGTAGTATTTTCAACAAAAGTGACTAGAATAATTAAGTTCATTTTGAAAGAATGAATTTGGAACACTCCACAAAATAAGAAAGTAAGCTCAAAATAAACCTCATATCTAAATATGAAAGGTAATATTTTTAAACTCCTGGAAGAAATCATCAGAGCAAATCTCTTTGACTTCAGGATGAACAATGGTTCTTAGATATGCTTCTGCTGCTGCTGCTAACTTGCTTCAGTCGTGTCCGACTCTGTGCGACCCCATAGATGGCAGCCCACCAGGCTGCCCTGTCCATGGGATTCTCCAGGCAAGAACACTGGAGTGGGTTGCCATTTCCTTCTCCAGTGTGTGAAAGTGAAGTCGCTCAATCGTGTCCGACTCTTAGAGACCCCATGGACTGCAGCCTACCAGGCTCCTCCATCCATGGGATTTTCCAGGCAAGAGTACTGGAGTGGGGTGCCACTGCCTTCTCCTTAGATATGCTAATAAAGGGCAGATAAAAAAAGAAAAAAAGTGGATGCTGAACATCATGAAATTAAAAACTTTTGAGGTTTCAAAGGTATCATCAAGAGAATGAATAGAGGACTAACAGAATGGAAGAAAAACTTGTAAATAATATATCTGATAAGTACCTAGTATCCAAAATACATTCAAATCTAAACACAGGCAATCTTTTTTCCAGTTTTAAACATGTTTCTTCTGGGTTTTGAAATATAATCACTTCCCTGATGGCTCAGATGGTGAAAAATCTGCTTATAATGCAGGAGACCTGGGTTCAGTCCCTGGGATAGAAAGATCCCTTGGAGAAGGGAATGGCTACCTACTCCAGTATTCTTGTCTGGATATTTCCATGGAGCTTTTGGGTACAGTCTATGGGATCACAAAGAGCAGGACACTACTGAGAGACTAAAACAGTTTCATTTTTCTTCATATGGTATTGTGTAACTTTAAGGTGTACAATATAATGATTTGATTTACATGCATCATGTGGTAATAACCACAATAAGAACACCCATCACCTGATATGGATACAAAATAAAATGGAAAAAAAAATCTTTTTTTCTTTGTAATGAGAACTCCAAGGATTTCCTCTCTTAACAACTCTCATATAAAACATAGAATAGTGTTATTTACATTTATCATATTGTATATTACATTTAATCCTTATTCATCTGAGAACAGGGCATTTGTCCTGTCTTCATCCACTTCGCCTTCCCTCCAGATCCCCATCTTTGGTAACAAAAAATCTGATCTATTTTTCTATACATCTGTTTGTTTGTTAGCTTTTAAGATATAGGTTACCAACAACATTGTATTAGTTCCTAATGGGTAATAAACTGATTTGCTATTTCTATACACTTTAAAATTAAATTAACATTATGTCCTGTTAGCAACTTTCAGCATACAAAGTTCTACATTATAATCAACTACATTCCCCACACTGTTCTTGCCTATCACTTGTTTATATTGTAACTGGAAGACTACACCTCTTAAACTATCTAATTTCTCTCCAATCCCCTTTTCCTTCCCTCTGGAAACAATCTGTCTATTCTCTGTAACTGTAAGGGTTTCTGCCTGCCTATGTTGTTAATTTTTTCTGTTTTGTAGATTCCAAATATAAGTGAAGTCATACAGTATTTGTCTTTCTATTTACATTCTGTAAGTTCATTTATATTCTCTCAAATAGCAAGATTTCATTCTTTTTTATGTATAAGGAATATTCCATTGTATAAATATACACCACATCTCCTTTATCCATTCATCTATTATATCATTGGGCCTTTAGGCAAACATATCTTGGCCATTATAAATAATGATTTAGGTAACTTCAGGGTATGTATATATTTTGAATTAATGATTTTATTTCCTTTAGATAAATACTCAGGAGTAGAGTGGCTGGACAGTAGAGTAGTTCTGTTTTTAATGTTTGAGGAAACTTCACACTGTTTTCCATCGTGTTTACATGCTGCCAATGGTACATGAGTGTTCCCTTTTCTTCACATTGTCAGCAACAAATATTGCTCGTTGTCTTTTTGTTTGCCATTCTGACAGTAGTGAGGTATCTCCTTGGATTTGACTTGCATTTTCCTGAAGATTAGTGAAGCTGAGCATTGTTTCATGAGTCTGGTAGTCATCCATATGTCTTTGAAAAAATACACCTCTGCCCATTTTTTAATTGGGTTCTTTGATTTCTAGATGCTGAGTAATGCAGGTTATTTGTATATTTTGGACACCAGCCTGTTATCAGACATATTGTTTTTAAACATCTCCCATTCAATAGACTGATTTATCATTTTGCTATGTTTCTTGATCTGCACAATGTCTTATCAGTTTAATGCAGTACATTTTGTTTAATTTTGCCTTTATTTCTTAGGCTGAGGAGACATATTCAAAAAACTTTTCCGATACTGCTGTAAAGTTTTCTGATACCCATCCTGAGAAAAAGTCATATACCACCCAAAGACGAAGTCAACTTTCAAATTAGAGTATTTTCTCCTTTCCATGTTTACTGAAGCAAAAACAATGACATAAAGTAGAAGCAAAGTACCACTCTCAACTTGGCTCTCTCATTCTGGTAATATATTTTAACAATGTGTTATGTGCAGGACTGGATGTTCAAACTAAGAAATTTTTTTCCATAATCATAATGCATAATGTTTAGAGAAGTCAAGTTGTTTATACTTAATCAACATCATGGAATCTTCCATCTCAGGCATTTAAGGAGATACATCCTTGTTCAAGAAAGATTGAAAGATAGGAAGAGAAAATTTTGTCTGATTCATACTTCCAATGGAAAGTGTCAGATGAGACATTGCCAATGATGCTATTTCACCCTAATGTTCCCTGATTTCATCAATTATAGATAGAGCAGTTTTATATTTCCAGAGGGGAAAAATGTTCAAACTGAGAAAAAAAACAAGAGGTAACAAATTTTTCTAAATAGTATTAATAAATGGGAGATGGTGAGAAAGTCTGCAAATGATTGGGTCAGAGAGAAGTCTGGCTCAATACAATGTGGAAATAAATAGAGAGATGACTCAGATTTCCTTCCACCATATGTAGAGATTGTTATAAAATTTTAACAGCTGCATACTCTTATTTAATATTTGTTTGTTTGAACATTACATTACAATCTTACATATGGATGTTTCTAAGTTTTTACTCTTACAAACAATGCAATAATAAAGACTTTTGAACATCTAAAAAAAAAAGAATAAAAAAGATTCCAACAAAATTACTATGATTAAACACAGAAATTTATGCCCTGTGACAAGCTGCACAGAGAAATTATCTATTCAAAATTCTGTCCTACTCAGAGTTTTTCTCAGAGCCGCTTTCACATTTTTATTTCTCAAGCTGTAGATTAAAGTGTTCATCCTGGCAACCATATTGGTGTAAAAGAGAGAAGAGACTTTTCTTTCATCCATATACCCAGCAGATGAATGTTTGAGATACATAAGTGTACATGATCCAAAGAAGAGAGAAACAGCAATGATGTGGGGACAGAAAGTACTGAAAGCTTTGGACCTGCCTTCCATGGAGCTGATACGGAAGATGTTGGTGAGGATGAGACCATAAGAGACAAAGTTGGTGAGACTGGGCACAATGATGTTGGTGCCCACCACAATGAAAACTACCAGATCACTGATGTGGATACTTGTGCAAGAGAGCTTGAGCAGAGGAAGGATATCACAGAAATAATGGTTGATGGTTTTTGCATGACAGAAGGTCAGTCTCAGCATGCATCCAGCGTGACCAATGGCACCAGGAAATGTCATCAAGTAGGAACCAAGCATAAGGTTGTAACACACTTTAGAGGATATAACAACATGATACAAAAGTGGTTTACAGATGGCCACATACATCTGTATGTGTATGGCCATACAGATGGCCACTGATGTCAGCATATATTTCAGAAATGGTGAAAAAACTGAAAAAGTAGAGCTGTGTCATGCATCCCATATAAGAAATAATATTTTTCGCTGATATAAAGTTAATCAGCATTTTGGCGGTAAACACAGAAGAATAGCAGAACTCTGTGAAGAACTTCCAGATGTTCAAGTTCGATTTAGAAAAGGAAGAGGAACCAGAGATCAAATTGCCAACATCTACTGGGTCATCGAAAAAGCAAGAGAGTTCCACAAAAAAAATCTACTTTTGCTTTTTTGACTATGCCAAAGACTTTGTGTGGACCACAACAAACTGTGGAAAATCCTTAAAGAGATGGGAATACCAGTCCACCTAACCTGCCTCCTTAGAAATCTGCAAGCAGGTCAAGAAACAACAGTTAGAACTGGACATGGAACAACAGACGTGTTCCATATTGGGAAATGAGTATGTCAAGGCTGTATATTGTCACCTTGCTTATTTAACATATATGCAGTGTACACCATGCAAAATGCATGGCTGGATGAAGCATAAACTGGAATCGAGATTGCCAGGAGAAATATCAATAACCTCAAATATGCAGATGACACCACCTTTGTGGAAGAAAGTGAAGAAGAACTAAAGTGTATCTTGATGAAAGTGAAAGAGGAGAGTGAAAAAGTTGGTTTGAAACTCAACATTCAGAAAACTAAGATCATGGCATCTGGTCCCATCACTTCATGGGAAATAGATGGGAAAACAGTGGAAACAGTGGCAGACTTTATTTTTTGGGGCCCCAAAATCACTGCAGATTGTGACTACAGCCATGAAAGTAAAAGACACTTGCTCTTGGGAGAAAAGCTATGACCAACCTAGATAGCATATTAAAAAGCAAAGACATTACTTTAACAACAAAGGTCCATCTAATCAAAGCTATGGTTTGTCCAGTAGTCATGTATGGATGTGAGAGTTGGACTATAAAGAAAGCTGAGTGCCGAAGAATTGGTGCTTTTAAACTGTGGTGTTAAAGAAGACTCTTGAAGTCCCTTGGACTGCAAGGAAACCCAACCAGTTCATCCTAAAGGAAATCACAGAGAGCCTACAGAGGGAAGGCCCGTGCTACCATAGGCAAACATACCTGCTTTGCATAAGGTAGCAGGTATGTTTGCTATCTTCTCCCTTAGAAAAGCCAAGGGAGAAGAAGATTGGATTAGGACACTATTGTTCTACTCTCATCTCAACATTTCCACTTTCAATGACCCTAGTAACCTGGCACTGGTTTCTAATACACATTAGACTTCATGTGGTCAGAACCAAGAATTGTATTTCTAATCCAAGAAGATAGTCTATGAGAATTAAGTAACTTCCCTTGTCACAACATTCAGAAAACTAAGATCATGGCATCTGGTCCCATCACTTCATGGGAAATAGATGGGGATTCAGTGGAAACAGTGTCAGACTTTATTTTTTGGGGCTCCAAAATCACTGCAGATAGTGACTGCAGCCATGAAATTAAAAGATACTTACCCCTTTGAAGGAAAGTTATGACCAACCTAGATAGCATATTAAGAAGCAGAGACATTACTTTGCCAACAAAGGTCCATCTAGTCAAGGCTATGAGTTTTCCAGTGGTCATGTATGGATGTGAGAGTTGGACTGTGAAGAAAGCTGAACGCCAAATTATTGATGCTTTTGAATTGTGGTGTTGGAGTAGACTCTTGAGAGTCCCTTGGACTGCAAAGAGATCCAACCAGTCCATTCTAAAGGAGATCAGTCCTGGGTGTTCTTTGGAAGGAATGATGCTAAAGCTGAAACTCCAGTACTTTGGCCACCTCATGCGAAGAGTTGACTCATTGGAAAAGACTCTGATGCTGGGAGGGATTGGGGGCAGGAGGAGAAGGGGACGACAGAGGATGAGATGGCTGGATGACATCACTGACTCGATGGATGTGAGTCTGAGTGAACTCCGGGAGTTGGTGATGGACAGGAAAGCCTGGTGTGCTGTGATTCATGGAGTCGAAAAGAGTCGGATACTACTGAGTGACCGAACTGAACTGAACTGAACTGATAAATAAATCATTAACCACTCTATGTACCAAACATATAACGAATATATTTTGACAATCCATACATGCAGGCAACAAAATCGTTTGTTAAAGGAGGCATGCACTGTGCTTACAGATACAAAGTGGGTTATACTTAATAGTCACTATGAAGTCTTCCACCTCAGAAATTAAATGTGATATAATCTTGCTTAATGAAGCCTGAAAAGATGGGAAGAGGAAACATTCTCAGATTCATGCTTCTAAAGGCAATTAGCAGATAAGACATCCCCAGTGACATTATGTCACACTAATGGTCCGTCTTGTCAAAGCTGTGGTTTATCCAGGAGTCAGATATGGATGTGAGAGTTGGACTATAAAGAAAGCTGAGTGCTAAAGAATTGATGCTTTTGAACTGTGGTGTTGGAGAAGACTCTTGAGAGTCCCTTCTATAGCAAGGAGAGTCTACCAATCCATCCTAAAGGAAATCAGTCCTGAATATTCATTGGAAGGACTGATGCTGAAGCTGAAATTCCAATACTTTGGCTACCTGAGGCAAAGAACTGACTCATTTGAAAAGACCTTGATGCTGGGAAAGATTGAAGGTGGGAGGACAAGGGGATGACAGAGGATGAGATGGTTGGAGGGCATCACCAACTTGATGGACATGAGTTTGAGTAAATTCCGGGAGTTGGTGATGGACAGGGAGGCCTGGCGTGCTGCAGCCCATGGGGTTTCAAGGAGTTGGACATGACTGAGTGACTGAACTGAACTGAACTGAACTGAATGTTCCCTGACTTGATGATTTTTTGGCCAGTCTTCTATTTTCACAGGGAAAGCTAAGTTCAGACTAATGCAGAAAATGTATTATAATAAATAAATAAATTGATTATAATGAATGATAAAAAAGATAATAAATGTTCTTCTAAATAGTATTAATAAGTGGGAACATGTTTGGAAGGAAATTATGAAAATGGTGAACAAGAAGAGAAGTCTCCTATTTGATAAGTATAAATAAATTGATATGTCAAAAATTTCTTTCAATATGGTACAAAATAGGATAATAATACTGCTAATAAAAATCATTAAAATTAAAAAGAGAATATCTCTATTCTGTGATTATTTGCAAAAAGAGGTGTGGTTTCTAATCAAAACTATATAGTTTTTCTCAGAGAAGTTTTCACATCTTTGTGTCTCAAGCTGTAGATTAAGGGGTTCATCATAGCAACCACATTGGTGTCAAAGAAAGAAGAGATGTTTTGTTCATCCAGAAATGCAGCAGAAGATGGTTTAAGATATATAAATGCACATGATCCAAAGAAGAGAGAAACAGCAATGATGTGGGAACTGCAGGTGCTGATGGCTTTGGATCTGCCCTCTGTGGAACTGATGTGGAAGATACTGGAGAAAATAAGACCATAAAGATAAAGATGGTGAGACTGGGCACAGTGATGATGCCCACCACAGAGAAAACAACCAATTTATTGACCGAGTACTTGTGCAGAAGAGCTGAAGCAGAGGGTGGATGTCACAGAAATAATGGTTAATAGTGTTTGCATCACAGAAGTTCAGTCTCTGCGTGTATCCAGTGTGAGCCATGGCCCAGAAAATGCCATCCAGGAGGAACCAAGCACAAGGCTGGAACACACTTTAGGGGACATAATGTTATACAAAAGTGGCTTACGGATGGCCACATAGAGGTCATAGGCCATTGATGTCAGCACATAGATTTCAGAAATGACAAGAAAACAGAAAAAGTAGAGCTGAGTCATGAGCCCCATGTAAGAAATGATCTTCTTCGAAATGAAGTTACTTAGCATTTTTGGTGCAAACACAGAAGAATAACAGAGATCTATGAAGGAAAAGTTAAAGAGGGAAAAGTATGTAGATGTGAATCCAGTTGAATTAAGATTATCAAGCCCAGGTTCCCCATCACAATGACCATGTACATTCCTAGAACAGGAAGAAAATGGGGATCTGGGGATCTGGTTGGTCTGTTATTACCATCAAAATGAACTGAGTCAGGAAAGACCTATTTCCAAGAGCCATTCTTCTCTAAAGGAATCTGTGGACACATGTGAAAGGGTTCCATTAGAGAACAACTCAGCTCTTCCAGTTTCTCCTCCTATGAAAGAGTATACACACTGTGAAAGCCTGATGCTATCCCAACCTTCATTCATGTCAACTCTTCCTTCACCAGTCCAACTGGAAGCAGTGACCCTAGCAATCTGGTGCTGTCTTCTCCTGAAGGTTAGACCTTATGTGGCAGGAACCAAGAACACTGCTTCAAGATGAGGGGACCCAAGTCTATGAGAATCAAGTTACCAACCTTATCACAGAGTAAAAGTCATAAAGGAAGAAGAGTGAGAGATCCACCTACTTAGAGGAAAACTTCCTGACTGATATGTCTTTGAGCCCCTCTAATATTAGCTGATTCTTCTCCAACAAATGCTTCCTGTAGTTTTACTTGAGTCTCAGCTTCACAAAATGAGAAAGAATGGACATATGATAGGTCCCTGGACTTTGATCACAAAATGAGGAAAAAGTATTATAAATTAAATTCAGAAACTCACCCAACTTTGATCTTAAAACTTCAGGACTTTCTCCTTACCCTGTGTATTTACCAAGTTGGTTCTGCAAATGTCATTTCATGTTTTCCAGGCTTGATCCCTTTGATTTTAGGGGAGAGGAAGTAGACATTAATTCACATATGCCCTGGAAATCTTTGTGAACTTCTATAATTTCTGACATTTTCAGTGTTCTCAAGCAACAGAAGAAGATAATCTTTTTATTATAATACTTGCTACTTGATTAGACCCAGAAGATTTAATGTGAGTTTAAGGATGTAATGCATTTGGTGAAAAACAGGTTAGAAGCTTGCCTGGTGTCTTCCCCAGAATGTAGGTTATATGTTTAATATGGAATAAGGAAATTTTGGATCCTGGTTCATGATCTGTCTTTATTTCCTTAAAGACTCACTCTTTTACTCATTTTTGCTTTATTCTAGGGACTGTACATCCCTCAGTTAGATCCAAAGTGAATTCACATCTCCTCATTATCTACACCTCTGAAGGGGAAGCTGTTACATTGTCTCATTCCCTCTTTATTCGCATTTACTAAATGGACATATTTCCACAAGAGACCTACTTACAGGTTTCTGTATTTCTTTGTCTGAATTCATCAAATGTTGCAGTGACTCATTTCAGTTGTTCTCTATCTGAGATGTCTCTGAAATAATTTGTTATATAATATGTCCCTTCTATAGTTTATACTTTTAACATCTTCCTGAAATTTCTACCTGACTCTTCTACTGGCTAATTTCCTTTAACATTTCAGTGACTGAAATTAACAATTTTTCTCATGATAGAAAAGAGTAGGGGTTATGGAATTAGAGAGAGTCCTCTGAATCCTACCTTCCTTCTTCCACTTATACATACTATAACACTTTGGACAAGTTATTGAATCTCTAGGTTCACCTACGTGAAGTAAGGAATGTCAAAATAGCATCTCTTTCATTAAGCTGCTGTGTTAATCAAGTGAATAAAAAAATAAGTAAAACGGTTGGGCCAGTATTGGCATATGAGTGTCAATAAACATCAGCTGTTACTACTCATGTTTTCATAAATTTAAGTAGATTCTTTTTTATAATATTCATCAAACTTTCCCCTTTTAATTCATGCTTTTCTATAAACTGTATATTTTATTAGGTCAAACATTTATTCTGCCCTGTTAACTATTTGGATCCTGAAACTAAGAACAATGCTGAGTACACAGAAAGAACTCAATCAATACTTCTGAAACTCATCTTATTTTTATCTAAGAGCTTTCAGAATACATTCAAAACTTCTCTTATGCTTAACCACAATGTTTACAATGACAAAGACCCGCACCTACCTGCCCCCAGCCACCACACAACTTCTGGCTTTATGATTAAACTGAACTAGTGTAATGTTGAACTATAGAGGCACATAACTCTTATTTTAGCATTTTCTCATATATTCACTCTTATTTGCTCATGAACAATGCTGCAAGGAGATCCAACCAGTCCATTCTAAAGGAGATCAGTCCTGGGTGTTCTCTGGAAGGACTGATGCTAAAGCTGAAACTCCAATACTTTGGCCACCTCATGCAAAGAGTTGATTCATTGGAAAAGACTCTGATACTGGGAGGGATTGGGGGCAGGAGGAGAAGGGGACGACAGAGGATGAGATGGCTGGATGGCATCACCGACTCGATGGATGTGGATTTGAGTGAACTCCGGGAGTTGGTGATGGACAGGGAGGCCTGGCATGCTGCAGTTCATGTGGTCACAAAGAGTCGGACACGACTGAGCGACTGAACTGAACTGAATTGAATACTGCTAGAATAAGGTCTGAAAGCACAGCTCTGTCCCTCCCTGGTTCAAGAACTTTCAGTGGTTCTCCATTACCCACTTGAAAATTGAAGCTATGTAGTAAAGACATATTTCTTAAAACTATGATTAAGGCTTGGTTAAAACTAAAGAAGAAAGTGAATCAGAGTTAACTTTGATGAAAAGCCATGAAAGTACCGTTCTGATTGACTGAAGTATCTTGCACACTTTAAATATGCTGCAAAAATTTAACCTTCTCAAAAACATAAAAAAGAAAGGAGAATGTTTACTTTTCAAAGACCACTCAATTGTCTTGGACACATTTTAGAAATGTCTAAAACACATTTTAGAAATACATATGTTTTTGTGTGAAAAACAAACCTACATGAGTTTATCTTGAGGGAGAAGAATATCATTCTATGATAATAGTTTTCTCTCTCTTATTGACAGAAAAGCATCAAATGCTCAAAAATTTGCTTTCAAAATGCTCCAAAAAAAGAGGGCCTCCACAAACAAAATAATGACTTGTGCAGCTACCACAATTATGTAATTTACTTATTTGTTTTTAGTGGGGCAACCCTTAAAAGGGAGAGATGGAAGAAACTGTTAGCAATTGAATTTCTGATGAATGAAAATTAAAATAATCCATGTGAAATTTTAAATGTAGACTTCTTTGAAACATCTTCTTTGTTCTCTAGCTCTTATTTAGAATCTTCCCAATATATTGTATAATATTTGAAATCATTAGTCTAGCTAAATTAGGTAAGAAAATGCATATTCATGATGCAGCAACTTGAAAAAGAATCCAATTTCACATGAACTTAGAAAAGCTCTGTCCTGGTTCATGGGCACAGGAGAAATCCAGGGCTTATGAGGTTGACTCTAAGATGGAACACCTTCAGCAGAACCATAACTTCCTTCAAAACCTGTCAGTGCCAATGACATAACTCAGGAAAGGAAGAACTATAAGGAGATCAAACCGGTCAATCCTAAAAGAACTCATTCTTGAATATTCATTGGGATGACTGATGCTGAAGCTTAGGAGCTGATACTTTGGCCACCTAATGAGAAGAACTGAGTCATTAGAAAAGATGCTGATTCTGGGAAAGACTGAAGGCAGGAGGAGAAAGATGACAGAGGATCTGATGGTTGGATGGCATCACTGAATTGATGGACATGAGTTTCAGCGAGTTCTGGGAGTTGGTAAAGGACAGGGAAGCCTGGTGTGCTGTAGTCCATTGGGTCACAAACAGTCAGTTCAGTCAAAGCGAATGAACTGAACATTTAACATGTATAATATCATATACGAAATGAGTCGCCAGTCCAGGTTCGATGCGCAATACTGGATGCTTGGGGCTGGTGCACTGGGACGACCCAGAGGGATGGGGAGCACATGTATACCTGTGGCAGATTCATGTTGATATATTTCAAAACCAATACAATATTGTAAAGTTAAAAAATAAAATAAAATAAAATGGAGGAAAAAAAAAATCCTCTGGCTTGATTCCCCCTCCACTTAAAAGAAGTCCAAGTAGAGAGATGCACAGTTCGATTGCTAACTAAAACATGATTAAGTTGCCAAACAATCAGCAAGGTTGCCTCCTTTACAAGGTTACTACCTGTAATTATTAAAAATTGTATTTTAAGTTATTTATATTTTTTTTCAGATTAACCAAAGATATACATTACTCATTATAAAGAGCTGTTCTTTTGTATTAATGAACAGATTTCATTCTAATTTTGAGGCACACAAAATGAAAGATTAGTGATCAGGCTTAATTTACTCTTGGGGATCCTCAAATTGTTATAAAATATGTAATAGAGTACATGCATCAGTATTCTGTAGGTTTTCAAATGGCCCAGTTAAGTTCACTTGTTTAGATGCATTTGCTTCCATTTGTAAAACAAGTTTATAGAGAGAAATACTAGTTTAAACAAACAAAACTCTAACCAAGATCAACAATTTTAGGTAAATAGATCTTGTTAAGGAATAATCAGTCATGTCCATATTGCAGTCAGGAGATGGAAAAAGAGTGGTCATCTAGAAATATTAGCCAAGGATTTAGTTATGCTGAACATCTCAAAAAACATTTAGTTATGCTGATCATCTCAAAAAAAAAAAAAAAAAAAGTAAAAAGTCAGCTTTGCCAAATTTCAAAATACTGACTGGAGTTTAAGAAGAGTGTTTGGTAATTAATATTTTTCAAAATATCTTAGAAAATGATTACAGGGTCACTGATACAGCATATTGAGGATTTTTAAAGTAGCACACTTTTACTTTCAAAAAATAATCCAACATTCTTGTCATAATTTGCTTTATTCTCCAAATATTTCTTTCACGTTGTCATTATTCTCCCAGCTGCAATTTGATGTTTCTGTACCTAAAACTCCATATGAGTGTAGCACACAGAATCCAGCAAAACCAGAAATAATCTACTTGTTCAAAATCATCTAGTCCTGTTGCTTTAACATTTTAAATCATAAATAACTTAAGCTTTCATCTTTTCTAGAAAAATCCTATGATTTCAATAGTATCTAGGGTCTTGCACAAGGAGTGAGTCCATAGATAAAGATTTTCATTATCCAAAACTTTTCTGTGCAAATTACTTTTTCTTTTCTTGATGCAATTACTCCTCATGATTTATCTCCTGTAACTGATGCCTTGTAGGATTCTTTGTAATCCCATGGCTATACAGTGCATGGAATTCTCCAGGCCAGAATAGTGGAGTGGGTTCCCTTCTCCAGGGGATCTTCCCAACCCATGGATCAAACCCAGGTCTTCCACATTGAAGGAAGATACTTTACCACAAGGGAAGCCCAGGTCCCTAAATCTCACGACTGTGTCCCACGCTGGAACACCTTATTTATTGACCATATGCTCTTTGAGTCATGACATAATAACACTAGGACCACAGCCTTGTCTAACTCAATGAAACTAAGCCATGCCCGTGGGGCAACCTAAGACAGGAGGGTCATGGTGGAGAGATCTGACAGAATGTGGTCCCTGGAGAAGGGAATGGCAAACCACTTCAGTATCCTTGCCTTGAAAACCCCATGAACAGTATGAAAAGGCAAAATGATAGGATACTGGAAGAGAAACTCCCCAGGTCAGTAGGTGCCCAATATGCTACTGGAGATCAGTGGAGAAATAACTCCAGAAAGAATGAAGGGATGGAGTCAAAGTAAAAACAATACCCAGCTGTGGATGTGACTGGTGATAGAAGCAAGGTCCAATGCTGTAAAGAGCAATATTGCATAGGAACCTGGAATGTCAGGTCCATGAATCAAGGCAAATTGGAAGTGGTCAAACAAGAGATGGCAAGAGTGAATGTCGACATTCTAGGAATCAGTGAACTGAAATGGACTGGAATGGGTGAATTTAACTCAGATGACCATTATATCTACTACTGTGGGCAGGAATCCCTTAGAAGAAATGGAGTGGCCATCATGGCCAGCAAAAGAGTCCGAAATGCAGTACTTGGATGCAATCTCAAAATGACAGAATGATCTCTGTTCGTTTACAAGGCAAACCATTCAATATCACAGTAATCCAAGTCTATGCCCCAACCAGTAATGCTGAAGAAGCTGAAGTTTAACAGTTCTATGAAGACCTACAAGACCTTTTAGAACTAACACCCAAAAAAGATGTCCTTTTCATTATAGGGGACTGGAATGCAAAAGTAGGAAGGCAAGAAACACCTGGAGTAACAGGCAAACCTGGCCTTCGAATACGGGATGAAGCAGGGCAAAGACTAATAGAGTTTTGCCAAGAAAATGCACTGGTCATAACAAACACCCTCTTCCAACAACACAAGAGAAGACTCTATGCATGGACATCACCAGATGGTCAACACCGAAATCAGATTGATTATATTCTCTGCAGCCAAAGATGGAGAAGCTCTATACAGTTAGCAAAAACAAGACCAGGAGCTGACTGTGGCTCAGACCATGAACTCCTTATTGCCAAATTCAGACTGAAATTGAAGAAAGTAGGGAAAACCTCTAGACCATTCAGGTATGACCTAAATCAAATCCCTTATGATTATACAGTGGAAGTGAGAAATAGATTTAAGGGCCTAGATCTGATAGATAGAGTGCCTGATGAACTATGGAATGAGGTTCGTGACATTGTACAGGAGACAGGGATCAAGACCATCCCCATGGAAAAGAAATGCAAAAAAGCAAAATGGCTGTCTGGGGAGGCCTTACAAATAGCTGTGAAAAGAAGAGAAGCGAAAAGCAAAGGAGAAAAGGAAAGATATAAATATCTGAATACAGAGTTCCAAAGAATAGCAAGAAGAGATAAGAAAGCCTTCTTCAGTGATCAATGCAAAGAAATAGAGGAAAACAACAGAATGGGAAAGACTAGGGATCTCTTCAAGAAAATCAGAGATACCAAAGGAACATTTCATGCAAAGGTGGGCTCGATAAAGGACAGAAATGGTATGGACCTAACAAAAGCAGAAGATATTAAGAAGAGATGGCAAGAATTCACAGAAGAACTGTACAAAAAAGATCTTCATGACCCAGATAATCACGATGGTGTGATCACTCACCTAGAGCCAGACATCCTGGAATGTGAAGTCAAGTGGGCCTTAGAAAGCATCACTAGGAACAAAGCTAGTGGAGGTGATGGAATTCCAGTTGAGCTATTCCAAATTGTGAAAGATGATGCTGTTAAAGTGCTGCACTCAATATGCCCACAAATTTGGAAAACTCAGCAATGGCCACAGGACTAGAAAAGGTCAGTTTGCATTCCAATCCCAAAGAAAGGCAATGCCAAAGAATGCTCAAACTACTGCACAATTGCACTCATCTCACATGCTAATAAAGTAATGCTCAAAATTCTCCAAGCCAGGCTTCAGCAATATGTGAACTGTGAACTTCCGGATGTTCAAGCTAGTTTTAGAAAAGGCAGAGGAACCAGAGATCAAATTGCCAACATCCGCTGGATCATGGAAAAAGCAAGAGAGTTCCAGAAAAACATCTATTTCTGCTTTATTGACTATGCCAAAGCCTTTGACTGTGTGGATCACAGTAAACTGTGGAAAATTCTGAAACAGATGGGAATACCAGACCACCTGAACTACCTCTTGAGAAATTTGTATGCAGGTCAGGAAGCAACAGTTAGAACTGGACATGGAACAGCAGAATGGTTCCAAATAGGTAAAGGAGTACATCAAGGCTGTATATTGTCACCCTGTTTATTTAACTTATATGCAGAGTACATCATGAGAAACGCTGGACTGGAAAAAAATGCAAGCTGGAATCAAGATTACCAGGAGAAATATCAATAACCTCAGATATTCAGATGACACCACTCTTACGGCAGAAAGTGAAGAGGAACTCAAAAGCCTCTTGATGAAAATGAAAGTGGAGAATGAAAAAGTTGGTTTAAAGCTCAACATTCAGAAAATGAAGATCATGGCATCTGGTCCCATCACTTCATGGGAAATAGATGGGGAAACAGTGGAAACAGTGTCAGACTTTATTTTTCTGGGCTCCAAAATCACTACAGATGGTGACTGCAGCCATGAAATTAAAAGATGCTTACTCCTTGGAAGGAAAGTTATGACCAACCTAGATAGCATATTCAAAAGCATATACATTACCTTGACAACAAAGGTTCGTCTAGTCAAGGCTATGGTTTTTCCAGTGGTCATGTATGGATGTGAGAGTTGGACTGTGAAGAAAGCTGAGCACCTAAGAATTGATGCTTTTGAACTGTGGTGTTGGAGAAGACTCTTGAGAGTCCCTTGGACTGCAAGGAGATCCAGCCAGTCCATTCTGAAGGAGATCAGCCCTGGGATTTCTTTGGAAGGAATGATGCTAAAGCTGAAACTCCAGTACTTTGGCCACCTCATGCGAAGAGTTGACTCATTGGAAAAGACTCTGATGCTGGGAGGGATTGGGGGCAGGAGGAGAAGGGGATGACAGAGGATGAGATGGCTGGATGGCATCACTGACTTGATGGACGTGAGTCTGGGTTAACTCCGGGAGTTGGTGATGGACAGGGAGGCCTGGCATGCTGCGATTTATGGGGTCGCATAGAGTCGGAGACGACTGAGCAACTGATCTGATCTGATCTGAGCATCCTTAATGCTCATGCCCTGTTTTCTGAAGTACAAACACTTAAAAGCATTCCAAATTCAGGTTTTTAATTTTGCAGAAATAGTAATTTCCCTTTTTGAGCAAACCATCTCTATATGATCCCAAAGAACTTTCTCTTTCTGATAACAACAACAGCAAAAGACAGTCAAGCTGTTTTGCTAAAAAGAAAAGAAAGGATTACCCAGTTAAAGAAAAATTCATATGTCATTCTGAGACAGAGAAGAGTCAACTTTAAATCAAGAATGTTTTTTTATATTTCATGTTCATTGAAATAGAATAACATAATCAAGAGTGAATAGAACATACTAAAGAATAATACATTTGAAGTCAGAATGATCAGAATTTAGTCTATAATTTTTCTTTCTAAAGCTGTGTGACTTAAAGTAAATCATTATCCAGTCTTGGATTCACTTTCCCACCCATGCAAGACATGTATTTTGATGATTGGCTATGTGTCAATTTTACTTACAAAGGTGAAAAATAAAACTCTTCACCAAAAGCTTATGGATGGGAAATGGATTGTCCTTGATACTCTTAGAACCACCAGTCTCTGGTATTTAAAGAAGATATATTATTGCCAAGTGAAATATGGGAAGATAAGAGTAGAAACAGAGCATTTATCCTCATTTATCCTTCTTACTGCAAGTTGATAGATAAAAGCAACCCTAGTGATATGTTTTCAGTCTAGTGTTATGTAATTCACTATTTGGAGACCATTCATCTTTTCCCAGTGGAAAAATAATTTCAAAATGATAATGAAAAGAGATAATATATTCACTATTTAATGTTATTACTATGCAAGAAAAAGAGATGACATGTATCTTGAAAACAGTGAACAAAATATATAAAAATGGAAATAAATTATATAAATAGGACTCAAATTTATTTAAAATACTAGGTAAAAAAGATAATAAAAATATGGTAAGAAGATTGTCATTAAAATTAAACACTCAATATCACTCTCCTATAACACATGCACACAGACAGTTCTAATTAAAACTGTCTCCTACTCAGGGTTTTTCTCAGAGCAAGTTTAACGTCTTTGTTCCTCAAGCTGTAGATTAATGGGTTCATCATAGGAACCATATTGGTGTAAAAGACAGAAGAGATTTTCCCCTCATCCATAGACACAGCAGAAGGTGGTTTGAGATACATGAATGTCCCTGATCCAAAGAAGAGAGAAACAGCAATGATGTGTGAACTGCAGGTGCTGAAGGCTTTGGACCTGCCCTCTGTGGAGCTGATGTGGAGAATGTTGGTGAGGATGAGACCATAAGAGACAAAGATGGTGAGACTGGGCACAATGATATTGATGCCTACCACGATGAACATTTCCAGCTCACTGACATAGGTACTTGTGCAGGAGAGCTGGAGCAGAGGGAGGATGTCACAGAAATAATGGTTGATGGTGTTTGCATCACAGAAGGTCAGTCTCAGCATGCATCCAGTGTGAGCCATGGCACCAGAAAATGACATCAAGTAGGAACCAAGCATAAGGCTGGAACACACTTTAGGGGACATAACAACATTATACAAGAGTGGCTTACAGATGGCCACATAGCGGTCATAGGCCATTGATGTTAGCACATAGATTTCAGAAATGATAAAAAAACTGAAAAAGTAGAGCTGGGTCATGCAACCCACATAAGAAATAATATTCTTTTTTGATATGAAGTTAATCAGCATTTTGGGTGTAAATACAGAAGAATAACAGAGGTCTATGAAGGACAAGTTAAAAAGGAAAAAGTACATGGGGGTGTGTAGGTGTGAATTCAGTGCAATTAGCATTATCAATCCCAGATTTCCCAGCACAGTGACCATGTACATTCCTAGGAACAGGAAGAATAGAGGGAGTTGGAGATCTGGCTGGTTGGTTAATCCCAACAGAATGAATTCGGTCACTAAAGAGCCATTTCCAGGAGCCATTCTTCTCTAAGGTGATCTGTGAGCACAGAATAAAAAGGTTACATAGAGAGCAATGATTCAATTTTCACACAGTATCTCCTCTCACAAGTGTGGTGTTTGGGCTGGGGATATCTGACAGTAACTCAGACTGGACTTATGGAATTGTCTTACCTACTCTCTCATGGAAATGTGTTAACCATTATCATGAAATGGAGTGACAGGGAATTTTGCCTTTTTTGGTCTTTATAAACTAAATAGGAAAGAGTATCAAAACTTAGCCTACAGAAGAAAGAAACCACTGCCCTGTGCAGACTTGACTGCTTGGGGGAAAAAACAAACAGTGGATAAAGGAGAGGTTTGGACCAGGATCAACTCATTCTTCCCATATCTCAACATTTCTCCTTTCACTTGGAGTCTCCCCTCACCAGTAAGACTATAGACAGAGACTCTAGTGATTAAGTGCTGCTCTTTAAAGCAGATTAGACTGGTAGGGTAAGAACAAAGAAAATTGCTTCTTAACTAAAACTAAATGGCCAGAGTCTGCTGCTAAGTCACTTCAGTTGTGTTTGATTCTGTGCGACCCCATAGACAGCAGCCCACCAGTCTCCCCCATCCCTGGGATTCTCCAGGCAAGAACACTGGAGTGGGTTGCCATTTCCTTCTCCAATGCATGAAAGTGAAAAGTCAAAGTGAAGTCACTCAGTCATGTCCTAATCTTAGCAACCCCATGGACTGCAGCCTACCAGGCTCCTCCATCCATGGGATTTTCCAGGCAAGAGTACTTGAGTGGGCTGCCATTGTAGGCCAGAGTCTACAAGAGGTTAACTCTCTACCCCACATCACAGAGTAAAAACTGTAATTGTAGATGAGTGAGACTTCCATCCATGGAGAGGGAACTTACTGACTGATCTAATGCATCCTTTTAGGCCCCATGTCTCTGAGCATTCACTGATCCATGTCTTGAATAGATATTTTTCTAAGATTTATGTGAGTCTCAGGAGGCAAAATTGGGAAATAATCATATATTAGATCCTTGGACTTCCATTTCAAACAAGAAGGACATGAATAAATGAAATTCAGAAACTCACCTTCCTTTCTCCAGAAAACCCCAGGGCTTTCTTATCATTGGTTTTACCCTCTGGTCTTAGTAGGGCAATTTCAGGTTCTGAAGCTTTGGTTCCTTTGATTCTAATAGAATTCAGCCCACATGTATTTTCTGATTTGACTTCAAAATCTTTTAGAAATATAGATCATAATTTCTGTTTATGACTTTCAGTTCACTCAAGCAGCAGAGAAAAATAAACATTCTTCTTTATTATTATTTTTGCCACTTGGTAAGTCACAGATGATTTAATGTGAGTATAATGCTATAATGCACTCACTTATAAATGTGGCAGAAGTTTGCTCAGTCTCTTCCCCAGGGAAACAGTCTATGTATAATAGGGACCTGGGGGGATTGCATTTGCAGTCTGTAGCTTAACCTGTCCTTAGTCCCTTAGAGAATCCATAGTTTACTCAAGTTTTCCCTTCACTTCGGGATTTTCCATTCCCCAAAGAAGAGGCAAAACTCCCATTTTCTGTTCATTTAGATTACAGAAATGAAGAGGAAGCCCTAGTCTCTTTTTTCCTACAAAAACAACTGATGCAAAAACAATTTATGTAGCAAGTATGTAAGAAATTCAGAAACTTGTTAAGAGAGTCTTTCACCCAGTTTATGCATGAAGCCAGACATATTTAAGCTTACCATAAGAGCAATTCTGGAAAATATGATTCAGAAATGAGTCCTAGAAAATCATTGCTGTTGCTATACTTAGTCACTCAGTCTTGTCCAACTCTTTGTGGCCCCATGGACTGTGACCGACCAGATTCCTCTGTCCTTGAGGATTCTCCAGGCAAGGATACTGAAGTGGGTTGCCATATACTCATCCAGGGGATCTTCCCTGTCCAGGGATCAAACCCATGTTTCCCTCATTGCAGATGGATTCTTTACCATCTGTGCCACAAGGGAAGTCCAAGAATACAGAGTGGGTTGCTTATCCCTCCTCCAGAGGATTTTTTGACCCAGGAATTGAACTGGGGTTTCCTGAATTCCAGGTGGATTCATTACCAGATGAGGTACCAGGGAATCCCAATTAACTGGCCTGTCAATAACTCATTTATAGGAAAAATGTTCCCTCTGAGATTTCCTAATCCATAAATTCTCTACACAGTCTAGAAAATAAATCTTATTAAAGGAGAAAAGGAACACTGGGTCTTCAGCATAAAGATTTTTTTTTATAATTTTAACAGTTCTAAATAACAATTTTATTCTATATCAGAACTAGAATAGTGCAAAAAAAAAAAATCAGGTTTGTGAGTACCTTCGCCATTTTTGGTTTATGCACCAGAGGTTGAGTTTGTAGTGAGACTGTATCTCAGCCTGTTCTATCCACCTCAGTGTGACTTTTCCTCACCTTAGAAGGTGAAGAAGGTGCTCAGCTAATTTTCAGATCTTTTTCAGAGGTGACTGCTTCATATGTAGCTGTAGATTCACTGAATTCATGAGAGGAGGTGAATCCAGGATCCTCCTATGTCACCATCTTGAACCACATTCCCTAAAACTGGGCTTCCCTGATAGCTCAGTTGGTAAAGAATCCCTACCTGCAATGCAGGAGACCCCAGTTCAATTCCTGGGTCAGCAAGATCCACTGGAGAAGCAATAAGTTACCCACTCCAGTATTCCTGGGCTTTCCTGGTGGCTCAGCTGGTAAAGAATCCCCCTGAATACAGAAGATCTGAGATTGATCCCTGGGTTGGGAAGATCCCCTGGAGAAGGCAAAGACTATCCACCTTAGCATTCTGGCCTGGAGAATTCCATGGACCATATAATCCATGGGTCCACAAAGAGTCAGACATGACTGAGTCACTTTCACTTTCACTAAACATATACAGTCAATTTATCTCAATAAAACTGTAAAAATATGAAAAAGTTACTATTTAACTAAGTAAGATATTTTATTTTTAAATGACACAAAATGTACGGCCTTGAATTTCCCTGGTAGTCCAGTAGTAAAGAATCCTCCTGCCAATGCAGGGGACATGGGTACAATTCCTGATAAGGGAAGATGCCACATGTCCTGGGACAACTAATTCCATTCGCCACAACTACTGAGCCCTTGGGCCACAACAACTGAAGCCCACGCTCTAGAGCCCAAGTGCGACAACTACCGAGCTCATGAGCCGCAACTTGAGGGCAACCCCCACTCATCAGAACTAGAGATAGCCCAGCACATGTTTGACACAACTTAAGTTGGGAATCTATCTCTTAAATTGTAAATGTTATGAAATCTAAATAGAGATCAAGTGCTTTTAATTATAAAGAGTAGTATCACATTGATCTGTGCTGTTCTTAGAACATTTTGAAGGCTTAGTACAATAAAAGGTAAAAGTGTCTTAATTTTTATATTGGCTGCATGTTGAAGTGATAATATTTTGGATCTAGTGAGTTACAGGAAACATTATTATAATTAACGTCACATCTTTCTCTTTTACCTTTTTAATTCAGCTAGCAGAAAGTTTGAAATCGTATGTGGGACTTGAATTATATTTAAATTGGATATCGCTAGTCTAGCACGTAGATGGTGCCTAATAGGTTTCATTTTTTTAGTTAACTTTTATTACAATGTAATTGCTTTACAATGTTGTGTTAGTTTCATGCTGTACAGCAGATTGAATCAGTCATATGTATACATATAACCACTCTTTTTTTTTTTTTTAACTTCCTTCCCATGTAAGTCACTACAGATCATTGAGTAGAGATTCTTGTGCTATACAGGAGGTTCTCATTAGTTATCTATATTATACATAGTAGTGTTTATATGTTAGTCCCAATGTCTTAATTCATCCCACCTCCTATTCTTCTTTTTGTTGTTGTTCAGTTTCTCAGTCTTGTCCAACTCTTTGAGATCCCATGGACTGCAGCACTTCAGGCTTCCCTATTCTTCACTATCTCCCAGAGTTTGTTCAAACTCATGTCCATTGAGTTGATGATGCCATCCAACCATCTCATCCTCTGTCATCCCCTTCTCCTCCTGCCCTAAATCTATCCCAGCATCAGGGTCTTTTCCAATGAGCTGGTTCTTTGCATCAGGTGGCCAAAGTATTGGAGTTTCAGCTTCAGCATCAGTCCTTCCAATGAATATTCAGAACAGATTTTCTTCAAGATTGACTGGTTGGATCTCCTTGCAGTCCAAAGGACTCTCAAGCCCACTGATATTGAAGCTGAAACTCTAGTACTTTGGCCACTTGATGTGAAGAGCTGACTCATTTGTAAAGACCCTGATTCTGGGAAAGATTGAAGGCAGGAGGAGAAGCGGACAACAGAAGATGAGATGGTTGGATGGCATCACCGACTCAATGGAGCTGAGTTTGAGTAAACTCCTGGAGTTGTTGATGGACAGGGAGGCCAGGCATGGTGCATTCCATGGGGTTACAAACAGTCAGACACGACTGAGTGACTGAATTTAACTGATTATTAAGCCTTTAAATGTATATGTGTATGATGTATGTATATATATCCACACACAGACACACAGACACACACACACACACACAAACACACACACATGCACACACACATATATCAGTCGCTCAGTTGTGTCCGACTCTTTGGGACCCCATGGACTGTAGCCTACCAGGCTTCTCTGCCCATGGGATTTTCCAGGCAATAGTACTGGAGTGGATTGCCATTTCCTTCTCCAGCAGATCTTCCCAACCCAGGGATCGAACCCAGGTCTCCCACATTGTAGACAGACGCTTTACCGTCTGAGCCACGGGGGAAGTCCATATATATATATAATTTATATGTTGATTCACACTTAGGTGGCTTCCACATCTTTGCTATTGACAATAATGCTGCCGTGAACTCTGGTCACATATAATTTTTCATGGTACTGTTTTCGTTTTCTTCAGATATATACTGATTGTTGGATCATAGGCAGTTTTATTTTTAGCTTTGTGATGAACCTCTGTACCTTTTTCCAAGGGCTTCCCTGGTGGTTCAGAAGGTAAAGAATCTACCCACAATGCAGGAGACCCGGGTTCAATTCCTGGATCTAGAAGATCCCCTGTAGAAGGGAATGGCTACCCAAACCAGAATTCTTGCCTGGAGAATCCCATGGACAGAGGAGCCTGGCTGGCTACAGTCCACCAGGTCGCAAAAATCGGACACGACTGAAACAACTTAGCACATAAGCATATTAGGTCCATATACGTTTCTGAACATTATATTCTCTTCTGCATTGATCCTTTTAATGTCCTTCCTTGTCTTTGTCTTTTGTTGTCCTTCCTTTGTCTTTCATTTATCCTTTCCTTTGTCTTTCATTGACTTTGATGTAATGACTACTTTGTCTTATATGGGTATAGAATCCCCCTCTTTCTTTTTTTCCTCTTGACTTGAATATCTTTTTTTTTTAATTTAAATTTATGTATTTTAATTGGAGGTTAATTACTTTACCATATTGTATTGGTTTTGTATCCCTCATTTTATTCTGTGTGTCTCTTTAGATCCAAAATGAATCTCTTGTAGGCAGCATATGTTACCTGGTACTCTGTTTGTCTGTTTGTTTGTTTTGTTTTGTTTTGAATCCATTTAGCCACCCTATGTCTTCTTATTGGAACATTTAGTCTATTGACATGTAAATATGTATCTACTTACTATCTTTTGCTATTTGTTTTCTGGATGTTTCTGAATGTCTGCTCTGTCCTTTTCTATTGGTCTCTTCCACTGTAGTTTGATGATTTCTGTAGTTTTATGTTTGTGCTCCTTTCTCTCCTTTCTCTCTAGTTTTTATAATATCTACTGCAGGTTGTTTATTATGGTTACCACAAGTTTCATATATGTTGACCTATATCTATAGCCACTCATTTTAAACTGCTAATAATTTAAGTTCAAACAAATTCTAGTATATTTAGAGTTGCATTTGCTTCCCCCACATTTTGTATTTTAGATGTTGTATTTTACATTTTTCATGTCTATTCCATTTGTTGTAGTTATGGCTGAATTTTGGAGAAGGCAATGGCACCCCACTCCAGTACTCTTGCCTGGAAAATCCCATGGACGGAGGAGCCTGGTAGGCTTCAGACCATGGGGTCGTGAAGAGTTGGACACGACGGAGCGACTTCACTTTCACTTTTCCCTTTCATGCACTGGAGAAGGAAATGGCAACCCACTCCAGTGTTCTTGCCTGGAGAATCCCAGGGACGGGGGAGCCTGGTGGGCCACCGTCAATGGGGTCGCATAGAGTCGTACATGACTGAAGCGACTTAGCAGCAGCAGCAGCATGGCTGAATTTATAATTTTCACCTTTTTATAGAGATTTATATCTATCTACAATATCATATGTTTCAGGTGTACAACAGAGTTATTCAAATTTCAAAGGTTATATTTCTTTTATATTTATTATACAATTTTGGTTATAGTCCCAGTGTGTACAGTATATCCTTATAGCTTGTTTACTTTATACACAGTAGTTATATCTCTTAGTTCCCTACCCTTTTATTGCCCGTCCATCTTCTAAATCCTCTTTGGTAACCATTAGTTTGTTTGCTATATCTATGAGTCTGATTCATTTTTATATTTACTAGTTTGTTGTATCTTTTAGATTTCAGATATAAATGATATCATTTAGTGTTTGTCTTTCTCAGTGACTTATTTCATTTAGTATAATATCCTCCAAGTCCATTCATTTATTGCTAATGGCAACACTTCATTCTTTTTAACAGCCGAGCAGTATTCCATTGTGTGTATTTATCACATTTTATCCATTTGGCCCTTGATGGACATTTAGGTTGCTTTCATATCTTGGCCTGATTTTACAATTTTCATTTTTAACCACTATATTAGCTTAAAGTGGTTGGTCCACAGCCTTTACTATATACTTGCCTCTACCAATAGAATTTTCCCTTCCTCTAATTTCTTATTCTTCTTGTAGTCTTTTTTCAACAAAGAAGACTTTTTAACATTTCCTCTATAGTTGCTTTTGTATTGGTGAACCCTTTTAGTTTTTGCTTGTTGAAGATGCTCTTTATTTTTACTTCAATTCTGAATGATAGACTTGCTTGGAAGAGTATCCTAGGCTGCAGGATTCCCTCCCCGCCCTTTAGCAGTTTAAATATATTTGTGTTACTCCTGCAAAAGTCCTTCAGAAAAATCAGCTTATAATAGACTTATGTGGGTTTCCTCCAATGAGATTTTTTGTTTTCCTATTGCTGCCTTTAAAATTCTATTTTGATCTTAATCTTTTGCCATTTTAACTATGATATGCTGCAGTGTATTTTGCTTTGAGTTCATCTTGTTTGAGACTCTCCATAATTCCCAAACCTGGATAGCTGCTTCCTTCAAGTGTTTAGCCAAAATTTCATTAAATACATCTTTTACATTTTCTCTTTCTTTCTGCTGGTTCCACTACAACACAAATGCTAATAAGCTTGATGTTGTCACAGAGGTCCATTAAACTACTCATATTTTTAAAAATCTGTTGTTTTTTTTTGCTATTCTCATGTGTGGTTTCCATTATTCTATCACCCATATCACTTAAGCATTCTTCTTTACCACTAAAATGCCGCTAATTCCCTCTAGTGTATTTTTTGCACAGTTATTGTATACTTGAGCTATAACTGTCTTTTTTTTTTTCTAGTTCCTTGTTAAAATACTCATGCTGTTCATCTATTATTTCTCCCAGTTTCATTAGCATTCTTATTACTATTGCTTTGAATTCTTTATCAGGTAAATTAGTTATCTACTTTTCATTAGGGTTTTAATCAAGGTTTTAGTTGCTCTTGTTCTTTCAACTGAAACAAATTCTTACAACTTCTTATTTTTCTGTCTCTCTGACATTGGGTAAAGCAATTACATATTCCAGTCCTTGAAAGTGGTTTCTTGTATGGGAGTGTCCCTATGAAGTCTGTGTATGTCCAATGGCGTTGGTGGGAGAACTGGATCTGAAGTGAGCATGGACCGTGTCTTCTCCTGGGGTGTGATGGCAGCCACTGCACTGGTGGGATGTAGGGCTGGAGTTGGTGGGACCAGAGCCAGAGCCAGGTGTGAGCAAGGGCTTCCCAGTTCTCAAAGGCTTTCACCACCTTATCAGGGGTAGCTGTGTGGCCTGAGGAGCTGAAACAAGAGTGTTGAGAAAGTGGATTTCTCCTGTATGTGATGGCAGTTTCTGAATTATTCTAGGCCTGTGAGCTTAGGGCTGTGTTGGTTTCTTGGCTCTGTGCTGGTTTCACTTTTTCCCTAGTGTGCAAAAGGCTTCCTTGTTGGCTCAGTGGTAAAAAAAAATCTACCATGGGTAGGAGACCCAGGTTTGACTCCTGGGCCAGGAAGGTCCTCTGGAGTAGGAAATGGCAACCGATTTCAGTATTCTTGACTGGGCAATCCCATGAACAGAGGGGCCTTGTGGGTTACAGTCCATGGGGTCACAGAAGAGTTGGACATGACTTAATAACTAAGCATCAACAACCTTTCCTCAGTTAGTGGCTGGGCAGTGGTGAGGGGTTGGTGCCACAACACAGAGCTGACTCTGTTCTCTCTGAATATGGATAGGAATGTGCACAGTGGTTATAGTGTTCTCTTCCCTGGATCTAACGTCATTCCTCCTGGAGTGCCTACAGAGACATATGAGTTGACAGTGGCTCAGTTGCAGCCTCAGTGTCCAAGTCACCTCCCATCCCTCCAAGTGTGCACACTTTTGTTAATAATGGAATCCATCCTCCCCTTTAGCGGTCAGTGACCACAGGAGCATGAGAGGCTGGGGCAGGAGCTCAGTTAGGGCTGGGGAAGAGGGGATGCTGGGGTGGTCCTTGCCAGCTGGATGGAGTCCCAGGCAGTTTTCAATCTGCTGCCACCATGCTGTGACTGGGAGTGAGCAGGTCTGGCACATGCTCTTCAAGAGCAGGGTGTCAGTTACTTGCAGCATTCATGTAAATCTCCACTGGTTTTCAAGCCAGAAAGGGGGTTTATTTCCTGTTGTTAAACCCTAGGGCTGGTGTGCCTAAACTGTGGCCCCAAATCCTTGCTCCTCCAGGAGGATTCCCCAGCCTGTGATATCCCCTTTCCTCTTCTCTGTCCCAGGTGAGAAGTATAGGTCCCAACCATATCACTTCTTTCCCCTTCCTGGAAGACTCCATATGGATTATTCTTTATAACCTTCATTGTAGAACAGCTGTTCTGCGCTTGCCCACATGGATTTCAGTGAGAGTTTCTCCATATGTAGTTGTAATGTGATGTGTTCCTGAGGAAGGGTAAGTTTAGCATCCTGCCAACCTGCCATCTAGAACTCCCGTCTCATTTTTATAATTTAGATTGTTTTAGGCTATCTCAGTGCAGAGGATCAGGTTTAGGTGAAAAATTTAAATTCCTTTCTGGTCTTTTTGAGCCTATATCATTCCAGGTACATACAAGGGGACCTTCCCATTATCTCTGTATATGCTTCTTACTTTACAAAAGTCCTAGTCTTTAATGTCTGGCTTCAAAAAGAAAAACAGGATGGGAAGGAAATACAGTACAAGCTTTTAAACTCCCTGGAAGTCACTTCAGCTGGATCAGAAGGGGATTATAGCCATGGTGGGGAGACACACCAACAGTGGTTGCCCCCACTGTGTCTGCACATCTGTTTCAGAAGCAAAAATCAGTAATCAGAGCACAGACACTGGATATTGGAGAGGAAAGGTCCTACTGTCTGACCTTCGGTTCCATAAGCTTTGTCAAAGCCTCTCCTGGACATGTGCATGCCTGACATCCATGGAAAATATTTACATTAACCCTTGACACATCATACTGAGGCTTTTATAGGTTGCATTTTTGCCTTAAAAATAAGAATGCAACATCTTTTTCAGTATACACAGTGCAAAAATATGTGTATCCACCAAGTATTTCTTCCAAGATGTCATTATACTGCCAGTTGCACTTTGAGGTTGAGTAATTTAAAATCTGTATGGAAGTAGCATATGAAGCTCCACAAAAAAAAAAAAAAAAAAAAAAAAAAACCTGTCAAAAATCAAATAACTTAAGCTGATAGCCTATATAAAGAAACACTGTGAGCTCAATAATATTTCTAGGGCATTATAGAAAGGAGAACAGGGTCATAGGTAGGAGCTTTCAAGTCCTTCAATGTACTCTCTAAATTCCTTCTTCCTAACTTGAATTGCAAATGCTCTTAACTATGTTATCACCTGTATCTGCCCTCTTTCTCCCTGGTTCCAAATGTGACTCTTTTTCACCATCATTTCCCAATGCCCTACTACTGTACAGTCATGCACACTATAACTTTGTCAAAGATTTATATACTGTGAGATACATATACATTCCTGTACAGAAGAATACAATTTCAGAATAAAATTTGTTTCCTAAGCCTTATGACCACTTCCCACACAGCGACCTCTTATTTTCTGGCTATGTGTCTTGTAGAGGTCTGTCTTCATGATGTGATTCTGGACTCCTTTCTTTACCACATCCTGTTCTCTTAATAATAATAATAATAATAATAACCACTTTCAAACACCTGAGATTCATTTTCTTAGTTTTAGACACATACAAAAACCCTTCCTATATGAGTCAATCCTTTCACCAATGTGTGTGCTAAGTCATCTAGCCATGTCTGACTCTTTGCAACGCTATGGACTGTAGCCTTCCAGGCTCCTCTGCCCAAGGGATTCTCCAGGTAAGAATACTGGAGTGGGTTGCCTTGCCCTCCTCCAGGGGATCTTCCAGACCTAGAGATCAAACCCACATCTCTTACGTTTCCTGCATTGGCAGGCAGTTTCTTTATCATAGTGCCCCCTGGGAAGCCCCATCTCACCAATATACTAGTCCAAAAGACCTTCCTTTCCCACCCGAAGAAACCCATGAAACTCTTTGCCTAAACAAGCAAACAAACAACAAAAAAGCACCATGTACCATGAGAGAAATTCATATATCCCCTGGAATAAACAACAGTTAAGCTTCAAATTAAAAATATTTTCTCATTAATGATCATAATAGATAATGAAACAGAATAGAATGAAGTAGATGTAAGTAGACTACAGAAGTAGCAGACTTGAAATTAGAAGGCTATCTGTTTAGTCTAGATTTTTTTCTTATGAACCTGTGACATTTAATAATTAACCATTTGGAGCTTCATTTTACTATCAATGAAATAAATACATTTAGATTATCTGCTGAGTTCATTGTGGAAAGATAAAGGGAAAACTCCAGCCAAAGAAGTTTGATATAAAATATTTACCAGATACAAAATAAATTACAGATAAAGCCTTTATGGAAACTTCAATCTCTAACATTTAAAGGAGACATAGTCTTCCAGGTCAGAGGATGGAAAAATGGGAGTAGAAACAGAATATCTGATGCATGTTTCTAACAGGAAGTGGCAAATAAGCACAACCCCAGTGAAACAATGTTACTTTAGTCTTATCTAGCTGATTTTCATCACTGGTCTGTCATTATATCAGAGGTGTCTCAAATTTGATCACTTGGGGACCATTTTCCTTTTCAGTAAAAACTGAAAATATGAAATGACAATAAAAATAACAGAGATACTACATTTTTAATTTAAAATTACTAGCAAGAAGGAAAACTGCAGGTGATACCATGCAAATGATTAGGGAAAAAGAATCAACAGACAGAAAAACCAGAGATAAATTATTGGGGAAAGGGTCAAATATTATTTAAATTTTGTTATTTAAAAAAGAGAGAAATAAATTCTAACTATAAATATTTAAATGAACACACAGAATCTCCTTCTCCTAAAACTATATGCACAGACAGATAATGTTTCTGATCAAAACTTCACCATCCTCAGGACTTTTCTCAGAGCAAGTTTAACATCTTTGTTCCTTAAGCTATAAATTAAGGGATTCATCATGGGAATCACATTGGTGTAAAAGACAGATAAGACTTTTCCCTTATTCATGGGCATAGAAGATGGTTTGAGATACACAAATGCACTTGATCCAAAGAACAGAGAAACAGCAATGATGTGGGAACTGCAGGTCCTGAAGGCTTTCGACCTGCCCTCTGTGGAGCTGATGTGAAGGATGTTGGAGAGGATGAGGCCATAAGAGACAAAGATGGTGAGACTGGGCAGAATGATGTTGATGCCTGACACAATGATAACTTCCAGCTCAAGGATGTAGGTACTTGTGCAGGAGAGCTGGAGCAGAGGGTAGGTATCACACAAATAATGGTTGATGGTGTTTGCATCACAGAAGTTCAGTCTCAGCATGCCACCAATAAGGATCATGGCATCCAAAAATGCCATCAAGTAGGAACCAAGCATAAAGCTGGAACACACTTTAGGGGACATGGCAATTTTATACAAGAGTGGGTTACAGATGGCCACATAGCGGTCATAGGCCATTGATGTCAACACATAGCATTCAGAAATACCAAAAAAAAGTGAAGAAGTAAAGCTGAGTCATGCACCCCATGTAGGAGATAATCTTCTTCTTTGATATGATGTTAATCAGCATTTTAAGTGTGAAAACAGTAGAATAACAGAGATCTATGAAGGACAAATTAAAGAGGAAAAAGTACATAGGTGTGTGCAGATGTGAACTCAGCCCAATTAGGATGATCAAGCTCAAATTTCCCATCACAGTGACCGTATACATTACTAGAAACAGGAAAAACAGGGGGAGCTGAAGAACTGATTGGTCTGTTAATCCCACTAAAATGAACTGAGTTGTGATAGAGTCATTCCCTGGAGCCATTCTTCTCTAAGGGGATCTGTGAAAACAGGGGAGAAGCGTTACATAGAGGAAAAAGAGTATTTTCCACATCTCCTCACATAAAGTGATGTATGCACTGGGAATGACTGAATAGCCCAAGCTGGACCCATAGAATTTACTTACCATTACCATGGAACTCAGTGACATGAGTTTCCTATATAAATGCTTTACAAACCAAAGAGTTTGTAAAGCAAGTGTTTTACAAAGTGTTTGATGCTTTGTAAAGCATCAAAATTTAGCCTTTTATCCAAAAGAATAATGGTGGCTCGGGGTAAAGAATCGATCTGCAATGCAGGAGACACAGCAGAGGTAGGTTTGACCCCTGGGTCAGGAAGATCCCCTGGAGAAGGAAATGGTAACCCACTCCAGTATTCTTGCCTGGAGAATCCTATGGACAGAGGAGTCTGGCGGGCTACAGTCCATAGGGTTGCAGAGAGTCGGAAACGACTGAGCAACTGAACAACAAAGGAAAACAAGTGTGAACGAGGACAGAGTTTCCCTTCACTCATCTCACCATTATTTCATTCACTTGGACTCTCTCCTCACCTCTCCTCTTCTTTTGGCAGCAACCCCCAAAGCCTGGTTTTTGCCTCTAGCGCACATAAGACTATACAGGGTAGGACCCAAGAATATTGCTTCCAGATTATTTAAAAAACAAACAAACAAGGCTAGAGGAACTAAAGTCTAGGACAGCTTAAGTTACTCCATATCAGTTCAGTTGCTCAGTCATGTCTGACTCTTTGCGACCCCATGGACTGCAGCACACCAAGCCTCCCTGTCCATCACCAACTCCCAGAACCTACTCAAACTCATGTCCATCAAGTCGGTGATGCCATCCAACCATCTCATCCTCTGTCGTCACCTTCTCCACCTTCAATCTTTCCCAGCATCAATATCTTTTTCAGTGAGTCAGTTCTTCACATCAGATGGCCATAGTATTGGAGTTTCAGCTTCAGCCTCAGTCCTTCCATATACCACAGAGCAAAATTTATAAAAGTAGAAGAAAGAGTGTTCCACCCATGGAAAAGAAACTTACTAAGAAACTGCATCTCTTGTGTCTGTAAATGATTCTGAACATTCTCTGCTCTCCCCTCAAACAGATTTCTCTGCAAGATTCACTGAATCTCAGGACTGCACAAATAAGAAATGGACTGTCATATCTTAGGTTCTCAGTCTCCCTCTCGAACAAGGAAAACATGAATATAAATGGATTCAGAAACTCACTCTCTTAAAGGCAGAATGTCCCAGGTCTTTCTTCTTGTTTTTACCCCATAGTCCTGGAAGGGCAAGTTTAGGTTCTGAGGATTTGGTTCACTGATTTTAAGAAACCACCATCTGTAATTAATTTTTTATATGCCCTAGAATTCTTTCAGAATTAGAGATCATAATTTTGATTATGATTTCAGTCCTATCCAGCAGCAGAAAAAAAATAAATGGTTGTTATTAGTATCACTTTGGCCACATAGGAAGTCACAGAGGATTTAATGTGAGTGTAATGATATAACGTACTCAGATATAGATATGGCAGCAGCTTGTTCCATCTATTCCCCAGGGAACAGTTTCTATGTGTAATAGGGAACTAAGGGGATTGTATATACGATCTGTCTTTAGTTCCTTATAGATTCAATATTTTACTCAAGCTTTTCCTTTGCTATAGGGATTGCTCATCCTCCAAGGAACAGCCAAAATTAATGACCATTTCCCATCATCAAGATGGCAGAAGAGCAAGCCCTAGAATCTCCTTCCCTGCATGAACACACTGACTCAAAACAAATTATGTTCAGATTCCCTCTAGAACAAATCCAAAACTTAGTTAAAAGGATGCTGCACACAGTTCCAGCATGATACCAATCATGTTGAAACTGTTAAGAAAATGCAAGGTACATCTTGCCATATATGTATGGTGATCCAGAACTATGTGACTAGGACAAAATTCCCCAGTTCCCAGGTTCTCCCTGGAGAGAGAAAGATGCACAATACATCCAAAGCCCCAACTTTTCTAAGGGCCATTCAGAAGACTTGCCTCTGTATAGCCTGTGTGAGAAAGCTGAAGGAATATAGGATATGGCATAGTTTATCTGCCTGAGGTGAGAGAGAAGAGAGATACCAATTTGGGCTAAAATTCACTATAGCCACCTACCCCACATTAACTTAACATAGCTAGTAACAGAAAATATTTTTCCTATAGTTTCTCCCTGGTAAAGGAAAAGGTACACTGTTCAACCAATGACCCTACTGATCTGGGAGCTGCCTGAGGAATTGACTAATCTCCTGTGTTAAGGGTCTACAGGATCCTGACATTCTCCAGAGGCCTGGAGCTGCTAAAAACAAAGTGGTTATACTATCACAAGATTGAGAGGTCTGCTTTTTCTAGCCAAGTTTATTGAGAGGGTCAGCTCCTTTACAAGGCCAGGTCATGAGAATTAAAATAGTTTGCTATTTTGTCTATATGCAGACATGAGTGCAGAAAGACAAGGAAAAATGAAGAAAAGTGCGATTACATTAAAAAAAAAAGTCTGTTTCCAAGAAAGTGATCCTAAAATTGGCCCTGAATTGGAGATACATGAAATGGAGATACATGATTTACCTGACTGAGAATTTCTTTAACTATCATAAAGATGTTCAAGGTAGTTGAAGAACAGTAGGTGAAAAAAGTGGCAATTTTATTCGTTGAAGAGTACCAAACAGAAATCATGAAGCCAAAACGCAATAATTGAACTGAAAAATTCACTAGAAGGTCAAAATAGCAGACTATAAACAAATGTAAGAAAGAATTATAGAGTTTGGAAAAAGGACATCTGAAATAATTTAGTAAGTGGAGCAAAAAGAAAAAAGAATGAAAAGTTGTGTCAAAAGTCTAAGATTTATAGGAAGTGTTAGTATCACATGAGCCACATAGGCATTCCATGGATCACCACAGGAGAAAATGTAAGTGATGATCTAAAAGGTTTATCAAATAAAATCTGGCTGAAAAAATCCTCAAGTCTATGCAAGCAACTGGACATCCAGAACTAGGAAACTAAAACATAACATCCTAAATAAGATGATCCAAAAGAAATCCATCACAAGGCACATTACAATCAAGTTAACAGAAGTCAAAGAAAGAGCTTTCTCTTCAAGTGTAGTTGATTTATAATATCATGTTAGTTTCAGGTGTAAAACATAGTGATTCAATATTTTTATAGATTTTACTTCATTTAAATTTTTATGAAAATACTGACTATATTCTCCATCTATATAATATGCCTTTGTTGTTTATATATTTTATGCACACTGTTCTGTATCTTTTAATCCCCTACTCCTATATTTCCCTTCACCCCTTCCCTTTCCTCACTGGTAACCACTAGTTTAGTCTCTGCTACTGTTGCTGCTAAGTCACTTCAGCCGTGTCCAACTCTGTGCGACCCCATAGACGGCAGCCCACCAGGCTCCCCCATCCCCAGGATTTTCCAGGCAAGAGCACTGGAGTGGGTTGCCATTTCCTTCTCTAATGCATGAAAGTGAAAAGAGAAAGTGAAGTCGCTCAGTCATGTCCGACCCTCAGCGACTCTACGGACTGCAGCCTACCAGGCTCCTCTGTCCATGGGATTTTCCAGGCAAGAGTACTTGAGTGGGGTGCCATTGCCTTCTCCGAGTTTGGTCTCTACATCTGTAAAAATGTTTCTATTCTGTAATATTCACTTTTCTTTCATTTTTAAAATATTTCACATATAACATAACATATAACATAACATATAGCACTGATCTTTGCATTATTTCACTGAACATACTATTCTCTGTGGTCAACTACATAATTGCAAACAGCAGAATTTCATTTTTTCATGACTAATATATATATTAACACCCAAAGAAGATGTCCTTTTCATTATAGGGGACTGGAATGCAAAAGTAGGAAGTCAAGAAACACCTGGAGTAACAGGCAAATTTGGCCTTGGAGTACAGAATGAAGCAGGGCAAAGGCTAATAGAGTTCTGCCAAGAGAACGCACAGGTCATAGCAAACACCCTCTTCCAACAACACAAGAGAAGACTCTACACATGGACATCACCATATGGTCAACAACGAAATCAGATTGATTATATTCTTTGCAGCCAAAGATGGAGAAGCTCTATACAGTCAGCAAAAACAAGACCAGGAGCTGATGGTGGCTCAGATCATGAACTCCCTATTGACAAATTCAGACTGAAATGGAAGAAAGTGGAGAAAACCACTAGACCATTCAGGTATGACCTAAATCAAATCCCTTATGACTATACAGTGGAAGTGAGAAATAGATTTAAGGGACTAGATCTGATAGAGTGCCTGATGAACTATGGACGGAGGTTCATGACATTGTACAGAAGATAGGAATCAAGACCATCCCAAGAAAAAGAAATGCAAAAAAGCAAAATGGCTGTCTGAGGAGGCCTTACAAATAGCTGTGAAAAGAAGGGAAGCAAAAAGCAAAGGGGAAAAGGAAAGATACACCCATTTGAATGCAGAGTTCCAAAGAATAGTAAGGAGAGATAAGAAAGTCCACCTCAGCGATCAATGCAAAGAAATAGAGGAAAACAATAGAATAGGAAAGACTAGAGATCACTTCAAGAAAATTAGAGATACCAAGGGAACATTTTATGCAAAGATGGGCTCAATAATGGATAGAAATCGTATGGACCTAACAGAAGCAGAAGATATTAAGAAGAGGTGGCAAGAATAGACAGAAGAACAGTACAACAAAGATCTTCACGACCCAGATAATCACGATTGTGTGATCACTCACCTAGAGACAGAAATCCTACAATGTGAAGTCAAGTGGGCCTTAGGAAGCATCACTACAAACAAAGCTAGTGGAGGTGATGGAATTTCAGTTGAGCTATTTCAAATCCTGAAAGATGATGCTGTGAAAATGCTGCACTCAATATGCTAGCAAATTTGGAAAACTCAGCAGTGGCCACAGGACTGGAAAGGTCAGTTTTTATTCCAATCCCAAAGAAAGGCAATGCCAAAGAATGCTCAAACTACCACCCAGTTGCACTCATCTCACATGCTAGTAAAGTAAAGCTCAAAATTCTCCAAGCCAGGCTTCAGCAATACATGAACCATGAACTTGCAGATGTTCAATCTGGTTTTAGAAAAGGCAGAGGAACCAGAGATCAAATTGCCAACATCTGCTGGATCATCGAAAAAGCAAAGAGATTTCCAGAAAAACATCTACTTCTGCTTTATTGACTATGCCAAAGCCTTTGACTGCGTGGATCACAATAAACTGTGGAAAATTCTGAAAGAGATGGGCACACCAGACCATCTGACCTGCCTCCTGAGAAGTCTGTACGCAGGTCAGGAAGCAACAATTAGAACTGGACATGAAACAACAGACTGATTCCAAATAGGAAAAGGATTACGTCAAGGCTGTATATTGTCACCCTACTTATTTAACTTATATGTAGAGTACATCATGAGAAATAATGGGCTGGAGGAAGCCCAAGATGGAATCAAGATTGCCAGGAGAAATATCAATAACCTCAGATATGCAGATGACACAACCTTTATGGCAGAAAGTGAAGAGGAACTAAAAAGCCTCTTGATTAAAGTGAAAGAGGAGAGTAAAAAAGTTGGTTTAAAGCTCAACATTCAGAAAATGGAGATCATGGCATCTGGTCCCATTACTTCAGGCTAATAGATGGGGGAAACAGTGTCAGACTGTATTTTTTTCTGGGCTCCAAAATCACTGCAGATGGTGATTGCAACCATGAAATTAAAAGATGCTTATTCCTTGGAAGGAAAGTTATGACAAACCTAGATAGCATATTCAAAAGCAGAGACATTACTTAGCCAACAAAGGTCCATCTAGTTAAGGCTATGGTTTTTCCAGTGGTCATGTATGGATGTGAGAGTTGGACAATAAAGAAAGCTGAGTGGAGAAGAATTGATGCTTTTGAACTGTGGTGTTGGAGAAGACTCTTGAGAGTCCCTTGGACTGCGAGGAGCTCCAACTAGTCCATTGTAAAGAAGATCAGTCCTGCATGTTTATTGGAAGGCCTGATGTTGAAGCTGAAACTCCAATACTTTGGCCACCTGATGCAAAGAGCTGGCTCATTGGTAAAGACCCTGATACTGGGAAAGATTAAGGGCAGGAGGAAAAGGGGACGACAGAGGATGAGATGACTGGATGGCATCACTGACTCAATGGACATGGGTTTGGGTGGACTCTGGAGTTGGTGATGAACAGTGAGGCCTGGCATCCTGGGGTTCATGGGGTCACATAGTCGGACATGACTGAGTGAACTGAACTGACTGAATATATGTATTACTCAGCCATTAAATGTGTATGTGTATGTATGTATAAATGCATCTGTTGGTGGACACTTAGGTGGCTGCCACATCTATGCTATTAAAATAATACTGCTATGAACACTGGTTTCATGTATTTTTTCACATTATTGTTTTTGATTCCTTCAGATATATACCCACTGTTGGATAATACAGAAGTTTTATTTTTAGTTTTTTGAAGAACCTCTGTAACTTTTTCCATAGTGGTTGCACTCTTTTGTATTCCCAGAATTGTATTAAAGTTTCCTTTTTTCCACATCCTTGCCAATTTTTGTTTGTGTTATTATACATGATAGCCATTCTAACAGGTGTGAGGTGATAATCTCACTATTATTTCGATTTACATTTCTCTGTAGTTCAGCTGGTAAAGAATCTGCCTGTAATGAAGCAGACCCTGGTTTGATTTCTGGGTTGGGAAGATTAACTGGAGAAGGGATAGTCTACCCATTCCAGTATTCTTGGGCTTCCCTGGTGGCTCAGATGGTACAGAATCCACCTGCAATGTGGGAGACCTTGGTTTGATCCCTGGGTTGGGAAGATCTCCTGGAGGAGGGCATGGCAATCCACTCTGGTATTCTTGCCATGAGAATCCCCATGAAGAGAGGAGCTTGGCGGGCTATAGTCCATGGGTCGCAAAGAGTCAGACACGGCTGAGCGAATAAGCACAGCACAGCATTCCATCGTGTACATATACCGCATCTTTTTTATCCACTCAGTTTTTCATGGGCACTTAGGTTGCTTTGATATCTTGACATGATCTCACAACTTTCATTTTTAACCATTCCACTAGCTTATTTAAGTGGTTGATCAATAGCCCTTACCATATATTTGCCTTTACCAGTGAAATTTTCTCTTCCTATATTTCTTAATATTCTTTTAGTCTTTTCTTTTTCAATAAAGAAGACATTTTAACATTTCTTATATGGTTGGTTTAGTACTGATGAATGCTTCTTGGTTTTGCTTCTTGGAAATGCTCTTTATTTCTTCTTCAATTTTGAATGATAGCTTGGCTTCAAAGAGTATCTTAAGGTTGTAGTTTTTTTTACTTTCAGCACTTCAAATATATTATGCTACTTCCTCTGGCCTGCAAAGTTGCTTCAGAATAATCAGCTTATAATAGGTTTATGTAGATTCCCTCATATGAAATTCCTTATTTTTCTATTGCTACCTTAATATTCTACTGTGATCTTAAATTTTGCCATTTTAAATATGATATGGATTGGTTTGGTTCTCTTTGGGTTCATCTTATTTGAGACTCTCTACTTCCCAAACCTACATGTTGGTTTCCTTCTTCAGGTTCATTAAGTATTTAGCCATAATTTCATGACTTTTTTTTTTTTTCACCAGTTTCTTTCTCTTTTCTGCTGCTGCATCCACTAGAATACAAATATTAGTAAATTTGATGTTGTCACAGAGCTCCCTTAAACTACTCATATTTTAAAATTTTATTTGCATTTTTTTTGCTATTTTAACTGGGCAATTTCCATTATTCTCTCTTTCATATCCATTTAGGCGTTATTCTTTATCACTAATCTACTGCTAATTCTCCAGTGTATTTTTCATTTCAGTTATTATATACTTCAGTTATGATTTTTAAATATATTTTATAGTTACTTGTTAAAACTTTTATGGTGCTCATCTATTCCTTTCCCCACTTTAGTTAGAATTCTCCTTACTATTGCTTTGAACTCTATCAGGTAAATTATTTATCTCCTTTCTGTTACAGTCTTTATTGAGGTTTTTGTTGTTCTTTTGTTTAAAACAAATTCTTCTAACATCTCACTTTGCTTGATTTTCTCTGTCTCCATGACATTAGGTAAAACAATTACCTATCCCATGCTTGAAGGTGGTTTCTTGTGTGGGAATGTCCCTATGCAGTCTGTGAATGTCCAATGGCTTTGCTGGGAGAACTGGCTCTGAAGTAAGCATAGACTTTGTCTTCTCCTGGAGTGTGATGGCAGCCACTGCATTGGTGGGATGGATGGAGTTGGTGGGAAAAGAGCCAGAGCCAGGGGTGAAAAAAAGCTTCTCCAGTTCTCAATGGCTATCACTCTCCTATGAGGTCCAGAGCTGTAGCCTAAGGAGGTGGTACAGGAACCTTGAGAAACTGGGTTTCTCCTGCATTTGATGGCAATCAGTATTTGAGACAGGACCAAGGCCTGAGAGATTGGGTCCATATTTCTAAGCTGGTTTTTCCTCAGTGTGCCTGCCTTGGTTAGCAACTTTTTCTCCTAGTGTGGTTAGTGACTTGTTAGTGACTTTTTTCCACATTTCCCCCAGTGTCCTTGCCTTGGGTAGTGACTTGTTAGTGACTTTTTCCCCACTTTTTCCCCAATGTGCCTGCCTTGATTATTGACTGAGTCATGGTGGAGGGGTTGGTGCCACTACACAGAACTGAACCTGCCCTCTCCCAATATGGAAAAGGATGTGCACTCTGGTGATAGTGTTCTCTTCTCTGGACCCAACTTCACTCCTCCTGGAGTGCCTGCAGAAACATATGAGTTGACAGTGGCTCAGTTGAAGCCTCAGTGTCCAAGTCACCTCCCATCCCTCCAAGTGTGCACACTTTCGTTAGCAATGGTATCCTTCCCTTTAGTGGGCAGTAACCACAGGAGCATGAGAGGTTGGGGCAGAAGCTCAGTTAGGGCTGGGTAGAGAGGATGCTGAGGTGATCCTTGCCAGCTGGATGGAATCCCGCAGTTTTCAATCTGCTGCCTCCATGCTGTGACTGGGAGTGAGCAGGTCTGGCACATGCTCTTCAAGAGCAGGGTGTCAGTTACTTGCAGCATTCAGGTAACTCTCCACTGGTTTTCAAGCCAGAAAGGGGGTTTATTTCCTGTTGTTAAACCCTCGGGCTGGTGTGCCTAGACTGTGGCTCCAAATCCTTGGTCCTCCAGGAGGATTCCCCAGCCTGTGATATCCCTTTCCTCTTCTCTGTCCCAGGTAAGAAGTATAGGTCCCAACCATATCGCTTCTTTCCCCTTCCTGGAAGACTTCATATGGATTATTCTTTATAACCTTCATTGTAGAACAGCTGGTTGATTCTTGCCCAGATGGATTTTAGCAAGAGTTCCTCTATATGTAGTTGTAATGTAATGTGTTCCTGAGGCGGGGTGAGCTTAGCATCCTGCCAACCTGTCATCTAGAATTTCCTTCTCAATTTTGAATCAGTTCTAATGAGGTGGATGTAGTTTAGATTGTTTTAGGAAATCTCTGTGCAGAGGATAAGGCTCAGGTGAAAATTTAAATTTTTTTCTGGTCTTTTTGAGCATATATCATTCCAAGCACATGCACAGGGACTTTCTCCTTATATCTATATATACTTCTTATTTTTTAAAAGTCCTATCTTTTTAATAGCAGAGTTATATTCCATTTTGTATATGTATCACAGCTTTCTTATCCATTCATCTGCTGATGGACATCTATGTTCCTTCCATGTCCTAGCTATTGTAAACAGTGCTGCGATGAACATTGGGGTTCATGTGTCTCTTTCAATTCTGGTTTTCTTGGTGTGTATGCCTAGCAGTGGGGTTGCTGAGTCATATGGCAGTTCTATTTCCAGTTTTTTAAGGAATCTCCATACTGTTCTCCATAGTGGCTGTACTAGTTTGCATTCCCACCAATAGTGCTAGAGGGTTCCCTTTTCTCTGCACTCTCTCCAGCATTTATTTTTGGTAGACTTTTTGATAGCAGCCATTCTTACTGGCATGAGATGGTACCTCATTGTAGTTTTGATTTGCATTTCTCTGATAATGAGTGATGTTAAGCATCTTTTCATGTGTTTGTTAGCCATTTGTATGTCTTTGGGGAAATGTCTATTTAGTTCTTTGGTACATTTTTTGATTGGGTTGTTTATTTTTCAGGAATTGAACTGCGTGAACTTCTTGTATATTTTTGAGATTAACTCTTTGTCAGTTTCTTCATTTGCTATTATTTTCTCCCATTCTGAAAGGCTATCTTTTCATCTTGCTTAGAGTTTCCTTCATTGTGCAAAAGTTTTTGAGTTTAATTTGGTCCCATTTATTTTTGCTTTTATTTCCATTACTCTGAGAGGTGGATCATAGAGGATCCTGCTGTAATTTATGTCAGAGAGGGTTTTGCCTAAGGTTTCCTCTAGGAGTTTTACAGTTTCTCATCTTATCTTTAGATCTTTAATCCATTTTGCATTGATTTTTGTGTATGGTATTAGAAAGTGTTCTAGTTTCATTCTAGTACAGGTGGTTGACCAGTTTTCCCAGCAACACTTGTTAAAAAGATTGTTTTTTTTTTTTTTTCCCATTGTATATTTTTGGCTCCTTTGTCAAAGATAACACGTCTATAGGTGCATGGATTTACCTCTGGGCTTTCTATTTTGTTCCACTGATCTATATCTCTGTCTTTGTGCCAGTACCATACTGTCTTACTGACTTTAGCTTTGTAGTAGAATCTGAAGTCAGGTAGGTTGATTCCTCTGGTTCCATTCTTCTTTCTCAAGATTGCTTTGGCTATTCGAGGTTTTTTGTATTTCCATACAAATTGTGAAATTATATATTCTAGTTCTCTGAAAAATACCATTGGTAGCATGATAGGGATTGCATTGAATCTATCTATTGCTTTGGGTAGTATACTCATTTTCACTAAATTGATTCTTCTGATCTAATGACATGGTATATTTCTCCATCTATTTGTGTCATCTTTGATTTCTTTCATCAGTGTTTTATAGTTTTCTATATATAGCTCTTTTGTTTCTTTAGGTAGATTTATTCATAAGTATTTTATTCTTTTCATCGCAATGGTGAATGGAATTGCTTCCTAAATTTCTCACTCTGCTTTTTCGTAGTATATAGGAATGCAAGGGATTTCTGTGTGTTAATTTTATATCCTACAAATTTACTATATTCATTGATTAGCTCTACTAATTTTCAGGTGGTGTCTTTAGGGTTTTCTATGTAGACGATCATGTCATCTGCAAACAATGAGAGTTTTACTTCTTTTCCAATCTGGATTCATTTTATTTCTTTTTCTTCTCTGATTGCTGAGGCTAAAACTTCCAAAACTATGTTGAATAGTAGTGGTGAGAGTGGGCACCCTTGTCTTGTTCCTGACTTTAGGGGAAATGCTTTCAGTTTTTCACCATTGAGGAAAATGTTTGCTGTGGGTTTGTCATATATGGCTTTTATTATGTTGAGGTATGTTCCTTCTATGCCTGCTTTCTGGAGGGTTTTTATCATAAATGGATGTTGAATTTTGTCAAAGGCTTTCTCTGCATCTATTGAGATAATCATATGGTTTTTATCTTTTAATTTGTTAATGTGGTGTATCACTTTGATTGATTTGCAAATATTGAAGAAACCTTGCATCCCTGGGATAAAGCCCACTTGATCATGATCTTCTTAATATATTGTTGGATTCTGTTTGCTAGAACTTTGTTGAGGATTTTGCATCTATGTTCATCAGTGATATTGGTCTATAGTTTTCTTTTTTTGTGGTATTTTGTCTGATTTTGGTATTAGGGTGATGGTGGCCTCATAGAATGAGTTTGGAAGTTTACCTTCCTCTTCAATTTTCTGGAAGAGTTTGAGTAGGATAGATGTTAGCTCTTGTCTAAATCTTTGGTAGAATTCACCTGTGAAGCCATCTGGTCCTGGGCTTCTCTTTGTTGGATTTTTGATTACACTTTCAATTTCTGGGCTTGTGATGGGTTGGTTAATATTTTTTATTTCTTCCTGGCTCAGTTTTGGAAGGTTATACTTTTCTGAGAATGCATCCGTTTCTTCCAAGTTGTCCATTTTATTGGCATATAGTTTCTGATAGTAGTCTCTTAAGATCCTTTGTATTTCTGTGTTGTCTGTTGTGATTTCTCCATTTTCATTTCCAATTTTGTTGATTTGATTCTTCTCCCTTTTTTCTTGATGATTCTGGCTAATGGTTTGTCTATTTTATTTATCTCCTCAAAGAACTAGCTTTTAGTTTTGTTGATTTTCTCCTATAGTCTTTGTTTTTTTTTTTCACTTATTTCTGCCCTAATTTTTATGATTTTTTTCCTTCTACTAACCCTGGGGTTCTTTGTTTCTTCTTTTCCTAGCTGCTTTAGGTGTTCAATTCAGTTCAGTTGCTCAGTCATGTCCGACTCTTTGTGACCCCATGAATCACAACACGCCAGGCTTCCCTGTCCATCATCAACTCCCAGAGATCACTCAGACTCATGTCCATCAAGTCGGTGATGCCATCCAGCCATCTCATCTTCTGTCGTCCCCTTCTCCTCCTGCCCTCAATCCCTCCCAGCATCAGAGTTTTTCCAATGAGTCAGCTCTTCGCATGAAGTGGCCAAAGTATTGGAGTTTCAGCTTTAGCATCAGTCCTTCCAAAGAACACCCAGGACTGATCTCCTTTACAATGGACTGGTTGGATCTCCTTGCAGTCCATGGGACTCTCAAGAGTCTTCCACAATACCACAGTTCAAAAGCATCAATTCTTCAGTGGTCAGCTTTCTTCACAGTCCAACTCTCACATCCATACATGACCACTGGAAAACCCATAGCCTTGACTAGATGGACCTTTGTTGGCAAAGTAATGTCTTCACTTTTGAATATGCTATCTAGGTTGGTCATAACTTTCCTTCCAAGGAGTAAGCATCTTTTAATTTCATGACTGCAGTCACCATCTGCAGTAATTTTGGAGTCCAGAAAAATAAAGTCTGACACTGTTTCCACTGTTTCCCCATCTATTAGCCATGAAGTGATGAGACCAGATGCCATGATCTTCGTTTTCTGAATGCTGAGTTTAAACCAACTTTTTCACACTCCTCTTTCACTTTCATCAAGAGGCTCTTTAGCTCCTCTTCACTTTCTGCTATAAGGGTGGTGTCATCTGCTTATCTGAGGTTATTGATATTTCTCCCAGAAATCTTGATTCCAGCTTGGGCTTCCTCCACCCCAGCGTTTCTCATGATGTACTCTGCATATAAGTTAAATAAGCAGGGTGACAATATACAGCCTTGACGTACTCCATTTCCTATTTGGAATCAGTCTGTTGTTCCATGTCCAGTTCTAACTGTTGCTTCCTTGCCGGGAGCCAGCGAGAGACATTCCACTCGTGACAAAGGTCATGAGGAAGGAGGCTCAGCATACGCAAAGGCAGGATCGAGCGTCGGGAGTCCCCCCGGATATTCTCGAGCATCTACCCCCAAAAAACCGGAGTCTGCCTACTTTATTGCTTTGTGCTCTCACCTCTGACTTTACTGGGGGCTGTCCCCCACCACCATCTCACTCTCTCTGTCAAAGAGTTAACTTACAGCTCCAATTAATAAAGTTCCTGGGCAATTAGGAGTGTTTAAAGCCAAACCCCTCAGATGGCTCTCTAACTCGCCTGACAAGTTTACCCGGACACCTACAGCTATGCATACGATTGTTTACAGTCTCCCAGCCTCGAGAGGCATAGGAAGCCTAAGATATTCAAATAGCTTAGAGCCTCTCAGAGAGTTAGAAACTGTCAGAATAAAACTAGTAAAAGATTTCATTGATGAGCCAATGTTTGTTGCCAAGTTTTCACATCCCCTGAATTGTATCCTTGAATGTGTATTAATTAATATAGTTGGTATGTAGAAAAAATAAGTAGTGGCCTTGGTGTTAGTAATTTTAGACCCTTAAGGTAATAAATTATTTCCTTTGTTGTAAACCCATTACACATCTGCCCTATAGGAATGCAATTTTATCTTTGGAAGATGGCACCAAACCTTAAAATAATTACTCTTAGAGAAAATAAGTCTTTGTTGATAAGTCCTTGTCAAGAGTCATAAAATGTTAATAGGCCTTCTGGCTAGAAGATGATGTAAATCACCTAAACCATTTGTATACAATAAATTTGCAGGAAAGAAACCCTGGTTTTTGATAAGCATCAAAGATTGCTGACTTTGCATCCCTTATTATCCTCTATGTGTAACTTAGGGTATATAAGCCCCTGTTGAAAATAAAGCTATGGGCCTTGCTCACCAACGCTTGGTCTCCCCATGTCATTCTTCCCCTCAACCTCCAGCTGAGTATCCATCTGGAGTGCGGATATCCTCTGCGACCATTTATTTGCCTGGGCTTCTAAGACCCACTCGAGAAGGTGTCTAAGGTGGGGCACCTTCCACTATTCGAGAGGGCGCCTGCGGCCTCCGAGGTCAGAGCTAACCTGGTGTCACGGGTTATATTGATTTTCCGCGTAAACCAAGCTACTCAGATTCTTTTCTCCACTGAATTTTCCTACTGAGCTATCCTCATTCTATTATTCTTTATATCTCTGAATAAATAAATAAATAAATAGGTCGCCTACGCCGTCTCCCCTTCGAATACCCTGGATCAGCCGGGGCTAGTCCCTGGTATTTCCTGATCTGCATAGAGGTTTCTCAAGAGGCAGGTCAGGTGGTCTGGTATTCCCATCTCTTTCAGAATTTTCCAGAGTTTGTTGTGATCCACACAGTCAAAGGCTTTGGAATAGTCAATAAAGCAGAAATATATGTTTTTCTGAAACTCTCTTGCTTTTTCCATGATGCAGCAGATGTTGGCAATTTGATCTCTGGTTCTTCTGCCTTTTCTAAAACCAGCTTGAACATCAGGAAGTTCACAGTTCACGTATTGCTGAAGCCTGGCTTAGGGAATTTTGAACATTACTTTAGTAGCGTGTGAGATGAGTGCAATTGTGTGGTAGTTTGAGCATTCTTTGGCATTGCCTTTCTTTGGGATTGGAATGAAAACTGACCTTTTCCAGTCCAATGGCCACTGATGAGTTTTCCAAATTTGCTCGCATAATCAGTGCAGCATTTTTGTTGGAGCAGCCGTGAAGAGATACCCCACATCCAAGGTAAGAGAATCCCAAGTATGATGGTAGGTGTTGCAAGAGGTTATCATAGGGCAGACACACTGAAATCATAATCACAGAAAACTAGTCAATCTGATCACATGGACCACAGCTTTGTCTAACTCAGTGAAACTAAACCATGCCATGTTGGGCCACCCAAGATGGGTGGGTCATGGTGGAGAGGTCTGACAGAATATGGTCCCCTGGAGAAGGGAATGGCAAACCACTTCAGTATTCTTGCCTTGATAACCCCATGAACAGTGTGAAAAGGCAAAATGAGAAGATACTGAAAGAGGAACTCCCCAGGTCGGTACATGCCCAATATGCTACTGGACGTCAGCAGAGAAATAATTCCAGAAAGAATGAAGGGATGGAGCCAAAGAAAAAACAATACCCAGTTGTGGATGTGACTGGTGATAGAAGCAAGGTCCAATGCTGTAAAGAGCAATATTGCATAGGAACCTGGAATGTTAGGTCCATGAATCAAGGCAAATTGGAAGTGGTCAAACAGGAGATGGCAAGAGTGAAAGTCGATATTTTAGCAATCAGTGAACTAAAATGATCTGGAATGGGGAAATTTAACTCAGATGACCCTTATATCTACTACTGTGGGCAGGAATCCCTTAGAAGAAATGGAGTAGCCATCATGTTCAACAAAAGAGTCCAAAATGCAGTACTCAGATGCAATCTCAAAAACGACAGAATGATCTTTGTTCGTTTCCAAGGCAAACCATTCAATATCACAGTAATCCAAGCCTATGTCCCAACCAGTAACACTGAAGAAGCTAAAGTTGAACGTTTCTATGAAGACCTACAAGACCTTTTAGAACTAATACCCCCAAAAAAGATGTCCTTTTCATTATAGGGGACTGGAATGCAAAAGTATGAAGTCAAGAAACACTTGGGGTAACAGGCAAATTTTGCCTTGGAATATGGAATGAAGCAGGGCAAAATCTAATAGAGTTTTGCCAAGAGAATGCACTGGTCATAGCAAATACACTCTTCCAAGAACACAAGAAAAGACTCTACATGGACATCACCAGATGGTCAATACCAAAATCAGACTAGGTGTAAAGTTAGATTATTCATTTTTCTCATTTCTTGAAGTAAGCTTGTGTTGCTAACCCTTCCCCTTATGCTACGCTACGTTAAGTCACTTCAGTCGTATCCGACTCTGTGTGACCCCATAGACGGCAGCCCACCAGGCTCCCCCATCCCTGGGATTCTCCAGGCAAGAACATTGGAGTGGGTTGCCATTTCCTTCTCCAATGCATGAAAGTGAAAAGCGAAAGTGAAGTCGCTCAGTTGTGTCTGACTCTTAGCGACCCCATGGACTGCAGCCCACCAGGCTCCTCCGCCCATGGGATTTTCCAGGCAAGAGTACTGGACTGGGGTGCCATTGCCTTCTCTGACCCTTCCCCTTAGCCCTGCTTTTATTGAATCCTATAGGTTTGGGTTGTCTTGTTTTCATTTTCATTCATTTCTATGGATATTTTAATTTCTTTTTTGATTTCTTCTGTGATTTGTTTGTTATTCAGAAGTGTGTTGTTTAGAGTCTATATGTTTGTATTTTTAATAGTTTTTTTTTCCCTGTAGTTGACATCTAATCTTACTGCATTGTGATCAGAAATGACGTTTGAAATGTATTCATTTTTTAATTTTTTTAAATTTACCAAGGCTAGATTTATGGCCCAGAGTGTGATCTATACTGGAGAATGTTCCGTGTGCACTTGAAAAATAGGTGAAATTCATTCTTTTGGGGTGAAATGACCTATAGATATCAATTAGGTCTAACTGGTCCATTGTATCATTTAAAGTTTGTGTTTCCTTGATAATTTTCTGTTTAGTTGATCTATCCATAGGTGTGAATGGGGTATTAAAGTCTTCCACTATTATTGTGTTACTGTTAATTTCCCCTTTCATACTTGTCAGCATTAGCGTTACATATTGTGATGCTCCTACGTTGGGTGCATATATATTTATAATTGTTATATCTTCTTCTTTGATTGATCCTTTGATCATTATATAGTGTCCTTCTTTGTCTCTTTAATTGCCTTAATTTCAAAGTCTATTTTATCTGATATGAGCATTGCCACTCTTCCTTTCTTTTGGTCTCTCTTGGTGTGGAATATCTTTTTCCAGCCCTTCACTTTCAGTCTGTATGTGTCCCCTGTTTTGAGGTGGGTCTCTTGTAGACAGCATATATTGAAGTCTTCTTTGTATCCATTCAGCCAGTCTTTGTCTTTTGGTTGGGGCATTCAACTCATTTACATTTAGGGTAATTATTGATAAGTATGTTCCTATTGCCACTTACTTTGTTGTTCTGGATTTGAGTTTATAAGCCTTTTCTGTGTTTCTTGCTTAGAGAAGATCCTTTAGCATCTGTTAAAGAGCTGGTTTTGTGGTGCTGAATTCCCTCAGCTTTTGCTTGTCTGTAAAGCTTTTAATTTCTCCTTCATATTTGAATGAGATCCTTGCTGGATATAGTAATCTGGGTTGTAGGTTTTTCTCTTTCATCACTTTAAGTACGTCCTGCCATTCCCTTCTGGCCTAAAGAGTTTCTATTGAAAGATCAGCAGTTATCCTTATGGGGATCCCCTTGTGTGTTATTTGTTGGTTTTCCCTTGCTGCTGTTAATATTTTCTCCTTGTTTGATCTTCATTAATTTGATTAATATGTGTCTTGGGGTGTTTTGCCTTGGGTTTATCCTGTTTGTGACCCTTGGGGTTTCTTGGACTTGGGTGGCCATTTCCTTCCCCATTTTAGGGAAGTTTTCAACTATTATCTCCTCAACTATTTTCTCATGGCCTTTCTTTCTGTCTTCTTCTTCTGTGACTCCTATGATTCGAATGTTGGGGCATTTAACATTGTCCCAGAGGTCTCTGAGGTTGTCCTCATTTCTTTTAATTCCTTTTTCTTTTTTCTTCTCTGCTTCATTTATTTCCACCATTTCTATTTCTGTCTTCCACCTCACTTATCCTATCTTCTACCTCAGTTATTCTACTGTTGATTTCCTCCAGAATGCTTTTGATCTCAGTTATTGCATTAATCATTATTGATTGACTTAAAAAAAATTTCTTCTAGGTCCTTGTTAAACATTTTTTGCATCTTCTCAATCCCTGTCTCTAGTCTATTTACCTGTAACCCCATTTTGTTTCCAAGATTTTGGATCATCTTTACTATCATTATTCTGAATTATTTTTCAGGTAGACTACCTATCTCCTCCTCTTTTGTTTGGTTTGGTGGGCATTTATCATGTTCCTTTACCTGCTGAATATTTCTCTGTCTTTTCATTTTGTTTAGATTGTTATGTTGGGGTGGCCTCTCTGTATGCTGGAAATTTGTGACTCCTCTTTACTGTGGAGGTTGCTCCCTGTGGGTGGGGTTGGACTAGTGGCTTTTCAAGGTTTCCTGGTTAGGGAAGCTTGCATCAGTGTTCTGGTAGGTGGAGCTGGATCTCTTCTCTCTGGAGTGAAATGAAATGTCCAGTAATGAGTTTTGAGGTGTCTATGGGTTTGGTGTGACTTTGGGCAGCCTGTATTTTAATGCTCTGTTCCTGCAGGGCTATGTTCCTGGGTTGCTGGAGAATTAGTGTGGTATATCTTGCTCTGGAACTTGTTGGCTCTTGGGTGGAACTTGGTTTAAGTGTAGGTATGGAGGTTTTTGGATGAGCTCTTGTCGATTAATGTTCCCTGGAGTCAGGAGTTCTCTGGTGTTCTCAAGTTTGAATTTAAGCATCCTGCCTCTGGCTTTCAGCCTTATTCTTACAGTAACCTCAAGACTTCTCCATCCATACAGCACTGATGATAAAACATCTAGGTTAATGGTGAAAAGATTCTCCAGAGTGAGTGACATCCATAGAGGTTCACAGAGTTACATAGAGAAGAGAAGAGGGAGGAGGAAGATAGAGGTGAGCAGGAAGAGAAGAGGGGAATTCAAAAGGGGAGAGAGAAATCTAGCCAGTAATCAATTTCCTATGTGCTCTCCACAGTCTTGAACACCCAGAGAGGTTCACGGTGTAACATAGAGAGGAGAAGAGGGAGAAGGGAGATAGAGGTGACCAGGAGGAGAATAGGGGCAGTCAAAAGGGGAGAGACCAATCTAACCAGTAATCAGTACCCTAATTGTTATCCACAGCATGGAACACCCAGAGAGAGTCACAGAGTTAAATAGAGAAGAGAAGGGGGACGGAGGAGATAGATGTGACCTATCTCTATTAGGGGGGAGAAAAGCGAGAGTCAAAACGGGAGAGAGCAATCAAGCCAATAATCACACCCCTAAGTAAAAATGGGTACTGAAGATTAGATTCTTAAAGGTACAAAATTGATAATACATACAAAAAGCAAAAATTAAAAATCTAGAGTAGAGGTTAAACTCTCAAAAATACAATATTAAAAATACAAAACAAAATCAATCACAAAAATTATTTAAAAAATGTATATGAAATTTGCTTTAAAAATAGGGTCTTTTTTTGAAAGGTAATTGTTCAGTTCAGTTCAGTTCAGTCGCTCAGTGCTGTCCGACTCTGCAACCCCGTGAATCAAAGCACGCCAGGCCTCCTTGTCCATCACCAACCCCCGGAGTTAACCCAGACTCAGTCCATCGAGTCAGTGATGCCATCAAGCCATCTCATTCTCTGTCGTCTCCTTTTCCTCCTGACCCCAATCCCTCCCAGCATCAGAGTCTTTTCCAATGAGTCAACACTTCGCATGAGGTGGCCAAAGTACTGGAGTTTCAGCTTTAGCATCATTCCTTCCAAAGAAATCCCAGGGCTGATCTCCTTCAGAATGGACAGTTGGATCTCCTTGCAGTCCAAGGGAATCTCAAGAGTCTTTTCCAACACCACAGTTCAAAAGCATCAATTCTTCGGCACTCAGCCTTCTTCACAGTCCAACTCTCACATCCATACATGACCACTGGGAAAACCATAGCCTTGACTAGACGGACCTTTGTTGGCAAAGTAATGTCTCTGCTTTTCAATATGGTATCTAGGTTGGTCATAACTTTCCTTCCAAGGAGTAAGCGTCTTTTAATTTCATGGCTGCAGTCACCATCTGCAGTGATTTTGGACCCCCCCCCCAAAATAAAGTCTGACACTGTTTCCACTGTTTCCCCATCTATTTCCCATGAAGTGATGGGACCAGATGCCATGATCTTCGTTTTCTGAATGTTGAGCTTAAGCCAACTTTTTCACTCTCCATTTTCACTTTCATCAAGAGGCTTTTTAGTTCCTCGTCACTTTCTGCCATAAGGGTGGTGTCATCTGCATATCTGAGGTGATTGATATTTCTCCCGGCAATCTTGATTCCAGCTTGTGTTTCTTCCAGTCCAGCGTTTCTCATGATGTACTCGGCATATAAGTTAAATAAGCAAGGTGACAATATACAGCCTTGACATACTCCTTTTCCTATTTGGAACCAGTCTGTTGTTCCATGTCCAGTTCTAACTGTTGCTTCCTGACCTGCATACAGATTTCTCAAGAGGCAGATCAGGTGGTCTGGTATTCCCATCTCTTTCAGAATTTTCCACAGTTTGTTGTGATCCACACAGTCAAAGGCTTTGGCATAGTCAATAAAGCAGAAATAGATGTTTTTCTGGAACTTTCTTGCTTTTTCCATGATCCAGCGGATGTTGGCAATTTGATCACTGGTTCCTCTGCCTTTTCTAAAACCAGCTTCAACATCAGGAAGTTCACGGTTCACGTATTGCTGAAGCCTGGCTTGAAGAATTTTGAGCATTACTTTATTAGCATGTGAGATGAGTGCAATTGTGCAGTAGTCTGAGCATTCTTTGGCATTACCTTTCTTTGGGATTGGAATGAAAACTGACCTTTTCCAGTCCTGTGGCCACTGCTGAGTTTTCCAAATTTGCTGGCATATTGAGTGCAGCATTTTCACAGCATCCTCTTCCAGGATTTGAAATAGCTCAACTGGAATTCCATCACCTCCACTAGCTTTGTTCATAGTGATGCTTTCTAAGGCCCACTTGACTTCACCTTCCAGGATATCTGGCTCTAGATGAGTAATCACACCATCGTGATTATATGGGTCATGAAGATCTTTTTTGTACCGTTCTTCTGTGTATTCTTGCCATCTCTTCTTGATATCTTCTGCTTCTGTTAGGTCCATACCATTTCTGTCCTTTATCCAGCCCATCTTTGCATGAAATATTCCCTTGGTATCTCTAATTTTCTTGAAGAGATCTCTAGTCTTTCCCATTCTGTTGTTTTCCTCTATTTCTTTGCATTGATTGCTAAGGAAGGCTTTCTTATCTCTTCTTGCTATTCTTTGGAACTCTGCATTCAGATGCTTATATCTTTCCTTTTCTCCTTTGCTTTTCTCTTCTCTTCTTTTCACAGCTATTTGTAAGGCCTCCCCAGACAGCCATTTTGCTTTTTTGCATTTCTTTTCCATGGGGATGGTCTTGATCCCTGTCTCCTGTACAATGTCACGAACCTCATTCCATAGTTCATCAGGCACTCTATCTATCAGATCTAGCCCCTTAAATCTATTTCTCACTTTCACTGTATAATCATAAGGAATTTGATTTAGGTCATACCTGAATGGTCCAGTGGTTTTCCCTACTTTATTCAATTTAAGTCTGAATTTGGTAATAAGTTCATGGTCTGAGCCACAGTCAGCTCCTGGTCTTTTTTTTGTTGACTGTGAAGAGCTTCTCCATCTTTGGCTGCAAAGAATGCAATCAATCCGATTTTGGTGTTGACCATCTGGTGATGTCCATGTGTAGAGTCTTCTCTTGTGTTGTTGGAAGAGGGTGTTTGCTATGACCAGTGCGTTTTCTTGGCAAAACTCTATTAGTCTTTGCCCTGCTTCTTTCTGTATTCCAAGACCAAATTTGCCTGTTACTCCAGGTGTTTCTTGACTTCCAATTTTGCATTCCAGTCCCCTATAATAGTAATAGTAGGTTATATCAGTGAAAATTAAAGGAGTAATAAAGAACATAAAAATAAAAAAGTTAAAAATGCTAATAATAAAAATATATCTAGGAATTTCTCTGGAGCTGTAGAGGGCAGTGTGAGGTCAGTTCAGTTTCAGATAGTTCCTTGTTCTAGCTTATACTTCTTCTCAAGGTCTATAGGTCCCTTCCAGTGCTTAGTCAATGCTAACTACAGTGTTTTAATCTGTTGCACTTGTCACTTCCAGTGCAGCTCCCTCTTCTTTGTTTATTTTGGCTTCCTCTGTTTGCATGTCTCTTCAGTGTCTAATTTCTGCCCTGATACAAGGGGGCAAAGGTGGTCATTTATTTAGGCTCACTTGTCCAGTTGTGCTATGGGGAGGGAGGAACACTGCAAACAAATATCACTGGAGTGTGTGGGGAGTGCTCACAGTGTATGGACCACACTGGGTTTGCCCCAGCTCATGACACCTGTGTTTTCTTGGTCTACACTGCTCAGGCTCCAGGTTGCTCTGAAGGGGAACTGTCCAAAGCGGGCCCTGGTTTGCGTGCATGTCCCAGGTCTAAGCTGCTCAAGTTCAGGTTCTTGGGTACTCCACAAAGGCACAGACTGGTTGGGCCTGCGTTTTGTGCCCTTCCCAGGTCCAGGAGCTCAGGCGACCAGGTGCTTGGCAGGCGCACTACCCTAGGTGTGCAATGTATCTTATCACCTCCCCAGTCCCAGCTGCTCAGTTTCCTGGGTGCACCACAAGAGCGCCATCTTAGGTGTGCCATGTGTCTCCTCTGGGGCGGTGATCTCAGGCTGCGACCCTCCTTGCAGATGTCAACTGTCCAGGATCCCAGGAAGACTTGGTTAGCAACTGGGAGCCTGCTCACAGTTTGGTGGAGGATGCCATCTCTGGGCCCGAGATTTCCTCTCACCTTCTGGCTCTGGCTGTCACCCACCTGCCTTTCTACTACGTCTGGCGTGGGGATGGGCCAGGCCACAGCCAGCTAGCTTTCCTTTGGTATTTGCTCAATCCTTTGTTCTGTGAGCCAGCCAGGCTGTGCCTTAGGTTAGAGCTTTTTGTGGGAAAGTTCTCTCTCTCTCTCTCTTTTCTCTCTGGCTATCCAGCAGTTTGGATTGCTATCTAACAGTTAGCTCCTTCAGATTGTCCTCAGGGTATTCAGGCCTCGTGCTTACCCTAAGCATGCACTCCACACCTACCCCACTCACTGGTGGCAGACAGGAGAGTCTGGACTATTTCTCTGCTGGGAGTTGTGGTTAAGGGATGTATTCTGTAGGTTTTGTGTTTGTTTGTTTGTTTGTTTGTTTGTTTTTCTTCCCTCCCGGTTATGTTGCCCTCTGAGATTCCAAAACTCCCCACAGACCAGCTGGTGAGAGGGTTTCCTGGTATTTGGAAACTTCTCCTTCTTCATACTCCCTCCCCCAGACAGTCTCTGTCCCTAACTCTTTTGTCTCTCTTTTTGTCTTTTATATTTTGTCCTACCTCTTTTCGAAGAGAATGGGCTGCCTTTCTGGGTGCCTGATGTCCTTTGCCAGCATTCAAAAGTTGTTTTGTAAAAGTTGTTCAGCATTCAAATGATCTTTTGATGAATTCGTGGGGGAGAAAATGGTCTCCCTGTCCTATTCCTCTGCTATCTTAGGACAGCCCTCATGTCTTTTTCAATTATGGTTTTCTCAGGGTGTATTCCCAGTAGTTGGATTGCTGAGTCAGTGGCAAAGAACCTGCCTGTCTGCCAATGTAGGAAACGTAGATGTAGGTTAAATCCCTGAGTCTGTGAGATACCCTGGAGGAGGACATAGCAACCCATTCCAGTGTTCTTGCCTGGCGAATCCCATGGACAGAGGGACCTGGTGGGCTACAGTTCATAGGATCACAGAAAGTCAGACACAACTGAAGTGACTTAGCATGCATGCATCCACAAGGTTTTTTTCCCCCCAGTTTTTAAAGAAATCTCCATACTGTTCTCCATAGTGGCTATATCAATTTATGTTGCCACCAACTGTGCAAGAGGTTTTCCTTTTCTCCACATCCTCTCCAGCAATTATTGTTTGTAGATTTTGATTATGGCCATTCTGATTGGTGTGAGGTGATACCTCACTGTAGTTTTGATATGCATATCTCTAATAATGAGCTATGTTGAGTATTTTTTTCATGTGTTTATTGGGCATCTTTATGTCTTCTTTGGAAGAATGTCTGCTTAGGTCCCCTGCACATTTTTTGGTTGGGTTGTCTATTTTTCTGACAGTGAGCTGCATGAACTGCTTGTGTATTTTGAAGATTAATCTTTCATCAGTTGTCTCATTTGTAATATTATTTCTCATTCTGAGGGTTGTCTTTTCATTTTGTTTATCATTTTCTTTGCTGTTCAAAAGCTTTTAGGCTTAATTAAATCCCATTAAAATTTTTTTGTTTTTATTTCCATTACTCTAGGAGGTGGGTCAAAGAAGATCTTTCTGTGAATTTATGTCAAAGTGTTCTGCCTACGTTTTCCGAGTTTTATAGTTTCTGACCTTACATTTAGGTCTTTAATTTGATTTTATTTTTGTGTATGGTGTTAGGAAGTGTTCTCGTTTCATTTTTACATGTAGCTGTCCAGTTTACCCAGTACTAGTTTTTGAAGAAACTGTCTTTCCTCCACTGTAGAATATATTCTTGTCTCTTTTGTCAAAGATAAGATGCCCACAGGTGTGTCAGTTTATCTCTGGGTTTTCTATCTTGATCCGTTTTCTATATTTCTGGTTTTGTGCCAGTACCATACTGTTTTGATCACTGTGACTTTGTAGTATGTTATGAAGGGAGGAAGGTTGATTCCTCCAGTTCTACTTTTCTTTCTCGAGATTGCTTTGGCTGTTTGAGGTCTTTTGTTTTTCCATAAAATTGTGAAATTTTTTGCTCTAGTTCTGTGAAAAATATAATTGGTAATTTGACAGACTTCATTGACTCTATAGACTGATTTAGGTAGTACATTAATTTTCACAATATTGATTCTTCCAATCCAAGAGCATGATATATCTCTTCATCTGCTTTGTGTCATCTTTCATCAATATCTTATAGTTTTCTGCATACAGGTCTTTTGTCTCCTTAGGTAGGCTTATTCCTAGTTATTTTATTCTTTTTGTTGCAATGGTGAGTGGGATTTTCCCTTAATTTTTCTTTCTTTTTTTTGTTATTAGTGTATAGATGCAAGGGATTTCTGTGTGTTGATTTTGTATCCTGTGACTTTACTAGATTCATTGATTAGCTCTAGTAATTTTCTGATGGTATCTTTAGGGTTTCTTATGTACAGTATATCATTTGCAAAGAGTGAGAGTTTTACTCCTTTTCCAATGTAGATCCATTTTATTTCTTTTTCTTCTCTGAATGCTGTGTGTAGGACTTCCAAAACTTTGTTCAATAATAGTGGTGAAAGTGGCTACTAATTGTAATTGTCTTCTCTTGTTCCTGATCTTAGAAGAAATGTTTTCAGTCTTTTACTATTGAAAATAATCTTTGCTGTTTTTTACATATTATTTTAAAAGAATTTTATGAAGTCATTTTAACAGACAAAAGCAAATCAAAGGGAAAATCCATTATCCCCCCCACAACCACCAAAAAAGAAAAGAAAAACCCTCAACACTAAAATAATAAATGCATATGTATTATTAGATATTTCAGACATAACAGAAGCATTTGGGAAAGTCCCCAGTTTCCAAAGTTGTTTACTAGTAAGCAAACCCTGCTGGATCTTCCCCATTGGCTCCTTCAGATCCCTACTCCATCCCTCTGCAACTTTCTCTGGACCCCTCCCTGAAGGTTGGCTTTTGAGGGCTACATCAGGGGCTCCCTGGTTACCCGGTGTTTACTTGGGAACTGTCAGGGGAGGCACTAGCTGAGATGGAAGAAGGAAGGGGAAAATTACATTCATGGGACTAAGACATGCAAACCACTAGATAAAACAGACAAGCAACAAGAATATATTGTATACTAATATATGAAGACTTAAGAAATCAGGATGGTGAAACTGGGTACTGTGATGTCAATACTCATGACAATGAGAACTACCACCTCATTGATATATGTGCTGATACAAGAGAGTTGGAGGAGTGGGAGGATGTCACACAAGTAATGGTTGATGACATTAACACTGCAGAAGGTTAGTCTAAGCATGCACCCTGTGTGTGCAGACGCTCCAGCAAACCCCATCACATATGCAGCCAAAGAGAGCACCAAACAGACCTGATGGGACATGGAGACCTTATACAGCAAGGGGTTACAGATGGCCACATAGCGATCATAGGCCACTGAGGTCAGCATATAGCACTCAGAGATGACAAAAAAGAGAAAGAAAAACAGCTGAGTCATGCACCCCACATAAAAGATGGTATTCTCACTGAACACAAAGTTCATCAGCATCTTGGAGGTGAAAACAGAAGAGTAACAGAGATCAATGAAGGACAGGTTGAAGAGGAAATAGTACATGGGGGTGTGGAGGTGAGAATTTAGACCAATAAGAATGATCAAGCCCAGGTTGCCCACCATGGTGACAGCAAAGATCACTAGAAACAGGTGAAAGAGGGGTTGCTGGAGCTCTGGACGGTCTGTTAATCCAGCAAGAATAAATTCAGTCACTGTCGATGGACGTGAGTCTGAGTGAACTCTGGGATTTGGTGTTGGACAGGGAGGCCTGGCGTGCTGTGATTCATGGGGTCGCAAAGAGTTGGACACGACTGAGCGACTGAACTGAACTGAACTGAACTGAAGGAGTCCGTTACAGCCAGCTTTCTATTCTTAACTTTGGAAATCTGTGAGAACAGAAGAAAATTTCATTAGTAGGGAACACAGCTCTGTCCTTACAAACTAACTTTTATATGAGCTTTATTTATGAGAAAGAGTTTCAGACTGGCAGAAATCATGTAAGTCCTCCTCTGCTTTATAGTGTCTGAAGGCACACACATTTCAACATTTAAATCACTGTCTTTTTATTAAATTTATTTTTAATTGAAGGATAATTGCTTTACAGTATGGCATTGGTATCTACCAAACATCAACATGAATCAGCCATAGGTTTACCCATGCCCCCTCCCATGTCTTTTGTTTTCATGAGTTGTATGGGACAAATAATAGCTCTAACTTTACTAAAAGATAGAGGGATGCGATAGCTGAGGAACAAACCTACCTGTTGACGAGTTTCAGTAGTAGGAATGTATCCCCATCACTAAAACCAACTCATCTGACCAGTCACTTTTTCATTTCTACTCAAGTTTCCATCACTCTACTAGATATCTCAGTTTGACAATAAGAAAGTAAAGGAGAGAAAGAGGCTGATATTCCTTGGTTTATGCAGAAAGCCAATAAAGCCCCTGGCACGGGGCTTGTTCTCTTCACAGAGGCCTCAGGCACCCTCTCGATGGGGTGAAGGCACAGAGCACGTTCTCGAGAGGGTCTTAGAAGCCCGGGCAGGAAAGTGAGCTCAGAAAGCCTCGCACTCCAAAGAAATAGCCTGAGAGAGAGAGGGAAAGAAAAAGAAAGACACGGGGACCAGAGCTCTGATGGGGCAAAGGTGTTTTAATCAACATGGTGTGGGCATATATACCGTAGTTATTTTCAGCAAAGATAAAGATTAAAATTCCAGACTTACAAAACACAGACGATCCATATTAAAGAGAGAGAGAGTTGTAAACGATCACTTTTACTGTATGGTTCACACGAAGGAAGAGGTACTTATCACTGTATAGAAAAACTAATGAAGGAAATGCCTGGATTCCTCAGTCCCGGGAGAGGCTTGCCTCTCTTCTTAATTCCTGAATATTCAGGAATTGATAAGGAACAGAGAATTTCTGACAGATCCAAAACAGCACACAGGAAGCCTCCTGTTAAAAGCTTCCTGATATATAGGATTTACAGACACTCTACTACAAGATACCATGAAGTCAATAATTGGTAACAGGTCTGGAGGAGAGCCTTGGTGGCCTAAACTTTATACTTAACCATATACTCCATTGCTTCTACACATTCTTCTGCTATATTCCATCCTAGAAGAACAGAAGATGAATAAAACAAGGTGGATATACTTTACCATGTTTTGTAGGATGGCATGAAAGAGAAATAAATTCATTTGGGTGCTAATTAAATTAGCTGTTAAATTAGTAAAAAAACATACCAAGCTGTATTCTTATAATGACATGTAAAGTTGTATCATACATATATTTCAACAAAAGATTTTTAGGAGAAAAACAGATATTTTTTTCCTCTGATATTGCTATGCTCTAGATTTGTCACTTGGAACTGCTATAGTTCCCCTGTTACCAGAACGGGGACAAGGCCAGCACAGAGGATATGCTCAGAATACAAGCAGTCAAGTCAGAGATACAGACCTTGGAGTTTCTTGTTATTCAATAGAAATGTGTTTCCTCATTTTTTAGTGACGAGGGAAAAAGAAACCTGGTTAACTCACATTCCTTCCATTGAGGGAACTCAGTGCTGAGGGAGCTTCATATGTATTTCACCTCCACTCTTCTGGAAGAGCTGGCTTTGGAGATATCGATGCTGAGCAGATGCAGTCACAGAATCTTCTCCCTGTGTTGGCAAAAGAGTCAGAGCACTGATATGACAGTCTGAATTACAGGAGTTAGTCTAAGGTTCAGGTTAAAGTTGTACCTATAAATGTATTAGGGGACGGTAAAGGGAAACCATAGACTTGGCAGGTACACCACCATGTTATAGAGCACATGGCATTTGCTTAAGGCTTGGAATTTTTTTATACCTGATTAGAAATCCAGGCATAGGTCTCCCTTAAGACTTTTCCAACATGATAAGCTCTGCAGGCAAGAAATTGGAGTCTGTTTTCACACCCTAATCATTTCCTTCAGGGAATGTACATCCCTGAGGCATAGAAAAAGATCCTTTCTGTTCTTCATAAAAATGAAAATAATTAATGTCACTGTGAATTTCATTAACTGTCATTCCAGATAACATATTAATTTTTGTAAAAATTTATAAACACTTCAGTAAAGGTTATTTATTTTGCTTTATAAAATAGTTTGAGTATCTTTAAATATTTATGAACATTTTATAGACATATAGAGCAAGGATATTTTATTGCTTTTAGACATTATTGTTTCAGTAAAATGCTATTAGGTATAATTCTAATCCAGCATTCCATTAAAATTTTCTTTGGGCTGCTCTGACTCAATATGTCTTTGCTTTTAATAAATTAAGTCTATAAGAAAATCAGGGGCTTCCCTGGTAGATCAGCTAGCAAAGAATTTGCCTACAATGAAGGAGACCCCTGTTCAATTCCTAGGTTGGAAAGATCCCCTGGAGAAGGGATAGGCTAACCCCTCCAGTATTCTTGGACTTCCTTGGTGGCTCAGACAGTAAGGAACCCATCTGCAATGTGAGAGATCTGGGTTCAATCCCTGAGTTGGGAAGATCCCCTGGAGGAGGGCATGGCAACCCACTCCAGTATTCTTGCTTGATGAATCCCCATGGACAGAGCAGCCTGGAAGTCCATGAGGTTGCAAAGAGTTGGACATGACTGAGTGACTAAGCATACAGCACATAAGAAAATCACTGTTCTTAGACTTCTATTTCAAGAAAATATGACTTTAGAATTCCTCAGTTCAATTCAGTTCAGTCACTCAGTCGTATCAGACTATAATTCCTAGATATGTATTAATTTGTACTTGTGCTTATGAGATTGCAGCTAACATTTCTTTTGAAATAAGTATAGATTTACATGGAATTGCTAAAATAACGCATAGAGTCCCTTGAACTCCATCTAGCTTCCTATCATGATGACATCTTTCACAATTACTGTGTAACAGTAAAACCAGGAAATTGACACTGGTTTAGTAATGGTAACAAGACTTCAGGACTACAGACAGTGAGATTTTAGCAGCCTTATAGGCACCGAGTGTTTACATTGTGTGTGTGTACATGTGTGTAGATCTGTGCAATTTGATCCTTTGTATATATTCATGTAGCAACACCATGACTGGATACAGAATTGTTTCACTACCTTTAGAAATTCTTATACTACTCTTTTATACCCATCCCCTTCCACATTCATCTGTTTTCTCTATCTCTATCTCTTTCATCTCCACCTCCATAGTCAAGTCATTTGGAGGATAATAAATGAAATCAAATAATATGCAATCTCTGAGACTGGCTTTTTTCAATAGTCATGATGCCTTTAATGTTCATCACATTTTTAACATGTAGCAATAGTCGTTTCCTTTACTGTTGAGTAGCATTCCATTTTTTACAATTTAAGTTTATTCCATCTTCAGTAGTAATTGAAATATTACTCTATTCTTATATTTATACAAAAGTAAATCTGTTTTATTTATGGAAAATATTTCAGGGGCAAGGAGTAGAAATCACAGTTAAAGCTGCTTCTTCTTTGAATCCTCTTTAAACCAACCTAGGTCAAGGCTCTCATTCTTCCTACTCTAAGAATAAAGGCTGAGACATCCAGATTTGTAGCAGATTTTTAATAATTGGTCAAATACAAAGGGAAAGCAAGGAATGCCCTACCACTACACTTTGTGAGAGTGTACAGCATCATTACCAGTCATAAGCAAATTAGTCAGGAAAAGGCATTTGGTTATAACAAAATTTCTATTATCTAAATTTATTATCATTCATTCAATCCCAGTACACATGTGATAGCTTCAGAATTGAAAGTCAATACCAGTGTGAGAAACACATTTACTGTCTGGAGTACAGTGCTTATATAGTTTTTGTTTTTTTTTTTTTAAAAAAAAAAAAAACTCTTTCTCCTTATAATGTACAGTCAAATAAGTAAGTGACACCATCAAATAAAGAATTTACAAATACACAAAAAGGAAAGTCTATAATGAATTCTGTGGTGCTAGATTAGAGTTGGAAATAACATGTTTGTATTAAATATGTATTAAGATTCATTGCTATTCAGTCACTAAGTCATATCTGACTCTTTGCAACCCCAAAGACTTGAAGCACACTATAGGAGCCACAGTTTTAGGGGACTGCCACACTTTCTTGGATTTTACCTCCAAAACACCCCAGCAGTTTCTCACAGTGAAGATCTGAGAAAGAACCACCTTGGCTGTCACAGGGAAGGGAAAGAGTGATATTTGTAATAATTACTAGTAACAAATAGTACTAATTATTGGTAACAAATAGTACTAACAAATTCCACTTAGAACACCATTTTCCTCAAAGTCTTTATTTGGTGCAACTTGGACATCTTTGTTCTTCAAACTGTAGATGAAAGGATTCACCATTGGCTCCACAATGGTGTAAAAAAACTGTGGACACTTTATCTTCATCCAGAGACCCAGAAGGAAAAGTCTTGAGATACATGAATGCTGCTGATCCAAAGAAAAGAGAAACCATGATTATGTGGGAGCTTCAGGTACTGAAGGCTTTGGACCTGTACTCTGTAGAACAGATGTGGAGGATGTTGGAGAGGATCATGGTATAAGAAACAGATGGTGACCCTGGGAACTATGATATTGACACCCACCACAATGAAAACCACCAGCTCATTGATGGAGGTGCTTGTGCAGGAGAGCTGGAGGAGAGGAGGAATGTTGCAGCATGGACCCAGTGTGGGCCATGACACCCACAAGCCCCATTGCATATACACTCACCGTCAGCAAGAGGCAGACCTGATGGGGCATGGAGACCTTGTAGAGCAGGGGCTTACAGATGGCCATGTATCGGTCATAGGCCATTGATGTCAAATCACAGCACTCATCAATAACAAAGAAGGAGAAGAAGCAGAGAGGAGTCATGCACTCTGCATAAGAGGGGATGTTCTGGCTTACAAAACTCATCAGCATTTTAGGGGTAATGACAGAGGAGTGGCAGAGATCAATGAAGAGAAAGTAGTGCATGGGAGTGTGCAGGGGAGGGTTCAGACCAATAAGAATAATCAAGCCAACGTTCCCTACCACAGTGACTGCATAAACTGCTAAGAAAATGAAAAAGAGAGGCAGCTGGAGTTCTGGATGCTGTGTTAAACCCAGCAGGATAAACTCAGTCACTGAAGATTCATTCCCTGGGGCCATTCTTCCCTAGGACATACCTGTGGGAACAGGACAGAGTGTAACATTAAAATGAGTACCCCTCTCTCTCCACCCAACCCCACTCTAATGAGAGAGACCCAGAATGCGAGAAGGAACCCCGACCCACCCCTCTGTGCCTTTGTTTTCTCTTCTGTATAAAGGCTGAGGGAATTTTTAAAGATGTGTATCAAAAACACTAACGGGCAAGTTCTACAGGGATAAGATTCAGTGAGCCTGAATCTCATGACAACGGCACCTCTGCTCCACTTCTGCCCTGATGGTTTAGCAGGCCCACCCAGTGATCAGTGGTAAGCTCAGCAGAGAGAAGGCACATCATTTCAGAGTCCTTGGCTTCTATAGATGAGGTTTGGAAGATGAGTAACAGGACAGATAAAATTCAACACTCACCCTTCAGCACAGAGACTTCAATGTTGGGACTTGCTACCTCAGCTTCCTTATTCTTAAAGAAAAGCAAGTGGTTATGGTGAATTTTAGAAATGAACAGACCAGAACAGAGATTCTTCTTCTTCTTCTTTGCTATTGTTTTTGTTGTGAGTGCATTTTGGACTGACAGAGTCAGAGCACAGACCTCGGTATGCCAGGCTCTGAGGTGCCACGAGTTACAGGTCATGATTTCTGATGGAGGCTCTGCCAGAGTGTTCTCTTCAGACTAGGGGGTGGAAATAACATCTGCTGGCGCCCAGGGAGCCACCTGCTAATATGACCCAGAGGTTATTGAATTGGGAAGTCCTAGGGATCATCGATGGCACCCCACTCCAGTACTCTTGCCTGGAAAATCCCATGGATGGAGGAGCCTGGTGGGCTGCAGTCCATGGGGTCGCTAAGAGTTGGACACTACTGAGCGACTTCACTTTCACTTTTCACTCTTATGCATTGGAGAAGGAAATGGCAACCCACTCCAGTGTTCTTGCCTTGAGAATCCCAGGAACGGGGGAGCCTGGTGGGCTGCCATCTATGGGGTCCCACAGAGTCAGACACGACTGAAGTGACTTAGCAGCAGCAGCAGCAGCAGCAGCAGGGATCATCGAAAAAGCAAGAGAGTTCCAGAAAAACATCTATTTCTGCTTTATTGACTATGCCAAAGCCTTTGACTCTGTGGATCTCAACAAACTGTGGAAAATCCTGAAAGAGATGGGAATACCAGACCACCTGATCTGCCTCTTGAGAAATTTGTATGTAGGTCAGGAAGCAACAGTTAGAACTGGACATGGAACAACAAAGAGACTGGTTCCAAATAGGAAAAGGAGTTTTCAAGGCTGTATATTGTCACCCTGTTTATTTAACTTCTATGCAGAATACATCATGAAAAATGCTGGGCTGGAAGAAGCACAAGCTGGAATCAAGATTGCCGGGAGAAATATCAATCACTTCAGATATGCAGATGACAACCACCCTTATGGCAGAAAGTGAAGAGGAACTAAAAAGCCTCTTGATGAAGGTGAAAGAGGAGAGTGAAACAGTTGGCTTAAAACTCAACATTCAGAAAATGGAGATCATGGCATCTGGTCCCATCACGTCATGGGAAATAGATGGGAAAACAGTGGAAACAGTGTCAGACTTTATTTATGGGGGCTCCAAAATCACTGCAGATGGTGACTGCAGCCATGAAATTAAAAGACACTTACTCCTTGGAAGAAAAGTTATGACCAACCTACATAGCATATTGAAAAGCAGAGACATTACTTTGCCAACAAAGGTCCGTCTAGTCAAGGCTATGGTTTTTCCAGTGGTCATGTATGGATGTGAGAGTTTGAATGTGAAGAAAGCTGAGTGCCAAAGAATTGATGCTTTTGAACTGTGGTGTTGGAGAAGACTCTTGAGAGTCCCTTGGACTGCAAGGAGATCCAACCAGTCCATTCTGAAGATCAGCCCTGGGATTTCTTTGGAAGGAATGATGCTAAAGCTGAAACTCCAGTACTTTGGCCACCTCATGCGAAGAGTTGACTCATTGGAAAAGACTCTGATGCTGGGAGGGATTGGGGTCAGGAGAAGAAGGGGACAACAGAGGATGAGATGGCTGGATGGCATCACTGACTCGATGAACATGAGTCTGAGTGAATTCCAGGAGTTGGTGATGGATAGGGAGGCCTCAGATCAGATCAGATCAGTTGCTCAGTCATGTCGGACTCTTTGTAACCCCATGAATTGCAGCACGCCAGGGAGGCCTGAGTGACTGAACTGAGCTGAACTGAACTGAGGGATCTGATTAAAACTTAGAAGTCTTAGGTTTTCATTGTGTCTTCCCCAGAGATCATGATTTGTAGCAAAGAGAAATTACCTACCCTGCATTTAAGCTGAGTTCACTATAACAATATGTTTTGGAAGTAATCCATTTTGCATACATTTTTGTTTGTTGCCAAATTGGGCACATCCTCAAATAGAATAGCAGGTGACCTTTCCTGAATACACAGCACCTACCCCTCTATGAAATATGAGCCACTTGTTTATTTAGTTTGTTTTCCCACAACACATGCATTCATATGCTCATTTGCATTTGAATCTAAGTTCCATAAAGGCAGAGATTTCATCTACTTTGTTCAGTGTTATTTTTGTAGCAACTTAGAGTAACACCTGGTATATGCAGTAGGTATTGAATAAATATTTGCTTAATAAACACTTTATTGGAATGAGAATGAGAAGCCCTTTTTCCTATGTTTCTTGGGACCAATTTTAGATATTACAATAGAATTGTTACCCCGCAGGCAAAAGCTTATATAGCTTTAAGTCAGTGTTTTTCTTTGTAGACCTGAGTGTGGTGCAGGAAAAGCATCATTAAGATATGCCTAGCTGTTTCAGTAGCCTGGCCCTACCCTTTTGTGGGCTTCTGATAGCTGTTATTTCAGGTACTGAGGATTTATTAGGGGACAATCCTATGCCTTCTAGGAGCTTATGGTTTAAGAAAAGTACACATATAAAAAGAAACAGTTTAGTATTTGTTACAAATGAGACTGAGCATGGAAGAAATGATGCTTTCAAGCTGTGGTGCTGTAGAGGACTCTTGAGAGTCCCCTGGACTGCAAGGAGATCAAACCAGTCAATTCTAAAGGAATTCAACCCTGAAAATTCATTGGAAGAACGGATGCTGAAGCTGAAGCTCAATACTTTGGCTACCTGATGCAAAGAACCAACTCATTGGAAAATACCGTGATTCTGGGAAAGATTTAAGGCAAAAGGATAAGGGGGCGGTAGAAGATGAGATAGTTAGATAGCATCACTGACTCAATGGACATGAGTTCAAGCAAACTCTGGGAGATAGTGAAGTGCAGGGATACTGGTGTACTGCAGTCTATGGGGTCCCAAAGAGTAGGACACAACTTAGCAACTGAACAAACAGTAACACAGGTAGTTATCATATTGAAAACATTCTCTGATACAGCTGGTCTAGTCCTAAATACCCAAGAGAAACTCTAGCTCATGGGCAGAGGGAACTGTGTATAAGAATATTCACAGCAGCACTATTTGTAACAGAATAAAGAAAACAGGGCTGCCCTGGTGGCTCAGTGGTAAAGAATCTGCCTGCCGATGTAGGAAACATGGGTTTGATCCCTGGGTCAAGAAGATCCCTTAGAAAAGGGAATGGCAACCTGGGAAATCCCATGGCCAGAGGAGACTGGTGGGCTACAGTCCATGGGGTCACAAAAGAGCCACATACAACTTTGTGACAAAACAACAACAACAAAAGAAAACTGCTAGCTTTTCATCAACTAGAAAATGAGTATTTCACATTGTACCTCTAAAGGGGAAAACTTAACAGTAGTTTGAATGAATGAAGTAGAACAAAATTTATCAATGAATCACAAAACCATAGAGTTGAGTGAAAAAAGTGAGTTGTTAAAAATAATCCATACAGTATGACATTTAATGATCTTTGAACCCTGGGATAGCTATTCTCTACAAATTTACAGATGCATAAAGTTGTAAGAAAAATGACATGAATGTAAAATTATCAACAATGCATCATTAAAGGTTTTGCAGTGAAACAAATGAGGGAATTGAGATTAGAAGAAGAACTAGTGGAATATCAGTTAGGGGTGATGTATATACAGGTGTTTATCATGTTGTTTTGTATTTTTTCTGAAGGGTTGAAATATTTTACAATAAAATCAATGAGACTAAAGGTAGTGCACATTATTCTAAATCATTGTGATAGAGTTAGTAATATAGCAAGTATCAGTTATATGATGATATTTATTATATTAATAACATGTTATTAAATGGTGAGAACAAATAAAAGCTGGTCAGGGTAAAAAAGAAAAATTGAGGCTTCTGGATCTTCTTATAGACCCCAACCCAGTTTTAATCATTTATATAATGCCAAACCAGACCATACAGCTGGACCTACACACACCACATATGCACAAGCTTTTGCCATCAAGATGAACATATACTGAAAAATAAATTGTCAAATCATAGAGCCCAGGTTACACGACGTGCTTGGATGTTCAGTCTTTCTGGAGAATCTTCTTTCATGTGGGCAGAGTGTAATCGGACAATACTACGAGGCATTACAGTACCTGCTGGTAACGAGACAACTTTGATAGAAACCCCATGTTGCTCCATAACTTGACTTTTTCTGGCAGATCTGGGGATCAGGGTGCCAGAACCATCAATGGACTGCTTGTACTGTAAGACAGAGAGGAATCCTGGGAAAAAGAGAAGCCAGGGGAAGGTGATGAAGGAACAATAGAAAAGTCACAGAAACGCTTCCCTCCCTATGGGCCACGAGGCCCAGATCTAAAGCCTAATGGTTCCCTTTGAACTGCCCCAAGCCATTCAGGAGGGGGATGCTTTAGCAGGAGAGTTTAGAAGTGTGTGAAGAATAGCTTAAACACAGCCCAACTACAGTCCAATCGGTCATGAAGAGCCGGACTCGACTGAGCACACATGTACAAGATTTGGAGCTTCCCTGACAGCTCAGCAGGTAAAGAATCTACCTGCAATGCAGGAGATGCAGGAGACTTGTGTTCAGTCCCTAGGTTGGGAAGATCCCCTGGAGGAGGAAATGGCAACCCACTACAGTATTCTTGCCTAGAAATCTCATGGCCAGAGGAACCTGGCAGTTATGGGGTCGTGGAAGAGTCAGACACAACTGAGTGACTGAGCACACACACAGGCAGTGCTCAACACAATTGAGAATTCTTTCTGACAGAGGACAGACATGCTTCTGAGTTAGGGAGTTTAATTCCAAGGGAAATTTTAAAGGCTTCTTAGAAGAGTCTCTGGTGTTTGTAGGTGGTCACTGTGCATCAGGCACTGTTTCTCTGTGACCTCAGGCTGTCCTGGCAGGACACTATGCCCCCAGGGTCACTGCCTCCACATGAGTGAACATTCCCTATCAGCCATTCTCTTTAGTCTTGAAGTTAGCTGTTATCTCCACTCTGAATGGGGCAGAATGAAAGAAAAGGTGGACAGAAAGGGTTCCCTTGGAGGCAAGCGTATCGAACATCTCACTCAGCCCACATCCTTGCAGGAACCATCCTCAGAACGAGTCTAACTCCCCCAGTAGCCCTTTAAAATGCAAAGATTGGTAACTTTCCCTTTATCTTCTTTCCCATTCTCTCACTCTCACACCTATCAGAGATGGATTGGTTCTTAGCTCCCATCAAGGGCCCTGAAGACACTCACCAGAGATGAATAAGAATAAAACATTTAAGTACGCAGTGAAAATGATCCAGCTGATCTTGTAACTTGAGTAGTACACGGATTCTCCTTGACGTAGCATGTGGTGATACAGTAGGAGTGCACCGAGCAGAAGGATGCCTGATGTCCAGACAAAAGGGGAAAGAAAAGTCCCTTCTGACGGACCCTGGCTCCCGTACTTAAGTCTTAATCCGAGATATGCTTGACTTCCAAACCCCTAACACACAAAACTGCACCTTGTCCAAAGGTCAATGCCACTTGAGTGGTGGATCCAATTTGGAAGCTGTGTATCTAAGTCAAAGAACTGGGAGGGCTGAGTTAGTCAGAGACCACAGCCTGGACCTAAAAACCAAGTATGCCTCCAATCCTAAGTTAGGGAAAACAGGAAGTTACTTGTGAAAGAAGACAGGGAGTTACCTGTGAGGAAAGCAAGGCAGGCAGTCATAATGAAAGTATATTTGGTTTGAGGAATCATATAGGTGAATTCAAAACCCAGGAGCAAGTTATGCATGAAGGAAAGGCTGAACACCACAATCAGAATGTTCCTGATCACTTCCAGGCCATCTGTTGAAAAGAAGAAGCTGTATTGAGAGGAGGACAGATATTTCTTCTGGCTCATTTCTACATGGGGCACACAAATCTATAGGTAAACAAGAATGAAGTGAAACATTTGATTAAATAATAAATAGCAAAGATGGGGCAATAAAGAGGTAGGGGTCTTAAGCTAAATGGGAGACGAAACCAAAAGACACTTCTCTATCTTTGTATCTTGTAAACTTCTTTCTCTTCTATTTTTTCAAAATGTGTTTCTTGCTAAACACTCTTGTCTTCCTCTAGTGACAATGTAACATATTTTCTTTGCTGCCAGTCACCTTTCTTTCATATCCTCATATTCTCAATGTGCTAGATACCCTGTTGCTACTGCCAGGGCTTCTCAGAGATCCATCAGTTAAGTCTGTGAGCTTCTAAGCCTTTCTCCAAAACATGCTCATACTGAGTTTTTGGGGTAGGCCTTGACTGTTGATTATGGAAGTAGACACACTGCAACCACAGGCAGTTGCACTAGAGGATAATGGTGAGATGAATGGAAGTCAAGGAAGGATGAACCCTCATTCTCCACCTATCTCTTTCCATATAATAGCCCTGACCTGATGGCCACAGGGAAGTACAACATATCCATGGACTGTGGGTTATTGTAGGTTTTTGGGGTCCCAACTTCAGTTCAGCCCATTCTTCTATGATGATTCCTACTGCGAAGAAGACTAAGATCCAGGAGGAGAAGAACATGTTGGTGGCCTCGACCTTTCTGACTAGTATGTGCACCATTGAGATTGGAGATTTTAAGCAGAGACCATCACCAATATCTCACGTGCTTCTTCTCAGATATGATTAGTCACAAGAAAGAGGGCAAAATTCTAGCTTTTAGTGATTCCTAACACGTTGGCCATGGCAGAAGCTGAAGTAAGTTATGAAACAAATGATAAATCCCACTGTTCCCACTCCTCCACTTAGGCTAGTCTGTCGTCATGGCTCCCAACTGCCATGGAATCATCTTGGTCTGACCCTTGACCCTGAGACCTACTGCTGTGGAAGCACCTAGGTCCTAGAGGCCTTGAAAGAGGATCCAGATACAGAAGGAGGTATGATGTCACACATAGAGAACACTATCAGATATAGGAGCAACTAGCAGTCCTGAAAGAAGTTAGACATGTATGATGGAAGACATTAGGATTATATGTTCCAAGATTGATGAACATTAGATAGGGATCAAGGAAATGCACAAGGTATTTGGATCACTATGTCAGCTAGCTAGCATCACAAAAGAGAATGCCCACTCATAATTTGGGGTGTTTTGAAGATAGGTGAGGGATTAGTGAGATACAGGTCAGAGAAGAAATCATATACATAGGGAAAACAGGAGTCAAGATGCCATTAAATAAGATGTAAACCATGGGAGCAAGCACAAGCCTCCTTATGCGAAATAATTTAGTAAGTACTGGTTTTGTTTAAGTTTAAGGTACCCCTTAAACTTATGGTGAGATGAACAGGGCATATGATAGAATTAGTCTTGAAACCTAATTGTAAGTTAAGGGTTATCAATCTAGGAAAGGCAGTTGAAACATAAATGTGCATATCATCATGAGACGATATCACACAGAAGGTGACAAGAGGCAGTGAAGGAAATTCTGATTAACATCATCATTTATGAGAAAGAGAAAAGAAGGAGAGGTCAGAGCAAGGCTATGTGTGTGTGCATGCATGCTAAGTCGCTTCAGTTGTGTCTGACTCTTTGCGACCCTATGGACTGTAGCCCGCCAAGCTCCTCTGTCCATAGGATTCTCCAGGCAAGAATACTGGAGTAGGTTGCCATGCTCTCCTCCAGGCGATCTTCCCCACCCTGGGTCGAGCTCCTGTCTCTTATGTCTCCTGCATTGGCAGGCATGTTCTTTACCACAAGCGCCAGCTACAAGAATACAAATGCTGCTGAATAATTAAAGAAGCTTGAGTTTTGAGGAGACATTAGATTCCTAACGCAGAGAAATCTAATTATGTGGAAGCTGAACATATGCCACTTGATTTGATTATTAGAATGTCACTAGTGGTTTTGGGCATGGCATTCTCTACAGAACAATGGGAGAAGTGAAAGTAGAAGGGAGATTGTTAGGTTTTATGTTTGTTTGTTTGTTTTTTAAATAGTCAACTAGATTAAAGAAATAACAATAAATGGAAAAAGAAAATCAGAATTTTAGTTTCAAAAAGGAAGTATGCGATTTTGAAAAAGTAGAGACTGATGGGATAGTTCCCATGTACCCTTTACCCTGCTTCAGTGCTCATCCCTGAGTTATTCTGAAACAAACCCAGAGAATTTCATCCTTAAATATTTGTTGGTGTCACTAAAAGATGAGGACTAATTTCTCCTCTTGGATTTACTTATTCTCCCTCTTTGTTTTCTTAATCTGGTTTATAGAAGGTTATCAATTTGTTGATATTTTCAAGATCCCTTTACATATTTATCCATATGAAAATATTATTTTAAATAAATTTTACTACTTTAAGTTTTTACCTCATTATTTCTCTTTCCAATTAATTTTTTATCTCTCAAATTTCTAAAAACAGTTAAAACTTCTTTAATATGCCAGGATTTAAGGTGACCCATGCTTATCTGTGCACAGAGTTTGCTATATCTCACATACTTATTCCTACTAAACAAGTTTAAAAATAATATTTTAAAGAGCAGTTATGTTTTTCCAGAAAAATTGAGCAGAAGAAAAAAACTGAGCAGAAGATGCAGAGATGTTTTCATATACTCCCTGTATATCCCACACAGGGACAGCCTTCCCTGTTCTCAACATTCCCACCAAAGTGGTACATTTGTTACATTTATAAACCTACAATTACATATTATTATCATCCATAGTCCATGGTTTATGCTAGGATTCACTCTTAGCTTATGTCTCATATATTTTCACATTAGACAGACCTTAATGTTAATTTTGACTTCACCTTGAAATCTATTTGGGACTGTGTTCACACATACAAATGTTTCCCACTGGAATGTAAAGAGTATCTTTAGATTTCAGTGAAATTATAATATTGTAGCATTCATGATTGCAATATTAAGTAGTAAATAATTGAACATAGTCCCATCTGGGACAATTAAAACTTTTCCTGAGACTTAACCTGGTGGTGATTAAGAATGAGTGATTAAGAATCCACCTGCTGATGCAGGGGACATGGGTTTGATCCCTGATCTGGGAAGATCCCACATGCTGAGGAGCAACTAAGCCTGTGAGCCACAACTACTGAGGCTGCCCTGGAGAGCCCGTGAGCCGCAGCTACTGAGGCTGCCCTGGAGAGCCCGTGAGCCGCAGCTACTGAGGCTGCCCTGGAGAGCCCGTGAGCCGCAGCTACTGAGGCTGCCCTGGAGAGCCCGTGAGCCGCAGCTACTGAGGCTGCCCTGGAGAGCCCGTGAGCCGCAGCTACTGAGGTTGCCCTGGAGAGCCTGTGAGCCGCAGCTACTGAGCCAGTGCAGCACAAGCACCGAAGCCTGTGCACCCGGAGCGCTTCTTCTGAAACAAGAGAAGCCATTTCAAAGAGAAGGTCGTCCACTGCAATGAAGAGTAGCCCCCACTCGCCGCAAGTAGAGGAAGCCCGCATGCAGCAAGGAAGACCCATCACAGCCATAAATAAAGTAAATGAATTATTTTTAAGAAATAAAGAAAGGAACCAGCTCCTCTCACACACCTGAGGGCAGGAATGAATGCAGGTTCTCAGCGGGGCAGGAAGATCTGTGCCCAGACCACCTGGGCCTCTCTTCTCTGTCCTTCTCTGCATCCCTCACCCCCACCTCCCTGGAGCCCAGATCCTCTCCCTCTTCCCCTCAAAAAGCAGAATCTTTTACTAAACACCAGGAACTCTGGAGACCAAAAAGAAAAATGGAATAATTATTCATCTAAAGCAGTGTCTGTGTCACTTATGCACTTGATTAGGTGCCTCTGTGATCCAGTTTCAAGACGAGAATGCCCACTAAGACTCCGTCCGCTGGATTGCGGTATCATGGACAAGTCTGGGACTGTGTTGTTTCTGGGTCTCTCTCCAATGAAAGTGTGATAGCTACCTTCCTCTACTCCACTTGGAATACCCTTCAGCTTGGGAGTGAGAGACCGTAGGCTAATACTCCTCACTATCTAAGACCTGGATGGTCTGATTCCTGCCCTTGGGATATGTATTCTAGGCAACACTTTATCATGATCCCTGGAGCTGAAACAGCTCTTCCTGGCATCTTGAAGAGAAAGGCACAGAGGGCCAATCCGAACTTTGGGGCACACATACATGGGCAGAAGATCCCCTTCTGCCTGTTGAAAGTTAGCGAAGGTGATGATTGCAGTGTTTATGGGTGGGAGTCTCTATAAAGCATGTCTATGGTCTATGTCTGTACTTCCACTCAGATACTTTTCACATTATTTGGCTTCCCTATCCCTTTCTTCATCAGATGTCTTTCTGAGGTGTGGACTTTGACCTTCAGGACAGAGTCATGTGCAGAACTGGGCAGTGGCATTTCGCTACATTCTAGTCCAGGATTTCTTGATTATGTACCTCCCTGGAATGTTACTGAAATAAAAAAAAAATTCATTTTCCAACCCCAGATTTGCATAATCAGACAACCTGGGGTTAGAGGGAGCCACTTTAGCTCTATTTCCCTCTGACAGGTAGAAACCTGAGGACAGTATGAAGCTCTCACTGAGAATGGACTCTAAACCATTTCCTTTTGCATTTTTACAGTATTTGAAGTATCTAAAAACCCATATTTGATTTTGGTAGAAATCTCTGTAAGATGTTGCCACACATTACCATTTGTTGGATAAAGTAAAGTAAAGTAGAAAGTCACTCAGCTGTGTCCGACTCTTTGCGACCCCGTGGACTATAGCCTATCAGGCTCCCCCGTCCCTTGGATTCTCCAGGCAAGAACATTGGAGTGGGTTGCCATTTCCTTCTCCAATGCATGAAAGTGAAAAGTGAAAGTGAAGTCACTCAGTCGTGTCTGACTCTTAGTGACCCCATGGACTGCAGCCTACTAGGCTCCTCCATCCATGGGATATTCCAGGCAAGAGTACTGGAGTGGGGTGCCATTGCCTTCTCCAATTGTTGGATAAACACCCAACAAAGCACAACAGTCATGCACACCATGTGTGAGAATGTGTCTTCACTCCACCAACCAAGGCTCCCTTCAGACTAAAGCAGCCATGTCTGGTGGAGCAGTAGCAAGCCCAGGGTGCCCATGGGGGCTCCCAGGCACTGTGGGTGGTGGTGGAGTGGGCACTCTCCCTGGTGGCTTGTACTTAGGACAGTGAGAGCAGGGTTTGAAGGGAGCAGCAGTTCTTTCCAAACCTGAATGCCCCAACAGAAAGCTTCAGAAGGTCATAGATTAAAAAGAGCTAAAAAATTAAAAAACAAGATGAAAAGACAAAACTACCTTTCTAGTGTCCAGGCTTTTTAGTAGCTCATATGACTTTAAACATTCTCCTTTCCTCTACCTTGAGACAGCACTTAAATCATGGCTTTTGGATAAAGGAAAAGAGGAAGAAGAGAGATGGCAGCCAAATCATTCTCTGTGTTTACTCTTAATGCGTCTCTCTGTGTAGCTTCTTAGAGAAGATTTATTCCATTCCAGAAGCTTTCCCCAAGGAAGCAAAGGAGAGTGACAGGTATAAAGTCAATAAAATCTTCTATATTGGTATCCCCAAAGCAGCAGCCAAGTTAATTTTCACATGTTATTTCACATAATCCTAATAATCCAAATCCTATATTATTTTATAAGGATTAAAAAAAATATCTCCTAGAGGTACATATACCCTTTAGTATTTTTTTGGATGACTACACCATGCCAGTGGTGGAAAATAAATTATGTAATTATCTGTATGAGAATAAGATCAATGATTTGCTGTGCCCCACAGAGAAGGATTTGATACATTTGAAATAATTTTTCTAAGTCAGAAAACATGTTAACAATTATGTATAGGGACTCAGCTCACTTTAATTCAACAAACATAAGTTAGCACAGAACGCAAGTCACCTAGATTATCTCCTTCCATATTGGCAGGGATACCTGGCATAACTGTGAAAACATTGCTTTAGCTCATTTAATTTTGACTTATCCTCATTACAAAATGCATATGAGACAGTTCAAATATTTGCCCTTGCCTTTGAATTACATTTAGTGTTTTTTGCAATCTGGTAGGTGATTTTGTAGCAAATTGCAAATAAATTTTAGTTCCAAACAAACTACTTGTGTGGTGAGACAGTCACACACACACACACTCACACACACAGAATCATAATAGTCTGAAATGAGATTTATTTAACTAAACATTATTCATGATATGTGTTATTCATGGGCTGGTAGAGGGCTTGTATAGGTATTGGGTATACCTGATGTTTTGTGTTTAAAATACTTAACTCCAATTTTTTTAAAATACATAAAATAAAAGATAAAATATTGGCTCCAATAGACCTTATGCAATAATTTTGCTAGAACACATATAAGGAGAACAGATGCTTATCTGTAATACTTTATTTTAAGGATAAGTGATAATCCTGTGTCAAATATCTACTCTTCTAATACCATAAATCATACCTTTGAGGACTCGTTTCCTTTCATTGAGAGATGATCTCTTAGCAAAATTCAAGTATACAAAATAGTATTATGAACTAGATTCACATGCTGTACATTAGATTCCAGGAATTTATCTTATAATTGAAAGCTTTAAAAAATAGTCAAAAAAAAAAAAAAGGAAGAAGAAAAAAATAGTATATAAGGTGGTGATGTGTTAGCTTGTTGTGATAATCTCACAATACATCAAATCATCAGTTGTACACTTTAAGTATGTGTGTGTGTGTGTGTGTGTGTGTGTACTCAATTGCCCAGTCATGTCCAACTCTCTGAGGTCCCATGGACCATAGCCCAACAGGCTCCTCTGTCCATAGAATTCTCCAGGCAAAAATACTAAAGTGCGTTGCTATTTCCTTCTCCGGGTGATCTTCCTAACCTGTAGACTGAACTCTTGACTCTTGCATTTCCTGCATTGGCAAGTGGATACTTTGAAACTAGGGCCACCTGGGAAGCTTAGATTTTAAGTATACACAATATTTATTTGTTGGTTACACCTCAAAAATCTGGGGGGGGCGGAAACCCAATCTTACTTTGTGATTTTTCTTCCAGGAAATGAAAATCTTCTTGTATAAATTAGCATATCTTACCTCTTTTTCAGGCCATGAGTCTCTAAGTTGGAGAAAAACAAAATATTCTGATTGAATTAGGTATCTGGTGGTGATTAGCTTATCTTACATCTGAATATCCCCAAGTATGCTTCAGCCTAAGTGAATTTTCCCTACTTCTGAAGACAGTTTAAAATCTGCCCTTCCCTAAAGACTGCTGTTACTACTATAGACAATAGTGGTCTGCCTCATCTCTGAAACTCAACCAGTTCCTACTGCTTTTTATAATTACTTGCTGGTCCCTTCAGGGATGGGCTTGATATATTAGGAGTGATGGTTCTAAGCCAAAGAGAGCACTGGATACAGTGCTTCACTCATTCAGCAGTTGGTCAGGATGAGGCATGTGTTGGCCAGTCCTCTCCTCACTAGACTGCAAGGTTGTGAAAGAATTGATGCTGCATCACCTTTCAGTGTGCTCATCTGTAGTAGATATCCTCAATACTTGTTTTGCCCATGTTCTGTGACTTGTGGGATCTTTGTTCCTCAACTGGGGATTGAAACCCAAAGCCATAGCAGTAAAAGCACCAAGTCCTAATCACTGGAATGTGAGAGAACTCCCTGCTGCTGCTGCTGCTAAGTCGCTTCAGTCGTGTCCGACTCTGTGTGACCCCATAGACGACAGCCACCAGGCTCCCCCGTCTCTGGGATTCTCCAGGCAAGAACACTGGAGTGGGTTGCCATTTCCTTCTCCAATGCGTGAAAGTGAAAACTGAAAGCAAAGTCTCTCAGTCGTACCCGACTCTTCGCGACCCCATGGATTGCAGCCTACCAGGCTCCTCCATCCATGGGATTTTCCAGGCAAGAGTACTGGAGTGGGTTGCCATTGCCTTCTCCGGAGAGAACTCCCTAAAATATTTAATAAATAAATTTAAAAGATTCCATCATTTGTCACTTAAAGTTATATGACAAAATTTTTTCCATTCCTGGACATATATTCAGAAAAGACAAAAACTAATTTGAAAAGATACATGCACGCCCATGTTCATAACAATACTATTAACAATAGCCAAGACATAGTTCAGTGGTAAAGAATTCGAGAACCAAGCAGGAGACATGGGTTTGATATGGGTTTGATCCCTGGGTCAGGAAGATCCCCTGGAGGAAGAAACAACAACCTGCTCCAGAATTCTAGCCTGGGAAATCCCATGCACAGAGGAGCTTGGCAGGCTACAGTCCAAGGGATCATAAAAGAGTTGGACACGATTTAGTGACTAAATAACAACAAAAAGACATGGAAGCAACTTAAATGTCCATTTTCAGATGGATATATAAAGAAGATGTGATATATATAACATATACAATGGAATATTGCTCAGCCATTAAAAAAGAGTGAAAAAAATGCCATTTGTAGCAACATGGATGATCCTAGAGATTATTACACTAAGTGAAATAAGTCAGATAGAGAAAGACAAAAAAGATATCAGTTAATATGAAATCTAAAAAAACTATACAAATGAATTTATTTACAAAATAGAAATAGAGATAGAAAACAAATTTAAGGTTACCAAAGATTTGAAAAGGGAGGGAGGGATAGATTAGGTGTTTGGGATTAACAGAGACCCACTACTACATATAAAATAGATAAACAACAAGGACTTACCATGTAACACAGGGAATTATATTCGATATTTAATATTTTATAATGGTTTATAAAGGAAAAGAATCTAAAAGAGAATATATATATACAGACATATATATAACTGAGTAACTTTGCTACACTTGAAACTGATACACATTGTAAATCAACTATATGTCAATAAAAATTTTTAAGGGAAAAAGAGTAGCTTTAAATAATTTTGAAGTAGGTTAAATTTATGTAATATTTCAATTATTCCTATTTTTTTAATTAAAGCTTTATCCACATCTTATTTAAAAATAGGACTAGAAATCTACCACTATAGTTTAAAATAATTCCTACGAGAATATTACATATTTTTCTTTATATATAAACTTTTCTTTACATATTCTATTTCTTCATCATTGTGTTCTAAATATATATCTGATATGGGGCTATGTTAATTACATTGTTCTGGAAATGTAATGATATTATGCAGGTTTCTACATGTAAAAATAATATTATAGGATATATTCTTACAAATATTCAGCCCACTAAACCCCAGATGTCAGAATCCCTTGAGGAACACTTGCTTTTATATTTCTAGGCATAAAATACTTGAACTGAGAACAGAAGTCACATTCATTCAAACCTGCTTTTTCTCAGCTTAACGAAGAAAAGGAACAATGGACATCTTTGCTCTTAAAGTGATGAGAACAGGGAAAGAAAAGATACTCAGCTAGTTTCAGAGGAGGAAGGTGAGTTTCACAGTCACAATGTTCATGTTGTATAGGAATTAAAACAAACGGGTTCTAAATTAATTCCTGGTTTTCCTGTAAGCTAGAGGTTCTGATGTTTGCAGGCCATGAAGCCACAGGAGTGGAGAGAAGAGCCTGTGGACACCTATCTTAGACTCAGATGTGTAGTGCTCACTTTGCTTACTTAAGTCACTTAGTGTCTAATGTGTGAATTAGTCTGTGACATCATTGGCCTCTAAAACAAGAATTTTAATACTGGAAATATTTTTATACACAATGGACACTGCACAAAATGTCTTATTTAATTTGCATGACAATTCTTAGAAGTATTTTTCTTTTTTTTAATTTCAGGTTAAAACATGATCTCAGAGAGCCTCTTTGATGGGTCAGATGTTACACTGTGTTAGCTCTGGCAATGAAGCAAAATGTATTTGACTCGTGACTCAGTGCTCTTTCTGCCACTTTTGTGTTAATGGTGCTCTTCTTTAAAAGGGGTCAATTATTTGACAGTCAACTTTGATTTTAAAAACAAATTATATTCTAGACCCGTTTGTCCAATACTACAGCCACTAGCCTTGTGTGGTCACTGAGCATTTGAAATGTAGTGTGATTTGAGGTGTACTGTAAATATAAACACATTATTAACTTCAAAGATTTGTACAAAAAAGCACGAATTAATTCATAGGGATTTTTACATCATCATATGTTAAAATGTTAGTTTTTGTATATACCAAATTAAATATAGTATTAAATTGATTTCAGAAAAAAATGGGCTTCTACGACATTAACCACTCATGTGACTGTATTATCTTTCCTTTTCTAAAATTTTTTCTTTTTTTAATTTTTTGACTATGTGGCATGTGGGATCTTTTTTCCCCAACCAGTGTTCACATCTGTACCCCTTACACTGTAAGGGTGGTGTCTTAACAACTGGACCACCAGGAAAGACCCTGCATTATCTTTCTATTGAGAAATGCTGATTTAGACTTTACCTTTGAAAAAATACTTTCAGTTCTCATAGTTTTAATAGTAGTAGGCAGTGCATGGAAATATTTAAAAACTTAGCTTTTAGATTGCTAAATTGTTTTTGAATTCCAAAATGCACTTAAGTGTAAGGCGAGTGAAGAGGAAAAGAGAGCAAGCTGGGAAGTCCGGCAAGAAAAGGGAAATTTATTAGAGGGAAACAAGACAGTGACTAGCCCTTAAGAATAACCAGCATCCTCCCTTTCTGACAAGGTCTTTCTTATACCACACCAATGAAAAATTCTCTGACGGGATTGTTAATTTTTAGCCTGTAGTTGAGACCTGTGGTCATGTAAGCAGAGGTCTGGAATCTGGTGGTCTCATAGCTTTGAGTAGTAAACACCAGTGAGAAAACAAAATCTCACTTGGGCAATTTGGTCAGTCTCAAGGATCACTGTGATTTTATTCTTTGCAAGGTCAGCGTAATGAGCCATCTTAACAATGAGACCCCATGTGGCCCTATCATTCCAAACTTCTTGATTTAGGATAAAGGCCAAAAGTCAATCTTCCATAATTGCTTCCTGTGGGACAGGGGCATCATGGGGGGTGAGATAAGAAAAGGCTGGAATGTGGGTCAAGGGGATTTGTGTGGGGTTGAAGTTTCTGATAATCTGAGTGAGTCAGAAGTAGCTTGTGGATAGTTCGGTTGGTGAAGGCTTGTAAGGGGTGCTGAAGAAATTTTGAAAAAAGACACATTAAACATGGGTCATAAGTTAGAATAAGGGTAAGTAGAAGAAGAGGGCCTGGAAAAGGTAGGACCCAGAGTATCCAATTCCAATAGCTTAACCAGTTTTCCCATGAATTACTGAGGTGTTGAGGTATTCTAGAGGACCTGTCTGTCAAGTTTTTTGCTGCTGCCTTTCAGTTCAGTTCAGTTGCTGAGTCGTGTCCAACTCTTTGCAACCCCATGGATTGCAGCATACCAGGCTTTCCTGTCCATCATCAACTCCCGGAGCCTACTCAAACTCCTGTCCATTGTGTCCATGATGGCATCCAACCATCTCACCCTCTGTCGTCCCCTTCTCCTCCCACCTTCAATCTCCCAGCATCAGGGTCTTTTCCAATGAGTCCATTTTTTGCATCAGGTGGCCAAAGTATTGGAGTTTCAGCTTCAGAATATTCAAGACTGATTCCTTTAGGATTGACTGGTTGGCTCTCCTTCCAGTCCAAGGGATTCTCAAGAATCTTCTCCAATACCACAGTTCAAAAGCATCAATTCTTCAGTGCTCAGCTTTTTTTTATAGTCCAACTCTCACATCCATACATGTCTACTGGAAAAACCAAAGCTTGGACTAGATGGACCTTTGTTGGTAAAGTAATGTTTCTGCTTTCTAATATGCTAAGTTGGTCATAGCTTTTCCTTCAAGGGGCAAGCGTCTTTTAATTTCATGGCTGCAGTCACCATCTTCAGTGATTTTGGAGCCCCCAAAAATAAAGTCTGACACTGTTTCCACTGTTTCCCCATCTATTTCCCATGAAGTGATGGGACCAGATGCCATGATCTTCGTTTTCTGAATGTTGAGCTTTAAGCCAACTTTTTCACTCTCCTCTTTCGCTTTTTAGTGAGGCTTTTTAGTTCCTCTTCACTTTCTGCCATAAGGGTGGTGTCATCTGCATATCTGAAGTTATTGATATTTCTCCCAGCAATCTTGATTCCAGCTTGTGTTTCTTCCAGCCCAGAGTTTCTCATGATGTACTCTGCATATAAGTTAAATAAGCAGGGTGACAATATACAGCCTTGACGTACTCCTTTTCCTATTTGGAAACAGTCTGTTGTTCCATGTCCACTTCTAACTGTTGCTTGGTGACCTGCATATAGGTTTCTCAAGAGGCATGTCAGGTGGTCTGGTATTCCCATCTCTTTCAGAATTTTCCACAGTTTATTGTGATCCACACAATCAAAGGCTTTGGCATAGTCAATAAAGCAGAAATAGATGTTTTTTCTGGAACTCTCTTGCTTTTTCCATGATCCAGCGGATGTTGGCAATTTGATCTCTTGTTCCTCTGCCTTTTCTAAAACCAGCTTGAACATCTGGAATTTCACAGTTCACGTACTGATGAAGCCTGGCTTGGAGAATTTTTCTGCTATGAGGAATTCTCTTCTGTTTTGGAAGACCACTGCTGCCAGGGAATCTAGTTGGTTTTGGATAGTGATAAGGCTGGTAGTTTTTTTTTCTTCTAGGCTCTCAGTGAGGTCCTTAGAAAGTCTTTGAGAGTAGTTTAAGGAAATTGTGAGTCCTGTGGTCCTTGTCCCAATCCTAGCAACTATTCCTAAACCGATTAGTAAAAAAATGAATTGAATTGCCTGTCTGGTTCGATTATTGCTGAGGCCAGAGCAGCAGGTAGTGATTAAAAGTGATTGACACACAATTTGGGAAAAAGAAACTAGAAACGCAACTAATGTTTTAAAGATGGAACCGGGGGACTCAAGACCTCTTGGATCAAGAGCCTTGTTCCTCAGATCCACATTCCTGTTATGTAGTGTATTGGCAAACAGAAAGTATTTGTCATGCTATGGTGAAGTCAGCCTCCTCTGTCCCTGGTCATGTCTCCCATTTTATTAGTTACTTCAAGCTATCTTTGTTATTTTCTTGTACAAAGGATATCACCTGGCTTGAGGTCATAGACCTGCATAAGCCTTGGGAAAACATCCTGGTGTGTGCACAAGCAGCGTTCTGAACTTGAGCTGACCCAGATCCACACTGTGTTTTTCCTTAGTTTAGCAGGGCATGATGACCCCAACTAATCAACCTAATGTACTTTTATTTGGGTTATGCTGTATTGTTGTATTTTGCTTTTATTCTTTTGCCATGGTGATTTTCTCATGGCTTAGCCAGAGCAATAGGTGACTATTAACCCCTGCAGGTTTTGAGTTAATGAGACAGGGAGTGTCTGAATGTTAAGAGCAATAGGAAGATCTGGGGCCAGATATACCAGGGTGCATGTTCCTGTCCAGTTAGTGAGAAGACATAAATTATTAGTGATTCCACATAAGAAAAATATTCCAGGGGTAACAAGACAAAAGCTGAAATCAATAGCAAATAGGAGCCTTTCTGGGAACTTGTGAATAGCCTCTGACCTAGACAGTGTAGCCTCTGCAAGAGGAGTATTTATGCCACATGCAGAAGGGAGTCTTCCTGAGAAAGTAAGAGAATGTCCTGCAGTTCCTGAGACATGGTAGATGGATCATCCTGAAAGGAAGGAGAGGTATGAAATGTGATTACAGAGGTGTGGTGGTATAGTTCCTAGTTGTTGGTAAGAATTGTTTATAGAATTCTGTCTGGAAAAGCAGGAAGGAGCCTGTTGTTGTAGACGAACATCAGAGATGGTGGGTCCTCCTCTGGCTGGTTCTTTATGAGTAGAAGTGAGATCTGTAAGAAGGGAGTTTAGTATCTTGTCAGGATTGTGAATTCGATCAGTTGAATATAAATAGCACATATATGATATAAAGAGAGATTCTCCTCCATATGTATGATACAGAGAAGTGCTTATGTGAGTCCATTTATCTGTGGAAATGGGGAGTGCCCATCCTCTGGGTAAGAAGATGGATAAGCAAATCCAACAATGATTGGCAGGGTTGAGTTTGAGATACTGCATAAACAATGGGTCAGATTTAGAGTTCTGAATAGGTAGCAAGGTTTGGGGCAGGATGAGTTATAGGCAGGGTATTAATGTGAAGTTTGGACTGTAAAAGAAGAGGGGGTAAAAATAAAATCATGATATGACATCCCATGCTTAAGGGCAGAAAGTGATAAAAATAAGAATCCAGGTGTAGGAATCAATTTGGGTTGGTGCGAACTCTGTGAAATCTCCCTGAAGACAAAGATTGTTTATGATGTCAAGGAATAAAGGGAGATCAATAACAGTAGTGTTTCCAGGAAAGGTAAGGGCTTGTGTTATTATGTGAAGGAAAGTGGATAATGAATTAATCTAGGCTGATCACAGTAAGAAGAGAGCCATGACCCAAAAAACCAGAACTAGGAAGGACTGATGCTGAAGCTGAAACTCCAATACTTTAAAAGACCCTGATTCTGGGAAAGATTGAAGGTGGGAGGAGAGGGGGACAACAGAGGATGAGATGGTTGGATGGCATCACCGACTCAATGCACATGAGTTTGAGCAAGCTCTTGGAATCGGTAATGGAAAGGGAAGCCTGGTGTGCTGACGTCCCTGGGGTCACAAAGAGTTGGACACAACTGAGCAATTGAACTGAACTGAATGGAGAAGTAGGTAAAACAGAAGGAAATCTTTTGACTGATAGTCCACTATCAGGGGGAGACAAAGAGTAAACTCCTATTGTGAATAGGATAAGTAGGGGTAATCCTAGTCCAATTCATAACCAATACATCTGTTTTTGTTTTACTTATCGATATTTGTTTTTGGCTGTTCTGTTCAGGAATTTGATCCAGTCGAAGCGCGGTGGGTCCCAGAACAGTGCTGGTGTAGCAAGGAGCGTCTGAGTGGGGAATGTTTCTTGGCAGAGATGGAGAGTCTCCTGGGGCCAGCTTTAATCTAGAGATATGAAACAGAGAGGAATGACCTGCTAATTTAGCAGCTGTTAGTGTGGTTAGAACAACCTCAAAGAGACATCATTATGGTGTAAGGTTTTAAGCAGGACTTGATCCCCAGATATGATTGTTAAGTCAGCTGAATTCATTTGATGAGGCTTTAGGAGAGAGCAATCTGCATGTTCTTTCATGAAGTGTCTAATAAGGTTAAGGGTGGGAGGATAATCTCCCAGCAAGGGGCTGGCAGTAGGAAACTGACCTAAGAGAAAGAGCATCCATGCTGCTGCTAATTCGTTTCAGTTGTGTCCGACTCTGTGCGACCCCATAGACGGCAGCCCACCAAGCTCCCCCGTCCCTGGGATTCTCTAGGCAAGAACACTGGAGTGGGTTGCCATTTCCTTCTTCAATGCATGAAAGTGAAAAGTGCAAGTGAAGTCGCTCAATCGTGTCCGACTCTAAGTGACCCCATGGACTGCAGCCCACCAGGCTCCTCCATCCATGGGATTTGCCAGGCAAGAGTACTGGAGTGGGGTGCCATTGCCTTCTCCAAAGGGCATCCATACATGAGCTCAAAAGGACTGTGGAAAGATGGGGCCTATGGAGTAGCCCTAATGTGAGCCTAAGCCATGGGAAGGAGTTTGGTCCATGGCCTTTGCAGTTCTAGAGAAAGTTTGGTTAGGTACATTTAAGAATAGAATTTGCCTTTTCTACTTTCCCCAAGGATTGGGATCTGTAAGGAATATGTAATTTCCAAGTTATGTCAAGGGATTGGTCTACTTGTTGAATGATTTGGGAGATAAAAGCTGGCTCATTATCAAATTGGAGAGAGTGGGAGACCAAAGCAAGGGATGATTTCTTGTATGAGAAACTGTCACCTCTGAGGCAGTTTCTGATCTCATAGGAAAAGCCTCAATCCACCCTGAAAAAGTGTCTACTAGAGTGAGTATGAGTTTTATTTTTCATTTTGGAGGCACGTGAGTGAAGTCAATTTGCCAGTCCTCTCCTGGGATATGTCTGGAGCCTCATGTGTTGGGCATGAGGGAGCAGGCTTGTTCCCTAGAGCTCCTTGTGGTGAGACTGAGGAGCGGATAATGCAAGAGTGAGAGATTTGTTGTAGGAGTGAAAGAAGGTTAGGATAGGTGAAAAGACGTTAAGAGATGATAAAGAGATTTAGTGCCTATGTGTAGGGCCTGATGAATCCCTGTGGTCTGAGACTGGGGAAGGACATAGCAACCCCGTTTTTTAAACCAGTCTCCTTGTGGTTGTGCTCCCTCTTGTAATAATCATGGTTTTTCTTTGGGGAGGTGAAGGGGCTTTATGTTGGGATTACTATATGTTGTTGAGCTAGTGATTGGAGTGAGGCCTGTTTTGTTTCTCTGTCTGTGGCTTAGTTGCCTCATGAAAAGAGGTCTGAAGCCAACTGGTGACCTCAGCAATGTATGATGCCTACTTCAGTTGGCATGTTAGCTACTTTTAAAAGTTGGAGTATAAGCAGGGTGTTAGTTATGGGAAAGCCTTTAGTAGGTAGGCTCCCTTGTTCCTTCCAGATGGCAGCATGTGAGTGTATGACGTGGAAAGTATATTTAAAATCAGTGTATATGTTTACTCTCTTGTTAGCTGAGAGAGTAAGGGCTCTAGTTAGTGCAATAAGTTCTGCATTTTGGGAAGAGTTTCCCGAGGGGAGAGGTTGGGATTCAATAATTTCGGTGTCAGAGACAATTGCATATCCAGCTACTTTTTTTCCTTCTGAGGTCATAGAAGAGCTGCCATCAATATACCAAGTAAAGTCAGGGTTATTTAAAGGGGTTGAGGAAATGTGGGAGAAATGGGGCATCAGGTCTTCTAATGCTCTTTGCAAGTATGGATGGGGGCACTCAGAAGAATTAGGGATAAGGGTGGCAGGGTTGAGAATAGGACAGCGTTCAAAGGAGAACTCGGGAGATTCAAGAGGGATGACATGAATTAGTTGGATGCATGAAGGAGATAGACGGGTCATGGATTTGTGAGAAAGTGAGTCCTTAAAGTCATGTAGTGAAAAATGACAGTGGGTGCTCCAAAAGTAAGTTTTTTTACTTTCCTGAGTGGGAATGTAGCTGCTGCCAGAGCACATAGGCAGGCTGGCCATCCTTGAACTGTGGTATATAATTGCTTTGATAGGTAAGCAACAAGGGTGAAGGTGGAACCCTGATTTTGTCCCAAAATCCTAGGGCAATTTTGTGTCTCTCAGTAGTGAAGAGTACAAAAGGGCTAGAAATGTTAGGCAGTGTTAGAGCTGGGGCTGAGAGAATGGCTTGCTTAAGGGTGTTAAAGGCTGAATGGATATTTGATTTTATCTCTAGGGGTTCTGAAAGACCTCCTCGGATGGCTTGATATAGGGGTTGTGCCTAGTGGGTGAAATTAGGAATCTAGCGGTGTAGATATCCAGCTAACCCCAAGAAGCACAGGATCTCTGTTTTTGATGTAGGGAGTGGTAGGGTGGATATAAGGGACTTTCTATCGGTAGTAATATATCTTTTTGTTGGTGTTAAAAGGACTCTGAGATGGGTGACTCTAGGAAGAGAGAGCTGAACCTTGGTGGGAGGTACTCTATAGCCTCGATCAACTAGAAAATTGAGGAGTTCTATAGTGTTTTGTTGAGAGAGTGTAAGCAAATGACTACAAAGGAGGAGATCATCCACATATTGGAGGACAGTACTCAGAGCAAGGCCAAGAGAGGTTAGGTCTGATGCTAGAGGTTGGTCAAAGAAATGAAGGTTATCACAAAAGCCTTTTGGGAGGACTGTCCATGTCAACTGTTGGGAGTGATGATTGTCTGGATCAGACCAGGTAAAGGCAAAGAGGTCTTGAGAGTCTGGGTGTAAAGGGATAGTAAAGAAAGCATTGAGGTCTAGAACAGTGACATGGGTAGTGGAAGAGGGAATGATAGAGAAAAGAGTATAGGGATTTGGAACTACTGGGTATGTGGGAATAACAGCCACATTGATAATTCTCAGGTCCTGGACCAGCTGATAGGAGCCATTTGGCTTTTTGATGGGTAGGATAGGGGTGTTTTAGGGAGAGTGAGTTGGGCATAAGAGGCTCTGGCATAGGAGTTTAGTGATGATAGGTTTTAACCCTTGTTGATGCTCTTGGGAGATGGGGTATTGTTGACTGGGGGACTTAGAGGAGTCTTTGAGGTGGATATGAATTGGAGCATGGTGAGAGGCAACAGATGGGTTACATGTATCCCCAGCTATGTAGTTCACAGACTAGGAGGGCAATGGGGCAGGGGAAGAGGAGGTGGGGTTGAGGAGCAGTAGCCAGGCTAGATCAGAGGGTGGGCTTGGGATAGTAATAGAGGCTTTAAGTTTTGAGACGTGTTTTCTCCCAAGAATAGAAGTGGGGCATTTTGGGAATATGAGAAAAGAATTGGAAAATGGGGTATCTTGAAGTATGCAAGGTAGAGGATCAGTTATTCGTGGCATAGATATTAAACTGTCAATCCCCAAAACAGAGACATGTGATACCTTGTTTTTTTCCAGAGCAGGCAAGCATAGCAGAGTAAGTGGCCACCTGTCAATGAGAAAGGAGATTGGCTTACCTGGCACTGTAAGATCTACCCTGGGCTCCGTAGAGGTGATGAGAGTCAGGCCCTGGGGCTCTGGGAACCTTCAGTCTTCAGCAGTGAGTCCAAGGAGTCTGGGCAGAGCTGGATCAGAGGACTCCTGCTGGGGATCAGGAGGGTATGTCTGGATCCTCAGAGGGGGATTTGGACAGTTGACTTTACAATGTCTCTTTATGGCACAGCTGGGACATAGAACTTGGCTTTAGGCATGAGCCGGCCCAGTGGCCTTCTTTGCCATGTTTGAAGCAGGGCCCAGGTGGCTTCCTTTCTTTGTTGGTTAATGGAGGCTTGGAGCCATGTAGTGCTGTGCTGTACTTAGTCACTCAGTTGTGTCTTACTCTTTACAACCTCATGGACAGTAGCCCACCAGGATCCTCTGTCCCTTGGGATTCTCCAGGCAAGAATACTGGAGTGGGTTGTCATGCCCTTCTCCAGAGGAATCTTCCCAACTCGGGGATCGAACCCAGTTCTCCTACATTGCAGGGAGATTCTTTACCAACTGAGCCACCAGGGAAGCCCAGCGCCATGTAGGGCACTGGCTAAAAGGTGGTATTTGGCCTTCTCTAGCATTGCCAGCTCCTCCCAGTTATTGACATTTTTAAAGGTTAACTTTAAAAGGTCTCATTGAGGGGTTTGAGGGCCTTCTTCTGCCTTTTTTAGTTCTTTCAGATATCTGGGGACAACTGTAAGATAAAATGGTCGTTAAGGACAATGGTGAACCATGAACTTCCAGATGTTCAAGCTGGATTTAGAAAAGGCAGAGGAACCAGAGATCAAATTGCCAACATCCATTGGATCATCAAAAAAGAAAGACAGTTCCAGAATGACATCTACTTCTGCTTTATTGACTATGCCAAAGCCTTTGACTGTGTGGATCACAACAAACTGTGGAAAATTCTTCAAGAGATGGGAATACCAGGCCATCTCACCTGTCTCCTGAGAAATCTTTACACAGGTCAGGAAGCAATAGTTAGAACTGGATCCGGAATAACAGACTGGTTCCAAATAGGGAAAGGAGTATGTCAGGGGTATATATTGTCACCCTGCTTATTTAACTTATATGCAGAGTACATCATGAGAATAACTGGGCTGGATGAAGCACAAGCTGGAATCAAGATTGCTGGGAGAAATATCAATAACCTCAGATATGCAGATGGCCCTACCCTATGGCAGAAAGTGAAGAAGAACTAAATAGCCTCTTGATGAAAGTAAAAGAGGAGAGTGAAAAAGTTGGCTTAAAACTCAGCATTCAGAAAACTAAGATCATGGCATCCGGTCCCATTGCTTCATGGCAAATAGATGGGGAAACAATAGAAACAGTGACAAGCTTCATTTTTTTTTTTTTTTTTTTTGCTCCAAAATCACTGCAGAAGGTGACTGAAGCCATGAAATTAAAAGATGCTTTCTCCTTGAAAGAAAAGTTATGACCAACCTAGACAGCATATTAAAAAGCAAAGACATTGCTTTGTGAACAAAAGTCCATCTAGTCAAAGCTATGGTTTTTCCAATAGTCATGTATGAATGTGAGAATTGGATTATAAAGAAAACTGAGCACCAAAGAATTGATGCTTTTGAACTGTGTTGTTGAAGACTCTTGAGAGTCCCTTGGACTGCAAGGAGATCCAAACAGTCCATCCTAAAAGAAATCAGTCCTGAATATTCATTGGAAGGACTGATGCTGAAGCTGAAACTCCAATATTTTGGCCACCTGATGCAAAGAACTGACTCATTTGAAAAGACCCTGATGCTGGGTAAGATTGAAGGTGGGAGGAGAAGGGGATGACAGAGTATGAGATGGTTTGATGACATCACCGACTCAATGAACATGAGTTTGAGTAAACTCTGGGAGTTGGTGATGGAAAGGAAGGTCTGGTGTGCTGCAGAGCATGGGGTCTCAAAGAGTCGGACACGGCTAAGCAACTGAACTGACTGACTAAGGGCAATGGTGCCCTCTGCTAAAGTGGGGTTTAATGTTGTATATTTTATAGGGCCCTCTTAAGTAACCTGGCTAGAAATTATGTCAGGTTTTCATCTAGTCTTTGAGTTATTTCCTGGAGCTTATCAAAGTTGATGGCCTTTTGAAGGTCCACAATTAGGCACACAACCATATGATTACAGGCTGCTCATTATGGAGGTCCCATAGGGTATTATAATCGAGAGTTCCATTTTCTGGCCATTGGGACCTTTTATCAAGTCTTTATTGCAGCCAGACAGTGTTAGAAGAATAAATAAGTCTTTTGGGTCTTATCCCCTCTTGGAAGCCCAAAGCTTTTAGGTTTCAGAGATAGCATCCTAGAGGAGTAGATTTTGAGGGCTGGGACTGAGAATTTCCCATTGGGGACAAATAGGTCAGTTAGACAAGGATGACCAGAGAAGGCGATTGCACCCCACTCCAGTACTCTTGCCTGGAAGATCCCATGGTTGGGGGAGCCTGGTAGGCTGCAGTCCATGGGGTCACGACTGAGCGACTTCACTTTCACTTTTCACTTTCATGCATTGGAGAAGGAAATGGCAACCCACTCCAGTGTTCTTGCCTGGAGAATCCCAGGGACAGGGGAGCCTGGTGGGCTGCCGTCTATGGGGTCGCACAGAGTCAGACACGACTGAAGTGACTTAGCAGCAGCAGCAGACAAGTGTGACAGAAATTGAGGAGAATGGTCTGAGAGAACAGACATCCTCATTTTCAGGACTTTCTCAGAGAGTAAAAATAGTCTGCTTTGAAATAGGCATCCCCTATTTCAAAGTCAGGTGAGGCACAAGGCCTAGGGCCTGAGGGCTGTGGGGATCCTTCCACGTAGCGCTAGGACTTGGAAACAAGGCAAGAAAGAGAGGATCTGAGAGGGTGGGATTTCACTCACCCTTGTAGCCAATGGATGAAATCTGGGCCGGTGTGTGGATGTCAGTCCAGCAAGGCCAGTGGAGAGTCCCATCCTGGAGCTCCTCTCAGTTTCTCAGCAATGTCCAAGGGAAGTGGACATTGAGAGGTGGGCTCATTAAAGGAATGCACCCAGTTGTGGTGGATCTTCCCTCCGGGGTTTCAGCACCACAATGTAAGGTGAGTGCAGATAAAAAGAGAGCAAGCCAGGCAGTCCAGAAAGAACAGGGAAATTTATTAGAGGAAAATGAGAGGGTAACTGGCCCTTAAGGAAAACCAGTGTCCTCCCTTTCTGACAGGGTCTTTCTTATACTTCACCAATGAAAAATTCTCTGAAGGGATGGTTAATTTTTAGCCTGTAGTTGAGTCCTGTGGTCACATAGCTGGAGGTCTGGAATCTGGTGGTCTCCTAGTTTTGAGTAGGTAGGCGATGGCGCCCCACTCCAGTACTCTTGCCTGGAAAATCCCACGGACGGAGGAGCCTAGTAGGCTGCAGTCCATGGGGTCGCGAAGAGTCGGACATGACTAAGCGACTTCACTTTCACTTTTCACTTGCATGCATTGGAGAAGGGAATGGCAACCCACTCCAATGTTCTTGCCTGGAGAATCCCAGGGATGGGAGAGCCGGCTGGGCTGCCGTCTATGGGTTCGCACAGAGTCGGACACAACTGAAGCGACTTAGCAGCAGCAGCAGCAACAGTAGCAGCAGGCACCAGGGAGAAAACAGAATGTCGTTTGGGCAATTTGATTACTCTCAAGGATCACTGTGATTTTATCCTTTGTTTGCGAGGTCAACATAATGAGCCATCTTAACAATGAAATCCCATGTAGGCCCTATCAACAGTGTGGTAAAACATTTCCTTTAAATAATGACTGCTTCATAAAATAGGTATTAAAAACAAACAAACAAACAAAAACAGTTTTACCTCTCTATGTTGTCAAAAATCCAGAAATAGCAAAATTAAACCCCCAAAATCGGTGAACTGTACTTATGAGAGTTTATTGTGTATATGAGAATGGTTTACAAGGTGGGAACTTTTAAATGCAAAGACTGATATGGTCATGAATTTATAGGATTGCTGGTGAAGTGGAAATGAGGAAGTTATGCAATCGTTTCAATGATTGGTTATTACTACTCGGTTTCCAAATGGCAGTCCTAGTCTACAAGCATGTCAGCCGTGTGTGTGACTGTTTGTGACCCCGTGGTCTGTAGCCCACCAGACACCTCTGTCCATGGTATTTTCTGCACAAGAATACTGGGCGGGTTGCCATTTCCTTCTCCAAGGGATCTTGCCAAACAAGGGATTGAACCCGTGTCTCTTGCCTTGACAGGGAAATTCTTTTCCACTGAGCCACCTGGAAAGCCATATGTCAGGGGATTGGTCACAATGAACATCTCAAGTGTCTGAGCAGGATCCTGTGGGATGTTCCTGGAACAGCCCTTACCCCAGACCCTCTGCCTCAGCTCCTCTTTGGACTATGAAGGTAATAGTATTTGATGCAGATTTCCTGAGTTGCTTTTCACATGTGAACACCCACTACATCCCAAATGGAAGATGTTAGTTCAGTTCAGGCAGTTCAGTCGCAGTTCAGTTCGTGTCCGACTCTTTGTGACCCCATAGACTACAGCAGGCCAGGCTTCCTTGTCCATCACCAACTCCTGGAGCTTACTCAAACTCATGTCCATTGAGCCGATGATGCCATCCAACCATATCATCCTCTGTTGCCCCCTCTCCTCCTGCCTTCAATTTTCCTCAGCATCAGGGTCTTTTCCAATGAGGTCAGTTCTTTGCATCAGGTGGCCAAAGTATTAGGGTTTAAGCTTCATCATCAATCCTTCCAAAGCATATCCAGGAGTGATTTCCTTTAGGATGGACTGGTTAGATCTCCTTGCAGTCCAAGGACTCTCAAGAGTCTTCTCCAGCACCACAGCTCAAAAGCATCAATTATTCACTGCTCAGCTTTCTTTATAGTCCAACTCTCACATCCATATGAGAGGGTAACAGGCAGGAAGGCCAGGGGTCTCCAAACGAAGGAAATAGGCTGCAAGTGTCAGACATTTTTATCTCTCTTAAGCGGCAGGAGGAAACAAACGCGATATTTTTTCCTTCTCTATACAAATTTAAAAGGAGGTTTCTCTTAAGATACTGTGTTGCCATAAAGATACCTGGTTTCCCCTGAAGTTAACTATTCTCAAACCTAGAGATAACCAATGCCTTTTTCTTATGGAAATGTTTGTCTTAAGCTATGCTAATGTACTATGCATTTACCTCAAACTCTGTCTTCAAGTCGGTTCTGCCTCTTGGCTCGGAACCTACTTGACAAACCAGTATGTTATACTCAGATATTGTTCCCCTAATCTATGTAAATGAAACTATTTTTATGGTGGTCTGCCCTTCTTCAAGATTCAAGTTAATCATTTTATGGCCCAGGATAAACCATTTGGTGCCAAGATTATCCCAAAATGCATCTTATGTGTGAGGGGCCTGGTGCCATTCTGAATTTTAAGACATTCCTTTCTTTCATTAACAGACTGCTAGAAGGCAATGGTACCCCACTCCAGTACTCTTGCCTGGAAAATCCCATGGATGGAGGAGCCTGGTAGGCTGCTGTCCATGGGGTCGCTAGGAGTCAGACAGGACTGAGCAGCTTCACTATGACTTTTCACTTTCATGCATTGGAGAAGGAAATGGCAACCCACTCCAGTGTTCTTGCCTGGAGAATCCCAGGGACGGGGGAGCCTGGTGGGCTGCCGTCTATGGGATCGCACAGAGTCGGACACAACTGAAGCAACTTAGCAGCACTGACTATATAACATCCAGCTGAAGACTAGCAGGGGGGTACTCTTCTGCCCCCTTCTGATGCCTACTCAGAAGCTTTCTCTATCTCCTTTATACTTTAATAAAACTTTATTACACAAAAGCTCTGAGCGATCAGGCCTTGTCTCTGGCCCTGGATTGATTTCATCTCCTCCGGGGGCCAAGAATCCCGGTGTCTTTGCGTGATTCAACAACAACCTTTCACATACATGACTACTGGAAAAACCAAAGCTTTGACTAGATGGATCTTTGTTGGTAAAGTAATGTTTCTGCTTTCTAATATGCTATCTATGTTGGTCATAGCTTTTCTTCCAAGGAGCAAGAATCTTTTAATTTCATGGCTGCAGTCACCATCTGCAGTGATTTTAGATCCCCCCAAAATAAAGTTTTTCATTGCTTCCATTGTTTTCCCATCTATTTGCCATGAAGGGTTGGGACTTGATGCCATGAACTTAGTTTTCCGAATTGTTGAGTTTTAAGCCAAATTTTTCACTCCCCTGTTTCAGTTTCATCAAGAAGCTCTTTAGTTCTTCTTCACTTTCTGCCATAAAGGTGTTGTCATCTGCGTATTTGAGATTATTGATATTTTCCCAGCAATCTTGATTCCAGCTTGTGCTTCATCCAACCGGGCATTTCACATGATGTGCTCCTCATATAAGTGAAATAAGCAGGATGACAATACACAGCCTTGATGTACTCCTTTCCCAATTTGGAACCAGTCTGTTGTTCCATGTCCAGTTTTAACTGTTACTTCTTTTTTTTTTTTGCAACAAATTCAATAAAGACTTTATTTATTGATTGATTACCATTCTTTTATTTTTTTTAATTTTATTTAATTTAACTTTACAATATTGTATTGGTTTTGCCATATATCAAAATGAATCTGCCACAGGTATACATGTATTCCCCATCCTGAACCCTCCTCCTTCCTCCCTCCCCATACCATCTTCTTGAACTGCATACAGATTTCTCAGGAGGCAGGTCAGGTTGTCTGGTATTCCAGTCTCTTGAAGAATTTTCTTTGGATCACAGTTTGTTGTGTTCCACACAGTCAAAGGCTTTGGTGTAGTCAATAAAGCAAAAGTAAATGTTTTTCTGGAACTCTCTTGCTTTTTTGATGATCCAGAAGATGTTGGCAATTTGATCTTTGGTTCCTCTTGCCTTTTCTAAATCCAGCTTGAACATCTGGAAGTTCATGGTTCATGCACTGTTGAGATCTGGCTTGGAGAATTTTGAGCACTACCTTGTTAGCATGTGAGATGAGTGCAATTGTGTGGTAGTTTGAGCATTCTTTAACATTGCATTTCTTTGGGATTGTAATGAAAAGTGACCATTTCCAGTCCTGTGGCTACTGCTGAGTTTTCCAAATTTGCTGACAAACTGAATGCAACTTTTTCATAGCATCATCTTTTAGGATTTGAAATAGCTCAACTGGAATTCCTTCACCTCCACTAGCTTTGTTCATAGTGATGCTTCCTAAGGCCCACTTGACTTTGCATTCCAGGATGTCTGGCTCTATGTGAGTGGTCACACACTCTTGATTATCTGGGTCATGATTATCTTTTTTGTGTAGTTCTTCTATGTATTCTTGCCACCTCTTCTTAATATCTTCTGTTAGATCCATGCCATTTCTATCCTTTATTGTGCCCATCTTTGCATGACATTTTCCCTTGGTATCTCTAATTTTCTTGAAGGGATCTCTAGTCTTTCCTGTTCTATTGCTTTCCTTTATTTCTTTGCACTGATCACTGAGGAAGGCTTTATTAGCTCTCCCTGCTATTCTTTAGAACTCTGCATTCAAAAGGGTATATTTTTCCTTTTCTCCTTTGCCTTTCTCTTCTCTTCTTTTCTCAGCTATTTGTAAGGCCTCCTTAGACAACCATGTTTCCTTTTTACATTTCTTTTTCCTGGGGATGGTCTTTATCACAGCCTCCTGTACAATGCCATGAGCCTCCATCCATAGTTCTTCAGGAACTCTGAGTATCAAATTTAATCCCTTGAACCTATTTGTAACTTTCACTGTATAATGCTAAGAGATTTGATTTAGGCCATACCTGAATGGTCTCATGGTTATCCCTACTTTCTTCGATTTAAGACTGAATTTAGTAATAAGGAGTTCACAATCTGGGCCACAGTCAGCTCCCAGTCTTATTTTTGCTGACTGTATAGAGCTGCTCCATCTTTGGCTGCATAGAATATAATCAATCTGATTTCAGTATTGACCATCTGGTAATGTCCATGTGTAGAGTCTTCTCTTGTGTTGTTGCAAGAGGGTGTCTGCTATAACCAGTGTGTTCTCTTGGCAAAGCTCTGTTGGACTTTTCCCTACTTCATTTTGTACTCCAAGGCCAAATTTACCTGTTACTCCAGGTATGTCTTGATGTCCTACATTTGCATTCCGGTCCCCTATAATGTAAAGAACTTTTTTTTTTTTTTTTTTGGTGTTAGTTCTAGAAGGTCTTACAGGTCTTCATAGAACCATTCAACTTCAGCTTCTTTAGCATTACAGGTTGGGGCATAGGCTTGGATTTGTATGATATTGAATGGTTTGCCTTGAAAACAAACAGAGATCATTCTATTGTTTTGAGGTTTCATCCAAGTACTGTATTTCAGACTCTTTTGTTTACTATGATGGATACTCCATTGTTTCTTTTGGATTCTTTCCCACAATAGAGGATATAATGGTCATCTGGGTTAACTTCATCCACTCAAGGCCATTTTACTTCATTGATTCCTAAAATGTTGATGTTCACTCTTGCCATCTCCTGTTTGACCTGTTTTTGGGAATAAGATGGCGGAGTAGTAGGACATGCACTCATCTTCTTCTGCAAGAACTCCAAAATTACAACTCGCTGCTGAGCAACTATTGACAGAATATTGGATCCCCCAAAATGATACCCCACATCCAAGGCCAAGGAGAAGCACCAGCAAGATGGTAGGAGGGGTGAAATCATATTTAGAATCACATCCAATACCCACCAGAGATGCTTGGAGGGCTCAAACAAAATCTTGTCCACACCTGGACTCAGAGACCCTATAGAGACTGAGTTTAAGTATCTCCTGCTGAGATATGGGCCTGAAGTGGCCTGCTGCAGGGGCAGCAGGGGCTCTGGGTGCATCAGACCTGTGTATGGCATAAGCCCTCTTGGAGGAGATCACAATTAACCCCATCATAGAGCTGCCAGATTTATGCAGGACTGGGGAAATAGAATCTTAGAAGGCACAAACAAAACTTTGTGTGCACCAGGACCCAGGAGAAAGAAGCAGTCACCCCACAAGAGAATGATCCAGACTTACTTGTGAGTGTCCAGGAGTCTCCGGTGGAAGCATAGTTAGCAGAGGTCTGCTTCAGGGTTGGGGGCACTGAATGCAGCAGTGCATAGGATCTTTTGAAGGAGGAACATTATCTAAATTACCTCACCATAGTTTGGCCTCAGGTTAAACAACAGGGAGGGAACACAGCCCTGCCCATCAACAGAAAGTTGGATTAAGGATTTACTGAACATGACCCCATTATGGCTACTCCATTTCTTCTAAGGGATTCCTGCCCACAGTAGTAGATATAATGGAATCAGAGAACTAAAATGGAGTGGAATGGGTGAATTTAACTCAAATGACCATTATATCTACTACTATGGGCAGGAATCCCTTAGAAGAAATGGAGTAGCCATCATGGTAAACATAAGAGTCTAATGGAATTTAGAAAGATGGTAACAATAACCCTGTGTACGAGACAGCAAAAGAGACACTGATGTATAGAACAGTCTTATGGACTCTGTGAGAGAGGGAGAGGGTGGGAAGATTTGGGAGAATGGCATTGAAACATGTAAAATATCATGTATGAAACGAGTTGCCAGTCCAGGTTCGATGCACGATACTGGATGCTTGGGGCTGGTGCACTGGGACGACCCAGAGGGATGGTATGGGGAGGGAGGAAGGAGGAGGGTTCAGGATGGGGAACACATGTATACCTGTGGTGGATTCATTTTGATATTTGGCAAAACTAATACAGTTATGTAAAGTTTAAAAATAAAATAAAATTAAAAAAAAATAAAGAGTCTAAAATGCAGTACTAGGATGCAATTTCAAAAACGACAGAATGATCTCTGTTCGTTTCGAAGGCAAATGATTCAATATCACAGTAATCCAAGTCTATGCCCCAAACAGTAACACTGAAAAAGCTGAAGCTGAACGGTTCTATGAAGACCTACAAGATCTTTTATAACACCCCAAAAAGATGTACTTTTCATTATAGGGGACTGCAATGCAAAAGAAGGAACTCAAGAAACACCTGGAGCAGCAGGCAAATTTGGCCTTGGAGTACAGAATGAAGCAGGGCAAAGGCTAATAGAGTTTTGTCAAGAGAACACACTGGTCATGGCAAACACCCTCTTCCAACAACACAAGAGGAGACTCTACACATGGACATCACCAGATGGTCAACACCAAAATCAGATTGATTATATTCTTTGCAGCCAAAGATGGAGAAGCTCTATACAGTCAGCCAAAACAAGACCGGGAGCTGACTGTGGGTCAGATCATCAACTCCTTATTACCAAATTCAGACTTAAATTGAAGAAAGTAGGGAAAACCACTAGACCATTCAGTTCAGTTCAGTCAATCAGTCATGTCCGACTCTTTGCGACCCCATGAATCGCAGCACGCCAGGCCTCCCTGTCAATCACCAACTCCCGGAGTCCACTCAAACTCATGTCTATCCAGTCAGTGATGCCATCCAGCCATCTCATCCTCTGTCGTCCCCTTCTCCTCCTGCCCTTAATCCCTCCCAGCTTCAGAGTCTTTTCCAATGACCAACTCTTTGCATCAGGTGGCCAAAGTACTGGAGTTTCAGCTTTAGCATCATTCTTTCCAAAGAAATTCCGGGGCTGATCTCCTTCAGAATGGACTGGTTGGATCTCCTTGCAGTCCAAGGGACTCTCGAGAGTCTTCTCCAACACCACAGTTCAAAAAGTATCAATTCTTCAGTGCTCAGCCTTCTTCACAGTCCAACTCTCACATCCATACATGACCACTGGGAAAACCATAGCCTTGACTAGACGGACCTTTGTTGACAAAATAATGTCTCTGCTTTTGAATATGCTATCTAGGTTGGTCATAACTTTTATTCCAAGGAGTAAGCGTCTTTTAATTTCATGGCTGCATCACCATCTGCAGTGATTTTGGAGCCCCCCCAAAAATAAAGTCTGACACTGTTTCCACTGTTTCCCCATCTATTTCCCATGAAGTGATGGGACCAGATGCCATGATCTTCATTTTCTGAATGTTGAGCTTTAAGCCAACTTTTTCATTCTCCTCTTTCACTTTCATCAGGAGGTTTTTTAGTTCCTCTTCACTTTCTGCCATAAAGGTGGTGTCATCTGCATATCTGAGGTTATTGATATTGCTCCCAGCAATCTTGATTCCAGTTTGTGTTTGTTCCAGTCCAGCGTTTCTCATGATGTACTCTGCATATAAGTTAAATAATTCACACATGACCTAAATCAAATTCCTTATGATTATACAGTAGAAGTGAGAAATAGATTTAAGGGACTAGATCTGATAGACAGAGTGCCTGATGAACTATGGATCGAGATTCATGACATTGTACCAGAAACAGGGATCAAGACCACCCCCATGGATAGAAATGCAAAAAAGCAAAATTGCTGACTGGGGGTGCCTTACAAATAGCTGTGAAAAGAGGAGAAGTGAAAATCAAAGGAGAAAAGGAAAGATATAAGCATCTGAATGCAGAGTTCCAAAGAATGGCGAGGAGAGAAAATAAAGTCTTCTTCAGTGGTCAATGCAAAGAAATAGAGGAAAACAACAGAATGGGAAAGACTAGAGATATCTTCAATATAATTAGAGATAGCAAGGGAACATTTCATGCAAAGATGGGCTCGATAAAGGAAAAAAATGGCATGGACCTAACAGAAGCAGAAGATATCAAGAAGATGTGGCAAGAATACACAAGAGAACTGTACAAAAAAGATCTTCATGACCAACATAATCACAATGTTGTGATCACTGACCTAGAGCCAGACATACTGAAATGTGAAGTCAAGTGGGCCTTAGAAAGCATCACTAAGAACAAAGCTAGTGGAGGTGATGGAATTCCAGTTGAGCTATTTCAAATCCTGGAAGAGGATGCTATGAAAATGCTGTACTCAATATGCTAGCAAATTTGGAAAACTCAGCAGTGGCCACAGGACTGGAAAAGGTCAGTTTTCATTCCAATCCCAAAGAAAGGCAATGCCAAAGAATGCTCAAACTACTGCACAATTGCACTCATCTCACACGCTAGTAAAGTAATGCTCAAAATTCTCCAAGCCAGGCTTCAGCAATATGTGAACCGTGAACTTCCTGATGTTGAGGCTGGTTTTAGAAAAGGCAGAGGAACCAGAGATCAAATTGCCACCATCTGCTGGATCGTGGGAAAAACAAGAGTGTTCCATAAAAACATCTACTTCTGCTGTATTGACTATGCCAAAGCCTTTGACTGTGTGGATCACAATAAACTGTGGAAAATTCTGAAAGAGATGGGAATACCAGACCACCTGACTTGCCTCTTGAGAAACCTATATGCAGGTCAGGAAGCAACAGTTAGAACTGGACATGGAACAACAGACTGTTTCCAAGTAGGAAAAGGAGTATGTCAAGGCTGTATATTGTCACCTTGCTTATTTAGCTTATATGCAGAGTATATCATGAGAAACGCTGAGCTAGAGGAAGCATAAGCTGGAATCAAGATTGCTGGGAGAAATTTCAATAACCTCAGATATGCAGCTGACACCACCCTTATGGCAGAAAGTGACGAGGAACTAAATAGCCTCTTGATGATAGTGAAAGAGGAGGATGAAAAAGTTGGCTTAAAGCTCAACATTCAGAAAACGAAGATCATGGCATCTGGTCCCATCACTTCATGGCAAATAAATGGGGTAACAGTGGAATCAGTGGCAGACTTTATTTTTCTGGGCTCCAAAATCACTGCAGATGGTGATTGCAGCCATGAAATTAAAAGATGCTTACTCCTTGGAAGAAAAGTTATGACCAACCTAGACAGCATATTCAAAAGTAGAGACATTACTTTGCCAACAAAGCTCTGTCTAGTCAAGACTATGATTTTCCCAGTGGTCATGTATGGATGTGAGAGTTGGACTGTGAAGAAGGCTGAGCACCGAAGAATTGATGGTTTGGAATTGTGATGTTGGAGAAGACTCTTGCGAGTCCCTTGGACTGCAAGGAGATCCAATCAGTCCATTCTAAAGGAGATCAGTCCTGGGATTTCTTTTAAGGAATGATGCTAAAGCTGAAACTCCAGTACTTTGGCCACCTCATGCGAAGAGTTGACTCATTGGAAAAGACTCTGATGCTGGGAGGGATTGGGGGCAGGAGGAGAAAGGGACAACAGAGGATGAGATGGCTGGATGGCATCACCGACTCCATGGACATGCGTTTGAGTGAACTCCAGGAGTTGGTGATTGACAGGGAGGCCTGGCGTGCTGCAATTCATGGGGTCTCAGAGAGTCGGACACGACTGAGAGACTGAATTGAGCTGAACTAAGCATGATCTCGCCCATCAGAACAAGACCCAGTTTCCCCCTCAGTCAGCTTCTCCCATCAGGAAGCTTCCATAAGCCTCTTATCCTTATCCATCAGAGGGCATAGAGAATGAAAACTACAATCACAGAAAACTAATCAAACTGATCCATGGACCACAGCTTTGCTAACTCAATGAAACTATGAGCTATGCCATGTCGGGCCACCCAAGATGGACAGGTCATGGTGGAGAATTCTGACAAAACATGGTCCACTGGAGAAGGTCATGGCAAACCACTTCACTATTTTTTCATTGAGAACCCCATGAACAGTTTGAAAAGGCAAAGAGATAGGACACTGAAAGATGAACTTCCGAGGTTTGTAGGTGTCCAATATGCTACTGGAGAATAATATGTTTCTCCAGAAAGCATGAAGAGATGGAGTCAAAGCAAAAATGCCACCCAGTTGTGGATGTGACTGGTGATGGAAGTAAAGCCCCATGCTGTAAAGAACAATATTGCATAGCAACTTCGAATATTAGGTCCATGAATCAAGATCAATTAGAAGTGGAAGATGTTAACTATTTGATTACCAAGAGCACACAGCCCCAGACCTCCTGCAGACTAAAGACTGATTTAAATTAACCTCTGTGACACCACGCTGTTCCTTCACTTTCAGCCAGAGAACTGTGCAGGAGCTGATCACATACCCTGTGACCCGTCTCCCCCATCTGCTTTTTAAGAGTGCTTTGCTGAGCTCTTTTGGGGGAGTTAGGGGCTTTTAAGGTCATGAATCAACTATCTTCTTGCATGATACTACAATAAAACTTTCTCTGCTACAAACTCCTAACGTTTCAGTTGACTTAGCCTCACTGTGCACATGAACAGTCATTAACAGTCATTAGCACTCATTTCATCTTTAAGAAGATGACTTAAGCTGTTCTCATGGTTTTGTGTGTCCCTCAGTCATGTCTGACTCTTTGCTACCCCATGGACTATAGTCCACCAGGCTCCTCTGCCCATGGATTTTTTCAGGCAAGAATACTGGAGTGGGTTGCCATTTCCTACTCCAGGGGATCATCCTAAACCAGGGATCCAACCCAAGTCTTTGCATCTCCTGTATTGGCAGGCAGATTCTTTACTACCACACCACCTAGAAGCCTTCTTTCATGATTATCAGAGGAATTTACAAGATATAGCTTAAGTTTAGTCTTGCTTAAGTTCATGAAATAAGCTAGAATTAGTTTTACTTACATGGATTAAATAGTTTTGGCTTTTCAGAGAATTCTCAAGTCCATTCTCCATTTTATATTTAAGTTTAACAATGTGGAATTACCTCTGATAACATTACTCTCATGCTTTAAAATTTTTTTGTGTCTATCCATTAACTTGAGAATACAACAAAATTTTTAATACATGTATAATAATTTGCATTCAGTTCAGTTCAGTCGCTCAGTCATGTTCGACTCTTTGCGACCCCATGAACGGCAGTATGCCAGGCCTCCCTGTCCATCACCAACTCCCGGAGTTCACCCAAACGCATGTCCATGGAGTCAGTGATGCCATCCAGCCATCTCATCCTCTGTCGTCCCCTTCTCCTCTTGCCCCCAATCCCTCTCAGCATCAGAGTCTTTTCCAAAGAGTCAACTCTTCGCATGAGGTGGTCAAAGTACTGGAGTTTCAGCTTTAGCATCATTCCTTCCAAAGAAATCCCAGGACTGATCTCCTTTAGAATGGACTGATTGGATCTCCTTGCAGTCCAAGGGACTCTCGAGAGTCTTCTCCCGGCTATATCTAAATGTCCAGTCTCTATTTTCAACTTCAGTCCAAAATTACCAAGATATTTGTTCCTTTCCCCCTCCCCGAAAAAATGCTATCAAAATTTGGTGTCTTTGGAGATGCTATTCCAAGTCTTTGAAATGCAATTAATTTCTATTTCATCTGCTAAAATCCCTCTGCAAAAGTCTGACCTGATTCCCACAAGACGACTTAAATTATGCTTCCTTTGTTCTCTAACTTTAGATCATAAATGCCCTAATGTTACACAGGTTACATTATATTGTTTCCTCTAAGCTCCTTGGGCTCTGTGGCTATGTTTCTGACTTCTATGTATATTTCATATGTGCTGGATTCACAGAAGGAATTCAGCAATTGAAGGAAGAAGAATTGCACCCACGTGATCAAATACTATAGATATTGACATGAATCAGTGTATTTCAAAATTTTCACATGGTTAAATTAAAGATTACAGACAGGGTAAAACTGAGTAGAATACTAAATACTGCACAAACATGATCATTTCAAATATGTAATGAAATACCTTAAAGTTCACACAAGAAGAAACCAAACTAATAAACATAGATGGTTAACCTATTCATTTTTTAATCTAGCAATGTGGCAGCTTTATGATACTGTTTTACATCTATCAATTAACAAAATTTACATTTGTCAATTAACAAATTGATAGATTTTACATCTATCAATTAACAAATTTACATTTGTCAATTAACAAAATAATATTAAATAATTAAACTACATATTAACAAGCTACATATTAACTCTACTGCTTTTGGTAAGTAATGTTTATCAGTTCATATACAGGTAAACTTTATTGATTCATTCATTACATGCTTTTTTGAGTATCAATTCTATATTCTTCATAGTGACAGGAGCCAGGCTTATGAGTCAGATAAGACATTGATCCTGCCCCAAAGAGGTTTATTGCAATGACACACAAATACACAGGATTTTAAGAAAGTACCAAAGCCAACAAAGGCCTGTCTAGTCAAAGCTATGATTTTTCCACTAGTCATGTATGAATGTGAGAGTTGGACTATAAAGAAAGCTGAGTGCCAAAGAGTTGATGCTTTTGAAATGTGTTAGAGAAGACTCTTGAGAGTCCCTTGGACTGGAAGGAGATCCAACCAGTCAATCCTAAAGGAATCAATCCTGAATATTCTAAAGCTGGAACTCCAAAACTTTGGCCACCTGATGCAAAGAACTGACTCATTGGAAAAGAAAGCAATGATGGGAAGAATTAAAGGTAGGAGGAGAAGGGGACGACAGAGGATGAGATGGTTGGATGTCATCACTGACTCAATGGACATGAGTTTGAACAAGCTATGGGAGTTGGTAATGGACAGGGAAGCCTGGCCTGCTGTAGTCCGTGGGGTCACAAAGAGTCGGACATGACTGAGCAACTGAACTGACTGAACTGAACTGAAGAGGAATATTTGTTGCTAAATGGAGAAGATGTCAGGATAAATTTCCATTTAAGAAAGCAACATTAATGAAATGTTAAGCAGAGAAATAAGAATTAGCTCTGAAATCAAAATCCTTAAGGGATTAAGAGAGCAGAATTAGGAAAAGCACAGAGGTGTAGATACAGCAGCTCGATTTATTCAAGGACTAAACATATTGGCTTAAGACATTTTTCATCCCCTGGAAATGCAATTTTATTATACAAATCAAGAAAAATATGTTCATTTATAGTTGACTCTTAAAAAACACAAGTTCAAACTGCCTATGTCCACTTATATGTGTGTGTGTGTTTTTCCCTTCCAAAAGATGGGGAAACAGTAGAAACAGTGAAAGACTTTATTTTGGGGGGGCTCCAAAATCACTGCAGATGGTGACTGCAGCCATGAAATTAAAAGATGCTTACTCCTTGGAAGGAAAGTTATGACCAACCTAGACAGCATATTAAAAAGCAGAGACATTACTTTGCCAACAAAGGTCTGTCTAGTCAAGGCTATGGTTTTTCCAGTAGTCATGAATGGATGTAAGAGTTGGACCATAAAAAGCTGAATGCTGAAGAATTGATGCCTTTGAACTGTGGTGTTGGAGAAGACTCTTGATGGTCCCTTGGACTGCAAGGAGATCCAACCAGTCCATCCTAAAGGAGATCAGTCCTAAGTGTTCATTGGAAGGACTGATGTTAAAGTTGAAACTCCAATATTTTGGCCACTTGTTGTGAAGAAGTGACTCATTTGAAAAGACCCTGATGCTGGGAAAGATTGAAGGCAGGAGGAGAACGGGAAGACAGAGGATGAGATGGTTGAATGGCATCACCGACATGATGGACAAGAGTTTGAGTAAACTCCAAGAGTTGGTGATTGGTAGGGAGGCCTGGCATGCTGCAGTCCATGGGATTGCAAAGAGTTGGACATGCCTGAGCGACTGAACTGAACTGAACTGAATCACTTACTAAGGTACTATACGACCCGAGGCTGGTTTATGAGAATGGAAGACTGATTGTAAAGTCACACCTGGATTTTCAATTGCTTGTGAGTCAGTATCCCTAACATTTGCCATTATGCAAGGGTCAACTATACTTTTGTCCAGTGAGTGGAATGTTGAATCCATGTGGCAAAGACTATAGAGCAGGAATGCTGGAAAGTTCCCAATGTACAAATGTAACAAAATCCCTTAGAAGCACAAAACAGAAACCATCAGTCAGCCCATTGCATCTAGTCAAGAAGACATTTTAGTTTCATATGTTGTATCAGAACTCCTCCACATTTTTACCACTTTACTGTCAAGATGAATATAACTTGCCCTTGGAACTGACCTTCTCAGTCCAAGACTATCATCTGAGTGGTCACTTATATGAAGGCAAATGCTTAGATGCTTGAGGCTGTCAATGACAGATTCATAGCACCGTGGACTTATCTTCCTGTTGTTTTTATGGTTTTACATTTGATAAATCATTTTGCCAATTTCTCCCTCTTTTACTGAACCAGCACTATCCAATAGAATTTTTGGGAATAATCTGATGTACAATATTTGCCTTTTCCAACACAGTAAGCATTGGCTACATGTGACTATTGAGTACTTAAAATGTGTCAGCATAACAGAAAACAAATGGATTTTAAATTTGATGTACTTTAGTTACACTTTGAATGGCTCACAGGAATAGTGGCTACCACATTGGGGAGCTCAGAAGAGTACTAGACAGCAATCCTTATATATTTAATTTGCTCACCATTATAATCCTGGCCCCAAGTTATTTATAATGTCTTCACAAAACTTTCTATTCAGTTACCCCATTGATAAAATGAGAATAATTCCAGTATATATAAAACAAATGAGGATAAAGCAGAAGAGTACTTAAAATGCTATTTTTTCAGTTTTTAATATAAATTTATTTATTTTAATTGGAGGCTAATTACTTTACAATATTGTATTGGTTTTGCCATACATCAACATGAATCCACCACAGGTGTACACATGTTCCCCATCCTGAGCCCCCCTCCCAACTCCCTCCCCATACCATCCCTCTGGGTCATCCCAGTGTACCAGTCCCGAGCATCCTGTATCATACATCAAACCTGGACTGGTGATTTGTTTCACATATGATACACAAAGTAAGTGATATGGGCTTCCCAGTTAGCTCAGCTGGTGAAGAATATGCCTGCAATGTAGGAGACCCCAGTTTGATTCCTTAGTCAGGAAGTTCCTCTGTAAAATGAATAGCTACCCACTCCAGTATTATTGAGCTTCCCTTGTGGCTCAGATGGTAAAGAATCCATCTGCAATGTGGGAGACCTGGGTTTGATCCCTGGGTTGGGACGATCCTGTAGAGGTGAGCAAGGCAACCCACTCCAGTATTCTTTTTTTTTTTTAATGTATTTATTTGAATTAGAGGCTAATTACTTTACAATATTGTATTGGTTTTGCCATACATCAACATGCATCTGTCACGGGTGTACACGTGTTCCCAATCCTGAGCCCCCCTCCCACCTCCCTCCCCATACCATCCCTCTGGGTCATCCCAGTGCACCAGCCCCAAGCATCCTGTGTCCTGCATTGAACCTGGACTGGAGATTCGTTTCTTATATGATATTATACATGTTTCAATGCCATTCTCCCAAATCATACCCCCCCCCCAACCGAGTCCAAAAGACTGTTCTATACATCTGTGTCTCTTTTGCTGTCTCGCATACAGGGTTATTGTTACCATCTTTCTAAATTCCATATATATGCATTAGTATACTGTATTGATGTTTTTCTTTCTGGCTTATTTCACTCTGTATAATCAGCTCCAGTTTCATCCACCTCATTAGAACTGATTCAAATGTATTCTTTTTAATGGCTGAGTAATACTCCCTTGTGTATATTTACCACAGGGAAATCAAAGAGGACACTAATAGATGGAGAAATATACCATGTTCATGTATTGGAAGAATCAATATAGTGAAAATGAGTATACTACCCAAAGCAATCTATAGATTCAATGCAATCCCTATCAAGCCACCAATGGTATTTTTCACAAAGCTAGAACAAATAATTTCACAATTTGTATGGAAATACAAAAAACCTCGAATAGCCAAAGCGATCTTGAGAAAAAAGAATGGAACTGGAGGAATCAACCTGCCTGACTTCAGGCTCTACTACAAAGCCACAGTCATCAAGACAGTATGGTACTGGCACAAAGACCAAAATATAGATCAGTGGAACAAAATAGAAAGCCCAGAGATAAATCCATGCACCTATGGACACCTTATCTTTGACAAAGGAGGCAAGAATATACAATGGAGAAAAGACAATCTCTTTAACAAGTGGTGCTGGGAAAACTGGTCAACCACTTGTAAAAGAATGAAACTAGAACACTTTCTAATACCATACACAAAAATAAACTCAAAATGGATTAAAGATCTAAACATAAGGCCAGAAACTATAAAACTCTTAGAGGAGAACATAGGCAAAACACTCTCCGACATAAATCACAGCAGGATCCTCTATGACCCACCCCCTAGAATACTGGAAATAAAAGCAAAAATAAATGGGATCTAATTAAAATTAAAAGCTTCTGCACAACAAAAGAAACTATAAGCAAGGTGAAAAGACACTCCAGTATTCTTGCATGGAGAATCCCGATGGACAGAGAAGACTGGTGGGCTACAGTTCATGGGTTAGCAAAGAGTTGGACAGAACTAAGTGACTAAGCACAGCACAAGCACAGCACAAGTGCTATATAATTGCTATATATATACACGAAGTTCTATCGTAGACACATTTAAAAGCATACAGTTTGCATTTTTGAGTTTTTGTCCCAACACCTACTATCATGTGTTCTATGTCAGCTGAATGAATAAATTACTGGCTGCTTTAAAATATATGTAATACATCAAATGTAATTTTTTTTTATGAATGAACTCACCTACAAGTTACTATCCAGATAAACTTGGGAAAATTAACTAATCTTTCAGTGCCTCAGCTTCTTTATTTTTTAAGTATTCCACATTTTTTAGGTTTAATTATATCAAATTATAGCCTGATTCAACCTAATATTCAGGGTTTCCCTGGTGGCTCATATGGTAAAGAATCTGCCTGCGATGCAGGAGACCCAGGTTCAATCCCTGGGTCAGGAAGATCCCCTGCAGAAGGGAATGGCTGCCCACTCCAGTATTCTTGCCTGGAGAATCCCATGGTCAGAAGAGTCTGTCAGGCTACAGTCCATGGGGTCGCAAAGAGTTGGACATGACTGAACAACTAACACTTCACTTTTCAACCTAATATTATCTTCCACGCTGAGCTATAGTGACAATTGAATGAGTTAGCAAATGTAACAGGATTAATATTAAATGTAGTGCATAGTAAGTTCTCAGTAAATCCTGGCTATAAAAAATGGACTTATGTACATAAAAATAAAATATTTGAAAACTATATAAAGCAGCTACAACTAATAAGACTGACATATTACTTACTGTGCTAACAAGACATTTACTACTAATAATTAGATACAATTAAGTATTTCCCCAAACCTCAAGAAACAGAAAAAGATTGAAATAATGGCTTCAAATATTTCAGAAATCATATTCATATAGGAAGTTTTTTTCAAAGATTGTCTAGAGTGATGTTCACAGGCTTTAATTTCTAGCCCTGAAATTAATGACTGTCTACTGTCTCAGTACTGAGAATATTATACACAAGAGAGCTAATGATATTATCAACAAAGTATGAGAAAAGAAAATTTTAATCGTGCCTATACTCCCATAGCTCATTCCTTGTTAAAGGAAATCTTGAGGGAGTTTCCAATAGCTTCCAACATGTTTTTTATATTATTGATACCTCTTATATATTGAAACCTTAGATAAAAGCATGTTACTTTGGCAAGTGACTCTGGTAGAATTATGAGGAAGCTACAATAAGGAGTCATGACTCTTGATTCATAGTATTTCTACGAACAACTTGAATCAAGATCTGAATTTGAATACCAAGTAAAAGAGAGCATAGGAATTTCTATCTTGAATATCACCATCAGGATTTCCTTTAGAGAGTACTTGCTTTAAAGCTGACATACAACCCAGTCTAAGGTTTCCAAGTAAAGGGTGAGTATCTGAAGTCCATCTGTTCCAGAATTTTTTAAACTCAGTATATTAAGGGAGTCTAACCTCTGCAAGGAGAAGGAAATGGAAACCCACTCCAGTGTTCTTGCCTGGAAAATCCCATGGACAGAGAAACCTGGGAGGCTACAGTCCATGGGGTCGGGAAGAATTGGACATGACCGAGTGATGTCACTTTCAATTTTCACTTTCATGCCTTGGAGAAGGAAATGGCAACCCACTCCAGTGTTCTTGCCTGGAGAATCCCAGGGAAGGGAGAGCCTGGTGGGCTGCCATCTATGGGGCCGGTCACACAGAGTTATACACGACTGAAGCGACTTAGCAGCAGCAACCTCTGCAAACACCATTACAGAGATTTCCTAATTATGGTTGCTATCTAAAAATGGTTATTCACTTCTTAATGTAACACCTCTGAAGTCAGAAAACTATCTTTTTCATAATTCAGCCCATATTATATTCAGACCTATTTAATGGTTAGACAGCCTTGCTATTGAAACAGGTATTTTACAGGCTGTAGCTCTGTCCTCTGAGGTAACATATAATAAATCTAATTTTAATTCATGTCATTAGTTGTGTAGGTACTTGGAGTAAATTATTTTGATCCAAATATTGTTGCCTTGGATAATTATGATTTGAAATTTTCCATCATAAATTATAGCCACCAGAACTAAGCACAATTCATCAGATGTATTTTTTTCTTGTGTGATTATCACTCCCTTAATTTTGGATATTATGTTCTTTTTAATGAAATCATTGGGAGTTTGATGTGTTTTCTCTTGATCCAGATATGTTGAACACAGATTTGTTAGGCCAGTGCGTCCCAATTTTGAATGTTTTTTGCAGACCAGGCTTATTCCTACTTATATCCTTCCAGATTCAGGTTTCTTTTGGAAGCTTTCATTGACCCCTACTCTGGGTTAGCACGATAGCCACCATGTCCTAAAGGATCTGTTCAATCATGTATCACATTGTCTAATCTGCCCCCTCCACTCTCTCTAGACTGTAAAACTCTGAAGAGTAGGGATTCTATCTTATTCATCTCTCTATCCTAAGTGTCCACAGCAAACTGTACTTCAGTTCAGTTCAGTTCAGTTCGGTCGCTCAGTCGTGTCCGACTCTTCGTGACCCCATGAATCGTAGCACACCAGGCCTCCCTGTCCATCACCAACTCCTGGAGTTCACCCAGACCCATGTCCATCGAGTTGGTGATGCCATCCAGCCATCTCATCCTCTGTTGTCCCCTTCTCCTCCTGCCCCCAATCCCTCCCGGCATCAGAGTCTTTTACAGACTGTTAAATTCTTTATAATATCAAAGGCTATCAGATCCACAGGCTAATAGTATCTTCTAGAATCATTATCATTATAAAAGTGTCTGTTACTCTTCTCTACATTAACATCATCTACAAATTTCATAATGATTTCTTTTATGATATCATCAGAGTTATTAGCATATTTTTTAGTACAAGATTAAGTATATAGTACCATGGAATAATTCTCAAAATAATATCTCAAAGTGCAAGTTCCAATTTTTTTAAAAGTAAATTTGTATTTAAAAAGGTGAACAGTTTTACCTGCTGTTATCACTAAACTCTACAAAATAACTTTTTTAAAATTCACAATTTTGCAATGTCCTGACAGCTAAAGACTAAGAGGACCTTACTTTGAAATGATAATCTTCATAATCACAACTGAAATTTATGCCTATGGATGAAAAGTGTCAATAACAAGAGGGTGGCAGAAAATAAATGTTGGTATCATAATTGTAAATTTTACCATCTCTTATGCTCATTGCATGTAGCATATGTTTTATGCATGTTTTGATTTTGAGATAGTATTTCCAGAAGACATCAGTGTTAGCTCAAGTCCTTAATTACCACTTTTATTTCTTGTGGATATGTCAATTGTTTTTATCTGTACTATTAGGAAATTATTATCCATATTTATACTGAAAAACCAGTCATGGTTAACAAGTCACTTAAGTCTCTGAATTTATTAATAGCATCTTCATCTATATAATGGGAATAATACATGCATAAGGTTGTTGGGCAGAGAAGGCAATGGCACCCCACTCCAGTACTCTTGCCTGGAGAATCCCATGGACAGAGGAGCCTGGTAGGCTGCAGTCCATGGGGTCGCTAGGAGTTGGACACGACTGAGCGACTTCACTTTCACTTTTCACCTTCATGCATTGGAGAAGGAAATGGCAACCCACTCCAGTGTTCTTGCCTGGAGAATCCCAGGGACGGGGGAGCCTGGTGGGCTGCCGTCTATGGGGTCTCACAGAGTCGGACATGACTGTAGCGACTTAGCAGCAGCAGCAGCAGCAAGGTTGTTGGGACACCATTTATAAAAGGCCTTGGACAGCACATGGTATGCACTGAATAAATAGTAACCATTTTTGACACACTGATAATCTCTGATGATACCTCTTGGGTCTCTTTCTTTTGAAGTCATCACGCTGTGCTGTGCGTGGAATCATCAGCTGTCTTCCAAACCCATATCCCAGAGATAGAAAGATGCAAATATTCTTTCTGCTTTTGTCTCTTGTGCCTATGGGAGAGTGCTTTGATTTGAAGGTGAGTTTGAAGGTGAGTACACACTGAGACCACACCCATGATGTTGTTATAGCCTCAGGATCATGCAAGATCAACATGCTGTAGCCCTAGTTTCCCAGAACCTGAGCCCAGGATAATAACAGGTCATACAAAGTACTTAGCACATGGTGAGTATTCCATAAGAGATTTTAGGATGAATGGATTTAGGCTTTAATATTTCACACTTCTGAATTCTCCTCATTAAGAAACTCATGTCTTTCCTGGATGTGGAGTTCAAGTTGAATGACAGACTTATTGTTAGCCATCCAGTTGCTTTCTTGAGCTCTTTATATGACTTTTTGAAAAGGTGACTGTAGTGAAGGTATTCACTGCAAAGGATCAATTATTAATATAAAGTCTGTACTTTATATTAATTTTTCCACTTGCATTAATTACTGTGAATGGTTGCTCTGATATGACAAAGAGATAGAGATACAAGGGCAGATATGAGTAGCTAAACGAAGAGATGAAAAGTGAGACAGAAAGGCCTTATTTTGTATCCTTGATCACATACTTATTATATGCCTAACTGTGGGAAAATATCCAACCACTATATTAGTTATCCAACATGTAAAATAGGCATAATATTTTCTCTGTAGAAGAGCTGAGAGTAATAAAAGCAAATCATGGAAAGTACTTATAATAAAGTTAACAGAAAATTTCTTTGGCTGTCTAGGGACTGGACAATACGGAGACCTAATGGGAGAGTGCTTTGCTTTGATAGTATAGAATAAACAAAGGAACATTCTATCTTATATTCATTATTTACACATCCTATGTTACTGAGATGCACTTTGACCATTAATGTAGATCAGGAACAGAGAACTGGAGCTATCTGCTTGAAAAGTCTTGGTTTTTATATTACACATCATTGTGTTATAAGACAATAAATATCCACTTCAATTCTTCGTTTCTTCCATAAAATTCCCAGAGGAAAATGGCAGCAGGAAATCACTCCTCAGTGACTGAGTTCATCCTTGCTGGGCTAACAGAGCATCCAGGACTCCAGCTGCCCCTTTTCCTCCTCTTCCTAGGAATCTATGTGGTCACAGTGGTGGGAAACCTGGTCATGATCATACTGATTGGGCTCAGTTCTCACCTGCACACCCCCATGTACTATTTCCTCAGCAGCTTGTCCTTCATTGACCTCTGTCAGTCCACTGTCATTACCCCCCAAATGCTGGTGAGCTTTGTGACAGAGAGGAATACTATCTCCTACCCAGCATGTATGACTCAACTCTTCTTCTTCCTTGTTTTTGTTATATCAGAATGTCATATGTTGGCTGTAATGGCATATGATCGCTATGTTGCCATCTGTAACCCCTTGCTTTACAATGTCACCATGTCTTATCAGCTCTGTTCTCGCATGGTAGTTGGGGTTTATATCATGGGCTTGACTGGTGCCACAGCTCACACAGGCTGCATGCTAAGAGTGCTTTTCTGCAAGGCTGATGTGATCAACCATTACCTCTGTGATCTTTTTCCTCTACTGGAGCTCTCCTGTTCCAGTACTTACATCAATGAGGTGGTTGTTTTGTGTTTCAGTGCATTTAATATCCTCACTCCAATCCTGACCATCCTCAGCTCCTACATCTTCATCATCTCCAGCATCCTCCAAATCCACTCCAAGGAGGGCAGGTCCAAAGCCTTCAGCACATGCAGTTCCCACATCTCAGCTGTTGCTATTTTCTATGGATCTGCAGCATTCATGTACCTGCAGCCATCATCAGTCAGCTCCATGGACCACGGGAAAGTGTCCTCTGTGTTTTACACCATTATTGTGCCCATGCTGAATCCCCTGATCTACAGCCTGAGGAATAAAGATGTCAAAATTGCCTTCAATAAAATCCTTGAAAAAAAAAGTTTACTGTGAAAATGAATATTTTGCCTTGGCAAAAATTTATAATTTCTTGAGAAAGTTTGGTAAGGAAACAGTCCAGACACAGAAATGTCCACAAATAATGAGATCATTGCTTCTATTAATACTTGATTATTTGGGATGAAAGTGGCAGGGAGAGGACTGGACTCATAGTGGTATGATATGGAGAGCAGCGCTGTTTGAGGATAAGCCAGGGTCTACATGTCCATAAAGTTCTGTATTGCATCTAAACATTAAAACAATATCCAAAGGCCTTCATGTGTATTATTTCATGTATGGAACATGTAACTCTTTTAGTCAAGACTTATTATCTTTTAAAATTATTGTTTTAAGATTAAATTTTTTATTTTTGGCTGCACTGTGTGACTTGCAAGATCTAGTTCCCCCAACGAAGAACTAAACCTGGGTCCACTGCAGTGAAACTGCTGACTCCTAAACACTGGACTGCCAGGGAAATCCCAAGATTTATATATCTTAATTCAAGGAATAAATCCATTTTATCTGTATCCTTTGACCTTCTCAATATCTTGTGTCCCTGGTGCTATTTTAATAAGACAAATATCTCCAAAATATGGTCTCTAAAGTAAACAATGTTTAACCATTTGCAATATATAAAATTCAATCTTTAATTCTTAGTTTGTACACACAAATGTATTAGGAGGTACAAGAGCATATGATGGGTGATAAGACATAATTCTTATGTAATGGGACACACATATGTTCCACACTATTGTGGAAGAGATTGACAGTAATAAACAGCCCTGAAGAATTATGTGTATTATTTTATTTTATTTTATTTTTATTATTATTTTTTACTTTACAATATTGTATTGGTTTTGCCATACATCAACATGCATCCATCACGGGTATACACGTGTTCCCCATCCTGAACCCCCCTCCCACCTCCCTCCCCATACCATCCCTCTGGGTCATCCCAGTGCACCAGCCCCAAGCTTCCTGTATCCTGCATCGAACCTGTACTGGCGATTCGTTTCTTATATGATATTATACATGTTTTAATGCCATTCTCCCAAATCATCCCCCACTCCCTCTCCCACAGAGTCCAAAAGACTGTTCTATACATCTGTGTCTTTTTTGCTGTCTCGCATACAGGGTTGTCATTACCATTTTTCTAAATTCCATATATAATACACACTGAGGAAACCAGAATTGAAAGAGACGTGTACCCCAATGTTCATCACAGCACTATTTATAATAGCCAGGACATGGAAGCAACCTAGATGTCCGTCAGCAGTTGAATGGATAAGAATTATGTGTATTTTGACTTATATCTTTATGCAGGATTCCTTACTCCACTGTTCTGAGATAATTCTACCATCTCCATTTCCCTGACAATCCTGTACCCATTTTCTCTTGTCTCTAAAAAAATCTTATTTTTTTTTTTGCCATTCATATTATAGAATCTTAGATTTAGAAGTGACATTCCTTTATTATTACAACGATATAGATAGTTCACTCACAAAGTTTAAAATTGAAAAAAGATTTTCTGATTAATCGCCAAAATTTGGAAAACTCAGCAGTAGCCACAGGACTCGAAAAGGTCAGTTTTCATTCCAATCCCAAAGAAAGGCAATGCCAAAGAATGCTCAAACTACCGCACAATTGCACTCATCTCATACGCTAGTAAAGTAATACTCAAAATTCTCCAAGCCAGGCTTCAGCAATACATAAATTGTGAACTTCCAGATATTCAATCTGGTTTTAGAAAAGGGAGAGGAACCAGAGATCAAATTGCCAACATCTGCTGGATTGTGGGAAAAGCAAGAGAGTTCCAGAAAAACATCTATTTCTGCTTTATTGACTATGGCAAAGCCTTTGACTGTATGGATCATAATAAATTGTGGAAAATTCTGAAAGCGATGGGAATACTAGACCACCTGACCTGCTTCTTGAGAAACCTATATGCAGGTCAGGAAACAACAGTTAGAACTGGACATGGAACAACAGACTGGTTCCAAACAGGAAAAGGAGTACGTCAAGGCTGTATATTGTCACTCTGCTCATTTAACTTCTATGCAGAGTACATTATGAGAAACGCTGGGCTGGAGGGAGCATAAGCTGGAATCAAGATTGCTAGGAGAAATATCAATAACCTCAGATATGCAGATGACACCACCCTTATGGCAGAAAGTGAAGAGGAGCTAAAGAGCCTCTTGATGAAAGTGAAAGAGGATAGTGAAAAAGTTGGCTTAAAGCTCAACATTCAGAAAATGAAGATCATGGCATCTGATCCCATCACTTCATGGGAAGTAGATGGGGAGGCAGTGGAAGCAGTGATAGACTTTATTTTTTTGGGCTCCAAAATCACTGCAGATGGTGATTGCAGCCATGAAATTAAAAGACAATTACTCCTTGGAGGGCTTCCCTTGTGGCTCAGCTGGTAAAGAATCCGCCTGCAATGTGAGAGACCTGGGTTCAATCCCTGGGTTGGGAAGACCCTTTGGAGAAGGGAAAGGCTACTCACTCCAGTATTCTGGCCTGGAGAATTCCATGGACTGTAAAGTTCATGGGGTGTCAAAGAGTCAGACATAACTGAGCGACTTTCACTTATTACTCCTTGGAAGGAAAGCTATGACCAACCTAGATAACATATTTAAAAACAGAGACATTAATTTGCCAACAAAGGTCCATCTAGTCAAGGCTATGGTTTTTCCAGTGGTCATGTATGGATGTGTGAGTTGGAATGTGAAGAAAGCTGAGTGAGAAGAATTGATACTTTTTAATTATGGTGTTGGAGAAGACTCTTGAGGGTCCCTTGGACTGCAAGGAGATCCAACCAGTCCATTCTAAAGGAGATTAGTACTTGGTGTTCTTTGGAAGGACTGATGCTGAAGCTCAAACTCAATACTTTGGCCACCTCATGCGAAGAATTGGAAAAGACTCTGATGCTGGGAGGGATTGGGGGCAGGAGGAAAAGGGGACAACAGAGGATGAAATTGCTGGATGACATCACTGACTCGATGGACATGAGTTTGAGTGAACTCCTGGAGTTGGTGATGGACAGGGAGGCCTGACGTGCTGTGATTCATGGGGTCACAAAGAGTCGGACACGACTGAGCGACTGAACTGAACTGATGATCAGCTTGGAACAATCTCATACAGAGTTTGTCTTTCATTAATTCTCATATAAATATATATTAATTTCTAAAAAATATACAGTTCCTCATGTGCAATTAGAATTTTCAAGATGTCACAGGAGTGGATATCAGAAAATTACTTATATTCAGTTTTAGTCACAATTAGGTGTGACTGTGCATCACACACACAGAAGTACACACATACCGTGGTCTGTAAGTCTGAATGTGAATCAGGATAGGTTCAGTGGCTTACTGGGGACATAAGCTGCTTTTCAATTGTGACTCTGCTACAACATCTAGCTTCCACCCACGTTTTGGTCTCAGAGAGTAGTTCCAGATTCATCTTTCATCTCTACACCTCAGCCATCAGAACTAAAGACAGGGAAGGAGAGAGAATGTCCCCTAACTTGAAGACAACTGCCTGGAAGTGACAGACATCACCTCCTCCTATTTCCCTTTTTGCGATCCAGTCATATGGTCCAAGGTGGCAATAAGTGGGGCTAAGAAAAACCGTGGTATCTATATAGCCACCTACCCAACTATGAATCAGGGCATTTATTATTGAGGAAGAAAGGGAGAATTGGGAATAACTAACAGTGTCTTCCACTCTTTTCAGTATTTGAATTTAGCCCTAAACAGCTGTGTATTGTTCTCTCTAGAGTTAATATTTGAATTTGGCTTTGTATCCAAAAGAATAATAATGTGAAATGTGATTAAAATGATATGCATAACATGTAAAATATATTAATATTTCATAACTGTTAGTGTTTTCCAGAAAGCTATTTGTCCCACTGAGTGGGATATTTTCTGCAACATCTCAACAATGTGGTTTATTCCTGTCACTTCATTCTTGCTGCTTTTTGGTCCTGACATAGCTTCTTGATTCTATTCTCCCTTTCCAGTTTTGCACACCTTTCAGTTATAAACACCTTTGAAGAACAAATGCAAGTTTTTAATTTTCCATTCATTTCTGACCACTCCACACTATTATCAAACACATTTCTGGTTCATCATACATTCTATAGTGATGTCTTTTATGGTACTCCTTATCATTAAAGAATACTTGTGGATATTCTATCAAAGTTATCAGAATGTTGAGAACACTTGCTTTGTGTTACATTGTACCATATTTATTGCCCTTAGATCTGATAATTATTGATGAGCAACAGTTTTATATGTGTTTATGGATTATTCTATTCTAGGTTTTACTCTTTTTTTTGTAGCAATTTGCAAAAAAAAAAAAAAAAAAAAAAACTTAAAAATCAGATTAAAATCTGACACCCAACAATAACTTAAAGCCTTTCAAAATTTGATTAGCCAATATACAGAAACAGCCTAAGGCATGTGGGATATATACACAATGGAATATTATTGAGCCATGAGAAAGAAATCAATCTTGTCATTTTGGACAACATGGAATAACCCAGAGACATTAGGTCAAGTGAAATAAGTTAAACAGAGAAAGACAAATACTGTATAATATCAGTTATATGTGAATCTGACAAATATGAACTCATAGAAACTGAAAGTAGAATGGTTTCTACCAGATGGTCAAGTAGGGCATAAGGAGATGCAAGTCAAAGAGTACACATTTCCAGTTGTAAGATAAATAGCTCTGGGGATCTAATATACAGAATAATGACTGAGGTTAATAATATTGTATTAGATGTTTCTTTTTTTAAATTCAATTCTTTTTTTTTTTTTTTTTTTTTTTTTTACCACATGCCATGTGGACCTTAGTTCCCTAACTAGGGATTGAACCTGAGACCCCTGAAGTGGAAGTGCAGAGTCTTAACCACTGGATTGCCAGGGAAGTCTATTTCATATATTTCTAAGAAAGTAAATCTTAAATGTTTTTACCATAAAAAGGAAATGGTAACTGTGTGACATGATGGAGGTGTTAGCTAAAGCCATAGTGGAAACCAATTTACAATATTAAATTGTATTAAATCAGTTGTATATAGTGAGTAAACTCCGGGAGTTGGTGATGGACAGGGAGGCCTGGCGTGCTGCTATTCATGGAATCGCAGAGTCGGACATGACTGAGCAACTGAACTGAACTGAACTGAAGCTTATACAATGTTATATGTCAATTATATCTCAAAGCTGAAAAAAGTAAACTTTATTAACAAATTTCATAGTATTTTTTCCTCAAAATGATATAACATTTAAAAACATTAAATACAATTTTTATTTCCTAGCAAATACAATTCAGAATTTATATAGAATTAAAATAATCTCAATAACACATGTATCTCTATATTGTTTCTCAACATACTTCTTATAATATTAGAGGAAATTAGGTCATTATTTTTCCTTGATAGACTTGTTAGGACTCGATTATGGCACTAATCTAACAGATGCTTTCATTCAGTCCACAAGTTAAAATATTAAAAATATTTTTGTTTTATGGGTGTATCATGATAGCTAAATACAGTTAGCAGAGGAAATGAAAACAGAAGCTTTTAAAGCTCACATGTGAACATTGTTCTCTGATTATCTATTAGTCTCATTGTGGAAATCACTTTAGAAAACTCTCTTAATGTATGTCTTTGTAATTTCCTGAAATTTTGAACTTTCAATTGACTTGACATGAAATTCACTGGAGCTGTGAAAAATCTATCACATCCTTGCTTGCAATGTATAATCTAATGAGAGCAATGAACCACATCCATGTGACCATATTAATCACTTGAGATCCAATGGAGAAAAGAGAGCAATTCTAATTGTTTATTTTTCCAATAGTTGATACTTGTGGGATGTTTCCAAAGGGAAGTAAGAATCATTAATTGTTTCACATGAGATTCTTGGCATCAACACCTAGAGTATAAAATCACCGTTAATATCAACCGTCTTTGCTAAGGATCATCAGCTTCAACAGAGGTCAGGACCAGTGATTCAAAATCACAAAAACAGAGACTTCTAGACTATGACCCTCAGCATCAAGAAATCCTGCAAGGTTAGTACTCAGAACTATCCACCATCACCATCAGAATAATTTTTACCTTCAGAATTTGAGGGAGACACACTTACCTTTGAAGTTTTGGGGAGGAGGTGGTGGTGGTAGTGGTTAGTCACTAAGTTGTGTCCAACTCTTTGTGACCCATGGGCTGCAGCATGCCAGATTCCTCTGTCCATGGGATTTCCTAGGCAAGAATACTGGAGTGGGTTGCCATTTCCTTATCCAGGGGATCTTCCCCACCCAGGGACTGAAACTGAGTCTCCTGCATTGCAGGTCAATTCTTTATCAACTGAGCCACCAGAGAAAGTGTGGGGAGGAGGATTTATCCCAGTCCTGAATTTAAAAATTTTAGGTCTTCTACAACGGCAACCCCTGTCCGCCATCCCCCAGGTTCACTGACAGATGTGGGTAGTTATTTTTCTGTCTCTATCTGTCTTCAGTCTAATAGTCACACTCCCTGAGCAATAAAGTTCCCCTTATCATACCTGTCTCCACTGGATAAAATTATGGCCAACATTTCTTTATTTAGTCACTTCAGCTCAGGCATTGTGAGAACCTTGTTCACTTATGTGGTATGGTGGTGTTTTAGTCACTTAGTCATGTCTGACTCTTGTGACCTCATGGACTGTAGCTTGCCAGACTCCTCTGTCCATGGGATTCTCCAGGCAAGAATACTGGAGTGGGTTGCCACTTCCTTCTCCAGGGAGTCTATGTTAACTCCTCACTAAACTTCTTTCAATAATTTTATTAAAATATCATATTTATTGATAATTTCTGTATGTGAGGCATGATCCCAAACACTACCTAGTACAGAAGAATAACCATAAAAAACAATAATTAATACAGATTTAGGTACGCATTATATGTAACATGTTGTTGTTGTCTAGTTGCTCAGTTGTGTCCGACTCTTTGTAATTCCGTGGACTGTAGCCTGCCAGGCTCTTCTGTCCTTGGGATTTCCCAGGCAAGAATACTGGAGTGGGTTGGCATTTCCATCTCCTGGGAGTTTTCCCAACCAGAAATTGAACCCGTGTTCTGGCATTGGCAGGCAAAATTTTTACCAGATAAAAAATGCATTTCTGGACACATAGAAAAATGGTCTTATTAACTGGAGCTTCCATTATTTAAGTTCTTAATTGAAGTGTATTGACTGTTAGTTCACAAGATAAAGGGGATAGAGAGAAAAAATCTAAAGGAATCTGATGAGTCAAAAATGACAGTGCACCATGCTTTTTTGTGAAATAATTAAATCATGTGACAGCTATTGGGACATTAATAAAAAGCTTATTGTCAGATGACATACATCTGTAAATAACAAAGAAATTGACTTGACTTTATTTAGAGACCATGGAAAATACTGTTAATTGATAAATAATATTAATAATTTAGAAAGCTAATAGCAAATAAAATAATTAAAATTTCCATTTTTACCATATGTGCTAATGTATGTAGAAAGGAGCAATAATTTTAAATTCTGGTCATGATTTAGAAATGAAAATATTGGTCAAATGAAAGATATAACAGAGACAAACTCAATAGGTGGAAAAAACATTAATATTTCTTACAAAGATCCAGTGACTGCACTAAGCTCCCTGTGAGAATCATGTAACTTAATTTTCACATGAAATGCATATTGGTGTTTTTGTTTTTTTAGAGTACATGTTTTTTTGGAGAGTTTTTTTTGGAGAGTACATGTAATTAACACAATATCACATGGGGAGTGAAACTTCTGTTAATTAATTATAGAAAGTTTACACCATTATTACTTAAATCTTTTGCAAATTTATATGACTATGAATAACATACACATCTAGAATATGGGAGGAAAGAAAAGGTCCTCAGAAATAAAAATAACAATGTTCATTCTGACTGATTTTAAAAATGCATAAATGGGTGTTTTCTCTTAAAAAGTGAGGAAGTCTTTGAATTCTAAGTATTGTGAAGTTTGTATGTCCATCTCTGGTTCAACCAGAATCATCATTTGTCTCCAAGAAGCAGGAGAGACTCAAGAGATTTCTGCTTTATGTATGTTGTCTGATGAGCAATCAAATAATGATCTCCACCATTATATCTACTACTGTGGGCAGGAATCCCTTAGAAGAAATGGAGTAGCCATCATAGTCAACAAAAGAGTCTGAAATGCAGTACTTGGATGCATAGCAAAAACAAAATAATGATCTCTGTTCATTTCCAAGGCAAACCACTCAATATCACGATAATCCAAAGTCTATGTTCCGACCAGTAATGCTGAGGAAGCTGAACGATTCTATGAAGACCTACAAGACCTTCTAGAACTAACACCCCCCAAAAATGTTCTTTTCATTATAGGGGACTGGAATGAAAAAGTAGGAAGTCAAGAAACACCTGGAGTAACAGGCAAATTTGGCCTTGGAGTACAGAATGAAGCAGGGCAAAGGCTAATAGAGTTTTGCCAAGAGCATGCACTGGTCATAGCAAACACCCTCTTCCAACAACACAAGAGAAGACTGTACACATGGACATCATCAGATGGTCAACACAGAAATCAGATTATATTCTTTGCAACCAAAGATGGAGAAATGCTATACAGTCAGCAAAAAAAAGACCAGGAGCTGACTGTGGCTCAGATCATGAACTCCTTATTGCCAAATTCAGACTTAAATTGAAAAAAGTGGAGAAAACTACTAGACCATTCAGTTCAGTTCAGTTCAGTTGCTCAGTCATGTCCAACTCTTTGTGACCCCATGAATCGCAGCACGCCAGGCCTCCCTGTCCATCACCAACTCCCAGAGTTCACCCAAACTCATGTGCATCAAGTCGGTGATGCCATTCAACCATCTCATCCTCTGTCGTCCCCTTTCTCCTCCTGCCCCCAATCCCTCCCAGCATCAGAGTCTTTTCCAATGAGTCAACTCTTTGCATGAGTGGCCAAAGTACTGGAGTTTCAGCTTTAGGATCAGTCCTTCCAATGAACACCCAGAACTGGTCGCCTTTAGGATGGACTGGTTGGATCTCCATGCAGTTCAAGGGACTCTCAGGAGTCTTCTCCAACACCACAGTTCAAAAGCATCAATTCTTTGGCACTCAGCTTTCTTCACAGTCCAACTCTCCCATCCATACATGACCACTGGAAAAACCATAGCCTTGACTAGATGGACCTTTGTTGGCAAAGTAATATCTCTGATTTTTAATATGCTGTCTAGGTTGCTCATAACTTTCGTTCCAAGTATGACCTAAATCAAATCCCTTATGATTATACAGTAGAAGAGAGAAATAGATTTAATGGACTAGATCTGATAGACAGAGTGCCAAATGAACTATGGACAGAGGTTTGTGACACTGTACAGGAGACAGGGAACAAGACCATCCCAAGAAGAAGAAATGCAAAAAGGCAAAGTGGCTGCCTGAGGAGGACTTAAAAATAGCTGTGGAAAGAAGAGAAGTGAAAAGCAAAGGAGAAAAGGAAAGATATAAGCATCTGAATGCAGAGCTCCAAAGAATAGCAAGAAGAGATGAGAAAGCTTTCCTCAGTAATTAATGCAAAGAAATAGAGGAAAATGATAGAATGGGAAAGACTAGAGATCTCTTCAAGAAAATTGGAGATACCAAGGGAACATTTCATGCAAAGATGGGCTCAATAAAGGACAGAAGTTGTATGGACCTAACAGAGGCAGAAGATATTAAGAAGAGGTGGCAAGAATACATAGAAGAAAATATATAAAGAAAATCTTCATGACCCAGATAATCATGATGGTGTGATCACTCATCTAGAGCCAGACATCCTGGAATATGAAGTCAAGTGGGCCGTAGGAAACATCACTACGAAGAAAGCTAATGGAGGTGATGGGATTACAGTTGAGCTATTTCAAATCCTAAAAGATGGTTCTGTGAAAGTGTTGCACTCAATATGTCAGCGAATTTGGAAAGCTCAGCAGTGGCCACAGGACTGGAAAAGGTCAGTTTTCATTCCATCCCAAAGAAAGGCAATACCAAAGGATGCTCAAACTACTGCACAATTGCACTCATCTCACACTCTAGTACAGTAATGCTCAAAATTCTCCAAGCCAGGCTCCAGCAATACGTGAACCATGAACTTCCAGATGTTCAAGTTGGTGTTAGAAAAGGCAGAGGAGCCAGAGATCAAATTGCCAACATCTGTTGGAGCGTCCAAAAAGCAAGAGAGTTCCAGAAAAACATCTATTTCTGTTTTTTTGTTTTTTTTTTTTATGGATTTTTTTTGCTTGTTTTTTTTTTTTAATTTTATTTTATTTTTAGACTTTACATAACTGTATTAGTTTTGCCAAATATCAAAATGAATCTGCCACAGGTATACATGTGTTCCCCATCCCGAATCCCCCTCCCTCCTCCCTCCCCATTCCATCCCTCTGGGTCGTCCCAGTGCACCAGCCCCAAGCATCCAGTATCGTGCATCAAACCTGGACTGGCAACTCGTTTCATACATGATATTTTACATGTTTCAATGCCATTCTCCCAAATCTTCCCACCCTCTCCCTCTCTCACAGAGTCCATAAGACTGTTCTATACATCAGTGTCTCTTTTGCTGTCTCGTACACAGGGTTATTGTTACCATCTTTCTAAATTCCATATATATGCGTTAGTATACTGTATTGGTGTTTTTCTTTCTGGCTTACTTCACTCTGTATAATAGGCTCCAGTTTCATCCACCTCATTAGAACTGATTCAAATGTATTCTTTTTAATGGCTGATTAATACTCCATTGTGTATATGTACCACAGCTTTCTTATCCATTCATCTGCTGATGGACATCTAGGTTGCTGTTTTATAGACTATGCCAAAGCCTTTGACTGTGTGGATCACAATAAACTTGGATAATTCTGAAAGAGATGGGAATACCAGACCACCTGACCTGCCTCTTGAGAAACTTATATGCAGGTCAGGAAGCAACAGTTAGAAGTGGACATGGAACAACAGACTGGTTCCAAATAGGAAAAGGAGTACGTCAAGGCTGTATATTGCTACCCCGCTTATTTATCTTATATGCAGAGTACATCCTGAGAAACGCTGGGCTGGAGGAAGCACAAGCTGGAATCAATTGCCAGGAGAAATATCAATAACCTTAGATATGCAGATGACACCACCCTTATGGCGGAAAGTGAGGAAGAACTAAAGAGCCTCTTGATGAAAGTGAAAGAGGAAAGTGAAAAAGTTGTCTTAAAGCTCAACATTCAGAAAACTAAGATCAGAGCATCTGGTCCCATCACTTCATGGCAAATAGATGGGGAAACAATGGAATCAGTGGCTGACTTTATTTTTTCTGGGCTCCAAAATCACTGCAGATGGTGACTGCAGCCATGAAATTAAAAGATGCTTACTCCTTGGAAGGAAAGTTATGACAAACCTAGATACCTTATTAAAAAACAGAGATATTACTTTGTCCACAAAGGTCCATCTAGTCAGGGCTATGGTTTTTCCAGTAGTCATATATGGATGTGAGAGTTGGACTACAAAGAAAGCTGAGCACTAAAGAGTTGATGCTTTTGAACTGTGTTTTTGGAGAAGACTCTTGAGATTCTCCTGGACTGCAAGGAGATCTAACCAGTCCATCCTAAAAGAGATCAGTCCTTCGTGTTCATTGGAAGTTCTGATGTTGAAGATGAAACTCCAATACTTTGACCACCTGATGCGAAAAGCTGACTCGTTGGAAAAGACCCTGATGCTGGGAAAGATTGAGGGCAGGAGGAGAAGGGAAAGCTAAAGGATGAGATGGTTGGATGGCATCACTGACTCAATGGATATGAGTTTGGGTGAACTCTGGGAGTTGGTGATGGACAGGGAGGCCTGCCGTGCTGTGGTTCATGGGGTCACAAAGAGTTGGACATGACTGAGCAACTGAACTGAAGTGAACTGAACAGAATCTATCCCTCCCCCTCATAACATACACTCACATGACCATGTCTGCTCACACATGTACACTCATTTTCTCATTTTAAACTTAAAACCTTGGAGAGGATAATGGACCCTGAAAATCACTCCTAAGTGACTGATTTCCTCCTTGCTGGGTTCACAGAACAGTCACAACCCCAGCTGACTCTTTTCCTCCTCTTCTTAGGAATCTATGGGTCATAGTGGTGGGGAACCTGGGCATGATCACATTCTTTGGGCTCAGTTCTCACCTTCACACCCCTATGTACTATTTCTTCATCAACTTGTCTTTATTGATCTCTCTCATTCCACTATCATTGCCCCCAAAATGCTGATGAACCTTGTGATAGAGAAGAATATCATTTTTTACCCTGAATGCATGGCTCAGCTCTATTTCTTCCTGATTTTTGCTTTTGCAGAGTGTCATGTGTTGGCTGTAATGGCATATGACTGCTATGATGCCATCTGCAAATCCTTGCTTTAGAATGTCACACTGTCTTATCACTTCTGCTTCTGCCTTACAATGGGAGTTTATATTTAAGAATAATTGAATCCACAATCCACACAGGATTTTTGTTGAGACTCCTTTTCTGCAAGAACCATGTGTTTAACCATTATTTCTGTGATCTCTTCCCACTCTTGGAGCTCTCCTGTTCCAGCATCTATGTCAATAAATTATCGGTTACATTCTTCAGTTTATTTAACATCTTGACTCCTGCCTTAGCTATTCTTGCCTCATATATCTTCATCATCTCCAGCATCCTCCACGTTTGTTCCACTGAGGGCAGGACCAAAGCCTTCAGCACTTGCAGTTCCCACATCTCAGCTGTTGCTCTCTTCTATGATTCTGCAGCATCCATATACCTGCAGCCATCATCTGTGAGCTCCATGGGCCAAGGGAAAGTGCTCTCTGTGTTTTATTCCATCATTGTTCCCATGCTAAACCCTCTGATCTATAGTCTGCAAAATAGGGATATCAAATTTGCCCTGAAAAAAACAGTAGACAGTAGAAAGTGTAGATGAGTAGAAACAACATAATGATAACATATCAGTTACTTGGTTCCCTAAGATATGTTATGTGTTATGATTATTTTTTATGAAAAATAAATCATACTTGCCTATATAACACACTTCCAAGATTTTATCCAGGGCACTTCTTGAACCTATATTGCAATATTTATATATAAAATCATAAGCTGTAATTATGAATAAAGTTAAAAAACTCCTGAAGATAAAGGAGTCTTAGTTTTTTATTTTTAATGATAATCCATACAGGAAGAAGATGAAGATTTTGAAGTTAATCATAGTAATCTATATAGTTAATTTTATGAATGATAAAACACAATGTCCAGCATTTAAATGGATAACTTTATTTGATATTCACAGTATTATATAAGCAAGTGATCATATTGTTTTTGTTAGGAGGAGGATGAAATTGAATGGCAGTTAGTTTGAGTAAATGCCATGGTCCCAAACATGATCTACACATCAAGCAAACTCAGTTCCCTATAAGACTGAGTTTCTTTCCTCCAGATCTCTTCCATGCTTTTTCCTCTTTATTTCTTCTGATATCATTAAAATAATAAAACACATTCAAACTTGACTTCATCAAAGCAAAAGATTCATTACAGTCTGAGACTTGGGGCTTCCCAGGTGACACTGGTGGTAAAGAATCTGCCTTTAAATGCAGGAGACACAAGAGATGCAGGTTCAATCCCTGGGTTGGAAAGATCCCCTGGAGTAGGTAATGGTAACCCACTCCAGTATTCTTGCTTGGAAAATTCCATGGAGAGGGGAGCCTGACAGGATACAGTCATGGGTCCCCAAAGAGCTGGACATGACTGAGCAACTGAGCACACGTTAGAGACCTAATTGTTATACTTGATATAATAAAGCAATATATAGCAACGATTTTTATAAAACATCCTTAACATTATTGTCTGATCCTTAGACATGGAATAGCTATTTATGGAAGCAGATGCTCATGAAAGCCAACATTCCAGCTAAGCTGTATTACTGTCATATGGTTCATGCTCTTTCCTCCCATAGCTTACAAATAATCACCATTTAATGTCAATTGTATCTTTGAAATATCTTTTCTCCTATCCTGTTTTATTGTATTTCTGCTTCTAAGCATCTAACATCTTATATCTATCAATTTGCATGATATTCTAAGTACTCAGTTGTTTTCTGTCTCTTTCCTTCAAATGATCTTACTATTTACCAGATTGATTTTATTTGCCTAGTGTGCCATCTTATCTGATATAACAAGTACAGGTGCAATGATAGAATTAAAACAATGGCTATGATCTCTTAATAATTTTTTTTTATAATTGTAAAATCATTTATTAAAGACCTGGTTAAATACTTCCCATTTCTGAACTCTTTCTCTGTTGGTTTAATCCTGAGATTCAACTGTACAAGCCTAGCTGATGATCACAGCCATATGATCTAGCAGCGTCCTGTGAACTGTTGTTGTTCAGAGCTAAGTCATGTCTGACTCTTTGTGACCCCATGAACTGCAGCATGCCAGGCTTCTCTGTCCTTCACTATCTCCCTGAATTTGCTCAAATTCATGTCCATTGAGTCGGTAATGCCATCCAACCATCTCATCCTCTATTGTCCCCTTCTCCTCCCACCTTCAATCTTTCCCAGCATCAGGGTCTTTTCTAATGAGTAGGTTCTTCACAGCAGGTGGCCAGAGTATTGGAGCTTCAGCTTCAGCATCAGTCCTTCCAATGAGCAGTTCTCTCAGCAGCAGCCACAAAAGTCAGGGTTCCAGACAAAGGTATGATCTCCCTTCCAGGAAATACTTGAAAGCTGGAGCTAGGGACAGGGAGAGTGCAGACCTGCTGCCCTGTTACCTATATCCCGAAGAGTATTTCAATAAGCCGTCAATATGTGTCTCCTTAGATGCCTATTCCTCTTGCCTATGCTTAAAAATAAGCAAAAGAACCTCTTTCACAAGAAGCCCAGGTGCTTTTCTAAAAGTCATGTGCCTTGAGCTGAGCTCTGGGGTTGGTTAGTCTATCTGTTTATAAGTTTTAAGAACTGTGTCTCAGGGACTTCCCTGGTGGCCCAATGGTTCACGATCTGTCTTCCAATGCAGGGGAAATGGGTTGAATCTTTCCTCTGGGAACTAAGAGTCCCACATGCCATGGGGCAACAAAGCCCACATGCTGCAACTAGAGAGACCTGTGCACCACAACTGCTGAACTTGCATGCCACAATGAAGACTCAGCAGTCAAAAAAAAAAAAGATGTTTTTTAAAGAACTGGCTCTCGATTCATTATAGCATTGTGGGTCTCATGATCACTAACCATGCTGACTTTACAGATAACTGTTTTGTGGGCTTCTCTCTTGGGTTCAGGTCTTACCATTTGGGGTGCCAGATGGGGTTCAAGCTGTTAGCTTCTCAAGCAGAAACTCAAGGTTCTGAGGTATGCTGACTGTGGGTTGCTGCAGCAAGCTGTGGTTTATGACAAGATTGTGTCTCAGCCTCTCATATCCACTTCAGTGTGGCCTTTTCTTGTTTCCCCAATGGATAAGAATTAATCAGCTAGTTCTCCTTCCCCCAGAAAGCACCACACAGGAAATAACTTTATATATAGCTGTAGATTCACTGTATCCATGGGTGAAGGTGAGTTCTGTATGTTACTACTTTGAAACACACCACCCATGTGCATTTTTCTTTTAGTACACGACCCATTAATCAAACAACAGCTAGTAATTTTTTTGCATTGAGGTTTGATATATGGAAATTTTTTGTGTTTTCAAGCATTTATGCACATTTAAAACTTAAAAAGTGTTACGAAAGGTAAAAATGTGAATGTGTGTGTGTTAGTTGCTCAGTTATGTCCAACTCTTTGTGAACCCATGGACTGTAGCCCACTAGACTCTTCTGTCCATGGAATTCTCCAGGCAAGAATACTGGAGTGGGTTGCCATTTCCTTCTCCAGGGGATGTTCCTGACCCAGGGATTGAACCTGGGTTTCCTGCTTTGCAGGAGATTCTTTACTGTCTGAGTCACCAGGGAAGGCCTAACACACATATACAAATTTTAAAAGTACTAAGAAAGATAAAAATTTAAAGCCTCCTTAGTAATTTTCTCTAAGAAGGCAATGGCACCCCACTCCAGTACTCTTGCCTGGAAAATCCTATGGATGGAGGAGCCTGGTAGGCTGCAGTTGCATGGGGTCGCTGAGAGTCGGACACGACTGAGCAACTTCACTTTTCACTTTAGGGATTTTCTATGGATCTCTATCTGAGAACTAGTGGAAGATGTGGTATTAAAATATTAGAATAGATGTCAGAGTATTTCCAAAACACAAAAAATAGAAATCAAGGACTTGTAGAAAGAGACTTACTACAAATGAGAAAAAATTTAATGAATACTAGGATTTGTTAAACTCAGATTCAACCTTATATTAATTTCTTTAAAAAATTAAAAAAAAAAAAAAAAAACTCTTCCTGATGTACAATTAGCATGCTCTAGGATCTTTAGTTTGCATTTCACAGGAGTGGGCTTTAGACAATTCTTCTTTATTTTCAAATTTAATTGCAATTAGGCTTAGTTGCAATTAGGTTTCAGTGTGTATCACACACACCCACACCCACACACACACACCATGGTGCCTTAAAGATCTTCAGGACTGGTTCAGTGGCTCACTGCCGCACATAAACTTCTTTTAAATTATAATCTGCTACACCATCTAGTTTCCATCCATCTCTTGGTCGCAGACAATAGCTCCAGATCGATCTTGCATCTTCATCCCTCAGCCATCAGAAGAAAAGATGTGGAAGAAGAGGAAACGTCCCCTAACTTGAAGATCACCACTTGAAGCGACAGACTTTACCTCTTCCTATTTCCCTTTGGTGCAATTTGGCAAGGCGATCAAACACGGCTGGAAAAGAGGTTAAGAAAATACCAAGGTGTCTGGATAGCCACATGTCCAACTAAGATTCAGGGCATTTATTATTGAGGAAAAATGGGAGAATGAAAATTAGGAATAACTAACAATCTCCTCCACTCTTTCAATATTTACATTTAGTCCTAGACATCTGTATATTGTTTCATCTAGAGTCAACATTTGAATTTCCCGGTTCATCTGAGGAGAATGGCAATATGAAATTGATTAAAACAAAATGTTTAGGGCATAAATAAAATATACTACTATTTTCATAACTGCTAGTAGCCGCTACAAAGCTCTTAAGTTGTTCCAGGTAGTTTCTGTAAGATCTCAACATTTCTGGGTTCATCCCTATGACCTCGGCATGCTGCTTTTCTATCCTGAAATGACTTGACTCCATTCTTCTTTTTCAGATTTACACACCTTTCAATTCTACACACCTTTCAAAACCAAATACCAGTATTTAATTATCCATGCATTTCTGATCACTCTATTATCAGGCACACTTCCAGTTCTTCACGAATACTAAAATAATCCAAATATTTTTTTGTTTTCTGAGTATATCACAATATCTAACCACAATTAGTATTATATATGAAAAAAAAATTCATGTCTTACATATAAAGTTTATTTCCCTCAATTTTCTACTTTTCACCTAGTAGGAAATCACTTTATTGATAGTTTGACATGAAATTCACTGACACGCTAACAAAATGTGTCACATCCTTCTTTACAATACAGAATCCAACAAGAGCACTGACATACCTATGTGATGCTGTTAAACACATGAGAGCCAAAGAGGGGAAAGCAAAATTCTTATTGCTTCTTTTCCCAAGAGTTGATACTTGTGAGATACGAACCTAGTGGGAGTTCACTCTCATTTTTCCTAATTAGACTCTGAATCAATACCCAGAGTATAAAATTGCCATTCATATCAACCAATCTTTACCAAGAGCCATTGCTTTCATCAGAGGTCAGGACACATCATTACCATGGAGGCTATTAGGCTATGACACCCCAGCACCTAACAGCCCTGCAAGGTTAGTATTCAGAACTATCCACCAGCATCATCAGAGTTTCTTTTTCCCTTCAGAGAAATTGGGGAGAAACACATAGGTCTGAAATTTCGGGGAACAAGGAGTGTGTGTCTGAATCCCAGTCCTGACTTTTATGATTTCAAATCATCTGCTGTGGCTCTGCGCTAAGTGCTAAGTCACTTCAGTTGTGTCCAGCTCTTTGTGACCTCATGGACTGTAGCCTGCCAGGCTCCTCTGCCCATGGTGATTCTCCAGACAAGAATACTGGAGTGGGTGGCTATGCCCTCCTCCAGGGGACCTTCCTAACCCAGGGATAGAACCTGCGTCTCTTACATGTACTTGCATTGGCAGGCAGGTTCTTCACTATTAGCACCACCTGGGAAGCCCTCTGTGGCTGCCCCCAAGTGCAATTACAAATGCAGCTAGCTTTTTTTTTTTTTTAATCACTATCTGTCCTCACTCTAATATTCACACTACATTATGAGCAAGGAGAGGACGAGATGGTTGGATGTCATCACTGACTCAATGGACATGAGTTTGAGCAAGCTCTGGGAAATGGTGAAGGACAGGGAAGCCTGGCTTGCTGCAGTCCACGGGGTCGCATAGAATCAGACACAACTGAGCAACTGAACGACAAATGAGCAAGGACTACTTTATGAGAAAGGATACTTAGCTGTCCCTGACTGAATAAAATTATGACCAATACTTCCTTCTCTACTCACTTCGATGGAGGTAGTGTGAGAACTTTTTTCACTTATGGGGAGTCTATATTAATGTATCACTGAGCATCTTTCAAATGGTTTTATTAAAAACTCATGTTTATTGATACTTGCTGTATGTAAGGCAACATGCAAACATTGTATTGAGTAAACACTCTAGTGCAGAAGAAAAATCAATAAATAATCCATAATAATTGATTCAGGTTTATTTATGTACTAAATATAACATAAGAAATATATTCATGGGCACATAGAAAATTTTCTTATCAACTGGGTCTTCCACGGTTAAAGTCCTTAACTAAAGGGTCTTTAAAATCAAGTACATTTTATAAGATAAAGGGAATAGAGTGAGAAGAGCTAAAGAAATTTGTTGAGTCAAAAATGAGAGCCTATTATGCTCTTTTGTGAAATAATTAAATCATGTCATACCTGTTGAAGCATTAAAAAGAAAACTTTTCTTGTCAGATGATGTGAATCTTGGAATGGCAAAGAATTTGTCTTGACTTTATTTGAAAACCATGGAAAATATTCATAATTTAAGAAGTTAATATTCAGTAAAAAAATTTCAAGCTCTATATTACCATATGTGTTAATGCAGAAAGGAGCAACAAGAAGATGTGCTAAAGAAAAGAAAACTTAAAACTCTGGCCATGATTAAAGAATAAAAGTGTTGGTCAAATAAAGCATCTTATAGAGAGAAGCTGAATAGATTAACAATAAAATAACATTGACATTTTTTTAACAAGAGCTAGGGACAGGGCTAAGCTCTTTGTAAGAATCATTTTACTTAATTTTCACATAAAACAGATTTTTGCTTTTTCAGAGTTGGAGAGCACACCTGATTATCTCAAGATCATGTGGCAAGTATGGGGTTCAGGGAGGTTTCAATGCACTAATTCTAACTTAGTATCAGGGATTATGTGTGTGTGTTTAGTCACTAAGCATGTCCAACTCTTTGCGACCTCATAGACAACAGCCCGCCAGACTCCTCTGTTCATGGGATTCTCCAGGCAAGAATACTGGAGTGGGTTGCCATTTCCTACTTTAGGGGATCTTCCCAACACAGGGATCAAACCCAAGTCTCCTGTGTGTCCTGTACTGCAAGCAGATTCTTATAAAAATTACAAAACCATGAAACAGTGAAACTGAGATGTTAAAGATTAAACGTCAAGCATCAAGCATTTCTTGTTATTAACAATGCCTGCTAAGTAAGTAGTTATTCAGAATGAAATCAACATTTTGATTGTAAGATCTGAATATTTTGATGGTTGGAGTGTTTTATTGTGAAATGAAATATTTCTCCAATAGTTTCAAGCAGTTATTTTTCTCCACTCTATTGATGACATATAAAACAAGCCCAATAACTCTTAAATAAAGCAATATGTTGAACTATGAGATACCTGTCAGGTGTCATATGAGTTTTTATTTTTCTAGAAAAATATCCTCAGTTATTTCATCCATTCTAATATGGAAAAATTTTTATCATAGTTCTGAAATTTTCCAATTTTTTTCTCTCACATAAAGTATTGTATCTTGAACTGAACAGATTAATCCAACAATTGAGTTTTAACTAAGATTATGATTTTCCATTTTATAGAATCTAATCATTATCTGTACAAATGTAAACTGAAAGTGAGTTGATCTTTAAACAAAAAACACATCCTAAAGTTAACCAATACTAAATTTAAATTAGAATTTCTATTTGTATTTTGTTTGTGTTCTACTAATCCACATCTCTATCATTTTTGAATTCCATAAAGAACATCTGCAAAATACAGGATAATATTAATAAAAAAGACCAAAATAAATGAGACATAGTATTTGATCTCAAAAATGGATCTCATATTTGGGGGGAATATAAATAGTTTTCTCACCTCTTCCATCAACCTTGAAGTGCAAATTGCATGGAATAAACTTTGCACACTGATCCCCTGGTCACAGTGGTAGAATACATAACCTATACTGAGGTCATTATATTCTGACCCCCAAGATTATAAAAATTAGAATAAAGGAGGAAGGTTCCTGAGTCTGGAAAAGCTGCTGAGGTAGAAGGATGATGTCTGCCACACAGTTATGTATCTGCCCTCTGGGATCAAAGTCCAGGGAGAAGGAAGTTGGGACATTAAAGCTGTAGACATCAGGTGAAATGATAGTTTCCCATTCCTTCAAATATTTTGGGTTATGATTCTAGTAAGGAAAATAGCTGAAATTAATACAATTGTTTTTCATAGATTTATGAATCCTCTGTTAATTTATTAGAGAAAGCACACACTATTCTTACATATTCTGAGTGAAATAAAAATACCATGCCATTTTACATGAATATCATTAAGACATACGTAAAGATTATGGGAATAAAGAAAAAGTCTTCAGAGGTCTCAGTAGTAATGTTCACCCTGATTTTAACAATCTACAATCAGTATTTTCTCTTAAAATCTTATGAAGTATCTTAATTATAAATTTCGTGAAGAAGTTTGTATTTTTTTTTTTTTTCTGGTTCAACTAGGATCATTGTCTCAGAGAAGCAGGAGAAAATTAGGAGACCTCTGCATCATGAGTCTCTTTTGATGAGACATCAAATAATGACCTTCCCAAAATTACTCTCCCCAGCACCCACTCACATGTACACATGTACACACACACACTCACACACATGCACACATGGGCATAAAATCTACTCATTTTCTCTTTCAACTTAGAACTGATTGAGAACATAATGGACCCTGGAAATCATTTCTCAGTGACTGAGTTCATCCTCGCTGGACTCACAGAACAGCCACAACTCCAGCTGCCCCTTTTCCTCCTCTTCCTAGGAATCTATGTGGTCATGATGGTGGGGAACCTGGGCATGATCACACTGACTGGGCTCAGTTCTCACCTGCACACCCCCATGTACTATTTCCTCAGCAACTTGTCCTTTATTGATCTCTGTCAGTCCACTGTCATTACCCCCAAAATGCTGGTGAACTTCGTGACAGAGAAGAATATTATTTCCTATCCTGAATGCATGACTCAACTTTATTTCTTCATCATTTTTGCTATTTCAGAAAGTCACATGCTGGCTGCAATGGCATATGACCGCTATGTTGCCATCTGCAACCCTTTGCTTTACAATGTCACCATGTCTTATCACATCTGCTTCTGCCTCATGATAGGTGTTTATATTTTGGGCATCACTGGATCCACAATCCATACAGGATTTATGTTGAGACTCTTTTTATGCAACACCAATATTATTAACCATTATTTCTGTGATCTCTTTCCACTCTTGGAGCTATCCTGTTCCAGCATCTATGTCAATGAATTATTGGTTATATTCTTAAGTGCATTTAAAATTTTGATTCCTGCCTTAGTTATTCTTTCTTCCTACATCTTCATCTTCTAGAGCATCCTCCAAATCCACTTCAAGGAGGGCAGGTCCAAAGCCTTCAGCACCTGCAGCTCTCACATCTCAGCTGTTGCTATTTTCTATGGATCTGCTGCATTCATGTACCTGCAGCCATCATCAATCAGCTCTATGGACCAAGGAAAAGTGTCCTCTGTGTTTTATACCATCATTGTGCCCATGCTAAACCCCCTGATCTATAGCCTATGGAATAGGGATGTCAAATTTGTGCTGAAAAAAATTCTAGACTGTGCAAAACATGTAGGAACAGAGCCAATATCATGATCCATATCAGGCATGTGGACTGCTGAGGAATACCAATTCTTAATTATATAGAATATATTTAATAGAGAAACCTCTGTCCTTAATTTATCCTTTTGTAATAGGTATTAGTAACTTGTTTTCCAGCTAACATATTATTTGGACTCTGAGAGGTAAATACTTTGGAGATCAGGTCAGAACTAATAAGTAATAGAGCAGATTATTTTAAATTAATAAAAATTCTAAGATGTTGCAGCTTATGTTCCCCAGTTATGAATCCATTAGGATACCTATTCAAATTTGTATGTCTCTGTTGTTGTTCAGTCAATCAGTCATGTCTGACTCTTTGTAACCCCAACGACCGCAGCACACCAAGCTTACCTGTCCTTCGCCAACTCCTGGAGTTTGTTCAAACTCATGTCCATAGAGTCAGCGATGCCATCCAACTGTTGACCATCTCATCCTCTGTTGTCCCCTTTTCCTCCTTACTTCAATCTTTCCCAGCATCAGGGTCTTTTCCAATGAGTTGGCTATTTGCCTCATATGGCCAAAGTATGTCTCTCTGAGTTTACTCCTGTTTTATTTTCATATTATGTTTCATTACATTAAATATTAGACCACCTTAGTATGAAGTTTAAAATTTCACAAGATCTATAACTGTGATTTTGTAATATTTTTATTTACTTTTTTTAAAATTTAAATTTATTTATTTTAATTGGACAGGTTTTGCAATTTTTATATTCTAGTTTAAATCTCATTGAGTGGTAAAATGTTTTCTAAACTCAACATCCAAAAAACTAAGATCTTGGCATCTGGTGCCATTACTTCATGGCAATTAGATGGGGAACAAGTGGAAACAGTGACAGATTTTATTTCTTGGGCGCCAAAATCCCACAGTGACTGTAGCCACAAAATTAATAGACGCTTGCTCCTTGGAAGAAAAGCTATGACCAACCTAGACAGCGTATTAAAAAGCAGAGACATCACTTTGCTGACAAAGGTCCATATAGCCAAACTACAGTTTTTCCAGTGGTCATGTTTCAATGTGAGAGTTGGACCATCAAGAAGGCTGAGCACTGAAGAATTGATGCTTTCAAATTGTGGTGCTGGAGAAGACTTTTGAGAGTCTCTTGGACAGCAAGGAGACCAAGCCAGACAATCCTAAAGGAAATCAATCCTGAATATTCATTGGAAGGACTGGTGCTGAAGCTGAAGCTCGAATACTTTGGTCTCCTGTTGTGAAGATCTGACTCACTGGAAAAGATCCAGATGCTGGGAAAGATTGAGGGTAAGAGGAAAAGGGGGTGGCAGAGGATTAGATGGTTAGATAATACTACTAACTCAAGGGACATAAGTGAGCAAACTCCAGGAGATAGTGTAGGACAGGGAAGCCTATCATGCTATAGTCCATGGGGTCACAAAGAAATGAACACCACTTAGGGACTGAACAGGTTTTCCTTTGTTAACTCAGGTGGTAAGCAATTTGCCTACAGTACAGGAGACCCTGGTTCGATTCTGGGTCTGGAAGATCCTCTGGAGAAGGGATAGGCTACCTACTCCAGTATTCTTGGGCTTCCCTGGTGGCTCAGCTGGTAAAGAATCTGCCTGAAATGCGGGAGACCTAGGTTTGACCCCTGGATTGGGAAGATCCCCTGGAGAAGGGAAAGGCTACTTGCTCCAGTATTCTGGCCTGGAGAATTTCATGGAGTGTATAGTCCATGGGGTCGTGAAGAGTCGGACTTTCACTGAAAGACTTTCACTTTACTTTGACTTAGGGACTGAACAACAACAGACCTCATTAAGTGGTAAAAATGCCTTATAAGTAATTTTTCTAAATAATGGCTTAGAGAAAGAAGGAAGAAGGATGGAAAAGAGGTTGAAAATGAAGAAAGAGAAGAACGGAGGTGTTGGGCTGCAACCCCACAGGCCTACAGGCCTCTCTTTCCCAGCTTGAAGATCAAAGAAAGAGCTCAGAGTCAGTATTAAAGACATCAACGGTTCAATGGATTTTACACTTCTGAAGCAAGATCCTGAAGGGACACCCCACCATGTGCAGTTCATGGATGGGCAGGGCATGGTGACTGTCTTCACTCTGGGGAGAGAGGGCTGGAGTAGGGGAGATTACAGGTTATAGGGGAATTGACCTCAGATAGCCTCATTAGTTACCATGGAAACCAGCAGAGGGACACATCTTTCACTGCCCCTAGGCAAAAAAGAAACAACTAATAGCTGAGGCCTGGGGCAAGAACACTGGAAGGTCAGTCATGTGAGTAAGGAATAAGTGTGGTCAGGCAGGTGATATACAGAGAACAAGAGAACAACCAAATTGAGTGGCTGATTGTAAGGAAAGAAAAGAAATGAGAAGATAAAAGGAAAAAAAAAAGGAAATTTCAAATTTCTTTCCCTGAAACATGCCACTACATGTCATGTATTTTGCCTCTTTTTTTTAATATTTTATGAGAAACCTGTAAGAATTGTGTTGTTAATTTCTTAAATGTAAAGACCAGTGAAAGCATTTGAAAAGGTACTATGGCTTGCATTATGAACCACCATACAAATAATTTTATAAAGATTCTTCATGGGTGCATGCTTACTTGCTTCTGTCATGTTGGACTCTGACACCCAGCCTGCCACGCTTCTCTGTTCATGGAATTCTACAAGCAAGAATACTGGAATGGTTTGCCATGCCCTCCTTCAGGAATATTTCAGACACAGGGTTCAAACCCATGTCTCTTATGTCTCCTGCATTGGCAGGCAGATTCTTTACCATTCAGATCAGATCAGATCAGTCGCTCAATCGTGTCCGACTCTTTGCGACCCCCTGAATCGCAGCACTCCAGGCCTCCCTGTCCATCACCAACTCCCGTGAGTCCACTGAGACTCACGTTCATCGAGTCAGTGATGCCATCCAGCCATCTCACCCTCTGTCGTCACCTTCTCCTCCTGCCCCCAATCCCTCCCAGCATCAGTCTTTTCCAATGAGTCAACTCTTCACCATTAGAGCCACCTTACTGTTGTTGCTCAGTTGCTAAGTTGTCAGAAGACTCTTTGTGACCCAATGGACTGCAGTATACCAGACTTCCCTGTCCTTACTATCTCCCAGGGTTTGCCCAAACTCATGCCATCCAGCCATCTAATCATATGTTGCTCTCTTTTCATGCGACACCTGGGAAGCTCCAAATCTGCCTTTAAAAAGAACGTGTTTCATTTAATGTTCTGGAAAGCTATGAAAATATACATATATTCAAATTTATGAATCTTGATCAGATCTTCCTTATCCTTGCTGATTTTTTATTAGATTTTTTTGTCTTATAATTAACATTATTGATTCATTTCATTCTATTTTTGCTATATTGAGATTTTATCAAGACTATATCAAGATACAGTTTTGTCAAGATTACATCAAGAATGTATATACTCATTCTAAAAATAAAGTCCTTCTACCAAAAGTTTTGAAAATTGCATATGCTGTGCACTGGTGAAGCAAACACCTCAGTAATGATATGAAATATTTTTATCATTCTAAAAGGCTCTCTCATGGCTTTTCCCAGATATTCTCCCACCCCCCACTACAGTCTGGAAATGATCTCATTTCTACTCTGTAGATTATTAGTTTTACTTTTCTAGATTTCCAGACTCCCATATAAATGGAATTATACAGTAGGTACTCTTTTATGTTTGGCTCATTTTAGACAACTTGCCATTTTTAAGATTAGTCCATGTTTCTGCTTGCATTTGTGATTTACTACTTTTATTAATAAATGGTATTCCACCCTGTGCATACAAGTACATATCACAATTCATTTACCTATTCATTAGTTAAATATTTGGGCTGTTTCCAGGGGGTTGTTAGAACCAAATCTTCTATGCTCATTTTTGTACAAGTTTTAGTGTATACATATGTGTACATTTCTCTTGGGTAAATTCCCAAGGAGTAGAGATGCTAGGTTATAACATAAGTGTATACCTGACTTTCTAAAATTGCTGTACAGTTTTCCAAAGTAGTAGCTCTATATCCTCTCTAGAAGGTTCATATTGCCTCAAAGTTTTGCAATTGTAGGTTTTTGTTTGTCTGTTATTTACTTATGCATTTAATGCTAATTCAGTATAGGCATATGGTGGTTTGTCACTGTGGTTTACCTTTAGCTTTCATATCCCAATGAGTACTGATTTTATTGTTTTTTTATGAACTTATTAACTATTCCTTTATCGTCTTCTATGATATATCTGTTCAGACAGTTTTCCTATTTTTCATTGGCTTGATAATCTTCATGTTATTGTCTTATCTGTATTCTTTACACATTTTCAATAACATTCCATGGTGGCTTGTTTTAATTTTCTAATGATGTCTTTTATTTTTTCTTTTTACTAAGTAAAATTAATTTTTAATTTCCATAAGGAAAAGAAATCACAAGGAAGTACAAATTTTGAAGTATCTCTTCATAGGACAATGTGTAATCATTTTCTGTAGAGAGAATAGAAATATAATTCTGTTTTTCTTCCAGCAATGTTGATTGAATTTTCTTTTTACTGACTTTATATTGCTAATAGTTTAGAACATTTTCTTTTGTCTTTTTCTTTTTTTTTTGAATTTAAATTTATTTATTTTAATTAGAGTCTTTTAAAGAATAGTTTTTAAGTTGGACAAAACAGAGTTTGTCAAAGTTATTTGGTTAATCTGTGTTCTAAGAATTATCAAGCTACTCCAATATTTTTTATTTTCTTTAGTCTTTTCTCCAGAAGTTGAATAGTTTAGCCTTCATGCTTATTTGTAAAATTCATTTCAAGTTCATCTTTTTTTTTCCCCCTAAGTTCATCTTTATTTAGCTGTTAAGTAGACATTTCACATTTTCTGTTTCTTCTTTTCTTATTTTTAATCAAGTGAAATTCTTTTTAAATTTTACTTTGAGGCATGTAATCATAAAATAATCTATATACTAACAGAATAGGAGACTGCATATATGATTCTATACCCCTTAATTTGATGACTTTTTATAGCCTCTTACTTAAAGAAAAGCAAAAGAGATGAATATTTTAAACGTTATAATTGATGTTTGTATTTTGAGGTGTGTAATTACCACTTACTTTCTAATTAATAGCATATTGTAACAACTATAACTAAACAATTATTATTATTGTTACTACTATTTTTCAGGGTGCTCTATACTGTGCTTAGTTGCTTAGTCATATCTCACTCTTTGAAACCCTATGGCCTGTAGCTTTCCAGGATCCTCTGTCCACAGGGATTCTCCAGGCAAGAATACTGGAGTGGATTCCCATGCCCTCCTCCAGGGGATCTTCCTGACCAGGGATCGAACCTGGGTCTCCCACATTGCAGGCAGATTCTTTACCATCTGAGCCATCAGAGAAGCCCTTCAGGTGCTATATCTCTGCTAAATAGATAGTGAGGTTGCTGGTCCAAGTTTACCAGCAGTAAATGGTGGATCAGGAGATGAGCAAAAGCACTTGGACTTTAAGCATATTCACTGAAGCACTATTTATACCTAGTCCTTCAAGCAAAAGATCTCCAAATTGGTGAATAGTGTGTCAATTCAGGTACCCCATTTGCATGAGTCTTTTGAATAAAGATATTAAATATTATTTTTATTTCCTAATAAATAAAACTATTTAATATTATAAAACTAAAATAATCTTTAGAACACATGTATCTGTATCTTGTTCTTCAACATATCTTTTATAATTATTGGGGAAATTATAAAATTATTAGTCATCATGCTTCGATTTTAGATTTGTTAGGAACTTCTCACAGGGTTATGGCAATAGCTATAAGATGCTGTTAGTTAGTCCCAAGTTAAAATATCCAAGTACTTTTGTTTTAGGAATGTATCATCATATATTGGCACCCCACTCCAGTACTCTTGCCTGGAAAATCCCATGGATGGAGGAGCCTGGTGGGCTGCAGTCCATGGGGTTGCTACCAGTCTGACACGACTAAGCAACTTCACTTTCACTTTTCACTTTCATGCATTGCAGAAGAAAATGGCAACCCACTCCAGTGTTCTTGCCTGGAGAATCCCAGGGATGGCGGAGCCTCGTGGGCTGCCATCTATGGGGTCGCACAGAGTCGGACACAATTGAAGCGGCTTAGCAGCAGCAGCAGCATCATATATAAATACAGTTAGTATTATATATGAAAACAGAAATTTCAAATCTTACATATAAAATTTGTTTCCCTCAATTTTCTATTTTCCCCTTGTGAAAAACCACTTTAAGACATTACTTTAGTGTATGTCTTTATAATTTCATGACATTTTGAACTTTTAATTAGTTTGACATGAAATTTAGTGGGCTCTAACAAAATCTATTACATCCTTGTTTATGATAAATAACCTAACAAGAAAAAATAACCAGAGCTATGTGACACTGTTCAACACTTGAGAGCCAATAGGGAAAGAGGGAAATTCTAATTATTTGTTTTCCCAGGAGCCACAGTTGTGGGGTAAGATTCTAGTGGGAGATAATTAATCATTGTTTGTTCCTCATCATCAGACACTTAGCATTGATACCCAGAGTATAAAATCCTCATCTATCAACTAACTTTTGCAGAGGGCCATCATAGATCGACTAGTGACACAAAATTATTATCACAGAAGTGAATAGCTTTTAGGCTATGACCCTCAACACCAGAGAGTCCTGCAAGGTTGGTACTCATAACTATCCACTGGCATCATCAGAATCATTTTTGCCTTCAGAGAAGTATGGGAGAAAAACACAATTCAGAATTTTTAAGGAGGAAGTGTCTTAAACCCAGTCCTAACTTTTTAAATGTTAGATTTCTAGCTCCCTCCTGGTGCACTAACAGATACAGGTAGCTATTTTTTCTATCTCTTCCTGTCCTCACTCAAATAGTCAACTCCCAAACAAGTAATATTTTACCACCTACCTTTCCCTTGTTGAAGAAATTCAACACACTTTTTTTACTCACTTCAACTCTGGCACGTCTGAGAGCTTCATTCACTTTTGTGGAGTCTATGTTAACTTTTCACAAAATTTTCAATCATTTTATTAAAATATCATATTTATCAGTACTTTCTGTATGGAAGGCACTGTTTTGAGTTACTTATCAGGTACAGAAGAAAAACTAGTAAATAACTAAATTAATGGAGATTAAAGTACATGCTAAATGTGACATAAGAAATGTATTCTTGGGCACATAGAAAATGTTCTTATTAACTGTGTCTTGCACTTTTTAAGGATCTTGATTACAGTGTCTTTACTATTAAATAGGCTTCACAGGATAAGGGGGTAAAGTGAGAAAAGCTAAAGGAATTTTGATGAATTAAAAATGAGAGCCTACTATGCTTTTTTGTGAAATAAATTATGATAGCTGTTCCAACATTAATAAGAAAATATTTCTTTAGCTGTCAGACAGTATAAATCTTTGAATGACAAAGAAATTGATGTGAACATATTTGGTCACTATGGAAAATATTGATAGTTTAGGAAGCTAATATTCAGTAAAAATCTTCAAATATGTATTACCATATGTGTTAATGTAAAAGAGGCAAGAAGAAGGTGTGCTAAGGAGAAGAAAATTTAAAACATTGGCCATCATTAAGGAATGAGAATGTTGGTTAAATAAAAGATATATTGGAAAGAAACAATATATCAAAAGTAAAATAACGATATTTTCTTACTAAGATCCACTTAATTTTCACATGAAACAGATATTAGTATTTTCGTCTTTTCAGAGAACTGGACAGTAGATGTAAATAACCCAAGGTCATAGGGCAAGTTTGGAATTGATATGAAGTTTTAATCCATTACTATCTTAGTATCAGAACCTATAATAATTATAAATTCATTAAACATTGAAATTGAAGAGATGTAATAGACTATTTAATCCAACCAGCCATCAAGTCCTTATGTCATTAACAATATATCTGCTAAGTAACTAGTTATTCAGGCTGAAAGCAAAACTTTGACTAAGACCTAGTTATGTCTGAGAGTTGGAATACTCATTTCAGTCTGAACCCAAATATTTCACCTGTAATTTCAAGCAGTTAGTTTTACTTCAGTCTCTTGATGGTATATACAATGACACCAATATGTCTTAAGTAAAGCAATATTTTGGGCCATGAGTTAACTGTCCTATGCTACATGAATTTTTGCTTCAGTCCAAAACTATCTTCAGTTTTTTTTCAGACATTCTAAAATGACAGATTTCTAGATCATTTTTCTGAAACTGTCTAGTTTTTCTGTTACATTAAGTAGTGTATGTCAGACTGAACATAGTAATCCAACTACTGTTTGAGTTTTAAGTAAGAATATACATTTCCATTTCCTAGAATCTGCTCATCTTCTTTGCAAATGTAAACTAAACATATATTGGTCTCTTAAAAAAAAATCACACAACTGACCAATATTATCCAAAATTGCATTTAAACTAAAATTCTTAATTGTATTTTGCATGCACTCTACTAACCTGCATCTCTACCATCTTTGAATTCTATACAGAGCACATGCAAAATACATGATTGCACACACACACACACACACACACACAAAGACCAGCATAGAATCTTCTGTTTGCCTTTAAAAACCTTTCTTATATTTTTGGAATATGAGTATTTTTCTCACCTCTATCATTGCCATGAAGTTCAAATTGCATTGATCAATCTGAGTATATTGCCACCCTGGTCACAGTGATGGAATACCTGCCCTACTTTTAGGAACCTGTCCTGGTTCCTGAGATTATCTAGGGCTTCCCAGATATTGCTAGTGGTAAATAACCAGCTTGCTAATGCAGGTAGACATAAGAGAGTAGAGGGTTTGATCCCTGGGTTGGGAAGATCCCCTGCAGGAAGGCATGACAACCCACTCCAGTATTCTTGCCTGTAGAATCCCATGGATAGAGGAGCCTGGTGGGCTATGGTCCATAGGGTTGCAAAGACACGATTGAAGCAACTTAGCTTGCACACACACATGCACAAGATTATCTAAATTAGAACAAGGGAAGATGAGTTCTGGAGTTGGAAAAGCTATTGAGATACAAGCATGATGTCTGTCAATAAGTTATGTTTCTGCTCTCTGGAGTCATGGTCTGGGGAGAAGGAAGCTGCCATATTAAACAGCAGCCCTCAGGTGGAATGATACTGGTAGTCTTCCAGTGCTTCAGATATTTTGAAGTGGGATTCTAGTTAGGAAAGCAGCTGAGACTAATACAGTTAAAAGTAATAAAGTTACTTTTCAAAGATTTATGAATCTTCTGTATTAACTACAGAAGACATGTACTCCTATTACTTATTGTGAGTGAAATGAATATTATGCCATTTGACATGCATATGTTAATATACACATATAGAATATGGAAGGAAAGAAAAAGTACTCAGAAATGGAAGTGTGTGCTTAGTGCTTAGTCACTCAGTTGTGTCCGACTCTTTGTGATCCCACAGGCTGTAGCTGCCAGGCTCCTCAGTCCATGGGATTCTACAGACCAGAATACTGGAGTGCTTGCCATTCCCTTCTCCAGGAGATCATCCCAACCCAGGAATTGAACACACATCTCATGCATTGCAGGCAGACTCACTTGAGCTACCACAGAAGCCCATTCTGATGATTTTCAAAATTCAGAAATTGGGGTTGCCTCTGATAAAGTTATGAAGTGCTTGAATTATAAAGTTTGTAGAGTTTATATTTCCTTCTCTGATTCAACCAGGATCATTTTATTTTTGTCTCAGAGAAACAAGAGAAACTTGAGAAATCCCAGAAGAGATTGTGAATCTCTTCTGAGAAGGGATCAAATAGTGATCTCCATAGAATTACTCTCCCCTATAACACATACACACATACACATGTGCATACACATGCATGAACATACCCACACTAAAGTATGGTGATTTTCTTTTATAAACTTAGAACGGACTGAGAAGATAATGGACCCTGGAAATCACTCCTTAGTGACTGAGTTCATCCTTGCTGGGCTCACAGAACAGCCACAACTCCAGCTGCTCTTTTTCTTCCTCTTCCTAGGAATCTATGTGGTCACAGTGGTGGGGAACTTGGGCATGATCACACTGATTGGGCTCAGTTCTCACCTGCACACCCCAATGTATTACTTCCTCATCAACCTGTCCTTTATTGACTTCTGTCATTCCACTGTCATAACCCCCAAAATGCTGGTGAGTTTTGTGACAGAGAAAAATATTATCTCCTACACTGAATGCATGACTCAGCTCTATTTCTTCATCATTTTTATCATTGCAGAGGGTTACATGTTGGCTGTAATGGCATTTGACCGCTATGTTGCCATCTGTAACCCCTTGCTTTACAATGTCATCATGTCTTACCACATCTGCTTCCGTCTCACAGTGGGAGTTTATATTTTGGGCTTCATCGGGTCTACAATCCATACAGGTTTTATGTTGAGAATCTTTTTCTGCAAGAACAAGATGGTTAACCATTATTTCTGTGATCTTTTCCCACTCTTGGAGCTATCCTGTTCTAGCACCTACATCAACAAAGTATTGGTTCTAGTCTTGAGTGCATTTAACATTGTGACACCTTCCTTAACCATCCTTGCTTCCTACATCTTCATTCTCTCCAGCATCCTCCAAATCCACTCTATTGAGGGCAGGTCCAAAGCCTTCAGCACATGTAGTTCTCACATTTCAGCTGTTGCTGTTTTTTCTGGATCTGCGACATTTACATACCTACAGCCATCATCTGTGAGCTCCATGGATCAAGGAAAAGTGTCCTCTGTGTTTTATACCTGCATTGTACCCATGCTGAATCCTCTGATTTACAGTCTGCGTAACAAGGATGTCAAACTTGCCCTGAAAAAATTCTGGAGATTGAAAAACGTGTATGAATAGAATCACTATCATGATGACGCAGAAGTCCTTTTGCTCCCTGAGGTATAATATGTATTGAGTTTATTGATTTGGGAAACTTAGTGACATATAAAAAAAAATCCAAAATTCTACCTCAGGCCTCTTCTTCAACATATATTAAAGTCATTATATATAAAATCAGAAACTGTGATTATGAATAATATTCTAAAAACACTTGAGGGTTAAAGGAGTCTTAGTTTTATTTGCCATGATAATGCCGAGAACAAGAACAACATAGAGGAAGGAATGAAGATTTTGAAAACAATCCTAGTAACTATGTTATCAAAATTTTATTAAATATTATGCACTATTTCCAGCACTTGAAATGGATAATTTTATTTATATTCACAGCCTATATCAGAGTAAACCCTAGTCGAATTTAGTTTGATTATTTGCCCATAGTCCTAAATATAACAAGTGGTAAAGCCTAGCTCGTTTGTTTCCAAGACCTATGATTTTTCTCAAGATGATTCTTTGGCCCCATGTAATTGTGGGAGGCAGTGCTAGTAGTAAAGAACCCATTTACCAATGCATGAGACAAGTGTAGGATGCCGGGCTGGGAAGATTCCCTGAAGGCAGAAATGGCAACCCACTCCACTATTCTTGTCTGAAAAAATCCCATGGACAGAAGAGCCTGGTTAGATACAGTCCATGGTGTGCGCAAAGAGTCAGACATGACTGAATATGCATGAACTAAGGTTTCCCTAGGAATTTTCTTCTACATATCAAGCAACTTCAGTTCCCTATAAGACTGTGTTGCTTTCCTCTAGATCTCTTTAATACTATTTTTACTTTTATTTCATCTAGTATCATAAAAATAATCAAAATATATCTAACCTACCTAATCAAAACAAGAAAAAAGGAGACTTACTATAGTCTCATATTAGAGACTTAAATTACTATATTTGATAGAAAAAAATTTTCATAAAAGCAACCTCAACAACCTTGACATCTTACTGCAATGCTATAGCTACTTACAGAGCAACTGCTGATATGCTAATTTTTATCACTGTGGTATGATTAAGGCTGTTTTGCCCCATAATTTACAAATAATAGCTATTTCATGTTGGTTTGTGTTTGAAATTTCTCTTTTCTGCCACTTGAAATATTGCTTTTCTGCTTCTGGACATTTGTCTTGTAACTATGAATTCACATGATATTTTAGATGCTCAATTGTCTTCAGTCTTTTCCCAAATAAACCATCTTACTCATTAAGATCATGCTCTTTGGATAGTGTGTGGCCTTATTCATCTGAGGCTTCAATGGTATGAGAACCATGAACTTACCAGATGTTCAAGCTGAATTTACAGTTCAAGCTGAACTTAGAAAAGTCAAAGAGATCAAATTGCCAACATCCGTTGGATCATCGAAATAGCAAGAGTTCCAAAAAAATCTGCTTTTACTTTATTGACTATGCCAAAGCCTTTGACTCTGTGGATCACAACAAACTGGAAAATTCTTAAAGAGATGGGAATACCAGGCCACCTGACCTGCTTCCTGAGAAATCTGTATGCAGGGCAAGAAGCAACAGTTAGAACTGGACATGGAACAACAGACTGGTTACAAATCAGGAAAGGAGTACGGCAAGGATGTATATTGTCACTGTGCTTATTTAGGGCTTCCCTTGTGGCTTAGCTGGTAAAGAATCCATTTGCAATGTGGGAGACCCGGGTTCAATCCCTTGGTTGGGAAGATCCCCTGGAGAAGGGAATAGCTACCGACTTTAGTATGGACTTCTTGGTGGCTCAGCCAGTAAAGCATCTGCCTTCACTGTGGGATCCTGGGTACAATACCTAGGTCAGGAAGATCTCCTGGAGAAGGAAATGGCAACCCACTCCAGTATTCTTGCCTGAAAAATCCCATGGATGGAGGAGCCTGGTAGACTACAGTCCATGGGGTCACAAAGAGTTGGACACGACTTCACTTTCACTTTCACTTTTTTCTTACTGCTTATTTAACTTACATGTGGAGTACATCATGCAAAATGCTGGGCTGGATGACGCAAAAGCTGGAATTGAGATTGTCAGGAGAAATATCAGTAACCTCAGATATGCAGATGATACCACCCTTATGGCAGAAAGTGAAGAAGAACTAAAGAGCCTCTTGATGAAGGTGAAAGAGAAGACTGAAAAAGTTGGCTTAAAACTCAACATTCAGAAAACTAAGATCATGGCATTGAGTTCCATCACTTCATGGCAAATAGATGCTGAAACAATGGAAACAGTGACAGACTTTATTTTCTTGGGCTCCAAAACCACTGCAGATGGTGATTGCACCCATGAAATTAAAAGACGCTTGCTCCTTGGAAGAAAAGTTATGGCCAACCTAGACAGCATATTAAAAAGCAGAGACATTACTATACTAACAAAGGTCCATCTAGTCAGAGCTATGGTTTTTCTAGTAGTCATGTATGGATGTGAGAGTTGGAATGTAAAGAAAGCTGAGCACCAAAGAATTGATGCTTTTGAACTGTGGTGTGGGAGAAGACTCAAGAGAGTCCCTTGGAATGCAAGAAGATCCAACCAGTCCATCCTAAAAAAATCAGTCCTGAATATTTATTGGAAGGACTGATGCTGAAGTTGAGGATGAGATGGTTGGATGGCATCACTGACTCAATGGACATGAGTTTGAGTAAACTCCGGGAGTTGGTGATGGACAGGGAGGCTTGGCCTACTGCAGTCTATGGAGTCACACAGAGTCAGACATAATTGAGAGATTGAATTGAACTGAACTGAACCCTTGTATTCCATTACCCATTCATTTACCAATGTCAGACATTCATTTTCCAAGTGCTCTTGTATTAGTTGACTTAATTTTCATCAGTACTATAAAAGAAGGAAAACAGCTACAATTAAAACTCCTATCCTCCAAAAAAAAAAAAAATTATAAAAGTACTTGTCTCAGGCATGATTATTACTCTGTTAGATTGTTTCAGCTTGTACAATCTTGATTTCATAAACTGGAAGTACAAGCTTAAGAATTGATGCTTTTGAACTGTGGTGTTGGAGAAGACTCTTAAGAGTCCCCTGGACTGCAAAGAGATCAAATCAGTCAATCCTAAAAGAAATTGACCCTGAATATTCATTGGAAAGACTGATGCTGAAACTGAATTTCCAGTACTTTGGCCGCCTGACTCATTAGAATAGACCCTGATGACGGGAAAGATTGAAGCCTGAAGGAGAAGTGGATGACAGAAGATGAGATGGTTGGATGGCATCATTGACTCAATGGACATGAATTTGAGCAAGCTCTGAGAGATGGTGAAGAACAGGGAAGCCTGGTGTGCTTCAGTTCATAGGGTCACAAAGAGTCATACATGACTGAGTGACTGAACAAAAACAACATATATATTCACCTAAATCAGAAAATGTATCCTGTTAGAACTGAAAGAATGGCTTCTATGGGTATCTGAATATTTTTCAGGACGTAGAGTCATAGGAAAATATGCTTATACTTTTGTTTACATTCTTTCTGTGTCTGACCTTTCATTATTGTTGTTGCTCAGTCACTCAGTCATGTCTGACACTTTGTGACCTCAGGAACTGCAGCACTCCATCTCCCAGAGCTTACTCAAAGTCATGTTCACTGAGTCAGTGATGGCCATCCAACCATCTCATCCTCTGTTGTCCCTTCCTTTTTCTACTGCCTTCAATCTTTCTCAGCATCATGGTCTTTTCCAATGATTCAGCTCTTCGCATCAGGAGGCCAAACTATTGGAGCTTCAGCTTCAGCATCAATCCTTCTAATGAATATTAGACTAATATCAATATCAATCAATATCAGGATTGATTTCCTTGAGGTTTAACTGGTTTGACCTTGCAGTCCAAGGGACTCTCAAGAGTCTTCTGTAATACCACAGTTCAAAAGCATCAATTCTTCAGCATTCAGCCTCTAAGGTCCAACTCTCGCATTCAGACATGCTGCTGCTGCTGCTGCTAAGTCGCTTCAGTCGTGACCGACTCTGTGCGACCCCACAGATGGCAAACCAACAGGCTCCCCCATCCCTGGGATTCTCTAGGCAAGAGCACTGGAGTGGGTTGCCATTTCCTTCTCCAATGCATGAAAGTGAAAAGTGAAAGTGAAATCGCTCAGTCGTGTCCGACTCTTAACGACCCCATGGCCTGCAGCCTACCAGGCTCCTCCATCCATGGGATTTTCCAGGCAAGAGTACTAGAGTGGGGTGCCATTGCTTTCTCCAACATTCATACATGGCTACTCGAAAAAGCCAAACTTTGAATAGATAGACCTTTGTCAGCAAAGTAATGTCGCTGTCTCTGTTTTTTAATATGCTGTCTAGGTTGGTCATTGCTTTTCTTCCAAGGAGTAAGTGTTTTTTAATTTCATGGCTGCTGTCATCATCTGCAGTGATTTTGGTGTCCCAGAAAAGAAAGTCTGTCACTGTTTCCATTTTTTCCCATCTATTTGCCTTGAAGTGATGGGACTGGATGCCATGATCTTAGTTTTCTGAATGTTAAGTTTTAAGCCAACTCTTTCACTCTCCTCTTTCATCTTCATCAAGAGGCTCTGTAGTTCCTCTTCTCTTTCTGCTATAAGGGTGGTGTCATCTGCATATCTGAGATACTGATATTTCCCCTGGAAATCTTGGTTCCAGCTTGTACTTCATCCAGTCAGGCATTTTGCATGATATACTCTGCATAATAGTTAAATAAGCAGGGTGATAATATACAGACTTGACCTTTACCAAACTCCAAATCTCTTTCTCACTTTTTTATTCAGTACACTGAAGTAAGTGTAAATCATAGTGTGCTTACCTATAAGGTGGCATTCTGGACACATATATTACCCTTCAAACATCCCAGAATCCTGCAGCCACAAAAATCCAATGCTAAAGAAACCTTTTAATTGGGGGCACCTTGCTAGAATCTGTAAGAATTCTAGGGAAGCTATTCAAAACAAGAGATCTTATACCATTCATTTTTTTCCAAGCGGTCTATAGATGAGCAGCAGTGATGAGATCTGAGACATTTTACTTAGAATACATAATCTCAAGTCATTTATGAGACTTAATATCAGAATCTGGGCTTTTGATCAAGATCCTTAGGTTATTCCCATGCACATTAAAGGTTTAAAAGTTTTCAAAAAATACTGATATCTTATATTATACTCTAAAATTTTGACTTTATTGACATAGAGTGTACCCTGGGTATTGAAATAATAATAATAATTGTTTACTTGAAATGAGTATCCAAAATTGAGAAACACTAATATATGCAAATGTAAACTGGTAATAATAATGGAACTGATATATTTAACTCTCTGGTATCTCTCTTCACTTGAGAGAACAATTTACCTTGATTCAGTTAAATATTAGATTAGTTCCCATTTCCTGCTTTTAGAACAAGAAATCAAAATATGAGAAAATACAAAAATAGAAGAAATATGAAAACAGAAGAAATAAGAAACAAAGGTGCCTAATAAAATGTTTCTTTATATATGCAAATACCAATTAGAATTTTTAATAATGAGGACCTTAAAAAATCAAATATTACATCAATATTCTGAATTCTTACCCCAAAACTGTAAATCATATTATATATAGGCTTGACTTTTGAATCAGTATTTATATTTTCTATTTACAGTTAAATGAATTAAATGTATTTTTATACAAGCTTAATTAATTTACTTCATTATTTTAAAATCTGTTTTCCTATTAACATTAAGATAACTTGTCAGGAGGCTTCCCAGGTGGTGATAGTGGTGAAGAACCAGCCAGCTAATACAGGAGACATAAGAGATGCAGGTTTGATCCCTGGGTCAGGAAGATCCCTGGAGGAAGGCATGGCAACCCACTTCAGTATTCTTGCCTGGAGAATCCCAGGGACAGAGAAGCCTGGCAGGCTACAGTCCATGGAATCTCAAAGAGTCAGACACAACTGAGCACACATGCATGCAACTTGTCAAGATGAGCCATGATCCTTTAAAACCTGTTTTTCACACAGTGAACTGGGAACCAGTAGCATTGGGTAGGAGCTTGTAAGAGATGCCAGAATCTCAAAATTTCAAATATTCCTTGGAACCGCTGAATGACAATCTGCATTTAAAAAAAAATCCATCAAAAAGAAAGCAAAATATGCATAGAAATGAATGAAAATGAAAGCACGACAACCCAAAACCTATGGGATTCAGTAAAAGCAGTATTAAGGGGAAGATTCATAGCAATACAAGCTTACCTAAAGAAACAAGAGAAAAATCAAATAAATAACCAAACTTTACACCTAAAGCAACTAGTAAAAGAGGAAATGAAGAACCCCAAGGTTAGTAGAAGGAAAGAAATCATAAAAATTAGGGCAGAAATAAATGAAAAAGAAACAAAGGAGACTATAGAAAAAAATCAACAAAACTAAAATCTGGTTCTTTGAGAAGATAAATAAGATAGATAAACTATTAGCCAGACTCATCAAGAAGAAAAGGGAGAAGAATCATATCAACAGAATTAGAAATGAAAATGGAGAAATCACAACAGACAACACAAAAATACAAAGGATCTTAAGATACTACTATAGCAACTATATGCCAATAAAATGAACAACTTGGAAGAAATGGACAAATTCTTGGAAAAGCATAACCTTACAAAACTGAACCAGGAAGAAATAGATTACCTTTACAAACCTATCACAAGCACATAAGTTGAAAATGTAATTAGAAGTCTTCCAACAAATAAAAGCCTAGTGCCAGATGGCTTCCTAGGTGAATTCTACCAAATATTTAGAGAAGAGCTAACATGTATCCTACTCAAACTCTTCCACAAAATTGCAGAGCAAGGTAAACTTCCAAATTCATTCTATGAGGCCACAATCACCCTAATACCAAAACCAGACAAAGATGCCACAAAAAAAGAAAGCTACAGGCCAATATCACTGATGAACATAGATGCAAAAATCCTCAACAAAATTCTAGCAAACAGAATCCAATGACATATTAAGAAGATCATACATGATGACCAAGTGGGCTTTATCCAGGGATAAATCCAGGGATGCAAGGATTCTTCAGTATTCAAAAATCAATCGATGTGATACACCACATTAACAAATTGAAAGATAGAAACCATATGATTATCTCAATAGATGCAGAGAAAGCCTTTGACAAAATTCAACATCTGTTTATGATAAAAACCCTCCAGAAAGCAGGCATAGAAGGAACATACCTTAACATAATAAAGGCCATATATGATAAACCCACAGCAAGCATTTTCCTCAGTGGTGAAAAACTGAAAGCATTTCCCCTAAAGTCAGGAACAAGACAAGGGTGTCCACTCTCACCACTACTCTTCAACATAGTTTTGGAAGTTTTAGCCACATCAATCAGAGAAGAAAAAGAAATAAAAGGAATCCAGATTGGAAAAGAAGAAGTAAAACTCTCACTGTTTGCAGATGACATAATCCTCTACATAGAAAACCCTAAAGACACCACCAGAAAATTACTAGAGCTACTCAACGAATATAGTAAAGTTGCAGGATATAAAATTAGCACACAGAAATCCCTTGCATTCCTATAAACTAACAATAAGAAAACAGAAAGAGAAGTTAAGGAAGCAATTCCATTCACCATTGCAATGCAAAGAATAAAATACTTAGGAATAAATCTCTCTAAAGAAACAAAAGACCTATATATAGAAAACTATAGAACACTGGTGAAAGAAATCAAAGATGACAAAAATCAATGGAGAAATATACCATGTTCATGGATTGGAAGAATCAATACAGTGAAAAATGAGTATACTACCCAAAGCAAACAATAGATTCAATGCAATCCCTATCACGCTACCAATAGTATTTTTTGGAGAAATAGAACAAATAATTTCACTATTTTTATGGAAATACAAAAAAATCTCAAATAGCCAAAGCAATCTTGAGAAAGAAGAATGGAACTGGAGGAATCAACCTGCCTGAATTCAGGCTCTACTACAAAGCCACAGTCATCAAGACAGTATGGTACTGGCACAAAGACAGAAATATTGATCAATGGAACAATATAGAAAGCCCATAGATAAATACATGCACGAATATACAATGGAGAAAAGAAAATCTCTTTAACAAGTGGTGCTGGGAAAACTGGTCAACCACTTGTAAAAGAATGAAACTAGAACACTTTCTAACACCATACACAAAAATAAACTCAAAATGGATTAAAGATCTAAATGTAAGACCAGAAACTATAAAACTTCTAGAGGAAAACAAAGGCAGAACACTCTCTGACATAAATCACAGCAGGATACTCTATGACTCACTTCCTAGAGTAATGGAAAAAGCAAAAAAAATCAAATGGGACCTAATTAAACTTAAAGGCTTTGGTACAATGAAGGAAACTCTAAACAAGATGAAAAGACAGCCTTCAGAATGGGAGCAAATAATAGCAAATGAAGCAACTGACAAAGAATTAATCTGGGACGACCCAGAGGGATGGTATGGGAAGGGAGGAGGGAGGAGGGTTCAGGATGGGGAACACATGTATACCTGTGGTGGATTCATTTTGATATACGGCAAAACCAATACAATATTGTAAAGTTAAAAAAAAAAGAATTAATGTGTATCATGTAATGTATCAGGCAGAAATAAAGAACATGTTGTCTTTTCTACAGAAAGAATTAATCTCAAAAATATACAAGCAGCTCATGCAGCTCAGGTCCAGAAAAATAAACTACCCTATCAAAAAATGGGCCAAAGAACTAAACAGACATTTCTCCAAAGAAGATATACAGATGGCTAACAAACAAATGAAAAGATGTTCAACATCACTTATTATCAGAGAAATGCAAATCAAAACCGCAATGAAGTACCATGTCATGCCAGTCAGAATGGCTGCTATCAAAAAGTCTACAAACAATAAATGCTGGAGAGGGTGCAGAGAAAAGGGAACCCTCTTACACTGTTGGTGGGAATGCAAACTAATACAGTCACTATAGAGAATAGTGTGGCATGATCCTCTACATAGAAAACCCTAAAGACACCTCCAGAAAATTACTAGAGCTACTCAATGAATATAGTAAAGTTTCAGGATATAAAATTAGCACACAGAAATCCCTTGCATTCCTATACACTAACAATGAGAAAACAAAAATAGTTAAAAAACTGGAAATAGAGCTGCCATACAACCCAGCAATCCCACCACTGGGCATACACACTGAGGAAACCAGAATTGAAAGAGACACGTGTACCCCAACATTCATCGCAGCACTGTTTACAATAGCCAGGACATGGAAGCAACCTAGATGTCCATTTGCAGATGAATGGATAAGAAAGCTGTGGTACATATACACAATGGAATATTACTCAGATATTAAAAAGAATGCATTTGAATCAGTTCTAATGAGGTGTATTAAACTGAAGCCTATTATACAGAGTGAAGTAAGTCAGAAGTAAAACACCAATACAGTATATTAACGCATATATATGGAATTTAGAAAGATGGTAACTATGATCCTATATGCGAGATAGCAAAAGAGACATGGATATAAATATCAGACTTTTGGACTCTGCAGGAGAAGGTGAGGGTGGGATGTTATGAGACAATAGCATTAAAACATATATATAACCATAGGTGAAATAGATCGCCAGTCCAGGTTTGATGAATGAGACAGGGTGCTCAAGGCCTGTACACTGGGATGACCATGAGGGATGGGATGGGGAGGGAGAAAGGAAGGGAGTTTAGTATGGGGGACAAATTTATATCTATGGCTGATTCATGTCAATGTATGGCAAAAACCACTACAATATTGTAAAGTAATTAGCCTCCAATTAAAATAAATGAATTAGTTAAAAAAAAAAAAGCCATAAGATGACCATGCTTTTATGGGTATAACAGTTATTCAGTTAATATATAACAGCTAATTTATGCCCAGATTAGGCACTTAAATGGTTTAATCAAATAAAACTTTGATACACACACACACACACACACACACACACAAAAGCATCACACTGGTTGACTAGTATTGAATTAACTCTAAAATTACTTATTTTATTTTGCATTTACTTTACTCACCCACATCTCTACTGTCTTTGAATTCTATTGAGAGCACATGCAAAATATATGATTATATTTTAAAAAGGCTGGCATACCAGACACCTAGTGTTTGTGTTCAAAAGCACTTTATAATTTGGAGAATAGAATCATTTTCTCACCTCCACCATTTAAATAATGAAGTCAAATTGCATAGATCAATCTTGGTACCCTGATGCCCTGGTGACAGTGGTGGAGTACCTGACTTGTATTTAGACCATTGTACTCTCACCCCTGAGATTATCCAAATTAGAAAAAGTCTTCTTTTTCTAATGGTTCCTGGGGTGGGAAAACCTACTGAGGTATAAGCATGATGTCTGCCAAGCAGTTACATTTCTGTCCTCTGGGTTCAAAGTCCAGGGAGAAGAAAGCTGGGATATTAAATCATCAGATCTCAGCTGAAATGATAATGGTTGTCACATTTCAGATATTTTCAGCTGGGATGTTGCTAAAGAAGATAACCTCAACTGATATAGCTACTTTCCACTGACTTGTGAATCATCTCTGCATTAATTATAGAAAGTATACAAGACTACTACTTATTATAAATGGAAGGAAAATACTATGCCATTCGACATGCATATTAATTTATGAACATAGAAACTTGGAGGAAAGAAGAGTACTCAGAAATAATACTAGAAATGTTCATGCTGATGGATTTTAAAAATACCTAAATTGTTGTTTCCCTTAAACTTCATGAAATTTCTTAATTATAAAGTTCTTGAAGTTTATAATTTCTATTCTAGTTCAGCCAGATTCATTGTTTGTCCTAGAGTAGCAGGAGATGCTTAAAATTTCCCTGCATTATGTATTTCCTCTGATGAAGGATAAAGAGTGATCACAGATTTACTCTCTGTCTCTCTCTCTCTCTCTCATACACATATGCATATATACACACATGTGCATAAACCTCTCTTCCTCTCTCACACACACATGTGCATAAACCTCTCTCTCTCACACACACAAATACACACATAAGTACACTCATTTTCTGCTTTTTTAATTAGAACCTGCTGAGACGAAAATGGACCCTGGAAATCACTCCTCAGTGACTGAGTCATCCTTGCAGGACTCACAGAACAACCACAATTCCAGCTGCCCCTTTTCCTCCTCTTCCTAGGAATCTATGTGGTCATGGTGATGGGGAACCTGGGCATGATCACACTGATTGGGCTAGTTTTCACCTGCACACCCCCATGTACTATTTCTTCAGCAATTTGTCCTTTATTGATCTCTGTCACTCCACTGTCATTACCCCCAAAATACTGGTGAACTTTGTGACAGAGAAAAATATTATCTCCTATCCTGAATGTATGACTCAGCTCTACTTCTTTCTTCTTTTTATTATTGCAGACAGTTGTATGTTGGCTGAAATGACATATGACCACTATGCTGCCATCTGTAAGTGCTTGCTTTATAATGCCATCATGTCTTATTATAGGTCCTTCCAGCTCACAGCAGCAGTTTACATCTTTTGCATCATTCAATTGCCATTCCATACTTGCCTTATGTTGAGACTTTATTTCTGCAAGGCCAATGTGATAAACCATTATTTCTGTGATGTTTTTCCACTCATGGAGCTATCCTGTTCTAGCATCTATTTCAAAGAACCATTGGCTCTAGTCTGCAGCTCTTTCAAAATCCTGATTCCTGCCTTAACTATTCTTATTTCCTATATCTTCATCCTCTACAAAATCTTCCACATCCACTCCACAGAGGGCAGGTCCAGAGCCTTCAGCACCTGCAGTTCCCACATCTTTGCTGTTGCTGTTTTGTATGGATCTACAGCATTCATGTACCTGAAGTCATCATCTGTGAATCCCATGGACCAAGGTAAAGTGTCTTCTGTGTTTTATACCTTCATTGTGCCCATACTGAATCCTCTTACATAAACTCTGCAGAATAAGGATGTCAAATTGGCCCTGAAGAAAATTCTGGACAGTGGAAAATGTAGATGAATAGACTCAATGTTGGTGTCATATCAAAAATACCTTTTCTGAGATATGTAATGTTTTAGCTTTGTTGTTCAAATTTTTGAAATTCAGGATCATTTTCCCATGCAATACATTTCCCAAATTCCCTCCAGGCTAATTCCTTTGAGTTTGTGTTATATTGATTATATAAGGAGAAATATCAAGAATAAAGTCAGAGATCTTGAGAATTAAAGAAGTACCAGTGTATAATAAAAAGAATACAGACAATAAGATTCACTATGATGATCATCATAATGTAATAACATATTATTATTGAGATAGTATAAAATATCAAACTCTATGCCCAACACTTTATATTAGACAACTTTCTTTAATATTTATGATATTCTTTCAAGGCAAGCCCTAGTATTGTTTCTGTTTGAAAGATGAATAAATTGAAGCTTGTTTACTTTGAGTAAATGGCCATAATCTCAAATATAATAAAGACAGAGACCAGAATATCTGGCTCCAAGAACTGTGATTATACCCAAAGTAACCTATTGGCCCCAGGTAACTGAGAAGGCAATGGCACCCCACTCCAGTACTCTTGCCTGGAAAATCCCATGGACGGAGGAGCCTGGTAGGCTGCAGTCCATGGGGTTGCGAAGAGGCAGACACGACTGAACGACTTCACTTTCACGTTTCACTTTCATGCATTGGAGAAGGAAATGGCAACTCACTCCAGTGTTCTTGCCTGGAGAATCCCAGGGACGGCAGAGCCTGGTGGGCTGCCGTCTATGAGGTCACATAGAGTCGGACACGACTGAAGCGACTTAGCAGCAGCAGCAGCAACTGTGGGTAAGTGTAAGGACTTCCTAGTAATTTCTTTCTACACATTAAGTTTCTATCTCCTATGAGATTGTATTGCTTTTCACTAGATCTCTCCAATGTGATTTTTGCTTTTATTTCATTTGATTTAATGAAGATAATAAAAATATTTCAAACGTGTTGATCAAGCAAAAATATCAAACGCAGAGTGACTGCAGAAACTTATGGTATGACTAATCAAAGAGATTCAAATTATCATGTTTAATGCCAACAATTTTACACAAGTAGCCCAACACATTATTATCTCTAGGGGCTTCCTTGGTAGCTCAGTGGTAAAGAATACAGCTGCCAACGCAGGAGACGTGAGTTCAGACCTTGGGTGGGGAAGATTCCCTGGAGAAGGGAATGGCAACCCACTCCAGTATTCTTGCCTGGGAAATCTCATGGAGAGAGGAGCCTTGTGGGATACAGTCCACAGGGTTGCAAAGCATCCATCCAACACAATCTTGCCATTAACTGCAACAATAAATTTACTTTAACATCTACTCATAATAACTCCAAATTTGTAAGTTGTATTACTTTCATGAGGTTCACACCCTTTTGCCACATAAATTATAAACAATTGCCATTTCTTGTCAGTTTTATCTTGGAAACATCACTTCTCTCCCCTCATATTGTTCCTTTTTAACTTCTGGTGATTAATATCTGTTAACTATAAATTCACATGAAACTCTAGATACTCAGTTGTCTTCTGCCTCTTCTCAGTTCAAACTGTCTTACTCATTACTGACAGATCAAAGTTCTTTGGGTAGTGTGCTGCCTTATTCATCTGTAGTGTCCAAATATATGGATATATATATATATATATAAAACACATAATTTTATTTACCACCCATGTAGTTCATTATCCACTCATTCATCAATGTCAAACATTCATTTTCAATTATTTCATATTATTTGACTTAATTTTCATATTATTTGTCTTAATTTTTTCGTGTTATTTTTTTATTAATTGATTATTTTTATTAATTTTAATTTATTTTTATTAATTAATATTATTTTCATATTATTTGGCTTAATTTACATCAGTACTATAAAAGAAGGTTAAAATGGTTACAATTACAACTTCTATCTTAGGCATGATTCCTAGTCTGTTTTATATAGTCCAGAATATATATATATATATATATATATATATATATATATATATATCAACTAAATCAGAACATAAACCCTGTCAGAACTGAAAGAATGGCTCTATGGGTATCTTCATATGTTTAATTTCTGAATAATTATAGGAATGATTTGTTTACTTCTTATTTACATTCTTTCTATAGCTAACCTTTACCAAACTCCAACTCTCTTTCTCACTTCTTTTATTTGGCACACTGAAGCAACTTCAGTTGTAGTCTGTTCACTTATAAGGTGGCATTCCCGACACACAGTATTTTTCTCCAAACATGTCAGAATCTTGCAGCCACAGCAAACCCAAAGCTAAAAGATTTTTGATGCATGGGCCTGGTGGATTTTCCTTGAATCTGAAAGAACTACAGTGGGAGGTATTCAAAACAAAAGGTCCTCTAGAACCTTGTTTCTCAGAGTGGTCTATGGATGAGAAATAGTGGCAAAAATCTGAGAAATTTTATTTAAAATGTATAACCTCAAACCATACACGAGACTTACTATCAGAATCTGCTTTTGATCAAGATCCTTAGGTTATTCCCATGCACATTGAAAGCTGAGAAGCTTTTGATAAATATTGATATCTGACCTCACACCCTAAAATTTTGGCTTGATTGGCATAGAGTTCACCCTCAGTATTGAAATTTTAAAAAAGAGAAAAAACTCCCCTTATAATTTTTTAATGAGTTTAAATAAGTATAAAATTGAGAACCACCAGGTTCCCTTGTGGCTCAGATGGTAAAGAATACGCCTGCAATGCAGGAGACCTGGGTTGATCTCTGAGTTGGGAAGATCCCATGGAGAAGGGAAAGGCTACCCACTCCAGTATTCTGGCCTGTAAGAATTCTATGAACCCATAGTCCATGGGGTTGCAAAGAATTGGATACAACTGAGTGACTTTCATTTTCAATTTAACACAAGTATAAACTGGTAAAAGTAACTGACTCTTCTTATATTTAACTATAAGATCTCTCCTGACTTGAGTGTGCGATTACCTTGATTCAATCATTTCTAAGTATGGTTCCAATTTTGCTATTTTAGAACAGAAAATTAAAATATAATATATAAGAATAGAAGTAACATGAAACATAAGTGCCTAATAAAATATTTTATATATGTAACTTAGCAACTAGAATCATTAATAGTGAGCACCTAAAAAAGTCAAAAATTAAGTTAATATTCTGAATTCTTACCCCATAACTTTAAATCCAATAGCATATAGATTGGACTTTGAATTAATATGTATATTTTGTATTTACATATAAAATTGATTGAATACATTTTTGTACAAGGATAAATGATTTACTTCATCATATTAAAATTTGTTGCCATGTTAATATTAAGATAACTTGTCAGAATGTTGCCCAATCCTCTAAAACCTTTTATTCACAGAGTGGACTGGGAACTAGTAGCTCTAGCTAGGAGATTGTGCAAGATGCAGAATCTCAAAACCTCAAATGCTCCTCAGAACTCCTGGATGAAGATTTGATTTTGAAAAAATATCCAGGTGAATCTGTGAAGAAATCTTAATCACTAATTGATGAGTTTAGGATTGACAGAGAATCCCTCTTGAAGTGAAAAGTTAGACAACTGGGGACATGTCAACTGCAACTGCTTCTGTTCTCAAGAGCTTGCCTCCTGAGAAATGGAAATCCTTGCAGAGTATTTGGATCCATGTTATTTATTGCCTGGCATATATGAAATCCAGGACACACCTTCATAGCACAGTGTTCACAACCGCTCAGGGGAGAACTGAGAAAGGTGCAGATGTTTGCTACCTTGAAGCTGAAGAAACACACACTAAGACAGTTAGAGATGCTGACCTGTGATGCAGACCAGCTTCAAAAGGGGCTCTGAGACCTGGGCTGTGCTGGCCCTCTCGACACTAAAGACAGCAGAAAGCTGGGTACCTATCATTCCTGACACCAATACAGAGCTATCTTCTGAGTCAAAGGAAGCTTGTTGCAAATAAAATTTGGTGTTGAGATTTCCAGCCAGAGGAAAGGTGAGTATATTCATCTCACATCTGTGACTTGAGACTATTAAGTCTGGAAATACTAATGTGAAAATTCAGGCAAATATATTCATGCATGGAATTATGTATAAAATCCAATTTATATCCTCAACACTATGCAATTACTTGTTATACAGAGGAGAATAAGTCTGATTCGGTGCATCATCTGACTTACAGCATATCTCAAGTCTAAAAATGTGCTGTTTAGAAATGACAGTTTTCTGAACTTTAAGTAGGAAGGTTAAAACAATTACAAGGTGTTGGAGAATGTTTTCATGATGATTTCTAACTTAAATAAGATTGAAAAGAAAAGAGAACTTATTTAGCACACAACAGAGACAAAGAGAGTTGGTAGGATTATTTCATGTGAAAAAAAAAAAAATAAAAAGACAGACAGCTGCTACCTGATTCTCTTTTAGCCTTCAATATTCCCCAGCATCAGGGTCTTTTTCAGTCAGCTCTTCACATCAGGTGGCAAAAGCATTGGAGCTTCAGCCTCAGCAACAACGCTGTGCAATGGATATTCAGGGTTGATTTTTATGGCACACATAGAAAATGGTAAAAATGATATGGCATCATGGGGTAGACAGATGAGGCAGTTTGTGGCTGAAGGTGAAGAATTAAGAGACTCTGAATGTCACACTTTAAATCCCATATATAGATGCCATCCGTATATGTTTATCTATATTTATATGTACACAAACATATGTACATATATGGATCTGCATATTTTATGTATGTATGTATTATACTATGACTCACTCATCTATTCATTAGTTGCTGAACATAAATTTGAATTATTTCCAATTTGAATTGTTATGCATACAGCTGCCAAGAATGTTTTAATAATGCTGCTGCTGCTGCTGCTGCTAAGTCGCTTCAGTCGTGTCCGACTCTGTGCGACCCCAGAGACGGCAGCCCACCAGGCTTCCCCATCCCTGGGATTCTCCAGGCAAGAACACTGGAGTGGGTTGCCATTTCTTTCTCCAATGCATGAAAGTGAAAAGTGAAAGTGAAGTCACTCAGTCATGTCCGACTCTAGCGACCCCATGGACTGCAGCCCACCAGGCTCCTCGTCCACAGGATTTTCCAGGCAAAAGTACTGGAGTGGGGTGCCATTGCCTTCTCCGTTTAATGATGATAAACATGGCTAAATATTTTAATAGAAAATATATTTATTATATTTGAAAATGAGGCTTTATAAATATTGGATTGAGATGTATTGTGCTTCCATAAATAAACCCAGAGTTAAGTGATTATATAGGTCAAAAGGATGCCTAAACAGTGAATCATTTATATGGAACACTCTACTCCAAATGAAAAAAAAGAATTCCCTCCAATGACCATGTTTTTCTCTTTCCCCTCCAGAGACTAAGCAGACAGAAATGGCAGCAGAAAATCACTCCTCAGTGACTGAGTTCATCCTCGCTGGGCTCACAGAACAGCCGTGAATCCACCTGTCCCTTTTCCTTCTCTTCCTGGTAATCTATGTGGTCACGGTGGTAGGGGACCTGGGCATGATCACACTGATTGGGCTCAGTTCTCACTTGCATACCCCCATGTACTATTTCCTCAGTAACTTGTCTTTTATTGACCTCTGTCAGTCCACTGTCATTACCCCCAGAATGCTGGGGAACTTTGGGACAGAGAAGAACATCATCTCCTACCCTGAATGCATGACTCAGCTCTTTTTCTTTCTTCTTTTTATTATTGCAGAGGGTTACCTGTTGGCTGCAATGACATATGAGCACTATGTTGCCATCTGTAGCCCCTTGCTGTATAATACTACCATGTCCCATCAAGCCTGTTTCTCCCTCATTTTTGAGTGTATATGATGGGATTGGTATGTGCATTCTCTCACACAGGCTGCATGCTTAGGGTTCATTTCTGCAAATTAGATGTGATCAACCATTATTTCTGTGATTTTTATGCCGTTCCTAAAGCTCTCCTGCTCTAGTATCTATGTCAACGAATTACTGGTTCTATGCTTTGATGCACTTAACATCTTTGCCCCCATCCTGACCATCCTCAGCTCCTGCATCTTCATCATTTCCAGCATCCTCCATATTCATTCCATGGAGGGCAGGTCCAAAGCCTTCAGCACATGCAGCTCCCACATCTCAGCTGTTGCTATTTTCTATGGATCTGAAGCATTTATGTACCTGCAGCCATCATCTGTGAGCTCCATGGACTAAGGGAAAGTGTCCTCTGTGTTTTATACTATTGTTGTGCCATTGCTGAATCCCTTGATCTACAGCCTCAGGAATAAAGATGTCAATGTTGCCCTGAAGAAAATGCTTAAGAGAATATTTTTGTGACCAGCCATAACATGAGAATGATATTTTAGATTTAGTCTTTGCTTATTACATTGCATGAATTTATGGTTCTGAGAGTCAATTCCTAGGCAGGTTGATAAGAAGTCCGGGGGTCCCCAAGGAGAGAAGGGTCTGGAATTCTCAAGGAGGAGGAAAGGACAAATTTTTTTTTCCCCCTTTACATTCCTTAGTCCTAGTCACATAAAGAGTTTTTATCTTTAAGCCTGGAACTGATGATTATGCAACAAACAACTCAGTTTAAACACTGTACTAAGGATTATATAACAACAGTTTATCCTGCTTGAGGACAGTTTGTCCTTCCTGACAACCTTCTGGCTAATCCTATTATTTAAAATGTAAATTGTGGGAATGGGTCTGGAAAATTTTCACAAACTTGAGACATCTTTTGAGTCATTGTAATAACTAATTAAAAGGTATATAACTCCATTGCTAACACTAGCAAGGGGGCACTCCCCATCCCCCTTCTGATGTCTGTGTCAGAAGTTTTATACTTTAATAAAGCTTTATTACCCAAAAGCTCTGAGCAATCAAGCCTCATCTCTGGCCCCGGATTGAATTCTTCTCCTCTGGAGACCAAGAATCCTGGTGTCTTTCATGGTTCAGCAACAATCTTTCAGTTCTCTTACTTCAAAATCCTTGCCAGAACTTAAAATCTGAGTTAAGAACTCCTTCATGCTTTGCAACATTGCTCAAACCAGAATGCCTCTTACAATGCCATTTATTGTTTTGGGTATGTAGTTACCTGCTTATTGTCCACAATGCTCTGAACTGTAATGTTCATAAAGGTTACCCCCATGCATGTATTTTACTTCCATATCTGCAAGACCTAAGATAGTTTCTGGCACTAGAAAGACCTGAATAATTTTATTATTTCATTTTAAAAAATATTTAGGTTCATAGGGTCGCAAAGAGTTGGGCAAGACTGAGCAACTGAACTGAACCAAACTGATAGGAAATCATATATATCTCATACAGTCTTTATCCATTCAGTTCAGTTCAGTTCAGTTCAGTCACTCAGTCGTGTCCAACTCTTTGCGACCCTATGAATCGAAGCACTCCATGTCTCCCTGTCCATCACCAATTCCCAGAGTTCACTCAAACTCACTTCTATTGAGTCAGTGATGCCATCCAGCCATCTCATCCTCTGCCATCCCCTTCTCCTCCTGCCCCCAATCCCTCCCAGCAGCAGAGTTTTTTCCAATGAGTCAACTCTTTGCATGAGGTGGCCAAAGTACCAGAGATTCAGCTTCAGCATCATTCCCTCCAAAGAAATCCCAGGGCTGATCTCCTTTAGAATGGACTGGCTGGATCTCCTTGCAGTCCAAGGGACTCTCAAGAGTCTTCTCCAACACCACAGTTCAAAAGCATCAATTCTTCGGTGCTCAGCCTTCTTCACAGTCCAATTCTCACATCCATACATGACCACAGGAAAAACCATAGCTTTGACTAGACAAAACTTTGTTGGCAAAGTAATGTCACTGCTTTTGAATATGCTATCTAGGTTGGTCATAACTTTCCTTCCAAGGAGTAAGCGTCTTTTAATTTCATGGCTACAGTCACCATCTGTAGTGATTTTGGAGCCCCCAAAAATAAAGTCTGACACTGTTTCCACTGTTTCCCCATCTATTTCCCATGAAGTGATGGAACCAGATGCCGTGATCTTCGTTTTCTGAATGTTGAGCTTTAAGCCAACTTTTTCACTCTCCTCTTTCACTTTCATCAAGAGGCTTTTTAGTTCCTCTTCACTTTCTGCCATAAGGGTGGTGTCATCTGCATTTCTGAGGTTATTGATACTTCTCCCGGCAATCCTGATTCCAGCTTGTGTTTCTTCCAGTCCAGGATGTCTCATGATGTACTCTGCATAGAAGTTAAATAAGCAGGGTTATAATATACAGCCTTGACGTACTCCTTTTCCTATTTGGAACCAGTCTGTTTGTTCCGTGTCCAGCTCTAACTGTTGCTTCCTGACCTGCATACAGATTTCTCAAGAGGCAGGTCAGGTGGTCTGGTATTCCCATCTCTTTCAGAATTTTCCACAGTTTCTTGTGATCTACACAGTCAAAGGCTTTGGCATAGTCAATAAAGCAGAAATAGATGTTTTTCTGGGACTCTCTTGCTTTTTCCATGATCCAGCAGATGTTGGCAATTTGATCTCTGGTTCCTCTGCCTTTTCTAAAACCAGCTTGAACATCAGGAAGATCACGGTTCACGTATTGCTGAAGACTGGCTTGGAGAATTTTGAGCATTACTTTACTAGCATGTGAGATGAATGCAATTGTGTGGTAGTTTGAGCATTCTTTGGCATTACCTTTCTTTGGGATTGGAATGAAAACTGACCTTTTCCAGTCCTGTGGACACTGTTGAGTTTTCCAGATTTGCTGGCATATCGAGTGCAGTACTTTCACAGCATCATCTTTCAGGATTTGAAATAGCTCAACTGGAATTCCATCACCTCCACTAGCTTTGTTCGTAGTGATGCTTCCTAAGGTCCACTTGACTTCATATTCCAGGATATCTGGCTCTAGGTGAATGATCACACCATCGTGATTATCTGGGTCATGAAGATCTTTTTTGTACAATTGTTCTGTGTATTCCTGCCACCTCTTCTTAATATCTTCTGCTTCTGTTAGGTCCATACCATTTCTGTCCTTTATCGAGCCCATCTTTGAATGAAATGTCCCCTTGGTATCTCTAATTTTCTTGAAGATATCTCTAGTCTTTCCCATTCTGTTGTTTTCCCCTATTTCTTTGCACTGATCGCTGAGGAAGGCTTTCTTATCTCTTCATGCTATTCTTTGGAACTCTGCATTCAAATGCTTATATCTTTCCTTTTCTCCTTTGCTTTCGCTTCTCTTCTTTTCACAGCTATTTGTAAGACCTCCACAGACAGCCATTTTGCTTTTTTGCATTTCTTTTCCATGGGGATGGTCTTGATCCCTGTCTCCTGTACAATGTCACGAACCTCATTCCATAGTTCATCAGGCACTCTATCTATCAGATCTAGGCCCTTAAATCTATTTCCACTGTATAATCATAAGGGATTTGATTTAGGTCATACCTGAGTAGTCTAGTGGTTTTCCCTACTTTCTTCAATTTCAGTCTGATTTGGCAATAAGGAGTTCATGATCTGAGCCACAGTCAGCTCCTGGTCTTGTTTTTGTTGACTGTATAGAGCTTCTCCATCTTTGGCTGCAAAGAATATAATCAATATGATCTCAGTGTTGACCATCTGGTGATGTTCATATGTAGAATCTTCTCTTGTGTTGTTGGAAGAGGGTATTTGTTATGACCAGTGCATTTTCTTGGCAAAACTCTATTAGTCTTTGCCCCACTTCATTCCGTATTCCAAGGCCAAATTTGCCTGTTTTTCCAGGTGTTTCTTAACTTCCTACTTTTGCATTCCAGTCCCCTATAATGAAAACGACATCTTTTTGGGTGTTAGTTCTAAAAGGTCTTGTAGGTCTTCATAGAACCGTTCAACTTCAGCTTCTTCAGCATTACTGGTTGGGGCATAGACTTGGATTACCGTGATATTGAATGGTTTGCCTTGGAAACGAACATAGATCATTCTGTCGTTTTTGAGATTGCATTCAAGTACTGCATTTCAGACTCTTTTGTTGACCATGATGGCTACTCCATTTCTTCTGAGGGGTTCCTGCCTGCAGTAGTAGATATAATGGTCATCTGAGTTAAATTCACCCATTCCAGTCCATTTTCACTCGCTGATTCCTAGAATGTCTACATTCACTCTTGCCATGTCTTGTTTGACCACTTCCAATTTGCCTTGATTCATGGATCTGACATTCCAGGTTCCTATGCAATATTGCTCTTTACAGCATTGGACCTTGCTTCTATCACCAGTCACATCCACAGCTGGGTATTGTTTTTGCTTTGGCTCCATCTCTTCATTCTTTCTGGAGTTATTTCTTCACTGATCTCCAGTAGCATATTGGGCACTTACTGACCTGGGGAGGTCCTCTTTCAGTATCCTATCATTTTTCCTTTTCATACTGTTCATGGGGTTCTGAAGGCAAGAATATTGAAGTGGTTTGACATTCCCTTTTTTATCCATTACTTTCTCCAATTAGCTACACATCACTTTTAAAAGTTAAAATCAATTAAATTTATGTCTGAAGAGTTCTTCAAAGGTCGTCAATAAAACTGATGGCATCCTGAATTATTTCTATACAAAAATTTAGAAAAATGAACTTAAGTGGCTGCTATATCAAGCCCGAGTGCAGGTAATATACCTTGTGAACACCTGACTTCTTAAGTCATTAAATATAGTTAATAATCCAATATCCTTGAAACAAAAACTGTTGGTTTTCAAGCATGCAGCCTACATATGTTAAAAAATAATATGTATGTTTGATATCTGATGGGTCAACATAGCAAATCAGAGGTACATTGGTATCTGGAACTTGAATACTCCAGTCTAGAATACCATGGTTTCCCATACCCAGAGTAGAAAAGAACATCACCCATATTGACATTGAGAAAATTCTTAGCATGTAGAATTTAACCACATGTAAATTAAAATTCAATAAACTTGATTTCAAGATAAAGAGAAAATATGATGACCTATATTGCTGCAGTCAGAATTGTGGATCTTCCTAGATTGCCACCTGAACCAGAACATGAATTTTTTATTACTCTATATATTAAGCAAACAACATTTAGTAAACTTTTTCAAAGTAAGTGACAGATGTCTATATTATTCCTCAATATTTCTTTTATTTATAGAGTTAAAGTCATCAACTTATTATACTTGTTAGGAACAAGTATAATAACATGGGGTTATGACAATAACCAGTTGAAAACTTCTGCAGCCTACATGTTAAAATATTTCAAGTATCACTGTTTTATAAATACATCTAAATACAGTTAATAGAGAAAAAAAATATAGCACACAAAGGTTTTTCTTACGTTTTTTTTTTTAAATCTTATGTGAAATTACTTTAAAATGTTCTTTTAATGCATGTCTTAAAAATTTCCTAAAATTTTGAATTCTTATAGCTTGACATGAAGTTCACTGGAGCTCTAATAAGATCTATCACATTTTTGTTTCCAAGCTATAATCTAACAAAAATGATAATTACAACTATATGACACTATTAAACACTTGAGAGTCAATGGGAGAAAAGGAAATTGCTAATTGTAACTTTTCCCAAGAGCTGATACTTGTGGGCAATGATCCTAATGGGAGATCGTTAGCATTACTTGTTCCTCATCTTTTGTTAGCATCAATACTCAGAGTATAAATCACAACTCATATCAAGCAACCATTGCAGAGGGCCATCAACTTCAACAGATTCAACTTCAACCAGTGATTCAAAGTTATTACAGCAGAGTCCTCTAGGTTATGGCCCTACAGCAACAAGAAGTCCTGCAATGTTAGTACTCAGAACTATCCACCAGCATCACCAGAACCATTTTTCTCTTCACAGAAATAGAGGAGAAGAATACATGGCACTGATATTTTGGGGAGCAAGAGGGATGTATCTGAATCCCAACACTGGACTTTAAAAAGCTGGATCTCCTGGTCTAGCTCCCTCACAGTGCACTAATAGATGAGAGTAGCTATTTTTCTTTCTCTATCTGTCCTCACTCTAATATCCACACTCCCTGAGGAGCAAAGGTTCCCTTATCATCTCTCTGTCCCCACTGGATAAAAGTATGGCCAGTATTTCTTTGTTTACTCACTTCAACTCAGCAGTGTGAGAGCTTCCTTCACTTGTGCTGGAGTCGATGTTAACTTATTACTACACTCTTTTCAATAATTTCACTAAAAAGTCATACTTATTGATACTTGTATGTAAGGTATTGTGCCAAACACTGTATTGAGTTTACCACCTAGTACAGAAGAAAATCCACAACTAACTCATAATAATTGATACAGAATTAAATAATAATTGATACAGAATTAAGCATGTGCAAAATGTAAAATGAGAAAGGTATTCCTGAGCACATAGTTAACTAGGGTTTCCATTATTAAAACTCTTAAGTTAAGGACCCTAACTATTGAATAGATTTCATCAGATACACTGGGAATGACAGAGAGAGATAAAGAAATATAATGAGTCATAGAAGAGATTCTAACAAATACTCTTGTGTAATAGTTAAATCCTATGATACCTGGTGAGACATAAAAATAAAAGATTTTGTTGTTGGGTGATATAAATCATTGGATGACAGAAATTTATTCAAACTTTATTTGGGTCTTAGGAAATATTGATATTTAGAAAGTTAATATTTAATAAAAATTTCAAATTTCTGTATCATTGTATGTATTTAGGTAGAAAGGAGGAACAAGAAAATGTTTTAAGGAAAAATAAAATCCAGCCATCATAGCAGGAATGAAAATGCCACTGAGACAAAAGCTATAATGAAAGAAACTCAATAGATTAAGATTAAAATAACATTGACAGTATTAAGGTCTTTCTAAGGGTATGGGGCTGTTTTAAGCATATCATAGGAATCACTTATCTGAATTTACACAGAAGGTGATTTTAGTGTTTCTGTTTTTCAGAGAGTTGGAGAACAGACATATTATCTCAACCACACAGCATAAATGAGGCTGAGCTGAGGATTCAATCCTCTACTGTCTAACATAATCGGGATCCATTAGAATGAAGATAAAAGAAGTACATTTAATCCAACTACCCATTAGGTGTGTCCTTAAAGAATATCTACTATGTGTGTGGTTATTCAGTCTGTACTCAAACTTTTATGACTGTCAGCTCAAGGTGTATCTGGTGATAGGAATGTTTGTCTTTGCTGTGAAACCAAATATTTCTTCCCATAGTTTGAAACAGTTAATTTTACCCAATCTCTTGAACGTATACAATAAGTTCAGTACCTCTCACTGCCATGTGATGAATGTTGAGATAACCGTCTTGTGCCAAATGAATTTTTGCTTTGCTAGAAAAAGTATCTTTGATTATTTTAGCCATCTTAAAATACCATATTTCTAGATCATATTTATGAAACTATGTACCTTTTCCTATATCACACACAGTATTTTACTTGAAACTGAACACAATAGTCCAAATATTGCTTGAGTGTTAAGAATGTAAATTTCTGTTTTCTAGAACCTACTCGTTTCCTTTGCAAATCTAAAGAAAAAGAGATACATTGGTCTTTAAAAAGCATATCACTGTTGACTAGTATTGAATTGACACTAAAATTACTTATTTTATTTTGCATGTGCTTTACTAATCCAAATCTCTACCATCTTTGAATCCTATTTAGAGCATGTGCAAAATACATGATTATATTTAAAACATGTTGGCCTCAGATCAGATCAGATCAGTCGCTCAGTCATGTCTGACTCTTTGCGATCCCATGAATCGCAGCACGCCAGGCCTCCCTGTCCATCACCAACTCCCGGAGTTCACTCAGATTCACGTCCATCGAGTCAGTGATGCCATCCAGCCATCTCATCCTCTGTCGTCCCCTTCTCCTCTTGCCCTCAATCCCTCCCAGCATCAGAGTCTTATCCAATGAGTCAACTCATTGGTATGAGGTCGCCAAAGTACTGGAGTTTCAGCTTTAGCATCATTCCCTCCAAAGAAATCCCAGGGCTGATCTTGTTCAGAATGGACTGGTTGGATCTCCTTGCAGTCCAAGGGACTCTCAAGAGTCTTCTCCAACACCACACTTCAAAAGCATCCATTTTTCGGCACTCAGCCTTCTTCACAGTCCAACTCTCACATCCATACATGACCACAAGAAAAACCATAGCCTTGACTAGACGAACCTTTGTTGGCAAAGTAATGTCTCTGCTTTTGAATATGCTATCTAGGTTGGTCATAACTTTCCTTCCAAGGAGTAAGCGTCTTTTAATTTCATGGCTGCAGTCACCATCTGCAGTGATTTTGGAGCCCAAAAAAATAAAGTCTGACAGTTTCCACTGTTTCCCCATCTATTTCCCATGAAGTGATGGGACCGGATGCCACGATCTTCGTTTTCTGAATGTTGAGCTTTAAGCCAACTTTTTCACTCTCCACTTTCACCTTCATCAAGAGGCTTTTTAGTTCCTCTTCACTTTCTGCCATAAGGGTGGTGTCATCTGAATATCTGAGGTTATTGATATTTCTCCCGGCAATCCTGATTCCAGCTTGTGTTTCTTCCAGTCCAGCGTTTCTCATGATGTACTCTGCATAGAAGTTAAATAAACAGGGTGACAATATACAGCCTTGATGTACTCCTTTTCCTATTTGGAAGCAGTCTGTTTGTTCCATGTCCAGTTCTAACTGTTGCTTCCTGACCTGCATGCAAATTTCTCAAGAGGCAGATTAGGTGGTCTGGTATTCCCATCTCTTTCAGAATTTTCCACAGTTTCTTGTGATCCACACAGTCAAAGGCTTTGGCATAGTCAATAAAGCAGAAATAGATGTTTTTTCTGGAACTCTCTTGCTTTTTCCATGTTGGCCTACCAAATGCTTAATGCTTTGCGTATATCTGTCTTAGTACACTTATGCCCTGTTCACAATGGTGGAGTACCTGACTTGCATTTAGGCCATTATACTCTCACCCCTAAGATTATTCAAATTAGAATAAGAAAGAATGGTTCCTGGAGTGGGAAAACCTATTGAGGTATAAACATAGTGTCTGCCAAGCAGTTACATTTCTGCCCTGTGTGGTCAAAGTCCAGGGAGAAGAAAGTTGGGACATGAAAACATCAGATCTCAGGTGAAATGATACTGGTCTTCAGATATTTTCAGTTGAGATATTATTAAAAAAGACAGCCCTGACTAATATAACTACTTTCCACAGACTTGTGAATCCTCTGTGCATTAATTATAGAAAGCATGCACTGCTATTACTTATTATAAATGAAAGGAAAATTCTATGCCATTCAACATACATGATATTAATATATAAACGTAGAAACTTGGAGAAAAGATGAGTACTCAGAAATAATACTAGAAATATTCCTTTGGACTGGCTTTAAAAATTCATAAATTGTTGCTTCTCTTAAACTTCATGAAGTAACTTAATTATAAAGTTCTTGAAGTTTATAATTTCTGTCCTAGTTCAATCAAAATAATTGTTTGCCTACAGTAGCAGGATATACTGGAGAATTCACTTCATTATGTATGTCCTCTGATGTGATATTAAGAATGATCTCTGCAGAATTACTTTCTGCCTCTCATACAGACAAGCACACACACACACATACATATGTGCATAAATCTTTCTCTCTCTCTCACACACACACAAGTACACTCATTTTCTGTTTTTTAAACTTAAAACCTGCTGAGAAGAAAATGGACTCTGGAAATCACTCCTCACTGAGTTCATCCTCACTGGGCTCACAGAAAAACCACAATTCCAGCTGCCCATTTTTCCTTCTCTTCCTAAGAATCTATATGGTCATTGAGATGGGGAACTAGGGCATGATCACACTGATTGGGGTCAGTTCTCACCTGCACACCCCCATGTACTATTTCCTCAGCAATTTGTACTTTATTGATCTCTGTCAGTCCACTGTCATTACCCCCAAATGCTGGTGAACTCTGTGAGAGAAAAAAATATCTCCTACCCTGAATGCATGACTCAGCTCTATTGTTTGCTGAAATGACATATGACCACTATGTTGCCATCTGTAACCCCTTGCTTTATAATGCCATCATGTCTTATTATAGGTGCTTCCAGTTCACAGCAGCAGTTTACATCTTGTGAATCATTTAATCAACATTCCATACTTGACTTATGCTGAGACTCTATTTCTTCAAGGCCAATGTGATTAACCATTATTTCTGTGATATTTTTCCACTCATGGAGCCATCATGTTCTAGCATTTATTTCAATGAATTAGTGGCTCTAGTCTGAAGTTCATTCAATGTCCTGATTCCTGCCTTACCTACTCTTACCTCCTATGTCTTCCTCCTCCACAAAATCTTCCACATATACTCCATAGAGGGCAGGTCCAAAGCCTTCCAGCACTTGCAGTTTCCACGTCTCAGCTGTTGCTGTTTTCTATGGATCTGCAGCATTCATGTACCTGCAGCCATCATCTGTGAGCCCGATGGAACAAAGGAAAGTGTCCTTTGTGTTTTATACCTGCACTGTGCCCATGATGAATCCTGTGATCTACAGTTTGTGGAATAAGGATGTCAAATTGACCCTGAGGAAAATTCTGGACAGTGGAAAATGCAGATGAATAGATTCAATGTCATGGTGTTATATCAGAGTTAAATGTTTGCTGAGATACATAATCTTTCAGTTTTACTGTTCAAATTTTTGGAAATTCAGGATCATTTTCCCATACAATGCTTTTCCCAAGTTGCCTCCAGGCTAATTCCTTTGAGATTGTGTTATATTAACTATGTATGGAGAAATATCAAGGGTAAAGTCAAAGATCTTAAGAATTAAAGAAGCTCCAGTGAGGTACAAAGAAATACAAATGACAACAAGAGTAACTATAATGATCATCATAAAATAATAACATATTATTATTGAGATAGTATAAAACATCAAACACTGTGCCCAGTGCTTTATATTAGATAACTTTTATATTTATGGTGTTCTTTCAAGGTAAGCCTTTGTATTTTTTCCATTTGAAAGATGAATAAATTGAAGCTAGTTTACATAGAGGAAATTCACACAGTCCCAAACCTAATAAAGACAGAAGCTAGAATGTTCAACTTCAGGAACTGTGATTTTACTCGTAGTTATATATTGCCCCCAGGTAATTGTGTGTAAGTGTAAGGCCTTTCCAGGAATTTTCTCCTACACATTAAGCTTCTACCTTTCTTTGAGATTCTATTGCTTTCCGTTAGATATCTCCAATGTTATTTTCAGTTTTATTTCATTTGATATAATGAAAATAAAAATATTTCAAACCTGTGTTGATCAAACAAAAAGACCAAATGGAAGTACAAGATGCTGGAGGAGTAGGTGGATGTAGAGCACATCTCTCTTCACAGATGCAAGAGGAATACACCTTCAGACACAGAAGTGCATGCAGAACACCATCTGAGAGTGGGCAGGAGGTCCTGACCAGAGGAAAAGAATATATAGAATCACGAAAAACTGGGTAGGATGAAGGCACTAGGGGGAAAAACAGGAGTGTTAGTAAGACTGGACCTTCCCTCACGGGTGGGGGAACTGAAGCTGGGGTCTGATCCCCACTTTGGGGCAATTGTCTGAGTTAGAAGGGAAACATTTAAGGCTAAGAGTGAAACAGCTGATCTGTGGCAGCCTAAATAGAATGAGAATCAGACAGTCCTTGCTGGACACATGCATACATACATGCCCCAGACAGAGACGCAGGTTGCCTAGAAGGCGCAGTGGCTGAGAGGTGAAGTTCAGGGATCGTGGAACAACCCCAGGGCAAGGGCTGCTCTTGACTATGGAAAGGCTGATTGAGGGGATGTGAGGAAGGAGATTGTGGTGGGAAATACATGTGGAGGAGAGCTGGGCAGCCATGGAAGCAAGGTGATACTGCTGAGTCACACGTAGGGGGTGGAGCCATCACCATAGCCTCTCTCTCCCCACAGGCTAGCATCGGCAGCTGAACAATAGTGAGGCTGGCACATCAAATGCCTGATGCACCGAATTACAGAACAGCAACACACCCAAGATGCTCCTTTAAGTGACCAATGAGGCAAACTACAGAGTAGGGCTCCACCCAGGGTGCCCCTTTAAATGCCTGATGTGCTGATCTACAGTGTAGGGTCCCAGTCAGGAGGACCCCTCTAAGTGCCTGACACACCAAACAACAGAGAAGGAATCCAGGGAAGGGGTCCCTCTGAACCTGCATAGGCGGAGCTGTGGAGAAAGACTGGACAAAGAGGCCTACTGATCACCAGCTACAAGAGGCTGGAAAAAAGACTCTGATGGGGCCATAACTCCTGCAGTGGAGGCAGTGCGTGTCCCTGAAAACTTGGCACTGCCAGGGTCCCTGCAAGCCAAGCAGCTGTGCCACCTTCACGTTCAAATCTCACTGGGACAGAGCTGCTGCAGGCCAAAAAGTCTTGTGTCTATGCACGCAGGGTCGTTTCGGTAGTGTCCGACTCCTTGTGACCCTGTAGACTGTGGCCTGCCAGGCTTCTCTGGCAGGGAGGGGGTTTCTCCAGGTAAGAATACTGGAGTGCACTGGCCAATATTGATTGCCATATTCTTCTAGAGCACTATATTTCCTGCTGCCCTAGCCACCAACTCCCCCGAGTACCTGGTGCTGTCATAACCCCTGTGACCCAAACAGCTGCACTACCTCCACATCAGGCCCTCACAGGGGCAAGCTCACATCCTCCGGGGCAGACTCAGGTGCAAATCTGGGAGATCAACCCACTTGCAGAGGTGGACATAAAGCCACAATTGGAAGCCAGGAGGCAGTGTGGCTAAGGAAGGTGACCCAAAACCTTCCTGCCAGCTGTACAAACTGCAGATTAAATCCACACGATCAACTAAGCAAACTCTGTGTCTATGGAATATACAAAAGGCCATTGAGAGCGCCCACAAAAGAAAATGCACTAGTTCTGATAACTGTGGATATTGGAGGTAAGAACACAGGATTAGGACCAGTTTAGAAGCTGAGCTGCCCTCAAAGAAGGTCCAAAGATCAGCACAGTGTTAGAGGGAATTCTAGGGAGGTAAGGCGGGCTGTGATTCCCAGCGAGGCAAAGGACCCTAACAGCAGTGACTCAACGAAACATTTATTATTCTTATGTTTTGAATTGTTCTGTAGATTGTTTTGAATTTTTTCCCCCATTTTCTCCCCCTGTGTTCAGTTAAGTTCAGTTCAGTCACTCAGTCATGTCCAACTCTTTGCAATTCCATGGACTGCAGCACTCCAGGCTGCCCTGTCCATCACCAACTGCTGGAGTTTACTCAAACTCATGTCCATCGAGTCAGTGATGCCATCCAACTGTCTCATCCTCTGTCATCCCCTTCTCCACCTGCCTTCAACTTTTCCCAGCATAACGGTCCTTTCAAATGAGTCAGTTCTTCACATCAGGTGGCTAAAGTACTGGGGTTTCAGCTTCAGCATCATTCCTTCCAACGAATAGTCAGGATTGATTTCCTTTAGGATGGACTGGTTGGATCTCCTTGCAGTCCAAGGGACTCTCAAGAGTCTTCCCCAACACCACAGTTCAAAAGCAACAATTCTTTGGTTCCCAGCTTTCTTTATACTCCAAATCTCACATCCATACATGACTACAGGAAAAAAACATAGCCTTGACTTTTGTTGGCAAAGTAATGTCTCTGTTTTTAGATATGTTGTATAGGTTGGTCATAACTTTTCTTCCAGAGAGCAAATGTCTTTTATTTTCATGGCTGCAGTCACCATATGGAGTGATTTTTTAGAGCCCCAAAAGAGAAAGTCTGTCACTGTTTGCCCATCTATTTGCCATCCCCCATCCCCATGAAGTGATGGGACCAGATGCCATGATCTTAATTTTCTGAATGTTGGGGTTTAAGCCAACTTTTTCACTCTCCTCTTTCATCATCAAGAGGCTCTTTAGTTCTTCTTAACTTTCTGCCGTAAGAATGGTGTCATCTGCATGTCTGAGCTTATTGATATTTCTCCAAGAAATCTTGATTCCAGCTTGTGCTTCATGCAGCCCAGAGTTTCTCATGATGTACTCTGCATGTAAGTTAAATAAGTAGGATGACAATATACAGTCTTGATGTACTCCTTTCCCTATTTGAACCAGTCAGTTGTTCCATGCGCAGTTCTAACTATTGCTTCCTGACCTGCATACAGATTTCACAAGAGGCAGGTCACATGGTCTGGTTTTTCTATCTCTTAAAGAATTTCCACAGTTTGTTGTGATTCACACAGTCAAAGGCTTTGGCATAGTCAATAAAGCAGAAGTAGATATTTTTCTGGAACTCTTGCTTTTTTGATGATACAACAGATGTTGGCAATTTGATCTCTGTTTCCTCTACCTTTTCAAAATCCAGCTGAACATCTGGAAGCCCATGGTTCACATACTGTTGAAGCCTGGCTTGGAGAATTTTGAATATTACTTTACTGGCATGTGAGATGAGTGCAATTGTGTGGTAGTTTGAGCATTCTTTGGAATTGCTTTTCTTTGGGATTGGAATGCAAACTGACCTTTTCCAGTCCTGTGGCCACTGGTGAGTTTTCCAAATTTATTGGCATATTGAGTGCAGAACTTTCACAGCACCATCTTTTAGGATTTGAAGTAGCTCAACTGGATTTCCACCACCTCCACTAGCTTTGTTTGTAGTGATGCTTCCTAAAGCCCACTTAACTTCACATTCCAGGATATCTCGCTCTAGGTGAGTGATCACACCATCATTGTTATCTGGGTCATGAAGATCTTTTTTGGATAGTTCTTCTGTGTATTCTTGCCATCTCTTCTTAATAGTCTCTGCTTCTGTTAGGTCCATACCTTTTCTGTCCTTTATTATCCCCATCTTTTCATGAAATGGTCCCTTGGTATCTGTAATTTTCTTGACGAGATCTCTAGTCTTTCCCTTTCTATTGTTTTCCTATATATCTTTTCACTGATTACTGCTGCTGCTGCTGCTAAGTCGCTTCAGTCGTGTCTGACTCTGTGCGACCCCATAGACGGCAGCCTACCAGGCTCCCCCCTCCCTGGGATTCTCCAGGCAAAAACACTGGAGTGGGTTGCCATTTCCTTCTCCAATGCATGGAAGTGAAAAGTGAAAGCGAAGTCGCTCAGTCGTGTCCAGCTCTTCGCGACCCCATGGACTGCAGCTTACCGGGCTCCTCTGCCCATGGGATTTTCCAGGCAAGAGTACTGGAGTGGGGTGCCATTGCCTTCTCCATGAGGAAGGCTTTTTTATCTCTCCTTGCTGTTCTTTGGAACTCTGCATCCAAATGGGTATATCTTTTCTTTTTTCCTTTGCCTTTCACTTCTCTTCTTTTCTTAGCTATTTGTAAGGCCTCCTCAGACAACCATGTTACCTTTTTGCATTTCATTTTCTTGGGGATGTTCTTGATGACTACCTCCTGCACAATGTCACCAACCTCCATCCATAGTTGTTCAGTCACTCTGTCAATCAGATCTAATCCCTTGAGTCTATTTGTCACTTCCACTGTATAATCGTAAGGGATATGATTTAGGTCATACCTGAATGGTCTAGTGGTTTTCCCTACTTCCTTCAATTTAAATCTGAATTTAGCAATAGGAGCTCATGATCTGAGCCACAGTCAGCTCCCAGTCTTGTTTTTGATGACTGTATAGAACTTCTCCATCTTTGGCTGCAAAGAATCTAATCAATCTGATTTCGGTGTTGGCCATCTGGTGATGTCCATGTGCAGAGTCATCTCTTGTGTTGTTGGAAGAGGGTGTTTGCTACGACCAGTGCATTCTCTTGGCAAAACTCTATTAGCCTTTGCCCTGCTTCTTTCTGTACTCCAAGGCCAAATTTGCCTGTTATTCCAGGTATGCCTTAACTTCCTACTTTTGCATTTCAGTTCCCTATAATGAAAAGAATATCTTTTTGGGGTGTTAGTCTTGTAGGTATTCATAGAACCATTCAAATTCAGCTTCTTCAGCATTACTGGTCAGGGCATAGACTTGGATTACTGTGATATTGAATGGTTTGACTTGGAAAGAACAGTGATCTTTCTTTGGATTTTGTGTTGCATCCAAGTACTGCATTTCATACTCTTGTTGTCTATGATGGCTACCCCATTCCTTCTATGGGATTCTTGCCCACAGTAGTAGATATAATGGTCGTCTGAGTTAAATTCACCCATTTCAGTCCATTTTAGTTTGCTGATTCCTAAAATGTAGATGTTCACTCTCCTGTTCGACCACTTCCAATTTGCCTTGATTCATGGACCTAATATTCCAGGTTCTTATGCAGCATTGCTCAGTATCCCTTTGTTGTAGTTGTCAATTTTTTTGTCACTATGGAATCTAACTTATGAGTTTTTTTTGTTTGTTTTTGTTTTTTTTTTCCCCTCAGTCATGTTTTTTGTTGTTATAAACTTCTGCCTCTTGTTGGGTTTTTTCAGTTCTGGTGAGTTTTTCTTTATTTTTTTTCTTTTCACTTTTCTTAATTTTAATTTCAAATTTTTTAAATTTATTATGACTTTTTCGACATTATTCCTGTGTTTGCTTTTCCTACTATTCTTTCCCTTCTCAGTTAATCTTTAATGCATATAAATTTTCTTTATATAACTCTATTTAACTGAATATTTATTATTTGTTTCCTTTCTTTCTTCCTTTTCTCTCAACATATTTGTTAGTTTTATTTCCATTGTTTTATTCTCCAATTGGCTCCTTGCTTTACTTTGTTTTTCAGTTTGTGCTTTAGTTAGTTTTGCTCTAGTAGATCTAATTTTCCATTTCCTTTGTTGGCCTGGTCCATATATTATACTTTATTTTTGTTGGACTCTTTTGATTTTGCTGATATATATATATATATATATATATATTCAGTGACACTTTTTATTGTTATAAACCTCTTCCTCGGAGGAGGAGCCAAGATGGCGGAGGAGTAGGACGGGGAGAACACTTTCTCCCCCACAAATTCATCAAAAGAGCATTTAAACGTCGAGTAAATTCCACAAAACAACTTCTGAATGCCGGCAGAGGACATCAGGCACCCAGAAAAGCAGCCCAACTCTTCGAAAGGAGGTAGGAAAAAATATAAAAGACAAAAAAAGAGACAAAAGAGGGAGGGACGGAGTTCTGTCCCGGGAAGGGAGTCTTAAAAAGAGAGAAGTTTCCAAACACCAGGAAACCCTCTCACTGCCGAATCTGTGCCGAGCTTTGGAAGCACAGAGGGCAACATAAAAGGGAGGGGGAAAAAAAAAAATAATAAACAATTAAAAATCGCGGATTGTGAGCCCTACGGGAACTCCCCCAGCGGAGAAGCAGCGCAGACGCCTGCACACGGCATTAGCAAGCGGGGGCTGGGCAGGGAAGCGCGGCGCGGGCTGTGTCCCTTAGAGTAAGAATCGGGCCGAATGTCCTGAGCGCTATCTGAGCGAAATAATTTGGGCTAGCAAACCAGACTGTGGGATATCTACCACGCGAAAAGCCAGCCCTAACCTAAGACACCGCCAGGCCCGCGCACAGAACAAAGGACTGAACAGAGATAGCCGGCTGCAGACCTTCCCCCTCCGGTGACAGGCAGCCAGAGCCGGAAGGGGGCAATCGCAGCCCCAGAGAGACACTATCTATAAAACTGTAAGCAGGCTTCTTTGCTAACTAAAACTTCTTGGGGGTCTGGACGGTCAATATCTGCCTGAGAAGGTGCGCCGGTTTTACACCCAGATAACCGAGTGGCGGGGAGGCGATAAGTCGCAGCATTGGCGCCCGCCAAACACCTCATCACCTGAGCTGCTCGACCTGGGAAGAACACAAAACGCAGGCCCAACCGAGTCTGCGCCTCTGAGGACTACCCGAGTGCCTGAACCTGAGCGGCTTGGACCTGGGAGCTCAGTCCAGGGCCGGCCTCTGATTGTTCCCGGCGGAACAACCTAGAGCCCAAGCAGTGTGGGCAGGGAGGTTACACGCGCCGTGAGCGGGGGCAGACCCAGTGTGGCCGAGGCACTTCGAGCGCACGCCAGTGTTATCTGTTTGCAGAATCCCTCCCTCCCTCCCCACAGCGCGGCTGAACAAGTGAGCCTAAATTTAAAAAAAAAAAAAAAAAAAATAGGGTCCTCCACCGTCCCCTTTGTGTCAGGGTGGGAACCAGACACTGAAGAGACCAGCAAACAGAAGAAGCTATAACAGAGGGAAACGCCTTGGAAGCTACAGGCCATAGATTAAAACCCTGTGGTTACTACGGATTACATAGGAAGGGGCCTATAGATCTTGAGAAATATAAGTCGGACTAAGGAACTGCCAAAAATGAACTGAACCCACAATACTCACAACAAAACCAGAGAAAGACCTAGATATATTTTTACTATTTTTACGATCAATCTTTCTTTCTTTCTTTTTTTTTTTAATTAAAAAAAAAATTTTTTTAAGTCCTCTATTGTCCTTTAATTTTCACTTTTATAACTATTACTTTGCAAAAAAAAAAAAAAAAAGACCCTATTTTTTTTTTTTTTCTTCTTCTTCAGCAAACTTCATATATATATTTTATAATTTTTTGACCGTGGTTTTTTTTTTTTTTTTTCTTCTTTTTCTTCTTTTCTTTAACATTGCATTTTTGAAATTCCAAACTCTACTCTAGATTTTTAATTTTAGCCTTTTGATATATGTTATCAATTTTGTACCTATAGTTTTTTTCATAATTGCTGTGACTTTTTTTTTTCCTCTGTTTCTTTCTCTTCTTCTTTTATATAACATCGTATATCTGCAATTCCAAACTCTACTCAAGATTTTTAATTTATGCTTTTTGGTATTTGATATCAATTTTGTACCTGTATTTTCTTTATAATTTTTGCGACATTGTTTTTGTTGGTTTGTTTGTTTTCTCTCTTTATTTTTCTTCTTCTTCTTCTTTTTTTTTTTTTTTTTTTTTTAACGTTGTATTTTTGAAATTCCAAACTCTACTCTAGATTTTAATTTTTGCTGTTTGGTATTAGTTATCAATTTTGTACCTGTAGTTTCTTTATTACTTTCACGACCTTGTTTGTTTTTCTTTGTTCGTTTTTTCTCTCTTTCTTTTCCTTCTCCTTTTCATTAACATCGCATTTTTGAAATTCCAAACTCTACTCTAGATTTCTAATTTTTGTTTTTATGTATTTGTTACCAATTTTGTACCTTTAAGAACCCAATCTTCAGGACCCATTTTTCACTAGTGTACGAGATTACTGGCTTGACTGCTCTCTCTCCCTTTGGACTCTCCATTTTCTCCACCAGGTCACCTGTATCTCCTCCCTAACCCCTCTCTACTCTACCCAACTCTGTGAATTTCTGTGTGTTCCAGACGGTGGAGAACACTTAAGGAACTGATTACTGGCTGGATCTGTCTCCCGCCTTTTCATTTCCCCCTTTTATCCTTCTGGCCACCTCTGTCTCCTGCCTCCTTCTTCTCTTCCCTGTATAACTCCGTGAACATCTCTGAGTGGTCCAGTTGTGGAGTGCACATAAGGAAGTGACTACTGGCTAGCCCACTCTCTCCACTATTGATTCCACCTCATCTCATTTGGGTCACCTCTAACTCCCTCCTCCCTCTTCTCTTCTCCATGTAACGCTGTGAACCTCTCTGAGTGACCCTCACAGTAGAGAAACTTTTCATCTTTAACGTAGATGTTTTATCAGTGGTGCTGTATAGAAGGAGAAGTTTTGAAACTACTGTAAAATTAAGACCGATAACTGGAAGTAGGAGGCTTAAGTCCAATCCCTGACTCCAGGGAACTCCTGACTCCAAGGAACATTAATTGACAGGAGCTCATCAAACGCCTCCATACCGACACTGAAACCAAGCACCACACAAGGGCCAACAAGTTCCAGGGAAAGACATAACAAGCAAATTCTCCAGCAACAAAGGAACACAGCCCTGAGCTTCAAGATACAGGCTGCCCAAAGTCACCCCAAAACCATAGACATCTCATAACTCATTACTGGACATTTCATTACACTCCAGAGAGAAGAAATACAGCTCCATCAACCAGAACATCAACACAAGCTTCCCTAACCAGGAAACCTTGACAAGCCACCTGTACAAACCCACACACAGCGAGGAAACGCCACAATAAAGAGAACTCCACAAACTGCCAGAATACAGAAAGGACACCCCAAACTCAACAATTTAAACAAGATGAAGAGACAGAGGAATAGCCAGCAGATAAAGGAACAGGATAAATGCCCACCAAACCAAACAAAAGAGGAAGAGATAGGGAATCTACCTGATAAAGAATTCCGAATAATGATAGTGAAATTGATCCAAAATCTTGAAATTAAAATGGAATCACAGATAAATAGCCTGGAGGCAAGGATTGAGAAGATGCAAGAAAGGTTTAACAAGGACTTAGAAGAAATAAAAAAGAGTCAATATATAATGAATAATGCAATAAGTGAAATTAAAAACACTCTGGAGGCAACAAATAGTAGAATAACAGAGGCAGAAGATAGGATTAGTGAATTAGAAGATAGAATGGTAGAAATAAATGAATCAGAGAGGATAAAAGAAAAACGAATTAAAAGAAATGAGGACAATCTCAGAGACCTCCAGGACAATATTAAACGCTACAACATTCGAATCATAGGGGTCCCAGAAGAAGAAGACAAAAAGAAAGACCATGAGAAAATACTTGAGGAGATAATAGTTGAAAACTTCCCTAAAATGGGGAAGGAAATAATCACCCAAGTCCAAGAAACCCAGAGAGTCCCAAACAGGATAAACCCAAGGCGAAACACCCCAAGACACATAGTAATCAAATTAACAAAGATCAAACACAAAGAACAAATATTAAAAGCAGCAAGGGAAAAACAACAAATAACACACAAGGGAATTCCCATAAGGATAACAGCTGATCTTTCAATAGAAACTCTTCAAGCCAGGAGGGAATGGCAAGACATACTTAAAATGATGAAAGAAAATAACCTACAGCCCAGATTATTGTACCCAGCAAGGATGTCATTCAAGTATGAAGGAGAAATCAAAAGCTTTTCAGACAAGCAAAAGCTGAGAGAATTCTGCACCACCAAACCAGCTCTCCAACAAATACTAAAGGATATTCTCTAGACAGGAAACACAAAAATGGTGTATAAATTCGAACCCAAAACAATAAAGTAAATGGCAACGGGGTCATACTTATCAGTAATTACCTTAAACGTAAATGGGTTGAATGCCCCAACCAAAAGACAAAGACTGGCTGAATGGATACAAAAACAAGACCCCTGCATATGTTGTCTACAAGAGACCCACCTCAAAACAGGGGACACATACAGACTGAAAGTGAAGGGCTGGAAAAAGATTTTCCATGCGAATAGGGACCAAAAGAAAGCAGGAGTAGCAATACTCATATCAGATAAAATAGACTTTAAAACAAAGACTGTGAAAAGAGACAAAGATGGTCACTACATAATGATCAAAGGATCAATCCAAGAAGAAGATATAACAATTATAAATATATATGCACCCAACACGGGAGCACCGCAGTATGTAAGACAAATGCTAACAAGTATGAAAGGAGAAATTAACAATAACACAATAATAGTGGGAGACTTTAATACCCCACTCACACCTATGGATAGATCAACTAAACAGAAAATTAACAAGGAAACACAAACTTTAAACGATACAATAGACCAGTTAGACCTAATTGATATCTATAGGACATTTCATCCCAAAACAATGAATTTCACCTTCTTCTCAAGTGCACATGGAACCTTCTCCAGGATAGATCACATCCTGGGCCATAAAGCTAGCCTTGGTAAATTCAAAAAAATAGAAATCATTCCAAGCATCTTTTCTGACCACAATGCAGTAAGATTAGATCTCAATTACAGGAGAAAAACTATTAAAAAATCCAACATATGGAGGCTGAACAACACGCTGCTGAATAACCAACAAATCACAGAAGAAATCAAAAAAGAAATCAAAATTTGCATAGAAACGAATGAAAATGAAAACACAACAACCCAAAACCTGTGGGACACGGTAAAAGCAGTCCTAAGGGGAAAGTTCATAGCAATACAGGCACACCTCAAGAAACAAGAAAAAAGTCAAATAAATAACCTAACTCTACACCTAAAGCAACTAGAAAAGGAAGAAATGAAGAACCCCAGGGTTAGTAGAAGGAAAGAAATCTTAAAAATTAGAGCAGAAATAAATGCAAAAGAAACAAAAGAGACCATAGCAAAAATCAACAAAACCAAAAGCTGGTTCTTTGAAAGGATAAATAAAATTGACAAACCATTAGCCAGACTCATCAAGAAACAAAGGGAGAAAAATCAAATCAATAAAATTAGAAATGAAAATGGAGAGATCACAACAGACAACACAGAAATACAAAGGATCATGAGAGACTACTATCAACAATTATATGCCAATAAAATGGACAACGAGGAAGAAATGGACAAATTCTTAGAAAAGTACAACTTTCCAAAACTCGATCAGGAAGAAATAGAAAATCTTAACAGACCCATCACAAGCACGGAAATTGAAACTGTAATAAAAAATCTTCCAGCAAACAAAAGCCCAGGTCCAGACGGCTTCACAGCTGAATTCTACCAAAAATTTAGAGAAGAGCTAACACCTATCCTGCTCAAACTCTTCCAGAAAATTGCAGAGGATGGTAAACTTCCAAACTCATTCTATGAGGCCACCATCACCCTAATACCAAAACCTGACAAAGATCCCACAAAAAAAGAAAACTACAGGCCAATATCACTGATGAACATAGATGCAAAAATCCTTAACAAAATTCTAGCAAACAGAATCCAACAACACATTAAAAAGATCATACACCATGACCAAGTGGGCTTTATCCCAGGGATGCAAGGATTCTTCAATATCCGCAAATCAATCAATGTAATACACCACATTAACAAATTGAAAAATAAAAACCATATGATTATCTCAATAGATGCAGAGAAAGCCTTTGACAAAATTCAACATCCATTTATGATCAAAACTCTCCAGAAAGCAGGAATAGAAGGAACATACCTCAACATAATCAAAGCTATATATGACAAACCCACAGCAAACATTATCCTCAATGGTGAAAAATTGAAAGCATTTCCTCTAAAGTCAGGAACAAGACAAGGGTGCCCACTTTCACCATTACTATTCAACATAGTTTTGGATGTTTTGGCCACAGCAATCAGAGCAGAAAAAGAAATAAAAGGAATCCAAATTGGAAAAGAAGAAGTAAAGCTCTCACTGTTTGCAGATGACATGATCCTCTACATAGAAAACCCTAAAGACTCCACCAGAAAATTACTAGAACTAATCAATGACTATAGTAAAGTTGCAGGATATAAAATCAACACACAGAAATCCCTTGCATTCCTATACACTAATAATGAGAAAACAGAAAGAGAAATTAAGGAAACAATTCCATTCACCATTGCAACGGAAAGAATAAAATACTTAGGAATATATCTACCTAAAGAAACTAAAGACCTATATATAGAAAACTATAAAACACTGGTGAAAGAAATCAAAGAGGACACTAACAGATGGAGAAATATACCATGTTCATGGATTGGAAGAATCAATGTAGTGAAAATGAGTATACTACCCAAAGCAATCTATAGATTCAATGCAATCCCTATCAAGCTACCAACAGCATTCTTCACAGAGCTAGAACAAATAATTTCACAATTTGTATGGAAAAACAAAAAACCTCGAATAGCCAAAGCGATCTTGAGAAAGAAGAATGGAACGGGAGGAATCAACCTACCTGACTTCAGGCTCTACTACAAAGCCACAGTTATCAATACAGTATGGTACTGGCACAAAGACAGAAATATAGATCAATGGAACAAAATAGAAAGCCCAGAGATAAATCCACGCACATATGGACACCTTATCTTCGACAAAGGAGGCAAGAATATACAATGGATTAAAGACAATCTCTTTAACAAGTGGTGCTGGGAACTCTGGTCAACCACTTGTAAAAGAATGAAACTAGAACACTTTCTAACACCATACACAAAAATAAACTCAAAATGGATTAAAGATCTAAACGTAAGACCAGAAACTATAAAACTCCTAGAGGAGAACATAGGCAAAACACTCTCTGACATACATCACAGCAGGATCCTCTATGACCCACCTCCCAGAATATTGGAAATAAAAGCAAAAATAAACAAATGGGACCTAATTAACCTTAAAAGCTTCTGCACATCAAAGGAAACTATTAGCAAGGTGAAAAGACAACCTTCAGAATGGGAGAAGATAATAGCAAATGAAGCAACTGACAAACAACTAATCTCGAGAATATACAAGCAACTCCTACAGCTCAACTCCAGAAAAATAAATGACCCAATCAAAAAATGGGCCAAAGAACTAAATAGACATTTCTCCAAAGAAGACATACAGATGGCTAACAAACACATGAAAAGATGCTCAACATCACTCATTATCAGAGAAATGCAAATCAAAACCACTATGAGGTACCATTTCACGCCAGTCAGAATGGCTGCAATCCAAAAGTCTACAAGTAATAAATGCTGGAGAGGGTGTGGAGAAAAGGGAACCCTCTTCCACTGTTGGTGGGAATGCAAACTAGTACAGCCACTATGGAGAACAGTGTGGAGATTCCTTAAAAAACTGGAAATAGACATGCCTTATGATCCAGCAATCCCACTGCTGGGCATACACACTGAGAAAACCAGAAGGGAAAGAGACACGAGTACCCCAATGTTCATCGCAGCACTGTTTATAATAGCCAGGACATGGAAGCAACCTAGATGCCCATCAGCAGATGAATGGCTAAGAAAGCTGTGGTACATATACACAATGGAGTATTATTCAGCCATTAAAAAGAATACATTTGAAGCAGTTCTAACGAGGTGGATGAAACTGGAGCCTATTATACAGAGTGAAGTAAGCCAGAAAGAAAAACACCAATACAGTATACTAACGCATATATATGGAATTTAGAAAGATGGTAACAATAACCCTGTGTACGAGACAGCAAAAGAGACACTGATGTATAGAACAGTCTTATGGACTCTGTGGGAGAGGGAGAGGGTGGGAAGATTTGGGAGAATGGCATTGAAACATGTAAAATATCATGTATGAAACGAGTTGCCAGTCCAGGTTCGATGCACGATACTGGATGCTTGGGGCTGGTGCACTGGGACGACCCAGAGGGATGGAATGGGGAGGGAGGAGGGAGGAGGGTTCAGGATGGGGAACACATGTAAACCTGTGGCGGATTCATTTTGATGTTTGGCAAATCTAATACAGTTATGTAAAGTTTAAAAATAAAATAAAATTTAAAAAAAAAAAAAAAAAAAACCTCTTCCTCTACGTTGGGCTTTTGCAGTTCTGTGGAGTTTTCCTTTTTTTTTTTTTTCTTTCTTCCTCTTATTTCTTTTTTATTTTTATAATTGTATTTTTTAAATTTATTCTATTATTTATATACTTATTCCTTTGTTTTTCTTACTCTTCTTTCCCCCTTGCTGCTACTGATGTTATTTCTCTTCATTCATGTCTGACCCTATGTGACCCCATAGATGGCAGCCTACCAGGCTTCCCCGTCCCTGGGATTCTCCAGGCAAGAACACTGGAGTGGGTTGCCATTTCCCTTTCCAATGCATGAAAGCAAAAAGCTAAAGTGAAGTTGCTCAGTTGTGTCCAACTCTTAGTGACCCCATGGACTGCAGTTTACCAGGCTCCTCTGTCCATGGGATTTTCCAGGCAAGAGTACTGGAGTGGGTTGCCATTGCCTTCTCCAAGCAGTTAACATTTAATGTATATAGATCTTCCTCATCTATCTCCATTTATTTTGCATATCTGGTCTTTCTTTCCTTTCCTCTCAACATATTTGTTACTTTTGTTTTCATTGTTTTATTTCCAACATGGCAACTTGCTTTAGTTTTGTCTTCCGGTTTATGTTTTAGTTAGTTTTATTCTTAACTGGTAAATATAATTTTGATTTCCTTTGTTCACTGGGTCAATCTACTGTACTTTATTTTTGCTGGACTCTTTTGACTTTGCTCATGGGTGTATATGTATACGTATATCAGTTCAGTTCAGTTTAGTACTCAGTCATATCCGACTCTTTGCGACCCCATAAATTGCAGCAGGCCAGGCTTCCCTGTCCATCACCAACTCCCAGAGTCCACGCAAACCCATGTCCATTGAGTTGGTGATACCATCTAACCATCTTATCCTCTGTTGTCCCCTTCTCCTCCTCCCCTCAATCTTTCCCAGCAACAGGGTCTTTTCCAATGAGTCAGTTCTTCACATCAGGTGGCCAAAGTACTGGAGTTTCAGCTTCAACATCATCCCTTCCAATGAACACCCAGGACTGATCTCCTTTAGAATGGACTGGTTGGATCTCCTCAAAGTCCAAGGGACTCTCAAGAGTCTTCTCCAACACCACAGTTCAAAAGCATCAATTCTTTGGCACTCAGTTTTCTTTATACCCCAACTCTCACATCCACACAAGACCACTGGAAAAACCATTGCCTTGACTAGAAGGACCTTTGTTGACAAAGTAATGTCTCTGCTTTTTAATATGCTGTCTAGGTTGGTCATAACTTTCCTTCCAAGGGGTAAACATCTTTAATTTCATGGCTGCAATCACCATCTGCAGTGATTATGGAGCTCAAAAAAATAAAGTCAGCCGCTGTTCCCACTGTTTCTCCATATATTTGCCATTAAGTGATGGGACTGGATGCCATGATCTTAGTTTTCTGAATGTTGAATTTAAAACCAATTTTTTTCACTCTCCTCTTTCACTTTCATTAAGAGGATCTTTAGTTCTTCACTTTCTGCCATAAGGGTGGTATCATCTATATCTGAGGTTATTGATATTTCTCCTGGCAATCTTGATTCAAGTTTGTGCATCCTCCAGCCCAGAATTTCTCATGATGTACTCTCAGATCAGATCAGTAGCTCATCGTGTCCGACTCTTTGCGACCCCACGAATCACAGCATGCCAGGCCTCCCTGTCCATCACCAACTCCCAGAGTTCACTCAGACTCACGTCCATAGAGTCAGTGATGCCATCCAGCCATCTCATCCTCTGTCCTCCCCTTCTCCTCCTGCCCCCAATCCCTCCCAGCATCAGAGTCTTTTCCAATGAGTCAACTCTTCACATGAGGTGGCCAAAGTACTGGAGTTTCAGCTTTAGCACCATTCCTTCCAAAGAAATCCCAGGGCTGATCTCCTTCAGAATGGACTGGTGGGATCTCCTTGCAGTCCAAGGGACTCTCAAGAGTCTTCTCCAACACCACACTTCAAAAGCATCAATTCTTCGGTGCTCAGCCTTCTTCACAGTCCAACTCTCACATCCATATATGACCACAGGAAAAACCATAGCCTTGACTAGACGAACCTTTGTTGACAAAGTAATGTCTCTGCTTTTGAATATGCTATGTAGGTTGGTCATAACCTTCCTTCCAAGGAGTAAGCGTCTTTTAATTTCATGGCTGCAGTCACCATCTGTAGTGATTTTGGAGCCCAGAAAAATAAAATCTGACACTGTTTCCACTGTTTATCATCTATTTCCCATGAAGTGGTGGCACTGGATGCCATGATCTTCGTTTTCTGAATGTTGAGCTTTAAGCCAACTTTTTCAGTCTCCACTTTCACTTTCATCAAGAGGCTTTTGAGTTCCTCTTCACTTTCTGCCATAAGAGTGGTGTCATCTGCATATCTGAGGTTATTGATATTTCTTCCAGCAATCTTGATTCCAACTTGTGTTTCTCCCAGTCAAGCGTTTCTCATGATGTACTCTGCATATAAGTTAAATAAACAGGGTGACAATATACAGCCTTGACGAACTCCTTTTCCTATTTGGAACCAGTCTGTTGTTCCATGTCCAGTTCTAACTGTTGCTTCCTGACCTGCATACAAATTTCTCAAGAGGCAGATCAGGTGGTCTGGTATTCCCATCTTTTTCAGAATTTTCCACAGTTTATTGTGATCCACACAGTCATAGGCCTTGGCATAGTCAATAAAGCAGAAATATATGTTTTTCTGGAACTCTCTTGCTTTTTCCATGATCCAGCGGATGTTGGCAACTTGATCTCTGGTTCCTATGCCTTTTCTAAAACCAGCTTGAACATCAGGAAGTTCACGGTTCACATATTGCTGAAGCCTGGCTTAGAGAATTTTGAGCATTACCTTACTAGCATGTGAGATGAGTGCAATCGTGCGGTAGTTTGGGCATTCTTTGGCATTGCCTTTCTTTGGGATTGGAATGAAAACTGACCTTTTCCAGTCCTGTGGCCACTGCTGAGTTTTCCAAATCTGCTGGCATATTGAGTGCAACACTTTCACAGCATCATCTTTCAGGATTTGGAATAGCTCAACTGGAATTCCATCACCTCCACTAGCTTTGTTCATAGTGATGCTTTCTAAGGCCCACTTGAATAAGTTAAATAAGCACATGCAGTATTTTAATTATTATTTGCCTGATTTTGTAACTGCCATTTGTCTTGGGTTCATCTTTGGTTTCTCATTTGAAGTTTTCTTTAATCTCACTTAATGCCACAACAAACCTCTTGTGGAATCTTCATTCCTGAACAGAGACCAAGCCCTGAGCCTTTGCGGTAGCTTTGGTTCCAACATCCTAGAAAACCAGAGAATTAACCCTAGGGAGTATGAAATAGTGACAACTCACATACAGGAAACCACTTGAATATAAGACATGGCATCACCCAACTACCAGTAGCACCCTGAGCAAAATGCCTCATCTAAACAAGAAACAAAAGAAAAATACAGCCCAAGCATCAGCAGACAGGATTACCATCTCATTCAGCCTTGTACATCAGAGGAAAAACAAACAAACAAAAACTCAGCGCACATCTCACCAAGCTTACAGAAACCACTGGACAAACCTTAGGAGGGCAGAAAGGAAAAGGAAGAAAGAATTCTACCTAGAAACCTGAGAAAAGGACACCTCAAGCAAAATAAGTTAAATAAATAATGAAAAGGCAAAGAAATACTACACAAATGAAGGAACAAAGTAGAAACACAGAAGTCCAAGCAAATGAGGAGGAAATAGGCAACTACCTGAAAAAGAATTCAGAATAATGATAGTAAAGATGATTTTTTTTTAAAAAAAATCTTGAAATAAAATGGAGAAAATGCAAGAATAAATTAACAAAGACCTAGAACAACTAAAGAATAAACATACAGAGACAAACAACACAGTTACTGATTAAAAATACTTTAGAAGGAATCAATAGAATATCTGAAGCAGATGAATGAATCAGTTAGCTGGAAGATTAAATGGTGGGAATAATTTCTGAAGATTAGAATAAAGTAAAAAGAATGAAAAGAACTGAGAATAGTCTCAAGGATTCTGGGACAATATCAAACACACCAACATTTGAATTATAAAGGTCCCAGAAGAAGAAGAAGAAAAAAAAAGGGTACGAGAAAACTTTTGAAAAGATTATAGTTGAAAATTTGTCCAACATGGAAAAGGCAACAGTCAATCAAGTCCAAGAGGCACAAAGAGTCCCATACATGATAAATCCAAGGAGAAATATGACAAGACACATACTAATCAAACTAACAAAGACTGAACACAAAGAAAGAATATTAAAAGCAGAGAGGGAAAAGCAACAAGTAACATCAAGGAAATCCCATACTTTTTTTTTTTTTTTAAGTTTCTTTTTTTTTTAAATTTAATTTTATTTAATTTTATTTTTTTTTAAATTTTATTTTATTTTTAAACTTTACATAATTGTATTATTTTTGCCAAATATCAAAATGAATCCAATACTTTTAACAGCTGGTCTTTTAGCCAAAACTTTACAGGCCAGAAGGGAATGGCAGGATATATTTAAAGAACTGAAAGGGAAAAGTCTACAACCAAGATTACTGTACACAGCAAGTATCTCATTCAAAATTAATGGATAAATCAAAATTTTTCAGACAAACAAAATTTAAGAGAATTCAGTACTACCAAACAAGCTTTATAAGAAGTGTTAAAGGGAATTATACAGTCAAGGAATACAAGAGTGGAAAAGGTCTACAAAATCAACCCCAAACAATTAAGAAAATAGCAATATGAGTGTCAGTCAGTTCAGTTCAGTAGCTCAGTCGTGTCCGACTCTTTGCGACCCCATGAATTGCAGCACGCCAGGACTCCCTGTCCATCACCAACTCCCGGAGTTCACTCAAACTCACATCCATCGAGTCAGTGATGCCATCCAGCCATCTCATTCTCTGTCATCCCCTTCTCTTGCCCCCAATCCCTCCAGCATCAGAGTCTTTTCCAATAAGTCAACTCTTCACATCAGGTGGCCAAAGTACTGGAGTTTCAGCTTCAGCATCTTTCCTTCCAAAGAACACCCAGGACTGATCTCCTTTAGAATGGACTGGTTGGATCTCCCTGCAGTCCAAGGGACTCTCAAGAGTCTTCTCCAACACCACAGTTCAAAAGCATCAATTCTTCGGCACTCAGCTTGCTTCACAGTCCAACTCTCACATCCATACATGACTACTGGAAAAACCATAGCCTTGACTAGATGGACCTTTGTTGACAAAGTAATGTCTCTGCTTTTGAATATGCTATCTAGGTTGGTCATAACTTTCCTTCCAAGGAGTAAGCATACTTTAATTTCATGGCTGCAATCACCATCTGCAGTGATTTTCGAGCCCCAAAAAATAAAGTCTGACACTGTTTCCACTGTTTCCCCATCTATTTGCCATGAAGTGATGGGACCAGATGCCATGATCTTAGTTTTCTGAATGTTGAGCTTTAAGCCAACTTTTTCACTCTCCACTTTCACTTTCATCAAGAGGCTTTTTAGTCCCTCTTCACTTTCTGCCATAAGGGTTGTGTCATCTGCATATCTGAGGTTATTGACATTTCTCCTGGCATTCTTGATTCCAGCTTGTGCTTCTTCCAGCCCAGCATCTCTCATGATGTACTCTGCATATAAGTTAAATGAGCAGGGTGACAATATACAGCCTTGACATACTCCTTTTCCTATTTGGAACCAGTCTGTTGTTCCATGTCCAGTTCTAACTGTTGCTTGGTGACCTGCATATAGGTTTCTCAAGAGGCAGGAGAGGTCGTCTGGTATTCCCAACTCTTTCAGAATTTTCCACAGTTTATTGTGATCCACACAGTCAAAAGCTTTGGCATAGTCAATAATATATCAATAATTATTTTAAAAGTAATTGGATTAAATGCTCCAACCACAAGACACAGACTGGCTGTATGAATACACAAACAAGAACCATATTTATGCTGTATACAAGAGACCCACTTCAGACCTAAAGACACATATAAACTGAAAGTGAGAGGATGTAAAAACATATTCCATGCAAATGGGAAGCAAAAGAAAGCTGGAGTAGCAATCCTCGTATCAGACAAAATAGACTTTAAAATAAAGAAGATTGCAAGAGATAAGGAAGAACACTGCATAATGATTAATCCAAGAGGAAGACATAGCAATTGTAAATATCTATGCACTCAACACAGGAGAACCTCAATACATAGGACAAACACTAACAGATATAGGGGAGAAATTGACAGTGATAGAAAAGTGTTTGAAGACCTTGACACCCCACTCACACTAATGGACCGATCATCAAAACAGAAAATGAATAAGGAAACATAAGTCTTAAATGATACATTAAATGAGATGGATCTCATTGGTATCTTCAGGACATGTCATGCAAATGTAGAAGAATACACCTTCTTCTAAAATGCACATGAAACATTCTCCAGGATAGACCACATCTTGGGTCACAAATCAAACCTCAATAAATTTAAGAAAATTGAAATAGTATCAAGCATCTTCTTGGACCACAACTCATGAAACTAGATATCAATTACAAGAAGAAAACTGTAAGAAACACAAACACATGGAGATAAAGCAACATGTTCCTAAATAACCAACAGGTTACTGAAGGAATCAAAAGGGAAATAAAAAATTTCTAGAAACAAATGACAATGACAACATGACAACTCAAAACTGCAAAAGCAGTTCTAAGAGGGAAGTTTATAGCAATACAATCCTACCTCAAGAAAACATTGACTAGACAACCTAAATTTATACCTAAAACAAGAACAAAAAGACCCCAAAGAAAAGAAGAAAAAATCCCCCAAAATTTGTAGAAGAAAAGAAATTATAAAAATATGAGCAGAAATAAATGAAAAAGAAATGAAATAAACAGTAGTAACAGCCATGAAATTAAAAGATGCTTACTCCTTGGAAGGAAAGTTATGACCAACCTAGATAGCATATTCAAAAGCAAAGACATTACTTTGCCAACCATAGTTTGTCTAGTCAAGGCTATGGTTTCTCCTGTGGTCATGTATAGATGTGAGAGTTGGACTGTGAAGAAGGCTGAGCACCGAAGAATTGATGCTTTTTTTTTATTATTTTTAATTTTATTTTATTTTTAAACTTTACATAATTGTATTAGTTTTGCCAAATATCAAAATGAATCCGCCACAGGTATACATGTAGAATTGATGCTTTTAAACTGTGGTGTTGGAGAAGACTCTTGAGAGTCCCTTGGACTGCAAGGAGATCCCACCAGTCCATTCTGAAGGAGATCAGCCCTGGGATTTCTTTGGAAGGAATGATGCTAAAGCTGAAACTCCAGTACTTTGGCCACCTCATGCGAAGAGTTGACTCATTGGAAAAGACTCTGATGCTGGGAGGGATTGGGGGCAGGAGGAGAAGGGGACGACAAAGGATGAGATGGCTGGATGGCATCCCTGACTCGATGGACGTGAGTCTGAGTGAACTCCGGGAGTTGGTGATGGACAGGGAGGCCTGGCGTGCTGCGATTCATGGGGTCTCAAAGAGTCGGACACGACTGAGCGACTGAACTGAACTGAAGTGAAAGATTAATAAAAATAAAAGCTGGTTCTTTGAGAAGATAAATAAAATTGACAAACCTTTAGCCAGTCTCATCAAGAAAAAAACAATGAAGAATCAAATCAACAAAATTAGAAATGAAAAAGGAGGTGTTACAACAGACAGTGGAGAAATACAAAGGATTATAAGAGACTGTTATGAATGACTATATGGCAATAAACTGGATAAACTGAAAGAAATAGACAAATTCTTAGAAAAGTTCAATCTTCCAAAACTGAACCAGGAAGAAATGGAAATCATGAACAATCCAATTATAAGCACTGAAATTGAAGCTGTGATCAAAAATCTGCCAAAAAGCAAAAGCCTAGAATCAGGTGGCTTCACAGGAGAATTCTATCAAACATGTAGAGAATAGCTAATGCATATCCTTCTAAAACTCTTCCAAAAAATTACAGAGGAAGGAACACTTCCAAACTCATTCTATGAGACCACCATTACCATGATACCAAAACCAGGCAAAGACAACACACACAAAAAAAAAACTACAGGCAAATATAACTGATGATCATAGATGCAAAAATCCTCAACAAAATTTTAGCAAACAGAATTCAGCAACACATCAAAAGGCTCATATACCATGATCAAGTTGGATTTATTCCAGGGATGAAAGGATTCCCCAGTAAAGGAAAATCAATCATTGTGATAAAGCATATTAACAAACTGAAAGATAAAAACCATATGATCATCTCAATAGGTGAAGAAAAAGCCTTTGACAAAATTCAGCACCCATTTATGATTCAAACTCTTCAAAAAATGGGCATAGAAGGAACTTATGTCAACATAATGAAGGCCATATCTGATTGGCCTACAGTAAATATTATTCTCAATGGTGAAAAACAGAAAACATTCCCACTAAAATCAGGAACAAGGCAATGGTGTCCACTTTCCCCACCATTATTCAGCATAGTTCTGGAAGTCCTAGCTACAGGAATCAGAGAAGAAAAAGAAGAAGAAAAAAAAAAGGAATCCAGATCAGAAAAGAAGAAATAAAATCCTGACTGTTTGCAGTTGACATGATATTGTACAGAGAAAACCTGAAAGATAGTGTCAGAAAAATATTAGAGCTAATCAGTGAATTTAGCAAAGTTACAGGATACAAAAATCAACACACAGAAATCACTTGCATTTCTATATAGTAAGAATGAAAATCTGAACGTGAAATTAAGGAATCAATTCCATTCACCATTGCAACAAAAAGAATTAAGTATCTAAGAATAAACTTACCTAAGGAGATAAAAGAGCTGTACACAGAAAATTATAAGATGCTAATGCAAGAAATCAGAGATGACATAAACAAATGGAGAGATATTCCATGTTCCTGGGTAGGAAGCATTAATATTGTGAAAATGACTCTACTACCAAACACAATCTACAGATTCAATGTGATCCCTATCAAATTACCAAAGGCAATTTTCACAGAACTAAAACAAAAAATTTCACAACCGACTCTTAGCGACCCTATGGACTGCAGCCTACCAGGCTCCGCCATCCATGGGATTTTCCAGGCAAGAGTACTGGAGTGGGGTGCCACTGCCTTCTCTGATATGGAAACATAAAAGACCCCAAATAGCCAAAGCAGTCTTGAGAAAGAAGAGCGGAGCTGGAGGAATCAAGCTTTCTGACTTCAGATTGTACTTCAAAGCTTCAGTCTTTAAGACAGTATGGTACTTGCACAAAAAGAGAAATATAGACCAATGGAAAAAGAAAGAAAGCTCAGAAATAAACCCATACACCTCAGTTCAGTTCAGTCACTCAGTAGTGTCGGACTATTTGCGACCCCATGGACTGCAGCAGGCCAGGGTTTCCTGTCCATCATCAACTCCCAGAGCTTATTCAACTCATGTCCATAGAGTCGGTCATGCCATCCAACCATCTCATCCTCTGTTGTCCACTTCACCACTCACCTTCAATCTTTCCCAGCATTAGGGTCTTTTCCAATGAGTCAGTTCTTCACATCAGGTGGCCAAAGTATTGGGGTTTCAGCTTCAGCATCAGTCCTTCCAATGAATATTCAGGACTGATCTCCTTTAGGATGGACTGGTTGGATCTCCTTGCAGTCCAAGGGACTCTCAAGAATCTTCTCCAACACCACAATTCAAAAGCATCAATTCTTCGGTGCTCAACTTTCTTTATAGTCCAGCTCTCACATCCATTCTCACATCATTCACTATAAATAAACTAAAATTAAATTCCAAAAAATATCAAGTAAACCATAGGAGGTCAAGAAAGGGAATCAGAGGAAATAGGAAAAAATAAAACATAATAAAGTGGCAGACTTAGTCCTTTACATGCCAATAATCAATTTAATTACAAATGGTCTAATTCATGAATCACCTACTGAATCACTAAAAGAGCAACTCTGTCTGCAAGAAATCTTTTCAAACAGAGTGACATAAGCAGGTGAAAGTAGAAAGATAAAAATTATATGCCATGGAAACATTCTATTTAAAAATAAGGAGTGGATTTATTAATATCAGGTCAAATAGACTTCCAAGCAATAGACAAATTATCAACAAAAAACTAATAAAGTTCATCTAGCCCAGAATGTAAGAAGTAAAACTTCTTAATAGCATGTGATAGTCTATGTAGAAAACCTAATGGAATCTATAAGAAGAGCTACTATAAATAGCAATCGACTTTAGTCAGATTGTAGGAAACAAAATCAACAAACAAAAATTTATTATTTTCAATACACTCTCAAAAAACAATAGAAAACCAAATTTCAAAACTACCATTTGCAAAAGCACAAATCTTATCAAATCCTTAGTTATAAAGTTGGCAAAGTATATGTAAGATCTTTATAAACAAAACCTTGTTGAGAGAAATTAACGGAGACCTGAATATACTATGTTCCTGTAGCAGGAGACACATTATTAAGATGTCAGTTTTTCTCAAGTTTATTTACATATTCAATATAATCTCATTCAAAACCCCAGCAGGCATTTTGTGAAGAATAATAAGCTATTTATAAACTTCATAAGAAAATGCAAAAGTCCTAGAAAAAAAAAAGCTTTGATAAAGAATGATGCTAGAGGATTTGTTATAAACTTCAAAATGCATTATGAAGTTACAAGTAACAATACAGTGTGATACAGGCATCAAGATAGATAAACAGATCAATGAAGAAGAATAAAAAATTCAAAAATAGACTCACACATAGTTGGCCAATTGATCTCAATAAATTTACAAGACAAGGCCATCGAATGGTGCTAGAAAAGCTGGACATATGATTCAAAACAAATAAAAAATGAAAAGAGAAGAAAAGAAACTATGGATACACACAAAGAAACCATGAGTGAATCTCAAAATAATTATGCTGAATAAAAGAAGTCAAGGTAAGAGTGTATACTAAATAGTTCTATAGGTTTAAAGTTCTTGAAAAGGCAAACTAATCTACAGTAACAGAAAGTGGATCCATGGTTCCCTGGGAATGAATGGACGAAGGTTGGGGGGGAGAGATTACGAAGGATGGGGTGAATATGTTCATTCTCTTAATTTTGGTGATGATCTCATGGGTAAACATGTTGCGTTTAGCTAATTATACACTTTAAATGTGCAATTTATTGTATGTCAATTATACCTTGATAAAGCTGCTAACATTTTGAAAATGAAATCAACAGACAATTTATGGGAGCTTCTATTGGCTAAAAGACACATATTTGAAATCAGGACTGACCTAGGAAAGTGTATGTACATATGCTTTCCACAGACATGTGATATATAAGGAAAGGTCTTGGAGACCAGGTGACACCTTTTTAAATTATAGAAAAAAAAATTCACCTATTTTTTTTCTCCATGTGTAATCCTTGAAAACATCTAGAAGAGTTAAGAACAATAAGATTTTTCTATGTTCAGAGATAATGGAATGAGTTTGACTGGATTATAGAAAGTTTTAAATGATAAGGAAAAATTTGGTATTGTGTGGTTTTAATAAAGCAATGTAATTTTAACATGATTTCCAAAGTTTGATATTTGCTATCTGTTGTTGTTCAGTCACTCCACTGTGTCCGACTCTTTGCAACTCCATCCACTGCAGCACTCCAGGCTTCCCTATCCTTCACCATCTCCCAGAGCTTGCTCAAACTCATGTCCTTTGAGTTAGTGATGCCATCCAACCACATTATATTTGCTATGGAATCACTATTAATTTTCTTACCACTCATGGAAAAAAAGTTTGATGTTTGTTTTAAACATTCCAGAAATAGGAATGCCACTATACTGCCAACAAACGGGTACTTTTTAATTGCTTCTTCCCTATAGAGTCCATCCACTGGGATGACAATGCCCTAAGGGAAATTTACGCTTACATCATCTCCTTAAGGTCCATGTAGATGCAAATAAAATTTTTCTTCAATAACAGAGGACTGAAAGTCAGTAGGATTACTTTTCTTGCTCTGCTTAATTGGTTTTAAGCTGTTACTCGTTGATAACATTTCTTGAATCCTTATGTAACACCAATTCCATGGCTTTTCCAGATTCAGCAAGATTTGGAGCCATAAATGTTTGGTTGTAAAATTATCTTGTGTGTGTGTGTATGTGAGTGAGTGTGCACATACATGTACTATGTGAGACCAAAGTTAAAACTTATCATATGGGACCAACAATACTTTACCTATTGGTAATATTCAGGTAAGTCATGAAATTCTATCTACCTTTCTTTCACTTTCTTTCT